>NC_091246.1:22640000-23265000 GCF_042477335.2 Ovis canadensis | reverse complement strand
GTGAACTTTCAGATGTTCAAGCTGGATTTAGAAAAGGCAGAGGAACCAGAGATCAAATTGCCAACATCATTTGGATCTTTGAAAAAGTGAGAGTTCCAGAAAAACTATTTCTGCTTTATTGACTATGCCAAAACCTTTGACTGTTTAGATTCCAATAATCAGTGGAAAATTCTTCGAGAGATGAAATACCAGACCACCTGAACTGCCTCTTGAGAAATCTGTATGCATGTCAGGAAGCAACAGTTAGAACTGGATATGGAACAACAGAGTGGTTCCAAATCGGGAAGAAATACATCAAGGCCGTTTATTTAACTTATATGCAGAGTACATCATGAGAAATGTTGGACTGGGTGACACACAGCTGAAATCAAGATTGCAGAGAAATATCAATAACCTCAAATATGTAGATGACACCACACTTATGGCAGAAAGCAAAGAACTAAAGAGCCTCTTGATGAAAGTGAAAGAGGAAAGTAAAAAAGGTATCTTAAAACTCAACATTCAGAAAACTAAGATCATGGCATCCAGTCCCATCACTTCATGACTAATAGATGGGGAAACAATGGAAAGAGTGACAGGCATCATTCTGGGGGGCTTCGAATAACTGCAGATGGTGACTGCAACTATGAAATTAAAAGACACTTGGTCCTTGAAAGAGAAGTTATGACCAACGTAGATAGTGTATTAAAAAGCAGAGACATTACTTTGCCAAAAAAGGTCTGTCTAATCAAAGCTATGGTTTTTCCAGTGGTCATGTATGGATGTGAGAGTTGAACTATAAAGAAAGCTGAGTACAGAAGAATTGATCGTTTTCAACTGTGGTGTTGGAGAAGACTCTTGAGAGACCCTTGTACAGCAAGGAGATCCAACCAGTCCATCCTAAAGGAAATCAGTTCTGAATATTCATTTGAAGAACCGATCCTGAGGCTGAAACTCCAATACTGGCCACCTGATGTGAAGGACTGACTCATTTGAAAAGACCCTGAATCTGCAAAAGATTGAAGGTGGGAGGAGAAGGGGTCAACAGAGGATGAGATGGTTGGATGGCCTCACCTACTCAATGGACATTCAGTTCAGTTCAGTTGCTCAGTTGTGTTCGACTTTTTGCGACGCTATGAACAGCAGGACCCCAGGCCTCCCTGTCCATCACCAACTCCCGAAGTCCACCCAAACCCATGTCCATTGAGTCGGTGAGGCCATCCAACCATCTCTTCCTCTGTCATCCCCTTCTCCTCCCGCCCTCAACCTTTCCCAGCATCAGGGTCTTTTCAAATTAGTCAGCTCTTTGCATCAGGTGGCCAAAGTATTGGAGTTTTAGCTTCAACACCAGTCCTTCCAATGAACACCCAGGACTGATCGCCTTGAGGATGTACTGGTTGGATCTCCTTGCAGTCCAAGGAACTCACAAGAGCCTTCTCCAACACCACAGTTCAAAAGCATCAATTCTTGGGCACTCAGCTTTCTTCATAGTCCAACTCTCAAATCAATACATGACCACTGGAAAAACACTAGCCTTGACTAGATGGACATTTGTTGACAAAGTAGTGTCTCTTCTTTTTAATATGCTATCGAGGTTGGTCATAACTTTCCTTCCAAGGAGTAAGTGTCCTTTAATTTCATGGCTGCAATCACCAACTGCAGTGATTTTGGAGCCCAGAAAAATAAAGTCAGCCATTGTTTCCAATCCTTCCTCATCTATGTGCCATGAAGTGATGGGACTGGATGCCATGATCTTCGTTTTCTGAATGTTAAGCTTTAAGCCAGCTTTTTATCTCTCCTCTTTCACTTTCATCAAGAGGCTCTTTAGTTCCTCTTCACTTTCTGCCATAGGGGTGCTGTCATCTGCAAGTCTAAGGTTATTTATATCTCTACCAGCAATCCTGATTCCAGCTTGTGCTTCCTCCAACCTAGCCTTTCTCATGATGTACTCTGCATAGAAGTTAAATAAGTAGGGTGACAATATACAGCCTTGATACTCCTTTCGTATTTGGAACCAGTCTGTTATTCCATGTCCAGTTCTAACTGTTGCTTCCTAATCTGTATACAGATTTCTCAAGAGGCAGGTCAGGTGGTCTGGTATTCCCATCTCTTTCAGAATTTTCCACAGTTTATTGTGATTCACACAGTCACAGGCTTTGGCATAGTCAATAAAGCAGAAATAGATGTTTTTCTGGAACTCTCTTGCTTTTTCTATGATCCAGCAGATGTTGGCAATTTGATCGCTGGTTCTTCTGCCTTTTCTAAAACCAGCTTGAACATCTGGAATTTCATGGTTCAGGTACTGTTGAAGCCTGGCTTGGAGAATTTTAAGCATTACTTTACCAGCGCGTGAGATGAGTGCAATTCTGTGGTAGTTTGAGCATTCTTTGGCATTGTCTTTCTTTGGGATTGGAATGAAAACTGACCTTTTCCAGTCCTGTGGCCACTGCTAAGTTTTCCAAGTTTACTGACATACTGAGTGCAGCACTTTCACAGCATCATCTTTTAGGATTTGAAATAACTAAACTGGAATTCCATCACTTCCACTAGCTTTGTTCACAGTGATGCTTCCTAAGGCCCACTTGACTTCGCATTCCAGGACTCAGGTGAGTGGTCACACCATCATGGTTATCTGGATCATGAAGATCTTTTTTGTACAGTTCTTCCGTGTATTCTTGCCACCTCTTAATATCTTCTGCTTCTCTTAGGTCCACACCATTTCTGTCATTTATTGAGCCCATCTTTGCATGAAATGTTCCCTTGGTATCTGTAATTTTCTTGAAGAGATCTCTAGTGTTTCCCATTCTATTGTTTTCCTCTATGTTTTTGTACTAATCACTCATTTCCAAAGAAATGAGATGACATTAAAGGTGTTTAAATTAAAAGACACTTACTCCTTGGAAGGAAAGTGATGACCAACCTAGATAGCATATTCAAAAGCAGAGACATTACTTTGCCGACTAACGTCCATCTAGTCAAGGCTATGGTTTTTCCTATGGTCATGTATGGATGTGAGAGTTGGACTGTGAAGAAGGCTGAGAGCCAAAGAATTGATGCTTTTGAACTGTGGTGTTGGAGAAGACTCTTGAGAGTCCCTTGGACTGCAAGGAGATTCAACCAGTCCATTCTGAAGGAGATCGGCCCTGGGATTTCTTTGGAAGGAATGAGGCTAAAGCTGAAACTCCAGTACTTTGGCCACCTCATGTGACGAGTTGCCTCATTGGAAAAGACTTTGATGCTGGGAGGAATTGGGTGCAGGAGGAGAAGGGGACGACAGAGGATAAGATGGCTGGATGGCATCACTGACTTGATGGGCATGAATCTGAGTGAACTCCGGGTGTTGGTGATGGACAGGGCAACCTGGCGTGCTGCGATTCATAGGGTCACAGAGTCGGACACTACTGAGCAACTGAGCTGAAACCCAGGGCACACCTTAGTCTTGTCAGAGACCCCACCTTTGAATTGTAGGCAGACACAGTTCAGTTCAGTTCAGTCACTCAGTCATGTCCCACTCTTTGCAACCCCATGAACTATAGCACACCAGGCCTTCCTGTCCATCACCAACTCCCGGAGTTCACTCAATTGCGTGTCCATCGAGTCGGTGATGCCATCCAGCCATCTCATCCTCGGTCATCCCCTTCTCCTCCTGTCCCCAATCCCTCCCAGCATCAGAGACTTTTCCAGTAAGTTAACTCTTCGCATGAGATGGCCAAAGTACTGGAGTTTCAGCTTTAGCATCATTCCTTCCAAAGAACACTCAGGATTGATTTCCTTTAGAATGGACTGGTTGAATCTCCTTGCAGTCCAAGGGACTCTCAAGAGTCTTCTCAAACACCACAGTTCAAAAGCATCAATTCTTCAACTTTCAGCTTTCTTCACCGTCCAACTCTCACATCCTTACGTGACCACTGGAAAAAACATAGCCTTGGCTAGATGGACCTTAGTCGGCAAAGTAATGTCTCTGCTTTTGAATATGCTATCTTGGTTGGTCATAACTTTCCTTCCAAGAAGTAAGCGTCTTTTAATTTCATGGCTGCAGTCACCATCTGCAGTGATTTTGGAGCCCAGAAAAATAAGATCTGACACTGTTTCCACTGTTTCCCCCTGTATATGCAGGTCAGGAAGCAACAGTTAGAAGTGGACATGGAACAACAGACTGGTTCCAAAGGAAAAGGAGTACGTCAAGGCTGTATATTGTCACCCTGCTTATTTAACTATATGCAGATTACATCATTAGAAACGCTTGGCTGAAAGAAGCACAAGCTGGAATCAAGATTGCTGGGAGAAATATCAATAACCTCAGATATGCAGATGACACCATCCTTATGGCAGAATGTGAACAGGAACTAAAAAGTGTCTTGATGAAAGTGAAAGAGGAGAGCGAAAAAGTTGGCTTAAAGCTCAACATTCAGAAAACTAAGATCATGGCATCTGGTCCCATCACTTCATCTACCCTTTATATCTAACCAAACTCTTCATCTCCTCCCCTGGATGCCTCATTCTTGATACCTTCATCAAGAATCGCCCATCCTTGATGTTTCCTCCTAGTGGTTTCATGTCCACCAACCTCACAGTCTTCTCATTGGCTATAACCCCCCAGTTGTCTTTGTTCCATTCTGAGTCAGGCCTGATCTCTTGCCACTTATTGCAATTGTCTTGAAACACAAAAATTTCTTCTTTACCATTTGAGCAGGCATCAGAATAATTTCCTTTAGCTTGTTTGAGAAGGAAACAGAGAAGTGGCCCAGTTGTCACTTCTTGGTCTATTCCTACAGGTGACTGGACTATGGCCAGAGGGAATTTGGGGAGAGACCTGTCAGTTTCTGTATTTGGTAAGTGGACAGTGGACTGCCTCCCAGAATTCATGTCCTTCTTTTAAAAAATATAGAAAAATGAGGTGTGGGCAAAGTGGTGCTGGGGAAGGGCATGCAGTGATCACTAGGGGCTTAGTAGTTAAGTGTTACTTCTGCATTCTCAGAACTAAGGGAGAAGCACCTGTCTATCTGGTGTTGGAGGGAGGAGGGTGGGGAGACCACAAAGCAGGGGCACAGCCCGTGGAGGCGTCTGCACATGAACCCATGTCCCTGCAGCTCCCCGGAGGACATTGTAAGATCCTTTTATCAATCTCGGCCTATTTTCACGTTTAAGACAATGTGTGCTGAGGAGTGCTCCATCTGCTCCCACTTTAATTTCTTTTTTTTTTTTTTTTTTTTTTGTTTTTATTTTTTTTTATTTTTATTTTTTAAATTTTAAAATCTTTAATTCTTACATGCATTCCCAAACATGAACCCCCCTCCCACCTCCCTCCCCTAATTTCTTTTTTTAGGTAACTTTATTTATTTATTTGTTTTTGGCTGCACTAAGTCTTTGTTACTGTGCTCAGGCTTTTCTCCAGTTGTGATATGCAGGCTTTTCATCGCGTGGTTTCTCTTATTGTAGAGAATGGGCTCTAGGGGGCATGGGTTTCAGTAGTTTCAGCATGTGGGCTCAGTAGTTGCAGCTCCCAGGCTCTGGAGCACAGACTTAATAGTTGTGGCACACAGACTTAGTTGCTGCATGGCATGTGGGATCTTCCTGGATCAGGGATCTGATGTGTGTCTCCTGGGTTAGTAGGTTGATTCTTTACCAGTGAGGAAGATCTTCTGGAGAAGGAAATGGCAACCCACTCCAGTATTCTTGCCTGGAAAATACCATGGACAGAGGAGCCTGGCAGGCTACAGTCCATGGAGTTGCAAGAAATCAGACACGATTTAGCGACAAATCCTCCACCAGCACCACCAGCACCAGGGAAACCGTCCTTTAATTTTTTTTTTTAAACAAAATTTTTTGCAAAGAGCAAGAGACAGAGAATATAAGAGCTAGGTTGATTCATGAACAAACACAGATCAGTTAGGAGTATGTTGATATTACTTGTGTAACCCACCATCAGAAATGTTGCTTAGTAATGAAAATAAATCAATTAAAGCAATACAGATTACATTAGCGCTACTGATGCAAATATCAATACTCCATTTTCACTCTCTGCAAATTACAGAGCTGAAATGGGGCCATGAAAGAATATTGATCCACTGCACAAGTACGTGAAAGTGGGAAAGGAGCAAGGACCATTCTTCTCTGCAAAGTTCCTAGCCTCTGCATTTAATATGTTGAATCACTTCTAAGAACTGTTTGAAAAGAAAATGAAAGTGTTATTCACTCAGTCCTGTCTGATTCTTTGGATTGTAGCCCTCCAGGCTCCTCTGTCCATGGGATTCTCCAGGCAAGACTGCTAGAGAGGGTGACTATTCCCTTCTCTATGGGATCTTCCCAATCCAGGAGTCGAAAGCTGTTTAGCCACTATTAAAAAGATAAAGACCACTAATACAGATTGCTGACAGTGTTTCTGCAGGAGAACACAGATTTATGTTTTGGGGATCTATCTGGAGAAAATATGTGGTGTCTATAGCTGAAAAAATTTCGACATCTAGGGGAAAAGTTTTCTAGACATTAAATAAAATTTATGGAAAAAATGAACCAATATAACCCAATATAATGTATGTTATAGTTTTTAAAAGTTCTATAGAAAACTCAGAACAGATAATGCACAAGTTTTTTTTTAAGTTATGAAAACTGACTTTGGTTTTTATCTCATAATGCACCATAAGCATTTTTCTATGCAATGAAACATAGAGGCCTGCAGTTGAATAACAAGAGTGACACCTAAAGTATCAGATTAGCATAATAATGTATGAAATTTTAAGCTAACCTGTTAGATCATCTTTCTAGAGTGTGGTTTCTTGAGCTGGAGACTAGAGACAAGAGCCCAACTGCTAAGGAAAATTAAGCTGAGGAAAGAAGGTGGTGATGTATGGGGGAAGGATAGCGGCTTTTAAAACACAGCCTTCACTAGAGAAACAGAGCTATAAATATCAGCACAGTTAAAAACTCAACAAAACAATATACAGTCAAGCACCTAGAATTTTTTTTCAAGGTGATAGTGAATGTGTAGCTATTTGAGAAAAATATAAAAATTCTCCATATCATCTATAGATATTAGAGTTTGTTGAAGGGTAGAAGCTCTGAAAACAGACTCCAAGTTACTTTTCGTAAGGGACATTTACATTTAAAAAGGAAATCTCCATTTGTATTGGTGTCTCCTGCTATGTACCAGGAAGAGGAGGATGACTCCAAATTACAAGAGAATCTACTAAGTGAAGGAGGCATGCACTTAAATCTGCATCACAACCTGGTCTTTGTTTATCCTGTCCTAGGAGACAACCCCCCACACCCCACCCCACCCCCAACCTCCCATCACCACGAGTGGCTTCCCTTCCCCAACACCTATCTTTTATCTTTAGCTGAAGATGGTATTTAAAGTGATGGATTGGGTGATCTGAAGATTTAATAATTTTTCTTGGGTATCTTTCCTGTATCCATGAGGTATAGACGTTAATAAACTTCTTTTTCTTTCTTTTTTTTGGGGGGGTTCAATCTGTCTTTTTACAGGGAGGTCTCAGCCAAGAACTCAGGGTACAGGGAAAATTATTTTTCTTCCCCCTCCATGTCAAGCATAAATTTAAGTCCCCAAATTAGTTGTGATACTGTGGGGTCCCGGGCATAGGGCCTTTCTAGGTCCCCCATTCCTTCTATTATAGGAAATAGCCTTCATTCAACCTTCATGGTCTTCCCTGAATTCTAATGGGCAAATTCAAGCAGTTGTTAATTGGGGAAGAGAGGGGATACAAGACCAGGGAGAAACAGTCAAGAACACCCTTGGGTTAAGGTACTGTTTCCCTATCAACTTGTTGCAGGAAAGAAGCCAATTCTGACTCCAAGCTGGAAATTGTTTCTTTGACTTGCTTTTATTATTATAATCATATTCAATGGCTTGCCTGGAGGACCCTGCCCCTCTGCTTGACTATAAACTGAAGTGCCTTTGTTCAATTCATGGAGAGATAGTTTGTCCCTTCCCACCTGTGAATAGAGGAGATAAATGCACCCCTTCTGAAGGCTGGACATTCTCTTGGAGATGTTTAGCAAGACTGAAGACCCTTTCACTTTACTTCCCCACTGAGTCTGCCTCTCTATGCTGTCTTTCAAATTTAATTCCTCATTGCTTCTTTCTCTCTGATCTATTAAAAAACCTGGCATCCAGACCCCAGTAAGATGGCTATTTTGAGTCACAAGCCTGCAGTCTTGTCGGTCTGGTGTCTCCTGGATTAAAGCCTCTTCCTTGCTTCAACACCTAGTCTTTCAGATTCATTGGCCTATCGTGTGGCAAGCAGAGTGAGCTGGGACTTGGTAACAAACAGATACACACCATGGTATCTTTGAGCTGTTTTTCAGATACTGAAACCCTTTTCAGGTGGAAGAAGTTAGCAATTAATGATGATATACTGCCCCAAAGCGTATAGACTCCAGACCAGCTGGACCTGAAGTTTGATGATGTTGACTCCTACTTACCTTATCATCCATTCATCAGAAGAATGTATGGACTGATCATACTCTCTTTGAACAATTACTATAAAACAATTACTATAAAACTTCCTACTGTCTTCCCCAAGTGGGAGTATATGGTTTTGAAGGTATGAGCTCGCCGTGTCTCCCTTTGCCTGGCAAACCAATAAAGCCATCCTTTTACATTTCAGTCAAAATACTCTCCGAAATTTGATTCGGCACCGGAGCACAGAGAAGCTGAGCTTTCAGCATCAGTTATTAAATTGTGATAAATATTAGTTTTTCCAGGCCCAAGTTTCTGATCTGAAAAATGAAAGAGGAGGGCTAGCAGTTGGAATATTTGTCTTATGTCTCTATAACCTGTTTGTGGTTTCACACTCTCTCAGATGAGGATGACTCAGAAATCTTACGGCCCATGTGTCCATGGAATAAGTGATCCCTATTGGCTGCCAAGAGGGAAACATTTTTCCTCTCGTCTTCATGACGGGCTCTCATGGGAGTGGATGTTGAGGGGTTAACGTGTAACCCCGACAGCTGAGGCACTCTGGCTTTAGCTATAACAAGCAGGATGTGTTTGTCACCTGCTCCCTGGCACTAATGCCCACAAGTTGATTGGCTTCAGACAGCTGACTTCTCAAGGGGCTGAAACTCATACATTCACAGTGGGAATTTTGTCTTATGACCTCATCTCCTGGGGCATCATCTGTATACCACCTCCTTAGAGGAGACGGGGGAAGGTGCCTTTGTGGTACAGGGTGGTTAGTCCTCACCTCTTCCCTGGGGAAAGTGTCTGTTTTTCTTTTTTAGGGTAGCGATGCCTTAAGTGAGGCTGTGTTTGATATGTTATAACAATGGGAGTCTATGCCTATCATCCAACAAGTATTTGTGAAGAAGTTGCTCTGCTCTCTGCCAGACGCTGCTGGGGATACAGTCACATGTCATGTCTTGTCAAAAGCAGGAATGTCTCAGTCAGGGGTTGTATTTGTCTGTGTATAATAGCCAGATAGACTCTTGAGTCACCCAAATAAGAGTGACTCAAATTACGAGGGCTTATGAAAAAGAAGAGTGGGGGCTGGTGATTGTTGGTGGAGAGCCGCAGCTGCATACCATGGTTAAGGTCTTCATGCCTCCCACCTGCCTTCCCTCTAGTCCCAAGACAGAAATAGACACATGTGTTTGTCAGCAACAGACACATCCCAGGGTGCATGCCCCTTTCCAGACACTTTCCCAGATGTTAAACTGAACAACTTCCAGTCATGTCTCCTTTGGTACCACAGCTACAAGGAGAACAATGCCAAGTAACTCATGGTCTGTATTTGGTTATTTCTTTTTCTTTTTTTTTTAAATTTTTGGCTTAATACAGATAACATAGGGCTTCTCAGGTGACACTAGTGGTAAAGAACCTGCCTGCCAATGCAGGAGACATAGAGACAAGTGTTCAGTCTCTGGGTCAGGAAGATCCCCTGGAGGAGGGCCTGGCAACCCACTTGAGTATTCTTGCCTGGACAATCCCATAGACAGAGGAGCCTGGGGGCTACAGTCCATGGGCTCACAAAGAGTTGGACACTACTAAAGGGACTTAGCATGCACAAACAGTTAAAATAAAACTTGACATCCTAACTGCTCTTAAGTATGAAGTGCGCAGTTCAGTGGCATTAAGTAATTCACACTGTTATGCAACCATCACCGCCATCACCTCCAGCACTCTTTTCATCTTTCTAGACTTAAACTTTATACCTGGTAAGCAATAACTCCACATTTATCTGGGTTTTAAGTTGGTGAAAATCTTCTCAAATTTCTCTACGTGTGCCATTATTGTTTGTGTGCTCGGTTGTGTCCAACTCTTTGCGATCCCTTGGACTGTAGCTATGGTTTTTCCAGTGGTCGTGCATGGATGTGAGAGTTGGACTGTAAAGAAAACTGAGCACCGAAGAATTCATGCTTTTGAACTGTGGTGTTGGAGAAGACTCTTGCGAGTCCCTTGGATTGCGAGGAGATCCAAACTGTCAATCCTAAAGGAAATCAGTCCTGAGTATTCATTGGAAGGACTGATGTTGAAGCTGAAACTCCAATACTTTGGCCACCTCATGTGAAGAGCTGGCTCATTGGAAGAGACTCTGGTGCTGGGAAAGATTGAAGGCAGGAGGAGAAGGGGACAACAGAAGATGAGATGGTTGGATGTTATCACCAAATTGATGGACATGAGTTTGAGTAAACTTCAGGAGTTGGTGATGGACAGGGAGGCCTGGCATGCTGCAGTCCTTTTGGTTGCAAATAATCCGACATGACAGAGCGACTGAACTGAACTGGACTGTAACCAGTCAGGCTCCACTGTTCATGAAATTTTCCAGGAAAAAATACTGGTGTGGGTTGCCATATCCTACTTCAGTGGATCTTCCGGACCCAGGGATGGAATCTGAGTCTCCTGTGTCTCCTGCATTAGCAGGCAGATCTTTACCACTCAGGGAAGCTCCAGTGTAGTAGGTTAGAGATTTTTTAATGTGTATGTTGTTCCCAAATTATTGTTCCTCCCCCTGCCCAGCCATTTGTTTATATGAGTATTTGTCTTATAAACCACTGGTTCTTTTTTTCCTGCATAGTGACTGATGGATGTTTGTTACAAGAGAGCTTAGTAGCCAATGGAAATTTATGCTGTGGTTTTGAATGGTAGTCATATCTCCAGTGACCTTTGACTGGGAGCTCAGCGGATCATTCACTGACCAGCTGACTTCACTTAGAGTATGTCCCCAGGGGCCTCTGGGATTAAAAAAGGTACTGCTATAGGCAGGACGTAGCGAGTGGAATGTAGTATGTGTCCTTGGTCTGCTGTCCTGAACTGGACTTTCTTATACCTGAAATTTTAAACCTCTGCATAGTTTGCTATAATATTAAGGTAAGGTGATGCAGTTTAATTAAATTCTCCTTCTAATGTACATCTAGGGTGTTTCCATTTTTCATTATGATGAACAATATTTCTATTAGCATCCACTTTACATATGTGATTGGAGAAGGAAATGGCAACCCACTCCAGTGTTCTTGCCTGGAGAATCCCAGGGATGGGGGAGCCTGGTGGGCTGCCGTCTATGGGGTCGCATCGAGTCGGACATGACTGAAGCGACTAAGTGCAAGACTTTAAATAGACCTCACGCACACTGCCTGGAGAAGGAAATGGTACCCCACTCCAGCATCCTTGCCTGGAGAATCCCATGGATGGAGAAGCCTGGGGGCTACAGTCCGTGGGTTGCTATAGTCTGTGGGACACGACTGAGCGACTAAACCACCACCACCACCAGAGATACGTGATTATTTCTATAAAAAAGCTTTTCAGAAACGTTATTGCTGTCATAAAGCATACATGCACTTTGAATTCTGATTGATAAATGCTTATAAATAATTCTTTTTAAAGTCCTAGATCAATTTTCTCCTGGAAATGTATAAAAATAAGTTTTCCTTCCCATGTAGAAACAAACAGATTCATTTGCTTACACTGGATATTATTAATCTTTAATATTTAGGCTCATCTAATTAGCTTAAATGATATCTCACTGTTTTAATTTTCTTTTCTCTGATATGTTTTGTTAACCATTTGTGTTTTTCATTATCTAACTAGTCTACTGATATCTTTTATGCATTTCACCCCTACTGGGTTGTTGTAATTTTCTTTTTATGTTAAAAAAATTTTTGTACATTATTTACTTTTTTTATGGTGTCTTACTGTATTGAAGTTTAAATTTTAATGCAGCCAAATCCATGTATTTAGTGATATTTTCTTTATGACTTTGGCACTTCATATCTTCATTAGTAAGTACTTTGTCTCAGCCCATTTGGATTGCTCTAATAAAATACCATACACTGGGTGGCTTACAAGAAACAGAAATTTATTTCTTGTCCTCTATAGGCTGAAAGTCCAGGATCAAGTCACCATCTGATTCAGGGTCTAGAGAAAGCACAGTTTCTGGTCTTCACACTGTGTCCCCAACTTGGCAGGAGTGAGGCAACTCTCTGATGCCTTTTTTTATAAGGCACAAATTGTATTCATGATGGTTCCATTCTCAAGACCTAATCACCTCTCAGAAGCCCCACCTCCAAAGATCATCATATTGAGAGTTAGGATTTCAGCATATGAATTTTGGGGAGACATAATATTTGGTCCATAACGTTACTGATTCTAAGCTCACTCTGCTCACTGCACAACAGGCCTGTTAACCAAGACGTGAGGTGTTGAGACAAGGAATACAACTTTATTTGGAAAGGTGGCTGACAAAGAAGATGACAGACTAATGTCTCAAAATAACCATCTTGCCTGGGTCTGGATGCCAGATTCTTTTATAGAACCAGAGAGAGAAGTGGTGAAGAACTAAAGTCAAAAGGCAAAGCAGAGAGAGGGAGAGGCAATCAGGAAGTAAAGTAAAAAGGGCCATCAGTCTTGCAAAACATCTCTGGGAAGGAATGTGTTAATCTCTTCTGTTTTGCAGCCATCCACAGGTAGGCAGGATCAAATTATTTCTCTGTGAGCTGAACAAAGGCACTTTAGTTTAACAGCCAGACAGTGGGGCAGGGGCCTTTCAGGCAGGCCATTATGTATGATTGTAATAACAAAAACAATGAAAATCAAGTTAAAGAAACAGATCCAGCAGGCAGTCAGAATTGGGTCTTAACTGCAACCATTACAATACTTTTATTACTGAAGACAAGTTCTTGTGCATCATGCACAGAGAGGAGAGAGAGGTTTAGAGCAGGAAAAGGTTTATTGCCAGGACAAGCGAGGAGAATGTGTACTCATGCTGAAAATCCTGAACTCCCTAGGCTTTAAGTAAGAAGTTTTTAAAGGCAAAATTTAGGGTGAGGGCTGCAGGGTGTGGTTTTCTTTTGATTGACTGGTGGCAAAGTACCAGGGTGGTGCTTCAGGAATCTTGAGCTCAGCTTGAAGTTACCATCCTGAGTAGGGGCCGCCGTAGTTCCTGCAGAAGAATTCAAAGTTATTATTATACATATTTCTTCAAGAGGAGCCAGGACCCAGCCCCAAGGCTGTACTATTATTTCTTAACTGCTCCTCCCTTGTTCTGCATTCCCTGCTTTCCCTGGTTAGCAATGGTTTGAATTGGCCCTTTGGAGCTCAGGGAAGGTCCTGAAGGCTGAATGAAACTTGCTGTTGTTTAGTCGTGTGACCCCATGAACTGTAGCCTGCCAGGCTTCTCTGTCCATGGGATTTCTAAGATAAGAACACTGGAGTGGGTTGATATTTTCTTCTCTAGGAAATCTTCCTGACCCAGGGATCAAACCCACATCTCCTACATTTCTGATTCCTTACCACTGAGCCAGGGTAGCCCTGAATGAAGCTTATTGTCTACAAACAAGAGATGGGAGACACAGAAAGGATTCATACTCAGGAGACCCACAGGGTTCTTTTGATTACACTTTCCCATCCAACAGTCAAAAATATTCCTCCTTGGTTTCTTCTAGTACTTAGTTGAATTTGCTGATTAAGGGTGGTAAATTTTTTTTTAATAGTTTTTGTTGGGATTGTTTTGCATTACATTTCTAACAGGATGTTCCTTGTTAAGGTGTTCTCCTATGTGAAAACACTGTTACCAAACCAAACTTGCATTTGCTCTCCTGCCATATAGTAAAGCCGATCTACTGATACCAAGGTGAGGTGAAGGAAAGACAGTGTTTATTTGCAGGGAACCGAGCAAAGAGAATCCACTCCAGTATTCTTGCCTAGAACATCCCATGGACAGGGGAGCAGGGGGGTTATGGTCCATAGGGTCGCAAAGAGTTGGACATGACTGAAGCAACTTAGCACAGCACAGCACAGCAGAAGTGAAGAGAATGGGTAGCCATTGGTTAAAAGACCCAAACTTCCTGATGGCTTTCAGGAATGGGTTTTTAAAGGCAATATTAGGTGATGAAGGTCACAGGATTCATGCATGATCACCTTGTCATTCTTCTGATTAGTTGATGGTACAGTAGCAGGGTCATATTTCAGGAATCTCAATTCTCAACCTTCTGATTCCAATCAGTCTGGGGTCTGTGTGCTTGTGGTTTCTAGACAAGGGAATCTAGTTTCTGTAAAACAACTCAAAGATAGGCATCAGATTGTTATCTATCCCTTCAGCAGGAACTAGGAGTGACTATTGTTCATGTTTAGTACTTTTCTTGTTTGACTGCTTTTCCTTTGTTTCTTCATTTTCTCACTTCTGTAATCATTAACTGTTTGAGTCTGCTCTTTGGAAATTGGGGAAAGGATAGGGTACTGAAGCTTTTTCTGCAAATAAGAAGCTGGGACAAGAAGGGGCTTGTACCCAGAAGGGCCCTTCAGGGTCCTGCTTAGTTTCAGGAAGAGTGATTCTTGTTGTAGGAACTGTATCTGCCCACCTAGGAACTCTCCTACTACTTCTACTAAGTTTACATTGATCATTTTGAATTTTGTTAAGACAAGCATTATTCCATTATTCAACTTTCTAGTTTTTTTCTCCCTATTACATTGGCTAGGAACCTCAATCATGGTACATCTTTTTTTATTTGAAAATTCAATGTTGTGAATTAAAGTAGGCAATTTTATTTTTATAAAATCGTCAAAGTAAAATTTGTAGTTTGAACTCTGAAGTAGTAACTGCAAACAGCAAAAAAGAAAAAAAGGAATACAACACTAATGAAATTACACATTCAAATATAGAACATCATGAAATTTCTACTTTGTGGTTAAAGGCTTCCAGTTTACCCTTCCCCCCACCATATGCAACATTCTAAATTCTGGGGAAAAAAAAAAGAATCTAAAATATGCTCAGGGCAAAAATATTTTTATAAGTTACAAAAATCAGTCAATATATTGAGATATAAGGCATTTATCTTGCACAAAACTACATAGCTATACAAAAGCAGCTGAATACCATGTTTATGTAATTGCCAGTCTTAGATAGAACATAGTAGAATATATTTCTACTTCAGAGCTGTGTAATCTACCCGATTGTTTTCTGTGAAGATGAAACTCAATTCATATCATATTCCCAGGGCCCAATGAACAAATCCCTTTTATGTGTAGAAATGGTACTGATAATTCTTGAGTGGCAATGTCACTATTTATCACAAATTTCTTTCTTTCTTTTTTTAAAAAATATTATTATTTATTTCTCTGGGGCTGCACTGGGTCTTTGAGGCTGTGCAGGCTTTTTCTAGTTGCAGCAAGCAGTTGCTACCCCTTGTTGTGGTGTGCAGGCTTCTCATTACAGTGGCATTTCTTGTTGTGGAGCATGAGCTCTAGGTGCTGGAGTTTTAGTAGTTGTATGTTCAAGCTTAGTGGTTGTGGTACATCAGCCTAGTTGCTCTGAGGCATGTGGGATCTTCCCAGACCAGGGATCAGACCTGTGTCCTATGGATTGGCAGGCAGATTCTCATCCACTGGACAACCAGGGAAGCCCCATTTCTTTCTTTTTGTTTTGGCTGCACAACGAAGCAATTGGAAATTCCCTGACCAGGGATCACATCTGCACTGCCTGCAGTGGAAATTCGGAATCTTAACCACTAGACCACCAGTGAAGACTGCAATCACAGACTTCTCATTTTAGTAAATAACTTCTCACCCAACTCTATACCTGAATGTTCTTTAAAAAATTTTTTTAATTTATTTTTAATTGAAGGATAATTGCTTTACAGTATTGTGTTGGTTTCTGCCACACATCAACATGAATCCACCATGGGTATACATATGTCCCCTCCCTCCCCATCCCACCCCTCTAGGTTGTTACAGAGCCCTGGTTGGATTTCTTTTGTTCTTCTTTACCATGCTAGCTCTCTTGATCCTATAACTTTCAACTTACTCATCACTTTATCAAGACAACTAACTCTTCCTGATGCCTAGGCTGGGTCACATCTCCCCTGGGGCTCTCTCTACATTCCAGTTTCTGGTGTAAAAGGAAAATAAAAATGGAGTCAGTGTTGTAAAGAGAGCACTCTAAAATGGAAATAGGAGGCCATTGACATTGTGGGACTTATGCATGTCTCAGCCCAGATGGAGTCTGAACTTTTAACCACTGATTATCTTAATATAAGCATCCAGACCCACTGTGTTGTAGAAATGTAGTGTTCTAGAAACCCAAGATATCTATGGGACCCTTACCCTAAATAACTAGTGACATCCTATGTCTTAAAAACAAATACTTCCCATAATAGCCCAGACATATAAGCAACCTAAATGTCCAACATCAGATAAATAGATAAAGAATAGTGGCGTATATACACAATGGAATACTATTCAGCCATAAAAAGAATGAAGTAATGCCATTTGCAGCAACAGGGATAGACCTAGAGATTATCCTAGTAAATGAAGTAAATCAGAAACACAAAAACCATATGATATCATTGACATGCAAAATCTTTAACAAATGGTATGAATGAGCTTATTTATGAAACAGAAATAGACTCACAGACATAGAAAACAAACTTATGGTTACCCAGGGGGAAAGGTGGGCCATAGAAATAAATTAGGGGTTTGGAATTAGCAGTTGCAAAATACTATGTATAAAATAAACAGCAAGGTTTTACTATATAGAACAGGAGCTATATTCAATATCCTGTAATGGATAGGAAAAATGAAAAATAGGAAAGGAAAAAGAAGGAAAAAAAATTGACAAATGTCTCCCTTTTGCATCAGATCCAATTGTCAATCTTTTAAAATTGTATTGATTGATTGATTTTTGGCTGCACTGGGTCTCCTTGCTGTAGGTGGGCTTTCTCCAGTTGCAGAGAATGGAGGCTACTCTACAGTGAATAGTCATCTTGTTGCAGTGGCAGTCTCTTGTTGTGGAGCAGAGGCTCTAGGTCATGCAGGCTTTAGCAGGTGTGGTGTTGGGTCTCCATAGTTGCAGATCATGGGTTCTAGAGCATAGGCTCAGAATCTGTGGCTCATGGGCTTATTTGCCCTGTGGTAGGTGGAATCTTCCTAGATCAGGAATCAAACCTGATTCCCTTACATTGGCAGGTGAATTCTTAACCACTAGACCACCAGGGAAGTCCCAGTTATAAGTCTTGCAGGAGAACTTTTAACAACCTTGTAGCTTTTCTCTCTTCCCCAGACCACTCTTTTGGTTTTACCTGGATCCCAGTCTGCTGAATTGTGATTCCCACAGCTACAGACAAAACTCTGTCTTTTCAGTCTCGATACTGATATTGTTTGATACCAATCATAACTCTATTTGGCCCTTCTACTGGGATAGGAACTTGTCTGGGCACGTGTGTTCCTGGCATCTTAGTCCTGTATTCATCCAGATTTGTGGAAGGAATGAATGGATAGTTTTCATTCTTGAGCTTCTCAGAATTTTTTTTTTACCAGCATCCTGTTCTGTTTATTTATTAATATGTAATATGTCGATTAGCTTATTTACTCTCTCTGTAGGATGTTTTTTCTTTCCTACATCTAAAGTGCTTATAATTTTGTCAACAAAGTTACACCTCCAAGATGTAAAATAACAGAGACTCATAACCTCCAGTGGTGGGGAAGGACATCACCAAACATCACAACAAAGTCTGTCTCCAGTCTTGAAAGTGAAAGTGAAAGTCACTCAGTGTCCCACTCTTTGTGACCTAGGCCATTCTGCAGGCCAGAATACTAGAGTGCATAGCCTTTCCCTTCCCCAAGGAAGCTTCCCAACCCAGAGATCGAACCCAGGTCTCCCACGTTACAGGCAGATTCTTTACCAACTGAGCTATCAGGGAAGCCCCAGATTGGTAGTTAAAAAAAAAAAATCATTAACTACAGTCCAGAAAGCTTTAAAAAAATATATCTTCAAGTCTAATAATCAATAGTTTGTTCAGTGGCTCAGAGGTTAAAGCGTCTGCCCGCGATGCAGGAGACCCGGGTTCAATCCCTGGGTAGGGAAGATCCCCTGGAGAAGGAAATGGCAACCCACTCCAGTACTCTTGCCTGGAGAATCCCATGGATGGAGGAGCCTGGTAGGCTACCGTTGATGAGGTCGCAAAGACTCGGACAAGACTGAGTAACTTCACTTTCACTTTATATAAAATTACAGTGGCATTTTTGTCATATCTTAGTAAGTTTTTTCTTCAAAAAGGATAAAATATGAAAATATTTTTCAGTGTTAAAAAGAGGATATTGAAAAATGGTCAACCAGATTCTAAACCTTATTCTAAAATTATTATAGTTAAAAGTGTGATTTTTTCTCTTTTTTAAATTGACTGGAGTATAGTTAATTTACAATGTTGTGTTAGTTTCAGGTGCGCAGCCAAGTGAATCTATTTTTTAGATTTTTTTTTCACGTATAGGCCATCACAGGGCACTGAGTAGAGTTCCCTGTGTATACAGTAGGTTCTTATTAGTTGTCTGTTTTATATTATAGCATGTATATGTCAATCCCAATCTCCTAATTTATACCTTCCCCCAATCCCCTGGTAAATTTGTTTGTTTTCTGTATCTGTGACTCTATTTGTTTTGTAAATAAGTTCATTCATACCCTCTTTTTTAGATTCCATGTATAAGTGATATCATATATTTGTCTTTATCTGATTTGGTTCACTCAGTATGGCAATCTTTGTGCATGCTAACTCACTTCAGTCATATCCAACTCTTTCCAACTCCATGGGCTATAGCCCACCGGGCTCCTCTGTTCATAGAATTCTCTAGACAAGAATACTGGAGTGTGTGACCATTTCCTTCTCCAGGGGATCTTCCCAACTCAGGGATCGAACCTGCATCTCTTACGTCTCCTCTTTACCACTAGCGCCACCTGAGAAGCGTGTCTCTGCAAATGGCATTATCTTCTTTTTCACGGCTGAATAATATGCCGCTGCCTACAGGCACCACAACTTCTTCATCCATTTCTCTGGGATTTTTCTTTGTTTTATTTATTTATTTTTTTTTTTTGGCTGTACTTCAAGGCATGTGGAATCTTAGTTCCCCTATCAGGAATAAATAACGCTCATCCTCTGCAATGGAAGGTAGAATCTTAATCACTGGTCTGCTGGGAAAGTCGCCTACCCATACCTCTGCTGATGGACGCTTAAGCTGCTTCCATGTCCTGGCTATTGTAGATGGTGTTGCAGTGAGCATGGAGTGCATATATGTTTTGAATTTTGGTTCTCTCTGAGTACATGCCTAGGAGTGGGATTGCTGTGTCATATAGTAGTTCTAAAAAGTGTAATATTGATTCAGTCCCAGAGTTTAATGTTTTTTGCTGCATTCTAGCCTTGTGGCTCCAGCGTGCCCTTCACATAGCATTCTTTCTTTGCTGCATTGTGCTTCCTTTTTTTATTTCTACCTGTTTCACAACCGCTTCTCCCCCTCCCCTTTACTATTATCGTTGTGTACTTTGTCTACTATTTTACAGTTGTTGCTTTTTTTTTTTTTCTTTGAAGGGACACATCAAATGCTGTTTACTTCCAAATCATAAATCTTTACATGTATTTTTTTCCTTTCATCTCAGAGCAATCTTCTAATTTTCTGATATCACAGATTCTTTTAATAGATTCCATGTTTAGAAAACTTGTCTTTATACACACAGCCCACTCTTATGTTTTTACTTATTTTTATTTGTTATCTTTTTAATCTTGTATTGCAGACATTATATAAATGATTTGCAACTTGTTTGTTCATTTAACATTTTGTTTTCAGATTTGATCATGCAGATATGTGTAGTTCAGTGCAAGTTTTTATATTGTGTGATGTTCTTTGTATGATCAGTGTATTACTTTTTAAAAAATTTATTTTATTGAAGTATAGTTGATTTATAACGTGTTAGTTTCTGGTGTTCAGCAAAGTATATACATATATATATATCACACACATATATATATATACACACACATATATATACACACACACACATATATACACACACACACATATATTCTTTTTTACATTCTTTTCCATTATGGTTTATTGCAGGACATTGAATATGGTTCCCTGTGTTATACAGTAGGAGCTGGTTGTTTATCCATCCTATATATAATAGTTTGCACAGCAAATACATTCGTTTTTAGTCCTCTTTTCCATTGGTAGATATTTAGGCTATTCCCATTTATTTTGCTTCCACAAACATCACCACATAAGCTCCCTATATGTTCTATGTTGAGCCAAAGCTTCCCAACCTTCCCATTTCACATCACACACCGGACACAGCCCTACTGGTGTGGCAGATTGGAATCAGCACCAGATGGCACTGCTCCTGCAGGACGTGCTGATGACAGCAATCCTGATCGCCCCCGCCCCTGCCTAGCCATCAGGGGACACCTCAGAACATACCCAAACCCCATACATCTGCATTCAACTTGGGGCACATCATATGCTAGTGTATGGAAGCTCTGCACAGGAGGACGGAGTCAAAAGGGAAATTACTGGGTGGGGGGACAGTCAGCTCCAGGAATTACTGGAGTAATTCAAGTAACTTGTAATTCAAGTCACTCTTCAAAGTGGTGTTTTCTCAATGCCACTTTCAGTCTCAAGACTGTGTCTTTCCTCAGCTCTTGGAAATGTTTCAACTGTTTGATAATTTTCTAACCTTCACTTTATGTTCTCCTTCTTTCCTTCTCTCCCTTCTTTTCCTCCTCCTTCTCTTCATCACCTTTCTTCTCTTTCTGTCTGTCTCCCTCTCTATTTTTCTCCCTCTCTGTTTCTGCATGTTTCTCTCTCTCTCTGGATTTCCTAATAGTTAGGCACTATATCTGGATTAATCCTGGTTTAATCATCTATCTCTGACTGTTTCTGTCATATTTTCTGTCTCCTCTTTCTCTCTGTGGTCTCTGAAATGTCCTAAACATTATTTTCCATCTATGTTAATTACTTTATATTTTGTGAAACATAACTCCAGAAGCTTTTGTTGTGGGTATGTTCACGACTCATTTTTCACTGTGCCATTCTTCTGTTCTATGGATGCAATATTTTCTAAAACATCTCTGAGGATACTGATCATGCTTAATTGCTGCCGTGTCTGACTCTTTTCGACCCCATTGACTGTAGCCCTCCAGGCTCTTCTGTCCGTGGGATTCTTCAGGCAAGAAAACTGGAGTGGGTAGCCATTCCCTTCTCTAGAGGATCTTCCCAA
This sequence comes from Ovis canadensis, assembly GCF_042477335.2. Lineage (NCBI taxonomy): Eukaryota > Metazoa > Chordata > Mammalia > Artiodactyla > Bovidae > Ovis > Ovis canadensis. The sequence goes on along the minus strand of NC_091246.1, from coordinate 23,243,530 downwards.
CCCAGGGATCAAACCCAGGTATCCTGCCTTTCAGGGGGAGTCTTTCCTGCCTGAGCCACCAAGAAAGCTCAAGGATACTGATCAAAGAGGTTTTCTGTTACATTCTGTGTTTTAGGAATTTCCTCTGCTTCTTCCAAGATAAGTTTCTGTCTCTGCCTTTCTGTCTCTCTTTAGAATCCTGGTTGCTTTCTTTCACGCTACAAGTTTTCTCTCATCTCCAGTGAGCCCCTAAAGGCTGATGTAAACTCCAGGATTGGAGCAGGGACTGCTGACTTGAGCTGTCCTCAGCAGGATTGGGCAGAGAAGCACCTGAGGCTAAGTTAGGGCTCTGCTCCTCTCTCCTCTACAGCTATATTCCAGCAGGAGTAGCCTGTACTCTGGGTCTGCACACCAGCTGCCCAATTCCTTCCATAATTGGGCGCATTCCTCTGTGCCCAGGGCAGAGAGTCCTGGCAGCTCTGTGCACAGACTGGGATGGGGCAGAGGAATGCTGACTATCCTGTACACAGATCTTCAGACAGTGCTTGGTTTTCAGCCCTATTCTTCTCTCTTGCCCCTGAGTGTCAAGCCCTGGGCCGGTTCCAAATTCTATACGCAGAGCAGTCTCTTCCACGTTTCCTGTCCCCACCCCCAGCTGTGGGTCCTCATCTAGTTGTGGTTTCCTCTGGGCTGTGGTTTCCTTTGCTATTTCCTCCATCAACGCTCTTCTGTCTTCATTCAGTGTTCCAGAAATGAGCTGTGAGCTCTTGTCTGTGTGCACCCATCTGTCAGCATCATGCTATCAGTGTTTGCTGTCTAGTGTTTATTGATACCTATCCTTTCGCCTTAACTTCTGAACTCATTGATGCCTAGATGTGGCTCCCAGCCCACACCAAAGCCAGTTCAAAGATCCAAGGACATCAGTGATCCCAGGTGAACCTGAAGGTTCTGATGCCAATGCTGGCTCCAAATGCACTCATTCAGCATGTTTGAATGCTTTGGGACATTTGAATGATGATGAATGGGTATAAGTTTGAGGCAAGAAGAAAAAAGTTTTGATCTGAATATTGAGCAAAAATTTACTGAGATGGAGGAGAGGAAACAGAAAAGAATAAGCGCAGACTCAAGGGCACATCTCTAAGTTCAGCTCAGTTCACTCGCTCAGTCCTGTCTGACCCCATGGACTGTAGCACACCAGGCCTCCCCATCCATCACAAACTCCCGGAGTTTACTCAGACTCATGCCCATTGAGTCAGTGATGCCATCCAACCATCTCATCCTCTGTTGACCCCTTCCCTCCTGCCTTCAATCTTGCCCAGCATCAGGGTCCATTCAAATGAGTCAGCTGTTTGCATCAGGTGGCCAAAATATTGGAGTTTCAGCTTCAACATAGTCCTTCCAATGAATATTCAGGATAGATTTCCTTTAGGATGGATTCCTTGGATCTCTGTGCAGTCAAAGGGACTCTCAAGAGTCTTTTCCAACACCACAGTTCAAGAGCATCAATTCTTCGATACTCAGCTTTCTTTATATCCAACTCTCACAACCATATATGACTACTGGAAAAACCATAACTTTGACTAGACGAACCTTTGCTGGCAAAGTAATGTCTCTGCTTTTGAATATGCTGTCTAGGATGGTTATAACTTTTCTTCCAAGGAGTAAGCATCTTTTAATTTAATGGCTGCAATCACCATCTGCAGTGATTTTGGAGCCCCCAAAAATAAAGTCTGACACTGTTTCCACTGTTTCTTCATCTATTTGCCATGAAGTGATGGGACCAGATGCCATGATCTTTGTTTTCTGAATGTTGAGCTTTAAGCCAACTTTTTCACTCTCGTCTTTCACTTTTATCAAGAGGCTCTTTAGTTCTTCTTCACTTTTTGCCATAAGGGTGATGTCATCTGCATATCTGAGATTATTGATATTTCTCCCGGCAATCTTGATTGCAGCCTGTGCTTCCTCCAGCCCAGCATTTCTCATGATGTACTCTGCATAGAAGTTAAATAAGCAGGGTGACAATATACAGCCTTGATGGACTCCTTTTCCTATTTGGAACCAGTCTGTTGTTCCATGTCCAGTTCTAACTGTAGCTTCCTAACCTGCATACAAATTTCACAAAAGGCAGGTCAGGTGGTCTGGTATTCCCATCTCTTTCAGGATTTTCCATAGTTTACTGTGTCCACACAGTCAAAGGCTTTGGCATAGTCAATAAAGCAGAAATAGATGTTTTTCTGGAACTCTCTTGCTTTTTTGATGATCCAGCTGATGTTGGCAATTTGATCTCTGGTTCCTCTGCCTTTTCTAAAACCAGCTTGAACATCTGGAAGTTCGTGGTTCACGTATTGCTGAAGCCTGATTTGGAGAATTTTGAGCATTACTTTGCTAGTGTGTGAGCTAAGTGCAATTGTGTGGGTAGTTTGAGCATTCTTTGGCATTGCCTTTCTTGGGGATTGGAATGAAAACTGACCTTTTCCAGTCCTGTGGCCACTGCTGAGTTTTCCAAATTTGCTGGCATATTGAGTGCAGCACTTTCACAGCATCATCTTTCAGGATTTGAAATAGCTCCACTGGAATTCCATCACCTCCACTAGCTTTGTTCGTAGTGATGCTTTCTAAGGCCTGCTTGACTTCACATTCCAGGATGTCTGGCTCTAGGTGAGTGATTACACCATCATGATTGTCTGTGTCATGAAATCTTTTTTGTACAGTTCTTCTGTGTATTCTTGCCACCACTTCTCAATATCTTCTGCTTCTGTTAGGTCCATACCATTTCTGTCCTTTATCGAGCCCATCTTTGCATGAAATGTTCCCTTGGTATCTCTAATTTTCTTGAAGAGATCTCTAGCTTTTCCTATTCTATTGTTTTCCTCTATTTCTTTGCATTGATCGCTGAGGAAGGTTTTCTTATCTCTCCTTGCTATTCTTTGGAACTCTGCATTCAAATGGGTATATCTTTCCTTTTCTCCTTTGCTTTTTGCTTTCCTTCTTTTCACAGCTATTTGTAAGGCCTCCCCAGACAGCCATTTTGCTTTATTGCATTTCTTCTTCTTGGGGATGGTCTTGATCTCTGTCTCCTATACAATGTCACAAACCTCTGTCCATAGTTCATCAGGCACTCTGTCTATCAGATCTAGGCCCTTAAGTCTATTTCTCACTTCCACTGTATAATCGTTAGGGATTTGATTTAGGTCATACTTGAATGGTCTAGTGGTTTCCCCCACTTTCTTCAATTTGAGTCTGAATTTGGTAATAAGGAGTTCATGATCTGAGCCACAGTCAGCTCCCAGTCTTGTTTTTGCTAAGTGTATAAAGCTTCTCCATCTTTGGCTGCAAAGAATATAATCTATCTGATTTTGGTGTTGACCATCTGGTAATGTCCATGTGTAGAGTCTTCTCTTTTGTTGTTGGAAGAGTGTTTGCTATGACCAGTGTGTTCTCTTGGCAAAACTGTCTTAGCCTTTGTCCTGCTTCATTCTGTTCTCCAAGGCCAAATTTGCCTGTTACTCCAGGTGTTTCTTGACTTCCTACTTTTGCATTCCAGTTCCCTATAATGAAAAGGACATCTTTTTTGTGTGTTAGTTCTAGAAGGTCTTGTAGGTCTTCACAGATCCATTCAACTTCAGCTTCTTCAGCATTACTGGTTGGGGCATAGACTTGGATTACCATGATATTGAATGGTTTGCCTTGGAAACAAACAGATCATTCTGTCGTTTTTGAGACTGCATCCAAGTACTGCATTTCTGACTCTTTTGTTGACCATGATGGTTACTCCATTTCTTCTAAGGCATTCTTGCCCACAGCAGTAGATATAATGGTCATGTGAGAAAATGTCATTTCTCATCTGACAAAATGTGGCCCACTGGAGAAGGGAATGGTAAACTACTGTGGCATTCTTGCCTTGAGAACCCCATTAACAGTATGAAAAGGCAAAAAGATAGGAGATGAACTCTCCAGGTCTGTAGGTGCCCAATATGCTCCTGAAGGTCAGTGGAGAAATAACTCCAGAAAGAATGAAGAATGGAGCCAAAGCAGAAACAACACCCAGGTGTGAATGTAACTGGTGATGGAAGTAAGGTCTGATGCTACAAAGAGCAATGTTGCATAGGAATCTGGAATGTTAGGTCCATGAATCAAGGCAAATTGGAAGTGATCAAACAGGGGAATGCAAGAGTGAACATCGACTTTTTAAGAATCAGCGAACTAAAATGGACTGGAATGGGTGAATTTAACTCAGATGACCATTATATCTACTACTATGGGCAAGGATCCCTTAGAAGAAGTGGAATAGCCATCATAGTCAACAAAAGAGTCAGAAATGCAGAACATCTCTCAGTATATTATATTTGAGAAGCTTCTAATCATTACAGGGGTTCAGAATATGTCACCCCAAGATACGCCACTTTGGAATATTGATGATTTTGAATTGAAGGTACTTGAGAAACAGCTGTTGCAAGAAGGACACCCCAAACTTCCTTTTCCCTCTTGAAAGCAGGAGATAAATCTCCTCTGTATAAATTTCCCTCCTTGTACCAAGAGGGTAGAGGGCATTGTTAGTATTGTTTCCTTGTCTAAAAGGTATAACAGCCATCTGCTTTGACTTCCTTGAGTCCCATGTATTTTTTTAATTATTTCTTTTTAATTGAAGGATAATTGCTTTACAGTATTGTATTGGTTTCTGCCATACATCAACATGAATTAGTCGCAGGTATACATATGTCCACACCCTCGGGAACTCCCCTCCCACCTCTCACTCCATCCCACCCCTCTAGGCTGTCAGAGAGCCCTGGTTTGAGTTCCCTGAGTCACAGCAAATTCCCACTGTGTCTACTTTTCATAGGGTAGTGTGTTGTTTACTCTCTTGATTCTTCCCACCCTCTCCCTCCCCTGCTGTGTCCACAAGTCTGCTCTCTGTATTTGCATCTCCACTGCTGCCTTGCAAATAGGTTCATCACTACCATCTTTCTAGAGTCCATATATATGCCTTAATATATGGTATTTGTTTTTCTTTTTCTGACTTACTTCTCTCTGTATAATAGGCTCCAAGTTCATCCACCTCATTAGAACTGAGTCCCATATTTTCATGGACTTCTGTACCTACAAAATTAAATTAGTTTTTCTCCCATTAATCTCTTTTATGTCCATTTAATTACTAGACTAGCCACCTGGAAGGGAAGTAGAGAAGAGCTTTCCTCCCCTATCATACAAACAATTGCTTGGCAGCTCCTTTAAGTTCCTGCTTGGTTTACCACGGTTCAGAGAACTTTCAGCTGAGAACCAGAACTCCTTGAACAAGGAAAATTTTGAGCTTACTGCAAGTGGTGTTTATCTACCAGTAACATTTTATACAGCATTAGAAATCATTCAAAGAAACATAGCAACTTACTTGTAAACCTTGATTTCTTTCATCATGTAATTGAATATTTGTACTGAGAAAACTAGGTCAAAAGTTCTGATTTTTCTCAGAGTATAAGGCATGATTATATATTTAAAGTGCTTCTTTGGGCAGGTTTGTTTTTCTTCATTTAATAACCCATCTGTGATTTCTTTGTCTAATCCAGTAATTCCCTGAAGTGCAAGGGAAGACAGAAATTCCTCAGGGTAGGCGTCCAATGTTTTATGTTTGGTCAAAGTCGGGGATTAAATCAGCATGGTATAAATAATAAGTAATGACAAGCTAAGGCAAGTTTCACAATAAGTACTTTGTTTGGCAAAAGAAATTTAATAGACTTTAAAGACTGGAATCCAAGCTAGAGTGGGTAATTTAACATGAGTTAATATATGTGAATCAAAGATATAAACTCTGTCCTCCTGAGGTGTTTGTTTAAAAATTATGTTGCTGTATTTTTTTAATAGTTACTAATACTTAAAAGTTTGGCAACTTCTCATAAACATCCAAATTTTAAAAACCATGTAACATTGGATATGTGTGGGCATAGGAATGGCTATCCATTAGGTAAGATATACTCCAGGTTGTCAGGCTTCCCAGGCGGCACTAGTGGTAAAGACCCTGTCTGCCAATGCAGGAGGCTTAAGAAACCTGGGTTCAATCCCTGGATTGGGATGATCCCCTGGAGGAGGGCATGGCAACCCACTCCAGTATTCTTGCCTAGAGAATCCCTTGGACAGAGGAGCCTGGTGGGCTACCGTCCACGGGGTCACAAAGAGTCAGACATGACTGAAGCAACTTAGCATGCACGCAGTCCTGGTTGTCAAGGGCCTGTTACCCTGTCTGTACTCATGGGATTGACCCCACCTGCTTTGGATACTCTCTTACCTACTTTATTCTGTTTTAGGATTGCAAAGAAAAGGGGATTGACTATTAAAAGCTTCCAAGAAAAGACGGAGAAACCAGCAGAATTCAGACTTGAATTAAACCAGCAAGAGAAATTCATTCAGCAAGAGAGACTGAAAACACGAAGGAAAGGCAATGAAAGTATGCATGTTATTTCAGACCCTGAACACTAGCTGGAAGGCAAAATATGCCATATACTTTCTTACAAAGTGAGTAGTTCTCCGCAGAAATATTGTGTAAACTCAATTCAATAAGTAGTTTTTCAACATCTATTTTATGCTTAACACCAAGTTGGGCCCTGAGGATGCCAAAATCAGGAAGTCCATCTCTGCCTCAAGGAAATCACAAACTAAAAGAGAAGATTAGCGTCTATAAATGCATAAAAATAAGTGGATTTACAACTCCAAAGTAAAAAGAAAAATAGCTCAGTATAAGCCAGTGCTTACTTTGTGACACGTAAAAAAAGAGCTTAAAGTGGATTGAAAATCTAAACATAAGAGCTAAAGCTATAAAACTCTTAGAAGAAAACATAGCAGAAAATCTTCATGATTTTGGCGTCTTCCATGTGACATCACAACTGCTTCTGTCAGTTCAATGGCTAAGAGTCTAAACTTCCAGGGCAGGGGACCCTGATTCGATCCCTGGTCAAGGAATTAGATCCCACATGCCACAAATAAGACCTGAAACAGGTAAATAAATAAATAACTATTAAAACAAAACAAAACAAAACAAAAACTCTGTGCATCAAAGAAACACTCTCAACAGAGTAGAAAGACAATCCACAGAATGTGGGAAGATGTTTACGAATCACATACCTGATAAGGGATTAACATCTAGAATAGATATCCAACAACACATGAGACGAGGAGACGACTCTACACACAGACATCACCAGATGGTCAAAACCAAAATCAGACTGATTATAGTCTTTGCAGCCAAAAATGGAAAAGCTCTATACAGTCAGCAAAATGAAGACCTGGAGCCGACTGCAGCTCAGATCATGTGCTCCTTATTGCAAAATCCAGGCTTAACTTGAAAAAAGTAGGGAAAACCGCTAGGCCATTCAGGTATGACTTAAATCAAATCTGTTATGATTATACAGTGGAGGTGACGAATAGATTCAAGGGATTAGATCTGATAGAGTGCCTGAAGAACTATGGACAGAGGTGACCAGGAGACGGTGACCAAAATCATCCCAAAGAAAAAGAAATGCAAGAAGGCCAAGTGGTTGTCTCAGGAGGTTTTACAAATAGCTGAGAAAAGAAGAGAAGTGAAAGGCGAAGGAGAAAGGGAAAGATACACCCAACTGAATGCAGAGTTCCAGAGAAAAGCAAGGAGAGATAATAAAGCCTTCTTAAGTGAACACCGCAAAGAAATAGAAGGCGGCAATAGAATAGGGAAGACTAGAGATCTCTTCGAGAAAATGGGAGATATCAAAGGCACATTTATGCAAAGCTGGGCACGATAAAGGATAGAAATGGTAAGGATTTAACAGAACCAGAAGAGATTAAAAAGAAGTGGCAAGAATACATGGAAGAACTATACCAAAAAAGATCTAATGACCAAATAACCACGATGGTGTGTTCACTCATCTAGAGCCAAACATCCCGGAGTGTGAAGTCAAATGGTTTAGAGATGTGGGTTTCTCTTTGACATAATGAAAGTGTTTTAAAGTTGATTGTGGTGATGGATGCATGATTCTGTGAATATAATAAAATCAATTCAGTTTTACATTTTAAATGGGTAAATTATATAGTATGTGAATACTCTCAATAAAGCTGTTATAAAATGCATAACACATTTGCTTTCTAACACATTTTGTTGTGGCAGGTGCCTTAACAGAGCGTGGTTTCAAGTATAAAGGGACAACAGCAGAAGGATGTGACTGTCCAACCTAAGAGGACAGGGGAGGTTTCATAGAGGAAGTGATTCATCAGACATACCCACAAACAAGAGAAAGGCTTTTTTGGGGGAGCAGAAAAGCATATACAAAGGCCTGGAAACATGGTAAAACCCAGAACTTTCGTAAGCATTTAGTTTGGCTGAAGAACAAGAGGGGCAAGAGGGACAAAGAAGGGGATGAAAGTCCAGGTTGTGGGGAATCCAGCTAGCGGGGTTAGGGAGGTCGGCCTTTATCCTGTAGGAGATGGGGTCTAGAAAGATCCTCTGGCACCAGAATGGAGGATGAATCTGAGAGAACTGGGTACTTATTACTTCCTGCATCGTCCCACTGCAGTTAGTACAAGACACAATAAAATACATTTGTTTGTATAAGTGTTTATATGCCAGTTGGGCTTCCTTGGTAGCGCAGATGGTAAAGAATCTGCCTGCGATGCAGGAGACCCAGGTTCCATCCCTGGGTTGGGAAGATAAATGTCAGTTTGTGACATTCTTGGGGGAAAGAAAGGGTCTTTCTGATCTTGGCATCCCTCAGCCCAGCCTGGTGCAAGGCATAAAGTAGGTGCTGGGAAAATACTATTGAACTGCTATTTATATGAGGATTCTAGAGAATACTACTTGGGTTATTACCTTAAAAATTACATGGGAGATTTTGTATGGCTCCTGTATTTTATTCACATAATGATATTAGGTGTCAAAAAAAACACCCTCAGATGCCAGTTAAGAGATGACTTCTCAATAGGTGAGAGAATAGAGGTCTGAACTAGACCAATGGCTACAGGGATGAAGAAAATGGGCTAACTTGAGAACGCTTTAGGAAGTAGATAACCCCCCAGGGGACAAATAGAAGTGGGCACTAGAAAGAGGTTTCTTGGCTCACTCCCAGAAACTAGTTGGGTATTATTGGTATGACAGTAGAGTTAGAATGTGTCAGGGGCAGAAGGCACACAGGAATAAACAGATGAGAGAGGTGGGCTTAGCAAGGGGTGGGGACAGGAAAGTCAGAGTTGCATATGTGGAGTTTTAGGTGTTTGAGGAGCCAATAGATTTGAAATCCATGAGAACAGACCAGATTAGTTAATTCGGGGGGTGTGACCCGAAAAGCTTGCTTAAAAAAGCCCTGCACTGTACCAATTTAAAGGGCAAGATAGGTTGCACAATAAGGTGCATAAAAATACTACTGTACCGTACACTTAAAAATGGTGAATATGGTAAATTTTACATTATATGTATTTTTTAACCACAATAAAACAGTGAGAAATAAAAACATTTAGCTTCAATGTGAAAATAATATATGCTCACCATTGCAAAATTAAAACCATACATAAACTCTTTAAACCATAAATAGTCCGCTGTACATAAGTAAAATGCAAGCCACAGATGTAATTTAAAACTTTCTTGCAACCACTTTAAAAAGAGATAGAAACATGTGAAATTAATTTTAATAAATTTTCATTTTAAATAATATATCAAAATGTTATTGTTTTGATATGTAATCAGCAGAAAGGATTAGTAGAGTTATTTTACATTCTCTTTTTTCACTAAAACTTCAGAATCCAGTGTGTGTCTTATAGCACGTTTCAACTCAGACTAGCCACATTCAATAGTTCAGTAGCCACATGTGGTTAGTGGCCACTGTACTGAATAGCAAGTATTAATTACAACCTTTTTCTTTTTATACTTCAAGTTATTAAAATACATAGTCTTCTGTATTATCTTTTAGCTTCATAACTAAAAATAAACCAATATAAATTTTTTAAATGTTTTTTTCAAGGGGAAGAAGTGGAGACTGTGTAAAAAAACTATTCTTTCAAGAGAACTTAGCTGCAAAATATAAGAGAAAGAGTGGTTAACTAAGATGATACAGGAAGGGAGGGAGTGTTGTTTTCTGATATTTAATAAGAGACACTTAAGCATATTCATAGGCCAAGGAAAGGAGACAAAAAGACAGCCCAAGACAGAAAATAAAGGAATAGGGGTGTTAAAAATTTAGTCTATCGTTATCCCATTATTTGGCCTTCTTAACACAAATTGAATTCCCACGTGTATTGTATTTGGATCCAGATTTGCTATTCTGGGGGTTTCCGTGGTGGCTCAGATGGCAAAGAATCCACCTACAGTGTAGAAGACTTGAGTTTGATCCCTGGGTCAGGAAAATCCCCTGGAGAAGGGAATGGCCCATGGGGTCCCAACGAATCGCTGAGCAGCTGCTGCTGCTGCTGCTAAGTCGCTTCAGTCGTGTCCGACTCTGTGCGACCCCATAGATGGCAGCCCACCAGGTTCCCCCATCCCTGGGATTCTCCAGGCAAGAACACTGGAGTGGGTTGCCATTTGCTAACACTTTTCTATTCCAATTCACTGTTCTATCTACTCATGTGCTGATACCATTCTGTTGTAATTTCTGAGGCTTTATAAATATGTTTTAATATCTGGTAAGACCATTATTTTCACCTTATTGTCCCCCTTCTTCTTAAGATTTTATTTCATTGGTTATTCTTGTTTGTCCTTTTTTTTTCATATAAATTTAAAAATCAGCTTGTCTATTCCAAAAATAATCTTTATTTTTAAATTTTATGTATTTAGTTTTGGCTTCACTGAGCCTTGGTTGCGTGGGCTTTCTCTAATTGCAGTAAGCGGGGGCTACTCTCTAGTTTTGTTGGGTGGGCTCCTCATTGCTGTGGCTCCTCATTGCAGGGGCTTCTCTTGTTGCACGGCCTGGGCTGTAGGGCACACCAGCTAAGTAGTTATGGTGCACGGCCTTAGTTGCCCTTTGTCACGTGGGATATTCCTGGTCCAAGGATCAAACATGTGTCCCCTGGATTGGAAGGCAGATTCCTAACCACTGGACCACCAGGAAAGTCCAAAACAAAAATATCTTGATATTTTTATGAAGAAGAATTAACTCTTGGTCAACTCAATTCACATGTGCTCTTTCCTTCTGTTCTCAAACTAAACTACATTTCAATCTTACTTTTAAAGTACTCACAACAGCAGGAAATTAATAATGAAGAGAGATGGCCAGCATTTGAGGCAGAGAAACAGAAAGAGTAGAGTCACAGAAGTCAGAGAAGAATGTGGCAGCAACAGAGAATTCCAAATGCTTAGACAGAATGAATGATACATAAATAGAAAAGTTTGTATGGATTTGCCTACAAGGAAGTGTCAGGGAGCAAAACTTGCCACCCCAAAATGTCCCTTTAGCATGCTGATTATTCTAGCTAAAATATTCAAGGCCCACAAGACTCAGGAAGAAAATTTAACCTTCTCCCTAACTGCCTAAAATAATTTAAATAGAGGACTTGTCCCCAGAATAGGGCTGCCACCAGAGATACCTGCACAGAATACAGTTTAGGTGTGGTGGCTGAACCCTAGGCAGGGTCTAGAGGTCAGAGTTCACTCTGTATCCCATTGTCTCTGCAGGGTTAGAGTTAGCCCAGCGAACATTTGTTTACCAAACATTTGTTTTTCTATCTTTGGGTTGCCTTCCTTCCCTCTGAAGTCCCAAACTACTATCCCAACATCCTCTTTTGTCTCTAGCTGATGATGGTATTTGTGTGAGGATTTCAACATTTTTGGTGAGTTACTCAGTTTTCCTGGATCTCTCCCATGTGTACATGTTATTAAATTTTTTTTTCTCCACTTAACTTGTTTCACATCGATTTAATTCTTAGACCAGCCAGAAGAAACTAGAAGGACAGACAGAAATTTCTTTCAGATAGAAATAATTGGTAACCTTGACAAGAAGAATTTCCATGGAGTTGTAGGGACAAGGGCCCAATTTCTGGGTGCTGAGGAAAGATTGGGAAACCAAATGAATCGGGTGTGTGTGTTCATTGCAAAGCAACAGGGAGGGACTGGGCATTAGATGGTAGCTGCAAAATTGGGTGGGGAGCATTTTAATGAAGAAGATGTGAAAACATTCATAGCCTGAGAGGAGATATGTAGTAGAGAACAGGAGGTTAAAAATAGAAGGAAAGGAAGATGGAGCAAAAGATGAGGAGGTGTGACTCAGAGCACAGGTGGAGGATGAATCTTGGATCTGAGGTCATCTTAAAAAGAGAGAGAATATCAGCGTGTTTGCAAGTGTGGGATGGAGAACTGATTGGATCTATTTTTGCTGTCAGGTAGGACTCGGGTCAAATGCAAGATGCTGAAGGACACTAATTGATCAGGAAAAACGTGACCCTCGTTTGTAGTAACACCATTTGCTTGGTTATACTCCTTGGTGCTTGCATCCGAATGGAGGGTCAGCTGCAAACTGATTCAAGTTAGAAGGATAAGGAGATAAGGACACAGTGGATACAGATGGAAAAGAAGTTGATATCATCAGTCACAGGATCTGGGGTGATCAATGAGGTAAGGAAATGAATAAGGGGCAGGAACAAGAGGACATAGATAACTGGCAGGGACAGAAAGGAAATTTCAAAGGACATGTGAGCTCCAAATCAGTGCTGGAATGTGGCAGGATGTTATGGACTGAATGTTTGCATTTGCCCCCACCCCCCCAAAATTCATGTGCTGAAATCCTAATCCCAACGTGATAGTGTTAGGAAATAGGGCCTTTGGGAGGTGACTAGGTCTTGAGGGTGAAGCCCTCACTAATGGGATTGACCCTCTCATAAAAGAAATCCTAAGAGCCCCCTCTCCCCTTCCATCATGTGAGGGTTCTTTGTGGAGATGTCTGTCTATGAACCAGAAAGAGCCCTCACCAGCCAACAAATCTGTGGGCACCTTGATCATGGACTTTCATTTTCTAGGACCATGAGAAAAAATTCCATTTTTAATAAGCTGCCCAGTTTATGGCTTCTTAGTCCATAGCAGCCTGCATGGGCTAAGACGTGGTACAAGGAATGTGAAATGCTAGGGGGCTGTTTGGAGAGTAAACTTAAGAGTTTATAGTTTCCAAAGGGCAACTATTCCTAAGAACTGATCATCCCTAGGATTTAGCTATGAAACCGGCTAAATGAATTGAAATGGAGATGAATATATCTGGACTTAAGGAACTATAAGAACAAGCTACTCAATTGGCCTGTGAACCCTGAAATTATCCAGACGTTGGCAGTTAGAGTGAAGAGACATACTGAGAATCACATGTCACAATTTTGATGAATCTGAAAGAAGCCACAGAACACTGCAATGCTTTTCACACTTTAAAAAGATACAGTGTGCACTCAAATACATGTGCATGACTGGAATAAACAAGAGTTTTGCAAAAATAATTTTATTTGTTAATTTCTATACTTTGGTAAATACAAAGTATGAAAACTATATCCCAAAGGACAGTTTAAAAGAATGTTCCTCTTGCACACGCATGCATGCTAAGTCACTTCAGTCATGTCTGACTCTTTGCAAGCCAATGGACTGTAGACTGCCAGAGCCCCAGAATCCATGGGATTCTCCAGGCAAGAATACTGGAGTGGGTTGCTATGTCCTCCTCCAGGGGATTTTCCCAGCCCTGGATTGAATCTGGGATTCTTAGGTCTCCTGCATTGGCAGGTGCGTTCTTTACCACTATCGCCACCTGGGAAACCCTCCTCATGCACTTAATCCCCAAAGTCTCCAAAAAAATTTCGTCACTTTGGAACTTCCCTGGTGGTCCAGTGGTTAAGACTCCAGGCCTGCAATGCAGGGGGGCCCTGGGTTTGATACTGGTCAGAGAACTGGATCCCGCATGATGCAACTACTATGTGCTGCAATGAATATGAATATCAGACTTGGCACAGCCAAACAAACAAATGAAAATGAATATGGGGAAAAAAGACAAACCAAAAACGGCGTCCTCGTTTTTACAGCTTTCCTTAAATCAATCATTTGTAAGATGCATTAATATGAGAAGTTTCCATTTTAAAATTTCTCTTCACATTCTCACAAATGCCCTTGGTTAATTGCCACCGCATTTAGGCACAGGGAAGTACACAGGGAGGTACACTGTATTAGAAGGTGGGTACACACAGCATGTCTGGGACAGGGGAGGTTACATTTGAGCCCTCCCCAGATCCAGTCATCTCTCCTGCTTATGTTTCCTCTGTGAGCTGGAAACACTGTCCTGACAGTCCCTGGAAACGTAGCTGCATAAGCAGAAGCTGCTGCTTTTCCTTTTTCCTTCTATAGTCTGATAGTTTGAATGTATTTTGAAAGAGTAGACCCATGACATACCCCGAAAAATATGTGCAACAAAGATGAGCTAATTAAATAATGCAATGTGATAACGATAATAATGTAGAATCATACTTTCTAACATTAAAATAGAGTATCAAGGGCCAGGAGGGATGCTATTCATGGCAAGAGGTAGGGAAGGGAAGGATGAGATAAGTGTCTGACTTCAGAAATGGTTTTCCTTTCACCAAAATTGTAAAGAAAGCCTGGTGCTTTAGGGCAGTGGTCTTACCCAGCTGGGGAAAAAAAAGTGTAGGCACACACACCCGTATTCCATTGCTGTCTTTCTTAGAGGTCACCTTGTGCAACTGCAAGACAGTTTCCTGGAAGGAGAAACAGTGGCTCAGAGGGAGGAGTAGGCAAGACACAGTCCTTCACTGTTGATTCTGCCTGTCATTGGTTTCTGGAAGCAGGAGGAGTTCCAGACACTGCTGACTGTGCAGGAACAAAAGCGAAGGCTGTCTCCAGGCCACAGGGAACTGAATCCAATCCCAGCTGAGCCAATACTAAGGCTGGCCAACACTCTTTTTTTTCTAAGGATGACTGTGTTTTCTGAAGGCTGCAGAGACATCTAACAAGTGACAACCAGAGACTTGTCTTTTGTTCTACATAGATAACACCATTGACCCAGTTTAGCTTCAGCAAGTGCTTACACAAACAGCATAAATAGGTCTAGACCACTTGTTTGTTTATGTGACAGGAACAGCCTGTCTACTCGCCAAGGTGGGCCAGTCCTCTGATGCTGCAGCTACGTTCGCAGAGGTAGCAGAAGAGTTAAAATAGATTTGCTTGAGCGTTTTCTTCTTTAAGTGAGAAGCAGGGGAGGAAAAATTGGATGGTTTACATTTCTAGACCAATCTGACTGAAAAAACCTAAAAGTTTGATAGCACAGTATGCTTGCAAGCTTCTGGTTTGCTTATATACTGCTTTTTATAAATTTAATTTCTCTCAATTAAAGGGAAAAACTTTTTCCGAAAGGATTTATTCATTTTATTTTTGGTTGTACTGGGTCTTCATTGCTGTGTTAAGACTCTCTCTAGTTTCAGAGAGTGGGGGCTATTCTCTAGTTGCTATATGTGGGGGCTTCTCATTGTGATAGCTTCTCCTGTCGCAGGGCCTGGGCCCAAGGCACGCTGGCTTTGGCAGTTGTGGCACGTGGGTTTAGTTTCTCCAAGGCATGGGAAAAGCTTTTTGATAATCAAAGATTACAGGGTAGTCACTGGGAGTTTCTAAGAGCTAGTCCTTTGTCCTTTTAGCATCCTATTGACATCCTTGAAAACATCTTAGCTTCCTGGCAGCAACAGGTGTTCCAGGTCTCCTGTGAGTTTTCTGTGCCCTGAGACATGTACTCAGCTATTCTCCAAGATGCCCTGGATTCTTCTAGGGGAGAATAGATTTGGAAACACAGGATGGGTGTTCAGGATATACATGAGAAATGGTAGGCAGAAACGCTATAGTAGATGCAGAGACAATTTTTTTAACAGGAGGAATGTTTCTGTGAGTTCACACTGACTTTTCCACTTTGAGTTTAGATATGTTTTTCTCTGCTGCACATTTTAAAAGTCCTCAGGCAAACTATAATTGTATTACATGTCTTTCCCTATCATTATTGGTTGGTCAACATGTGATACATGTGATAGATAAAATACTTAACAACAAAGCATTTTACGGGACTTCCCTAGCGATCCAGTAGTTTAGATGCTGCCTTCCAACACGGGGAATGCAGATTCAATCCCTGGTTAGGGAAGTAAGGTCCCACATGCCGTAGGGTTCAGCCAAAATTTTTTAAAAAGAAGAAATATATATATTTTTAAAAGCATGCTATTAAACAAATTAATATAGATCATTCATTTCCTTTACTATGTTAAAGCCATTTTCTTAGGTCCTGCCTTTTATTTACTAACTAGGCCACTTAACTGACATTTCTCACCACTGTAGTACGATGCTGACCCTCATAACTAGGAGGCAGGGGGAGATCTGAATTGTTTTCAGTCCCCATGATTGTAGTCCCTAGCTTGTTTCTTCTCTTCTCTCATAGATGGGCCTGGTTATTTGGTTTTCTAAAAGCTTTACTGAGATATTTCAGTTCAGTTCAGTCACTCAGTCGTGTCCGACTCTTTGCAACCCCATGGACTGCAGCACACCAGGCCTCCCTGTCCATCACCAACTCCCGGAGTTTACTCAAACTCAAGCCCATTGAGTCGGTGATGCCATCCAACCATCTCATCCTCTGTCAACCCCTTCTCCTCCTGCCTTCAATCTTGCCCAGCATCAGGGTCCTTTCAAATGAGTCAGTTCTTCGCATCAGGTGGCCAAAGTATTGGAGTTTCAGCTTCAGCATCAGTCCTTCCAATGAATATTCAGGACTGATTTCCTTTAGGATGGACTGGTAGGATCTCCTTGCAATCCAAGGGACTCTCAAGAGCCTTCTCCAACACCACAGTTCAAAAGCATCAGTTCTTCAGCTCTTAGCCTTCCAACTCTCACATCCATACGAGACTACTGGAAAAACCACTGACCTAACTAGATGGACCTCTGTTGAAAGGAATGTCTCTGCTTTTTAATATGCTGTCTGGTTGGTCATAACTTTTCTTCGAAGGAGCAAGCGTCTTTTAATTTCATGGCTGTAATCACAATCTACAGTGATTTTGGAGCCCTCCCAAAATATAAGTCTGACACTGTTTCCACTGTTTCTCCATCTATTTGCCATGAAGTGATGGGACTGGATGCCATGATCTTTGTTTTCTGAATGTTGAGCTTTAAGCCAACTTTTTCACTCTCGTCTTTTACTTTCATCAGAGATATTTAGGCTGTCTCAAACTATGCCTCAATGGCATATTGATTACTTTGAATTAAAGTTACTTAAAAAACAGCCTTTGCAAGAGAGACACACTGACCCTCCTTTCTGTCTCCCTGAAAGCAGGAAATTAATCTCTCATATGAAAGGTACGTTCCCTGCATGGGGAAGTAGAAGAACACCTTATTAGTAGAGATAGGGAATTCACGCCTATCTAAACAAACCTTATTTAACTCACTGCTCCAAGTCCAAACTCTAGATTCTTGACTATGTAAGCATCCAAAGCTTAAATTTCTTTGTCTTGACAAAGAAATTGTGACAATTCTTCACAAATTTATTTTTTATTTGTCTAAAAAGAATGAAAGCTGCCTGCCTGGGTTACTTCTCAGATTCCATTTCTATGAGACTTGTGTGTGTAGAAATTAAAATTTGTTTGCTTTTCTCCTGTTATCTTGTCTTGTGTCAATTTTATTATGAATTCGGGCACTAAAACTCAAGAGGGGTAGGAGGGGAATTTCCCCCTCCTTGACAATAAACTTTGTCAACTGAAAAAAAAAAAATACATGTGACCTAAAAGTTGAGAGAGTTATTTGGTGGGAATCATGAAGACTTCAAGCCCAGGAGACAGCATCTCAGTTCAGTTCAGTTCAGTCACTCTGTTGTGTCCAACTCTTTGCGACCCCATGAATCGCAGCACGCCAGGCCTCCTTGTCCATCACCATCTCCCGGAGTTCACTCAGACTCACGTCCATTGAGTCTGTTATGCCATCCAGCCATCTCATCCTCGGTGGTCAGCTTCTCCTGCCCTCAATCCCTCCCAGCATCACAGTCTTTTCCAATGAGTCAACTCTTCACATGAGGTGGCCAAAGTACTGGAGTTTCACCTTTAGCATCATTCCTTCCAAAGAAATCCCAGGGTTGATCTCCTTCAGAATGGACTGGTTGGATCTCCTTGCAGTCCAAGGGACTCTCAAGAGGCTTCTCCAACACCACAGTTCAAAAGCATCAATTCTTCTGTGCTCAGCCTTCTTCACAGTCCAACTCTCACATCCATACATGACCACAGGAAAAACCATAGCCTTGACTAGACCTTAGTTGGCAAAGTAATGTCTCTGCTTTTGAATATACTATCTAGGTTGGTTATAACTTTTCTTCCAAGAAGTAAGCGTCTTTTAATTTCATGGCTGCAGTCACCATCTGCAGTGATTTTGGAGCCCCCCAAAATAAAGTCTGACACTGTTTCCACTGTTTCCCCATCTATTTGCCAAGAAGTGACAGGACTGGAATTAAGGGTGAGAACAATCAAAAAGCAGGATTTGGCCCCAGATAGCTGAGATGCATATGAAAGAAATGATTTCAGTAAGCCTGATCACTTGCATTTTCCCATACATAGAAGAGCACAAGATCCCTTAATGTGAGAGATCTGGTTTTCCTTAATTAACAGTAATCTTTTAACATTCAGATTACCTGCCCCTTGCTGCAGACTTCTGTATAGCCTGGCTCCTCCACTCTCCCTAGGAATCAGTTTTCTGGGGTCACCAAGATTGCCAGGAGGAATCTCAATAACCTCAGATATGCAGATGACACCACCCTTATGGCAGAAAGTGAAGAGGAACTAAAAAGTCTCTTGATGAAAGTGAAAGAGGAGAGTGAAAAAGTTGGCTAGATAGAATTTATTTTCTTGGGCTTCAAAATCACTGCAGATGGTGACTGCAGTCATGAAATTATTTTCTTCCACCCTTGCTCCTTGGAAGAAAAGCTATGCTTTAATATGCTAGGCAGCATATTAAAAAGGAGAGACATCATTTTGCCAACAAAGGTCTGTCTAGTCAAAGCTATTGTTTTTCCAGTAGTCATGTACAGATGTGAGAGTTGGACCATAAAGAAGGCTGAGCACCAAAGAACTGATGCTTTTGAACTGTGGTGTTGGAGACTTGAGAATCCCCTGGACTGCAAAGAGATCAAACCAGTCAATCCTAAAGGAAATCAACCTGAATATTCATTGGAAGGACTGATGTTGAAGCTGAAGCTCCAATACTTTGGCCACCTGATGCAAAGAACCGACTCATTTGAAAGGACCCTGATGCTGGGAAAGATTGAAGGCAGGAGGAGAAGGGGGTGAGAGAGGATGAGCTGATTGGACAGCATCATCAACTCACTGGACAGGAAATTGAGCAAGCACCAGGAGACAGTGAAGGACAGGGAAGCCTGGTGTGGTACAGTCCATGGGCTCCCCAAGAGTCAGACACAACTTTGTGACTGAACAGCAGCAATCCTTAATTCCTCGTTTACCATAAGGGGTAGCAGATGTGGTGAATTTCTGCCTCTTTCACTTTCTCCTATTCCCCCCTCCCCCCACCCCCCACCACCACTCCAGCTCCTCAGCACTTAAGGGGGAGGAAGTGGCTCATCGCTGCCGAGTAGCTGATATTGTTTTACCTGGGCTCAGAAATTTGCATTTGGAAGGCTGGAATCCCTGATGTCTGTGACATGGCTTGTTTACTAGCATAGCAGAAAATATTTTATTTCACAGAAATATTTCATTTCACAACTTTATATACCTTTAGGAGAGGAAAAAACAGTTTTCCCTCTATTTTAGATTGATTGGCTGGAACTCCATAAATTAGACAAAAGATAGATTAACAAGAGAAAGAGAAGTTCATACAGGCTAGAGCACTCAGAGATGAGTGACTCCAAGAGGTAACCAGGGCTTATATTGCATCTCTAAAAATCAGTAATACATTTTTAGAGAAGTGGCAAGACAAAGCAAAGATTGTTTAGGGGCCACAAATTGCAGGAAGTTAAATACATGAGGAAATTGATGGAATATGAGCTACTTGCAATGCAGGTTCCTCTGTCGTGTCTCAGGACTGATCTGGGTCTAGTGTTGTTGGGGTGATTAACTTCCATCCTTCCTGGTAGAGAAAGGAGGATGGGGACACCTTTACTAAATTTATGTATTTTTAGGCAAATGGGAGGGGGGAGGGTTTTTCCTGCACCTGCTGCTTCTCAACCGCCTTCAGCCTAAAATAATACTTATGTCAAACTGGCACATTTTGGGCGGCGCATTCTGCTACGCTTTACCATACAGTTCATTCATTTAAAGTATATGTCAATGTTTTCAGTATATTCATAGAGCTGTGCAATCACCACTGCAATCTAATTTTAGAACATTTTTTGTTCTCACACCCCCGCAAAAGAAACTTCATACCTATCAGCTTTCAATCCTCATTCACCCCCCAACTTAGGCCCTGTTTTGCGTTTCTACCAGCACCACATGAAGGTACCAATTTCTCTACATTCTTGCCAGCGTTCGTTCCATCCTTCTGTTCACTCCTGTGAGTGTGAGTGAAGTATTCTCACTGTGCGTGTAATTGGCAGATCCCTAATGACAAGGAAATCAAACCAAGTGAATCTTAAAGGAAATCAACCTTGAATATTCACTGGAAGGACTGATGCTGAAGCTGAAGATCCATTACTTTGGTCACCTGATGTGAGCAGCTGATTCACTGGATAAGACCCTGATGATGGGAAAGACTGAAGACAGGAGAAGAGGGCAACAGAGGATGAGATGATTGTATGGCATCCTGATTCGATAGACAGGAACTTAGGCAAACTCTAGGAGATGATGAGGGACAGGGGAGCCTGGTATGTTGCAATCCATGGTACTGCAAAGAGTCAGGCATGACTTGGCAACTGAACAACAACAATGACTTGATGATGTTGAACATCTTCTCATGAGCTTGTTGACTATGTCTTTGGAGAAATATCTGTTCAAATCCTGTGTCTAGTTTTTAATTGGGTTATTTGTCATTTTCTTATTGAGTTGTAGGAGTTCTTTATCTGTTCTAGACACAACTCGAATATCCAATTTTCTCCCATTCTCTGAGTTGTCTTTTCCTTTGCTTAGTGATATCATATATAGCACTGATAGTGCCTATCATTTTGATGTGATCTAATTCATCTATTTTTATCTCTTGTTGCTTTTTTGGTGTTATATCTAAGAAACTAGCTCCTATAACAAATTCACAAGACTTCCTCCTATGTTTTCTTCAAAGAGTTTAATAGTTTTGGCTCTTGTATTTAGGTCTATGAGTCATTTAGAGTTAATTTTTGCAGAGTTTGATAAGTGTTCAACTTATTTTATTGCGTGTGGATGTTCAATTGTCCCAGCACCATTTGTTGAAGGGGCAATTCTTTCCCCATGGAATGCTCTTGGAACATTTATCAGAATCATGTGACCATTATGTGAGGGTTTATTTCTAGTTCCTTAGTGTGTTTCATCGGAGAAGGCAATGGCACCCTACTCCAGTACTCTTGCCTGGAAAATCCCATGGACAGAGGAGCCTGGTGGGCTGCAGTCCACGGGGTCACTAACAGTTGGACATGTCTGAGCGACTTCACTTTTCACTTTCATGCATTGGAGAAGGAAATGGTAACCCACTCCGGTGTCCTTGCCTGGAGAATCCCAGGGACGAGGGAGCCTGGTGGGCTTCCGTCTCTGGGGTCACAGAGTTGAACACGACTGAAGCGACTTAGCAGTAGCAGCAGCAGCAGTGTGTTTCATGGATCGAGGAAAGCTGGGCCTTTCCTATCTGCATAACTTAGTTGCTAAGACATATTCTGATCCTATGAAGGGTCTTACAAGTCCCTTTCCTTCAGCTCTGTGGGGTTGGATTCTGTATCTTCTGGCATCTCTGACCTAAGACCTTTGTTCTGCTCACTGCATCTCTGCCTATTTTAGGAACCAGTCTGTATGGCTCAGGTCTTAGAATAGAAGCTCCCACCTGCCTTCCATGCAGTGACTGCTTCCAGGCTCCTCTGGGGTGTGGGCCTGTGATAGCAGAATGTGCCCTTTGACCCAGTTGTTCGTGCTTCACTCTCTGCTGTGCCCTGATACCAGTTACTGCCTGGCTGCTGAGACCTCAGCTACATCAGGTCATTGGCTGTTTCACCGGGTGACAATCCACCCAGACTTGGTGGCTTCAGATAACAACCATCGTTTTATTTGTGCAAAATCATGTAGCTTAGGATCCAGGTCAGGGTTCAGGTGGGTAGTCCTGCTCCACATTGGGTTGGTGGGCTGAGATCCCTGGGGCTGGCACTGGAGAACCTGGCCTTGTGGTGCTTGATGCCTGGGGTTGGCTGGATCTCTCTCTCTCTCTCTCCACATGGCTCTTTATGTGTGTTGATGGAGGGAGGAAGAGGAGCACAGCATTTCCATAGCCCCATCTGGGAAGTTGTACTTCTGCATTCTCATGGGCAAAGTCTGTCCAGGGCCAGGTGAGATGCAAATGGGAGGACTCAGATCTACCCCCTGATGGAAGGGTGACATCCTCACACTGAGGAAGAGCAAAGGGGATGCTGAAGCCTTCTTTGGAAACAAAATCTACCCCCAGGTCCCCACATTGACTTTCCCTGTAAATGGCCTCTAACTAACTAAACGTCCATGATAAGGAAAATGGCAGTGGCTAAGTCCCGAGCAGAGTCAAAATGCCTTCGGAATCATTGAATAAATGTTTAGATTTAGTGTTGTGCTTGTTTAACTTCTATTCTTCATGAAGAAAAATGACTATTACAATGATTTTGTCTTGTAAGTGTTTTCGCCTAGAAATGTGTTCCAAAATTTACTGGTGATTTTACTGTTGTTGACTCCTCCATCATAGAAGTTTGGTGAAATCTCCATCGGACACATTCAAATGTTACATGAAGTAAAAAGTGTGCCTTTAGGCAGCGATTCTCCCCAATTGGAGATTTCAGGAGACTTTAAGGTAGAGGTGGGCACACAAGAAATAACAGTACTTATTACATCTAGTAACTTTAACAATCACTGCCCGCCCCCCGCCCCCGCCAAGAAAGCTCAAAGATGTCAGAAATAAGTTATTTTATTTTCTATACACAGTGATGAGAGGCAAGAATGAGCCAGTGAGCCAGCAGGGTGGGGGAAAGATTCACCACTGGTGAGGTGGGAAGGCCTTGGAGAGGGCATCTGCTCCTTGGACGGGGCGCAAGGCACTCACACCCACGCCCCTGCTCCACTGCTTTAGTTTTATTTGTTTATTTGTTTGTATCTTTCTTTGGCTTCGCTGGGCCTTTGTTGCTGGGTGTGAGCTTCCTCTATTGCAGTGCTCTGGATCCTCACTGCCACGGCTTCTGTTGCTGCAGAGCATGGGCTCTAGGGCCTGTGGGCTCCAGGAGTTGTGGCGCCCTGGTTTAGCTTCCCCAAGGCATCTTGGGGACTCTTTCCGGACCAGTAATGGAGCCCATGTCCTCAGTACTGGCAGGTGGATTCTTAACCACTGGACCACCAGGGAAATCCACCTACTGCTTTTGTTATTGACAGAAAACAGCTTTCCTTACCGAAGACGTAATGCAACAGACAGCAATTTTTGTTGTTGCTGTTGTTCAGCCACTAAATCATGTCTGACTCTTTGTGGCCCCATGGACTGTAGCCCTCCCTGCTCCTCTGTCCATGGAATTCTCCAGGTAAGAATACTGGAGTGGGTTTCTTTCTCCAGGGGATCTTCCCCACTCAGGGATCAAACCTGCATCTTCTGCTTGGCTGGCAGATTCTTTACCACTGATCCACAGATAACAAATCCTTCTGTAAATGGTTTAGATGGATTTTCTATGAAGAAAAATAATTCTCTTGCTATGTCAATCTGAGTAAACCATCTAAAGAATTGTTGGCATCTGGGAACATTTCAGCCTTACAGAAAAGGCGTCAAGTCTAAAGATAATGTACAACCTGACATATTTCTTCTTGTACCAATGAATTAAGCTGAAGGAAAAACAAGCTGAAAATGCTGTAGACATTGAATTCTCTGTGGCCAGACCTAGAGACAGCAGAGAGGACTTTACATCTTAGGTTTATAAATCCAGCTGCATGGACACTGACTAGAATACAAACCCAAACCGACCATAATTCAAGGAGAGTTGGGCACCAGCCACAAGTCAGGCCTCTTAGATTAATATAGACATACCCAGAAATGCTGGCTGTTTTCCCTGGACTGGGAGGGGGTGTGGATTACACTGTGAAAGGGTTTAAGTGGGATTCTGTGGGTCAGTGGCCTCTTTTCCAGCAAACACTTGTGACTCTGCATGAGAAACATCCCAGCACATTCTCTTCAAACCGCAGTAATCATAAAAAGAAGGCCTTAAAAAGAAATTGAAAAAGCTGTTTTAATTAGGTTAAATTTCCATATCTGTAAGAGTTCTACCTTCTAGTAAAGAAATAACTTTCTTCTGCATAAAAATTTGCTATTTCAGTGCCAACATGGTGGGCTTTGGTCTCTCTTTCTCTTTCTCTCTCGATCCTTCTTTCTCCTTTGCTTCTGTTTGGTAAAAATGGACCACAGAAGCATGTTAACGGGAAAGGAGAGGCACAGGGGGAGAGCCTTTCTGGGAGTCAGTCTTCACGCTGAGTTCTGAGGGTTCCACTCCATGTCGATGGATGACAGGGAAGCAGACAAGCAGATCAAGTCCAAAGTCAAGGCCCCCGGGTCCAGTGTACACATGGTGAACCTGAGACTCAGGCTTGTTCACTAACATGGTTGCCTGTGGTTCAGTTAGTGCTGGAGTTACGCTTGGGGCCCAGGGATCTAGTTCCTTCCCCTCTCCCCAGTCTCCTCGCCCCCCTCCACATTGCAGAGCCTGATCATTCTTTCTTTTGCTAGTTCAGGCAAGTCAACTTAAAAGCAGTTTATTTGACTATCTACACAGGGGGCTTTGCACATAGTATGTCATATAAATGTTGGCTTTCTCTGTGTGTGTTATCAATTTTATATTTATTTTTTAAAATTTTATTATTGGAGTATAGTTGCTTTACAATATTGTATTCGTTTCTGCTGTACAGCAAAGTGCATTAGCTATCTGTATACATATATCCTCTCCCTCGTGAGTATTCCTCCCACACACTCCCCATCCTACCCCTCTAGGTGATCACCGAGCTGAGCGCCCTGCAGAACACAGTTATTTAGTCATCTGAAATTAGAGAAGTCCTGCCTAGAGACAGACAAACAGACATAATTCTTATCCCTCTAAGGGCAATTGGGGAAAAGAAGAATCTTGGATAAACTGGGAAGAACCTCACTCGTCCTCACTCCCACCTCCCACTCCATGTATGCTTAGGAGCAGAGCTATTCTCTAGAGTAGAAATCTCTCTTCTCCAAAGGAGGAAAATTGCTGAACTCTTACGTCTGATTTGCCCCGGCTAGACACAGAATGGTGACTCAGAGTCAATCCTCTTCAATAATAAATGGAGAATCACCAACAGAGGAAAAAACAAGCAAGAAAAAAAGGAACAGTGAAAATGAGTACTTTGTAATACAGAGAGAGGACACAATCCCTAGTGGGAATATCAAGATGCATTCAGACCTCAAAACAATTTTTCAGGGGCGTTAAGAAAGAAGTGCTCAGATAACCTCTTTCTCCCCTGCTCTCAGGAGTGGGTGTGGATGCCTGGAGAAAAACAAACACTTCAAATCCTCTTTTAATGTCCTCGAAAGTGAAGTCTCTCAGTCGTGTCCGACTCTTTGCAACCCCATGGACTGTAGGCTACCAGGCTCCTCCATCCATGGGGTTTTCCAGGCAATAGTACTGGAGTGGGTTGCCATTTCCTTCTCCAGGGTGTCTTCCCTACCCAGGGATCGAACCTGGGTCTCCCACATTGTAGACAGACGCTTTATTGTCCAAGCCACCAGGGAAATCCTTTTAATGTCCTTGAAGGTCTTTAAAAAACTGACTTGGAAAACGAAAACAAAATCCAAAGCCGTAAAACTCTGGGGGTAGCTTTCAATTCTCAACCTCTTCCTTTCCTTCCCAACAAATAAAACTTATCACAGGTTGTTTTAGTTTCTTAGAGCTGTTTCAGGAAAACCCCACATAGTGAGTGACATTAAAAAGAGAAATTTTTGCTCTCAGTTCTGGAGGCCAGAAATCTGAAATCAAGGTGTAGGCAGTGCCACACTCTTTCCAGAGGCGCTGGGGAAGGTCCGTCCCGCCTCTTCCAGTTACTAGTGTCTCCAGGTGTTCCTTAGTTTGTGGCTGCAACATTCCTCTCTCTACCTCTCTTTTCTCATAGCCTTCTCTGTATCTGTCTCTCTTCTGTCTCTTACGAAGATACCAGTCATTGGATTTCATTCTGCCCTAACCCAAGATGATCTCATCCTAAGATCCTTTTCCCATCCTGAAAAGACCTTTTTCCCAAATAACGCACATTCACATCTGGCTTCCCTGGGGGCGCAATGGTAAAGAATCTGCCTGCAATTGCAAGAGATGGGAGTTCGATCCCTGGATCAGGAAGATTCCTTGGAGAAGGAAATAGCAACCCACTCCAGTATTCTTGCCTGGAGAATCCCACAGAGAGAGGAGAGTGGGAGGCTACAGTCCATGGGGTCGCAAGAGCTGGACATGACTGAGCAACAACACATCCTGGAGGATAGGGTCTGGGTATTTGCTTTGTGGGAACCATCACTCAACCCACTACCTGAAATATACCCTAAAAACTGGTCAGACTAAATACAGAGTAGATTTTTGGCAAACAAATTTATATAAATTTTATATATATATAATTTACATTTATTTATTGGCTGCACTGGGTCTCATTTGTGGCACTTGGGATTTTTAGTTGCAGCCTGTGACTTCTTAGTTGCAGCATGTGGGATCTAGTTCCCTGGCCAGAGATCAAATCTGGGCCCCCTGCATTGGGAGCTCAGAGTCTTAGACACTGGACCACCAGGGAAGTCCCCAGAGAAATCGATTTTAAGAGTAATATCCAAATACGACTATATATTTGGCTGAGATTTTGATCTGAAACTTTTACTTCCTGGGCTGTTTGGTTTAAACAAGGGTTTAAGACTAGAGTCACACTTCTCACTCAGACTGAGGAGTCCAGGAGGCTGGGCTGGGATGAGTGAAGGAAAGTTACATGGCTCAAAATAGCCTGGAGTTAAAACTCCCCTCTAGGTCCTCCCCACCATTCTATGCAAAACAAAGAACTCTCTCACCAGAAGAAAAGCAGAAAACTGGACAATAAGGTTGATTACGCCCAGCTCCCAGCTGGTCCAGCCTCTGGCCAATCTCCAGAATTCCTTGCCCCAGCTGTTTGAGAGATAACTACATTGAATAGCCTTGGAGAAGAACAGGACCCCTTAAGACAGTAGATTTCCACATATATGCCTATATATACTTACTCTTTTCTTGGGTTAGTGCAGCAGCTCACTAATCTGACTGCTGCCCCTTCTGGCCTCGTTAAAGGTGATCTGTTCCTGTAAAGTGCCAGTCTCATTCTTTTTCCAAATCTTGCCTTCTCTAACTCCCTTACCCTACAATGAGTGTTCAAGTCAAAATGGGTATCCCCATTCCTCTTGTCAGGACATCTCGTGGAATGCCTGAAAAACCCTCCATTTGCAAATCAACCCCCTTTTCACCAATTTGACAGATAGGCCAAGTCAGGCTGACCTTCTCTGATGGGCCAACCATCAATGCCCATTGTGATATATTAATACATCACCTGTATTTAACCCTCCAGGACTCTACCACCAACCTTACTCATGCCAACTGACACACATGTGGCTCTGAGGTGCAACCCAACAGGAGCAAATTTACAGAAAGTGACCTGTTTAGAAATCAAGGCCAATGTTCCCTTGGAGTTGATACTGTTTTTCCTGAGTAACTGCAGCATACAATGTTTTGTTTATTGTTTTTCCAGATAGTGATTCTCAGAGCTCATCTTATTAGTGGCTGGATTAAGGTCATATTTCTTGATTAAGCCAAACCATTAACTCATTTTTTACCTTCATTATGAATAGTGACCTACATCTCTTTAGTCACAGCTTGGGACGCATGGGGTGCCAGGCATGAGCTGGAGGCTTTTAACACAGAAATAAACTTCACTATTGTGGATGCCTGGTGTGTTGTGGGGAAATTTCGGTTTAGTTGTTCCTTTTAAAATCTGGGGCTTTCAACAGAAATAAACCTCACTAACTCTGCATGCCTGCAGCTTGGATGAAAAATTTTGGTTGAGCTCCATGTTTTAAAATCTAATACTTGTGAGCTGTCTCTCTGTCTACCTCTCTCTCTCTCTTTTTAAAGATTTATTTATTTATATATTATTTTTGGCTGCACTGGGTTTTCGTTGCTGTGCTCAGGCTTTCTCTAGTTGTGGTGTGTGGGGGCTATTCTTCATTGTGGTGGCTTCTCTTGGAGATCATGGGCTCTAGGCACTTGGGGTTCAGTAGTTGTGATGTGTGGCTCAGTAGCTGGGGCACGTGGGTTTAATTGCTCTGCAGTATGTGGGATCTTTCTGTATCAGGAATTGAACCCGTGTCCCTGAATTGGCTGGCAGATTCTTAACCAGTAAACAGTGAGGGAAGCCCTCTACCACTCTTTATTGAAGGCATACTTTGTGCCAGGCATTGCTCTAGGTATATGATGTTTCTTTTAGATATCCCATTCAATTCAGGAGAGAAGACAGCCAATGGAAGATGTGGTGATGACATAAAGAAGATAAATCACATGTCAGGGACTCTCCTGGTGGTCTAGTGGTGAAGACTCCTTGCTCCCAATGCAGGAGGTCCAGATTCGATCCCTGATCAGGGAACCATGTTCCACATGGTGAAACTAAGACCCTACCCAGCCAAATAAATAATCTTTTTTTTTTTTTTTTAAATCATATCAGGGTAAAGTAAGGTGAAATCCCTGAAAGAGTGGTGAACAGAGGCGTCACACTTTCCATTGTGCAATAATGGCATTGTGATGGTTGAAAGCAAACAGCCAAGGGCTAGCTGACCTCTGGTTGCAATATCCAAATTGCCTCCAGAAGCCAGATCAGAGGCCTCGTTCATTGCTTCGGTCGGATGGTGATGAAATTGGTCTCAGCCCAGTGAAAAACTTAGAGACAACCAGAGAAGTAAGGGAGGAAGATTCTGTGACTATGTTAATCAAGTTTTGTTCATTTGAGATTTTTCGCATGCACATACTTCACAAGATCAATCAATTAGTGGATATTTATTGAGGATTTGAATGCAAGACAAAGGGATGCCTGCTTCAATCAAAGTAAGGGTATTGCTGAGTTGATGGGTCCTGATCCACTAGAGCTGGAGGCCTGCTCAGGAAGGATTTAATTAAAGATTAAAATGTCCAAGGCATTTGAAAGAATCAGGTCTGGGGAGGTAGGGAACGCAGGGGTTAAAGCTGAGAGAAAGAAGAGAACTGGGAGTTTTCTGAGAGAACTCAAATATGATTGGAGGCTTTTACTTTAAGCCAATGTTTCCCAAAACGTGTTCCTTGAATCTTTGAAGTTCTAGTGTTGAGAGATGCCCTGAAATGGGGGAAAAAAAGAAAAAAAAAGAAAAAAGAAGGGTCTACCAAGTAAGCCTGCAGAGTCATAAGAAATTTCAGCTTCTAGAGGGAGAGTTAATTAGACCAAAGGATGACTTTCCCTGTGAAATCTAAAGACTCAAAAAGAACAAACTGAAATGTAAAATTAAAATCAATTCCAGGTTGCAGTTCAAATGGCTGCTCTACAGAGCTCTGGAGCTGCATAATTCTTAAAATAAGGATAAGATGTTCAAGGGTGCTTGGCGGACCGTGGCTCAGGTGGAGGATGCGAGAAAACTGGTGCAGGGACCCCAGGTGTCCAGAGATGCTTGCTCCACCCAGTGACTCGAGCCTGCTTTCTCTTCCTGGCTGCTGCCTGACTAGCAACCAGGGCTGCTCCGGGGGTGCAGGGCCCCATCCACATACAAATTCTAGTTAATAAATGTATTATAAGACTCCTAAACCCGTGGGAGGTCAGGTACTTTATGGATGAGGCTCCAGAGTAACAAGCAGGGAAGTGGCACTTTTTTTTTTTTTATGTGGACCTTTGTTTTTTAGTCTTTACTGAATTTTTATTGTTTTATCTTTGGGTTTTTTTGGCTGCAAGACATGTAGGATCTTAGCCTCCTGATCAGGATTGAACCCACAGCTCCTGCTTTGGAAAGTCAAGTCTTAACCATTGGAAGTCCCAGAAGCAGCATCTTTGATTTGTTTATCCTCTTCAGAGTTTGAGATGGTTCCATGGTATCCAGGCACCATCTTTTTGTTTCAGTTTAGGAACCATCTCCATATTCTGATTGCCAAATACATTCTTCCCAGCTCACCTTGAATCTCCCACCAGGAGATAAGGTGGCAAATACACCTCCATGGTCTCTGAGAATGTTTTGCCATGACAACAAAACTGTTCAAAAAGGTGACCCAGAGACATAGGAAAAAGCTTAGGTTATACTTCGCATTCACGTATTTAGTGAATATTTCTAAACCAGACTCACTGATGTTTTAATCTTCTTACATTCTCTGCTCAGAACATACACACTTTCAGTAAAAGCTGTTAAGGTTTCTGAATGGGTGTTCTTCAGGTATCTGAGCAATTTAATATTTCTGAATATTTATTTTTATTTTTTTGAAAAATTTTTTTGAATATTTTTTAAGTATCCCCCACATCGACGGCTACATTAGAGATACTACAACATGTTTTGAATATGCTGTCTTTTCTCGGTAAGGGTCTGCTACTACAGATGAATCCATCTACCTCAGTCTATATTAAATCCATCTACCTCAGTCTATATTAATTAGGCCCCTTGTCGACTGGGGAAGAGAGTATACAGTGGGAATAAGTAAGTAAGATTCTGAATGCTACACATTTGTGTGACTATCCTGCTTGATGTTTAGCTCACCACTAAAGTCATTGAGACGTGATAATGAAACTGGTTCTAGACATTGCGAAGTGTCGAAACCATGGAGATGGAGATGTAATGAGAAACACAGGTGTATTGCTTGGAGACTGCCTAACACATCTAGTTGCCAACCTAAGGGGCTAAATTTAGACGCTGGAACAAAGCACACATGTTAAAAGGAAGCTTGTTCCTTCTCTGGATCCGTGGGATAGAATGGGCCACCTGGATAGGAAATGACCAGAAGTGCTAGTGGAGGTTAGTTAGCAGGGTTAGTTCCAGTCCTACTGATGTCGTGGAGCCTCCCCTCCCTGGGTTTCAGTTTACTCTCCTGTTGATTGAGGGGTATCCCGGCTTTGTTAAGCCTAAGAACTCTCAGAGCCCAGGAAATATGTTCGTAGGAAAATTGTTCTTGGAAGACGAATCACTATAAGGTTGGAAGCCGTAGCCTTTCTGGCTGGAGGTGGTGGGGCAGGCATGTTCCTTCCCAATTCCCATCCCTGTGGCCCCAGCTCAGGAAGAACAGCCAACTCCTAAGAAACCACAGCTTTGCTTCTCCAGATACCGCACATTGCTTCTGTATCTATCGCTTGTGGTTAACTGCCCAATAGAGTGTGGCAGGGCCCTGATGATGCTCACGAGTCCTACACGGCAGGATTCACGCTGGGCTCACTTGGCACTTCCTGTGCATTGTGTAGGCATCAAAAGGATCATTCAGTGTTACCTTGCCTGGTCGGTTGGCTGTTCGGGAGGACCCCAAATCCCTTCCTCGCGTGTCTGTGCCTCAGTGGGGAGGGCTAGAGGGGGGATCCAGCAGCACTGTCACCACCTTGCACATGGTCTCTCCGGCACACCCAGACACGGCGAGGAGGTGGCATCAGTAAGGACGCAAGTGGTCCCAGAGGAGACAAACATGTCTGAGCAGAGGTGATAGGAAACAGAAGGTGATCAGCCTCCCTGGCCCATGAATGAATGAAGGACCGAGGAGGTGGCCATCTCTTTAGAGATGGCTCCAGGTGTGGGACACTGTCAAGGAAAACTGAGTTATGTCATGGAAATTTAGGGGACAGGAACATGCCAACCCAAAGGTGCCGTTTGGCATAAGGATTTTTTTGAGCTGGAGGCAAATGAGAATCAACAGATGCAGATAGAAGCCTTCCCAGAGCTTCCCTTATCTGACTGCAAGCAGAAACTTCTGGGAAATGGGAGTGCCATAAATCCCCTCTCCTGGGAAAGTTTTACGGCTGTGAAGAAGATGGAAATATGACATCAAGATGGTCCTGCACAGACAAAACTTACTCCACCAGGGCCCCCAAGTATTTACCTTCTCAGAGTTCAGCTTCTTTCTCTCGTCACTTCTCTACAGGTCTCTTGTTCTTCAGTGAAGATGCTATATAAGCCCACAAGTTGTAACCACTCCTTTGAGTAACTCATCAAGTTCCTCCTGCATGTATGAAAGCTGCACATAATTACAAACTCTCTTTACTCTCTTCTCTTCTTATTGATCTGTTTTTTCAGTTCAGTTCAGTTCAGTCGCTCAGTTGTGTCTGACTCTTTGCGACCCCATGAATCGCAGCACGCCAGGCCTCCCTGTCCATTACCAACTCCCGGAGTTCACTCAGACTCACATCCATCGAGTCAGTGATGCCAGCCAGCCATCTCATCCTCTGTCGTCCCCTTCTCCTCCTGCACCCAATCCCTCCCCGCATCAGAGTCTTTTCCAATGAGTCAACTCTTCGCAGGAGGTGGCCAAAGTACTGGAGTTTCAGCTTTAGCATCATTCCTTCCAAAGAAATCCCAGGGCTGATCTCCTTCAGAATGGACTGGTTGGATCTCCTTGCAGTCCAAGGGACTCTCAAGAGTCTTCTCCAACACCACAGTTCAAAAGCATCAATTCTTTGGCGCTCAGCCTTCTTCACAGTCCAACTCTCACATCCATACATGACCACAGGAAAAACCATAGCCTTGACTAGGCGGACCTTAGTCGGCAAAGTAATGTCTCTGCTTTTGAATATGCTATCTAGGTTGGTCATAACTTTTCTTCCAAGGAGTAAGCGTCTTTTAATTTCATGGCTGCAGTCACCATCTGCAGTGACTTTGGAGCCCCCCCAAAATAAAGTCTGACACTGTTTCCACTGTTTCCCCATCTATTTCCCATGAGGTGATGGGACCGGATGCCACGATCTTCGTTTTCTGACTGTTGAGCTTTAAGCCAACTTTTTCACTCTCCTCTTTCACTTTGGCCACACTACTCAGCATGTGGGATCTTAGTTCCCCAACCAGGTTTCTGGCAGGGAAAGTGTAAAGTCCTTAACTACTCTACCACCAAGGAATTCCCTTGTTGATCTGGTGGGTTTTTTTTTTTTTTTTTTGTCATTCTAATTTGCAGGGCTCCAGCCAAGGAACCTAAGATAAGTAGAGGGAAAAAAAAATGTTTTCCTTCCCTATGGAAGGACTTGAGAAGAGTTTTCCTTTCCCAGTAAGAGCAATGGTGGTGTAGTTACTCACTATTATGGTCTTTCCAGTAGTCATGTACAGATGTGAGAGTTGGACCACAAAGAAGACTGAGCTCCAAAGAACTGATGCTTTCAAACTGTGATGCTGGAGAAAACTCCAGAGTCCCTTGGACAGCAAGGAGATCAAACTAGTCAATCCTAAAGGACATCAACCCTGATTATTCACTGGAAGCACTGATGCTGAAGCTGAAGCTACAGTATTATGGCCACCTGATGTGAAGAGCCGACTCACTGTAAAAGAATTTGATGCTGGGAAAGATTGAGGGCAAGACGAGTAGAGGGTGGCAGAGGATGAAATAGAGAGCATCACTGACTCAATGGACCTAAGTTTCAGCAAACTCCAGGAGACAGTGAAGGACAGAGAAGCCTGGTATGCTGCAGTTCATGGTGTCAAGAAGATTCTGACACAACTTAGTGAGTGAACACCGACAATAGATGAGCAGGGAGATGGCAGTGGAGGAAAGAGTAGGATCCATCATTTGGTGGGCCTGAACTGTTCAGACGAGAGATTACCTACAGCCATGTGGCCATCACATGTTGATGAGCCTGATGAAAGACGAGGCCTTGAAGGGAGTGTAGCAACTCTGGAGGGGAGTTTGGATGTGAATAAAGGGCTTTGTAGAATAGACAGGCTTTAAGTCCAGCTGAGGTTGGATCTGGCCCAGGTGGTGGCTCTCACGTCCAGGTGGGGTGCTTGCTGTATCCTTTAGACCTTGCTCCCTGTTGCATTTGCAGGACCAGCGTGCACCCCAGAGTTACTCTTGAACGAATGAAGAGTGAGTTACTCCAGAAATATTTGTTTGGTGAAGACTCACTGAAGCAAGGAGAGAAAGATTTGCCCTTAGAGTGACATGTAGATGGAATCTCATTTGTATTCATAAGTGCATTTGAATTCTGAAAACTATGAAACTGGGTGTAGATCTCAGCTTCCAGTATGCAGACGCTGGGAATCCCTGCTTTGTTCAGACATTGTTTTATTATTGCTGCAAGGTTTTGAAAATGAAAAGGCTCACATTCTGCCATATTTCAAAGCTTGATTCAAAGAAAAATTATTTGCAGCCAACAAAGAAAAACAATGGAGCTCCGAGTAGCATTCTTTGAGAAGCAGTTTCAAGTGTTGGTCGTCACTGATTTAGGTGACACCTGGCTTACTGCAGGATAAAGCAGAAGTGCCTTCATGTAACAGTCCAAAGGCGATGAGGGCTCCAAGACAGCTTGGGTGTGACGTCAAGTTCAAGCTGCTTGCCAGGTTGGGGTGGAGTAGCATTTTATCAGTACCATAACAAAGCAATCCAGAGCAGGGATTGTTGATGTTCTCATGTCTCTATTGATTTCCTTTTGTCTCAGTGGCAGATTCTGCTTCCTCACGCTGACCACAATTGCATTCTGGTCCCATGGACTCTCAGGAATATTTGTCTCTGCACATTGAGAGGGGGCATCTCTATTCTCTCCTCTTGGACCTGGGAAGCTTTGTGACTGCTACAAAAATGGCCGGCATGGTTGATGAGGCTGTGTTAGAAGACATGACATAGCTTCTGTATGGGCCTCTCTCAGGACCTCTGCCTTGGGCCACTTTTAGGGGGAATCTGGTTCTGCTAGAGCAGCTATCCCAGTCACCCACATGGAGCAGAGATATGATGTTCCCAGTGAGCCTGCCCACACTGCAGGTTGATTCTGAGCTTTGATGAAGTTTAATATAAGGTACAGGGACCTGGAAACATTTCTATGTACCTCTCAAGGACCATAGAGAAGTCCCTAAATAATAAGTAACATCTAGTTCAAATGCAAAGCTTACTTTGAAAGAATTTCTTGTAGTAAAACTCTTCAAAGCCTTCTCTTCTAATGAGCTCCGATTTTTACCAAATTTTAAAAAATCAGTCTTTATCCTCTAAGTTTGTGGTAGGTAGAATTGAGATGGACTTTGAGATTCCTGGCCCTGGTGGACAAATTCTCTTAGTTATTTGGTCAAACACTAACCTAAGTCCCTGAATTCTACAGCTGTAATTAAGGTCCCAATCAGTTGATCTTAAGAAGGAGATTCTCATGTACCTATGGTCAGCTAATTTATGACACAGGAGGCAAGAATATGCAATGGAGAAAATGCAGTCTCTTCAATAAGTGGTGCTGAGAAAACTAGACAAATATGTGTAAAAGAATGACATTAGAACACCCTCTAACACCATAGACAAAAATAAACCACAAATGGATTAAAGGCCTAAACGTAAGTGTGGATACTATAAAACTCAAATGCAGAACACTCACTGACATAAATCACAGCCAGATCTTTCTGGATCCACCTCTTAGGGTAATGAAATAAAAATAAACAACTGGGATCTAGTTAAACTTAAAAGCTTTTGCATAACAAAGGAAACTACTAAAAAATGAAAAGAGAACCCACAGTTCAGTTCAGTTGCTCAGTCGTGTCCGACTCTTTGTGACCCCAAGAATCACAGCACACAGGCCTCCCTGTCCATCACCATCTCCCGGAGTTCACTCAGACTCACGTCCATTGAGTCTGTGATGCCATCCAGCCATCTCATCCTCGATCGTCCCCTTCTCCTCCTGCCCTCAATCCCTCCCAGCAGAATGGAGGAAAATATTTGCAAACAAAATGACCAACAAGGGATTAGTCTCAAAATATACAAACAGCTCATGCAGCTCAATATAAAAAAAGAAAAAACCCAAATGATGCTGTCAAAAAATGGGTGAAAGATCTAAATAGGCATTTCTCCAAAGAAGACATGCAGATGGCCAAAAAGCACATGAAAAGTTTCTCAGCTTTGCTATTTATTGGATAAAAGCAAATAAAAATTGCAATGAGATATTACTTTACACTAGTCAGAATGGCTAGCATCAGAAAGCCTACAAACAGTAAATGCTGGAGAAGGTATGGAGAAAACGGAACCCTCCTACGTTGTTGGTGGGAATGTAAATTGGTATAACCATTATGGAGAACAGTTTGGAGGTTCCTTAAAAAACTAAATATAGAACTACCATATGATCCAGCAATCCCACTCCAGGGCAAATATCTGGAGATCAGCATAATTTGGAAAGATACATGCATCCCGATGTTCATTGCAGCACTATTTATTAATACGATATGGAAGCAACCTAAATGCCCATCGACAGGAGTGGATAAAGAACATGTAGTACATCTACACAACGCCATAAAAAGATGAAATAATGTCATTTGCAGCAACATGGATGGATCTAGGGACTGTCATACTGAATGGAGTCAGACAGAAAAGGAAAAATATCGTATGATATTGTTTATATGTGGAATCTAAAAAAAATGAACTTATTTACAAAACAGAAATAGTGTTACAGATGTAGAAAACAGTCTTATGGTTACCAGGACAAGAAGCAGGGAGGAATAAGTTGGGAGATTAGAACTGACAGATATACACTACTGTATGTAAAATAAATATTAATAAGTAATAAGGACCTACTGTGTAGCACAGAAAACTCTACTGAATACTCTGTAAGACTTATATGGCAGCAGTCCCCAACCTTTTTGCCACAAGGGACTGGATTTTGTGGAAGACAATTATTCCATAGACCTAGTGGAGGGGAGATGGTTTCAGAATGATTCAAGTGCATTTCATTTATTGTGTACTTTATTTTTATTAATATATCAGCTCCACCTCAGATCATCAGGCATTAGATCCTGGAGCTTGGGGACCTCTGCTATATGGCAAAATAACCTAGAAAAGAGCAGATATATATGTTTGTATAACTGATTCATTCTATTGTACGCCTGAAACTAACACAACATTGTAAATCAATTATACTCAGATTAAAAAAAAAAAAAAGTTTATCCTTGGTGCACCTGACCAAATCAGGTAAGCCCTTGAAAGAACAAGATTTTTTTTTGAAGAGTGCGATTTGAATTGTGAGAGGGATTCAACGTGAGGAAGATACTCAATATAATGTACCTTTGGGAAAAGCTTAGTAAGCTCACACATGCCCCATTTATCTGAAGTGATACAAATTTTGAACCATCATTGAATTTCAGCAGATAGTCTAGTTTATCTAAACAATGTATTGCAAGCATTTGAACAACCAATTGCATAATAAAAGGTCTTTGTACATTTAGGAAAAAAAGAAGAAAGATTCTTTCTTGCTGGCTAAGTGACCCTGGCTGACAGTCAGTGAGGAAATGGTAACCTCAGTTCAACAACCACAGTGAGTTGAATTCTGCCACAGCTACATGAACCAGGAAGGGGATCTTGAGCTCCTGATGAGACTGCAGCTGGTGGACACATTGACATTGGTCATGTGTGACAATGAGCAGAGAACCCAGTCATGCAGTGCTGGACCATGATGTATAGAACTGTGAGCTAGTAAATGGGTGTTGTTCTGAGTAAAAAATTTATAATAATTTGTTATGCAGCAACAGATAATTATTATAAACTCCATGAATGTGAACCCCCAAAAACATTATCCCATCTTACCAATGTTTCCTGTCTGTACCCCCACATATAGATACACTAGACCAAAGATGAGCAGTTTGCATCATGTCCCAGCATTCTATATAACTGATGCCCTTTCCCTCCCAGGGTACCAAGCTGGGATGATGTATTTGATGGTCACTCCAATCAGGTCACCCCACTCCCTGGCAGTCTCCTGGTCAGTCAAAAATTTTCCCAAGGAAGAAGTGAATGGAATTTCACATGTGGAATTTCTGACTATTGTTACTCTTGGAAGAAAATTGTCTAGAAAAAAATGTAAAATTGCTTATTACTTTTATTGATCTTACAACTTTAGACTCTGTGTTTAGAACTGGCTATAGATTAAGCTACTTGAGCCAGACAGAGACTTTCAATTGAGGTCTCTATGCAAGTGAACATCTAGGGAAAACAACTGCTGACTAAGACAACAGGTGTGGACCACATGAATCCAAAACCACATGAACCAAGGTGAAGGCCTCTATAGTGACATTAAAATTATCTCCACTCAGAATCTAAGAGTATGATGTTATTTGGAAATAGAGTCTTTGTAGATACAATTAGTTAAGGGCTTCCCTTGTGGCTCAGCTGGTAAAGAATACAAATACTTGTAATGTGGGAGACCTGGGTTTGATCCCTGAGTTTGGAAGATCCCCTGGAGAAGGGAAAGGCTACCATTCCAGTGTTTTGGCCTGGAGAATTCCATGTACTGTATTGTCCATGGGGTCTCAAAGAGTCAGACACAACTGAGTGACTTTCACACTTACGATGAAATCACCATGGATTTAGGAGATGGGTCCTAAGTCCAACGAGTGGTGACCTTATAAGAAGAGGACACCGAGAGGCACAGAGAGACGGTCATGTCAGGATGAGGCAGAGGATTTCAGTCAAACCCAGGGAACTCCTGGAGCCATGAGAACCCAGAAAAGGCAAGAAAGGACCCTTCTGTGGAGCTATTGAGGAAGCATGGCCCTTGGGATACCATGTTTCAGATTTCTAGCCTCCAGAACCATGGGAGAATTAATCTCTGTCGTTCCAACCACCTGGTTTGTAATTTCTTTCTCTCTTTCTTTTTTTTTTCCTTCAGTTGAGACAGCAAAGGAGATGATTTACTGTACATGCGTTACATTCAGCCACAACTGAGAAGAAAACTTGTCCACAAAGTCACAGGTCTGGGGAAAGGACCAAAAGGGACCACTTGGATATGAGTAAGGTGGATCTCTCAAAGATGGTCGAGGTGATCAGAATGGCCATCGGTGTCCCAGATCCGCTGAGACAAGTTCTAGATTGTAGGCTTGTACAACAATTTGTACCAGCTTCCCTGGCCTCTGGCTTCCGTTGTTTTTGCTCTGTGACTTCAATGGGTGTACAATTTACCTGAAGCTCTGTCTCATCATTCTTCTTTGTGCTTCAGTCTGCACATTCCCTTCTTCCTCCACTAGCAACCGATCATAACCAGAGGCAGAGAATAAAACAAGATATCATTGGTTTTAGTATCAAGTTTAGGTATCTCATTTGTGTTTCTCTGTGTATACTTTCAAAATATGTATTTGGAGCTGTCAATGAAAAATTTAATTAATAGTCAATCTAAAAGGGAAATAAAGAATTTCATTGAAGCCGATCTGAGAATTGTAACTCAAGTTATACTTTCAGAAAACTATTTGAGGGCTGTTCTGCTTGTTAGAAGTCGAAAGCACAGTCATGTTCATTTTTGAGACAAGGGATCATAGATCAAAATGACACAGTGACATCCTGACGTTTCACATAAAGTTCACCAAAGGTACTTAGACCAGATCTGCACATACGAAGTGAGCAGCAGGTCACCACGACCACTTAGACAGAACTAGGGAAAACAAAATTAATCTTCTAAGGGGTTATGTTGCTGGTGTCAGAGGAATAAATTAAAAAACAACAACAACAATGTTGATCTTTATGGTTGAGTAGCAAAATCACTACAGATGGTGACTGCAGCCATGAAATTAAAAGACGCTTACTCTTTGGAAGAAAGGTTATGACCAACCTAGATAGCATATTCAAAAGCAGAGACATTACTTTGCCGACTAAGGTCCGTCTAGTCAAGGCTATGGTTTTTCCTGTGGTCATGTATTGATGTGAGAGTTGGACTGTGAAGAAGGCTGAGCGCCGAAGAATTGATGCTTTTGAACTGTGGTGTTGGAGAAGCCTCTTGAGAGTCCCT
Organism: Ovis canadensis; assembly: GCF_042477335.2. Lineage (NCBI taxonomy): Eukaryota > Metazoa > Chordata > Mammalia > Artiodactyla > Bovidae > Ovis > Ovis canadensis. The sequence continues at coordinate 23,203,528 of NC_091246.1, read as the reverse complement.
TGGACTGCAAGGAGATCCAACCAGTCCATTCTGAAGGAGATCAGCCCTGGGATTTCTTTGGAAGGAATGATGCTAAAGCTGAAACTCCAGTACTTTGGCCACCTCATGAAAAGAGTTGACTCATTGGGAAAGACTGTGATGCTGGGAGGGATTGGGGGCAGGAGGAGAAGGGGACGACAGAGGATGAGACGGCTGGATGGCATCACGAACTCCATGGACATGAGTCTGAGTGAACTCTGGGAGTTGGTGATGGACAGGGAGGCCTGGTGTGCTGCGATTCATGGGGTCGCAAAGAGTCAGACACGACTGAGCGACTGAACTGAACTGGACTGAGGCATCCCCACCTTTGAGAAGGTCTGGTTAATATATAATGCAGACGCACATTGCACATTAGGGAGAGCCCAGTATGGGCAGGGACTATGTTATGCTTCAGTTTTCCTGTCCTGCCTTAAAACATAAATTTTATTCCATTAGAGCCATTTCAGTGTAAGTAGATGATAGTATGCTACTTCACCCCTAAATACTTCTGTGTTTTTCAGAATTTTTTTTGAAATTTATTGTCTTCTGGCACCTAATATTACTGATGATAATCCTTGTGACAATTGTTTGTTTTTTTAATTTTTGGCTGCACCCCACAGCATGTGGGACCTTCATTCCCCAACTGGGAACTGAACCTGTGCCCCCTGCATTGGAAGGTGGAGTCTTAACCACTGGACTGCTGGGGAAGTCCCTATTTCTATGTTTTTAAAAGAATGATGGAGATGTATAAAAAATGACACCAACACCAAATCTGGAATGACTGAGCATCAGAATAATTAACAATAAAAGCAGATTACAACTTATTGACACAGTGGAATGCCTGCTAAGAAATAAAATCGTATTTTAGAGAAAAGAAATCTGGCAGAATTCACCTTAACCAAACAACCAAAGTTAATATCACCAGAATTGGCGACAAACTGATACCATGTTCCTTCTGATACAAGGCATGGTGAAAGACAAAATATTACTCTTTTTTTTAGGAAAAACTTTTTATTTGTATTGAGGTATAGCTGATTAACAGTGTTGTGACAGTTTTAGGTGAACAGCAAAGGGACTCAGCCATATATATACATGTATCCGTTCTTCCCCAATCTCCATTCAGGCTGCCACATAACACTGAGCAGAGTTCCATGCGCTATACAATAAGTCCTTGTTGGTTATTCATCTTAAATATAGCAGTGTGTCCATTTCCATCCCCAAACTCCCTAACTACCCTTCCCCCCATCCTTCCCCCTGGCAATCATAAGTTCTCTGAGTCTTTGAGTCCGTTTCTGTTACATGAGTTCATTTCTTGTTATTTATTTTTTTTTAAAGATTTGATTATTTTATTTTTGGCTGTGCTGGGCCTTCGCTGCTGCACGTGAACTTCTCTAGTTCTGGGGAGCTGGCTTCTTGCTGCAATGGCTTCTCTTGTTGGGGAGCGTGGGCTCTAGGGCGTGTGGGCTTCAGTAGTTGCAGGATGTGGGCTCAGTCATGGAGCACAGGCTTAGTTGCTCTGCAGCATGTGAAATCCTCCTGGTCTGGGGATTGACCTCTATTCCTTGCTTTGGCTGGTGGATTCTCAACCACTGGACCACTTACCCTGTACCATTTCTTTTTAGATTCCACATATAACGGATGTCATATGATATTTCTCCTTCTCTATCTGACTTACTTCACTCAGTATGACAACTTCTAGGTCTATCCATGTTGCTGTAAATGGCATTATTTCACTCTTTCTAATGGCTGAGTAATATTCTGTTGTATATGTGTATGTATATACCACATCTTTATCCATTCCTCTGTCGATGACCATTTAGGTTGCTTCCATGTCTTGGCTACTATAAACAGTACTTCAGTGAACACTGGGGTGCATGTATCCTTTCAGACAATGTTTTTCTCCAGATATACATCCCGGAGGGGTATTGCAGGGTCATCAGTTCAGTTCAGTTCAGTTCAGTCGCTCAGTCATGTCCGACTCTTTGCGATCCCATGAATCGCAGCACGCCAGGCCTCCCTGTCCATCACCAACACCCAGAGTTCACTCAGACTCACTTCCATCAAGTCCATGATGCCATCCAGCCATCTCATCCTCGGTCATCCCCTTCTGCTCCCTCCCCCAATCCCTCCCCACATCAAAGTCTTTTCCAATGAGTCAACTCTTTGCAGGAGGTGGCCAAAGTACTGGAGTTTCAGCTTTAGCATCATTCCTTCCAAAGAAATCCCAGGGCTGATCTCCTTCAGAATGGACTGGTTGGATCTCCTTGCAGTCCAAGGGACTCTCAAGAGTCTTCTCCAACACCACAGTTCAAAAGCATCAATTCTTCGGCGCTCAGCCTTCTTCACAGTCCAACTCTCACATCCATCCATGACCACAGGAAAAACCATAGGCTTGACTAGACGGACCTTAGTCGGCAAAGTAATGTCTCTGCTTTTGAATATGCTATCTAGGTTGGTCATCACTTTTCTTCCAAGGAGTAAGCATCTTTTAATTTCATGGCTGCAGTCACCATCTGCAGTGATTTTGGAGCCCCCAAAAATAAAGTCTGACACCGTTTCCATTGTTTCCCCATCTATTTCCCATGAAGTGATGGGACCGGATGCCATGATCTTCATTTTCTGAAAGTTGAGCTTTAAGTCAACTTTTTCACTCTCCTCTTTCACTTTCATCAAGAGGCTTTTTAGTTCCTCATACTGTAGCTCTATTTTTAGTTTTTTAAGGAACCTCCATCCAGTTCTCTGTAGTGGCTATACCAATTTACAGTCTCATCAACAGTGTAGGAGGGTTCCCTTCTCTCCACACTCTCTCCAACATTTATTGTTTGTGGATTGCTTGATGATAGCCATTTTGACTGGTGTGAGGTGATATCACATTGTTTTGATTTTCATTTCTCTAATAATTAGTGATTATTGAGCATCTTTTTTGTGCCTCTTGGTCATCTACATTTCTTCTTTGGAGGAATGTCTATTTAGGTCTTCTGCTCATTTTTCATTTGAGTTACTTGTTTTAATGCTGTTAAGTGTCATGAGCTGTTTATAAAGTTTGGAGACCAATCCCTTATCAGTCACATAATTTGCAAATATTTTCTCCCAATCCGTGGGTTGTCTTTTTGTTTTGTTTATTGTTTCCTTTGCTGTGCAAAAAGCTTTTAAATGTAAGTAAGTCTTCGTTTTTGCTTTTATTTCCGTTATTCTGAGAAACAGATATTGAAAAAGATATTGCTGCGATTTATGTTAGAGACAAAATATTACTTTGATAGTATTCCTTCTAAAGCCTAACCACAAGACATCAGACAAACCATCAATGAGGGACATTTTACAAAACGAGTGTAATGAAACAGAATTGTAATTTAAATATTACAAAGTCATAAATGAAAAAGGCTGAGGAACTGTTCCAGATTAATAGAGATTAAAGGAACATGAAACAAAATGTACTGTATAATTCTGGATTTGATCAAAGACAAGGAAAAGAAAAGAGCCATAAAAAGGACATTATTGGGACAATTGACAAGAATGGACAGTGTTCTCGCCAGAGTTCAATTTCCTGGTTTTGATGGTGGTGTTATTGTTATGTAAGAAAAAGCTTTTGTTCATAGGAAATTTCTACCACTGTAAAACTTTAATTGTAATATATATTTTCTTTTTTGCCTATTGTTATTTTACTGTTTTTTATTTTTTCCTTTAATGTTTTATTATAAAAGTTGACAGTTATGATACTGTTACAGACTGATCCCTGGGTCAGGAAGATCCCCTGGAGAAGGAAATAGCAACCCACTCTAGCATTCTTGCCTGGAAAATTCCAAAGACAGAGGAGCCTGTGGGCTACCGTCCATGGGATCACAACAGTCAGACACGACTTAGTGACTAAACCACATGGACTGAATTGTATCCTTTCCAAATTTATACCTTGGAGTCCTAAACCTCAGTAACTCACAACGAGGCTGTATTTGGGGACAGGGTGTTTACGGAGGTAATAAGTTAAACTGAGGTTATTAGGGGGTTTCCCAGGTGGCTTAGTGGCTAAAGAATCTGCCTGCAATGCAGCAGATGCAGGATATGTGGGTTCTATTTCTGGGTTTGGAAGATCCCCTGGAGGAGGGCATGGAAGCCCACTCCAGTATTCTTGCTTGGAGAATTCCATGGACAGAGGAGCCTGACGGGCTACGGTCCATGGGGTCACCAACAGTTGGACACGACTGAGCACACACACACACACACACATTTATATCTTATTCCCTTCTTACATCTGTATAGTATTGTTGCTGCCATTAACTATTTTTCAGATTTCAAAAATGATACCTATTTGTTTTAAAGATTCAAATGCAAATGTACAGTAGCCCTTCATGTTATACAATTTATTTTTCTTTTGTTTACAATATTTCCTGATTCTCACCCCCACATAGAACAAACGGCTCTTCTGGTGCTCAGCACAGACCCCTGTGCCTTAGCCTTGCATGCATGAGAAGACCAAGATGAAACACGCTCAGCATTAGGCACCTCCTGTGTGCTGTTCTTGGAGAAGGCAATGGCACCCCACTCCAGTACTCTTGCCTGGAAAATCCCATGGATGGAGGAGCCTCGTAGGATGCAGTCCATGGGGTCGCTGAGGGTTGGACACGACTGAGTGACTTCACTTTCACTTTTCACTTTCATGTATTGGAGAAGGAAATGGCAACCCATTCTAGTGTTCTTGCCTGGAGAATCCCAGGGACAGGGGAGCCTGGTGGGATGCCATCTATGGGGTCGCACAGAGTCAGACACGACTGAAGCGACTTAGCAGCAGCAGCAGCAGCAGCAGTGTGCGGTTCTATAGGAGTTGGAATATGGTGCAGGTGCCACAACGAACAATAACATCTTGTGAATTGGTTACTTTGTCTTACTTGTCACAGGTACTGGGGCTCAGAACGCTGCCCACGCGCATGCCCAGAGGCTCCGATGATCCGCAGTTCTGTGAGTAGCTCCAGTTAGAACCACGACAGGTCTGCAGACAATGCAAGCACTCGGCTCACCCAAGTACTCACATGTTTGGAAAATGAATCATCATCTTCATCTCTCTGTGCACACTGCCAACACAAGCTGGGGAATGAGGCAGTCCTTGGCTGAGAATTAATCAACTTCTAACACAATCATTTTAAAGCTTTCACGGGAGTTTACATCACCATCAGTGGTGGCCCTGGCAAAGTAGTAAGAAGTTTAATCCATTAAAAAAAATTTTTTATTGGAGTGTAGTTGATTTACAATGTTGTGTTAATTTCTGCTGTACAGCACAGTGAGTTAGTTATGTGTGTGTTAGTTGCTCAGTGTCCGACTCTCTGTGACCCTATGGACTATAGCCGGCCAGGTTTCTCTGTCCATGGAATTCTCCAGGAAAGAATACTGGAGTGGATGGCTGTTCCTTTCTCCAGGGGATCTCCCTGACCCAGGGATCAAACCCAGGTCTTTTGCATTGCTAGTAGACGCTTTACCATCTGAGCCACCAGGGAAGCTCATGTTAGTTATAGATACACATACAGTCACTCTTTTTAAAGTTTTTTTTTTCCCCATATGGGCCATTACAGAGTATTGAGTAGGGTTCCCTGGGCTATAGAGTAGGTTCTTATTAGTTATCTATCGTATATATAGTAGCGTGTATATGTCAATCCCAATATTGTCTTTGGTATGTGTGTAGGTGGGTAACCATGCATGCTCAGTCGCAATCATGTCCGACCCTTTGGACTGTAGCCTGCCAGGCTTCTCTGCCCATGGAATTTTCCAGGCAAGAATACTGGAGTGGGTTGCCATTTCCTGCTCCAGGGAATCTTCCCAACCCAGGGATTGAGCCCATGCCTCCTGTGTCTCCTGCATTGCACCCAGATTCTTTATCTGCTGAGCCATCAGGGAAGCCTGTATAAGCATGTGCACTGTTTAAACGTGGCTCACTGGACAATCAAGTGGATAACGTGAGTATGTTGCAACTGACCCTACTTTGGAGATGTTAAAGGGCTGGTACCTCCTAGGAAGGTTCTGTGGGTGGAACGTCCCAAGCCAGTTCCTTCTTGTACCTCCACCTGGGGTAAGGATGGTGTCCAAGGAGTGGAAACTCTTATGGGTGAGGTGGCTTTTTTTTGAAATGTGGATGGAGGGGTGGAAGCTGGAAGTTCTTTTGTAGATATGCACAGGCTGAGGACAAGTGTGTAATTCCTTGGGTGTTTTTCACTAACCTATGGGAAAGATCACATTTGGCCCATTGATTCAACATTTCCATTTTCCATGTTAAACTTTCTTTTAGAGATTTGCCAAGGACCCCCCTCTAGGTTTATTAGATTGTTACTGCAAGGGGGAGGACGTGTGCCAGAGGAGCCTGAGAGAAGTTCAGCAAGGGAGAGACTTGGATGGGCTTTTATGGGGCTGAGCCTGTGCTGGGTGACAAGGGGGGTTACCACCAGCTCTGAGCTGCACGTTGCCCAAGGGAAGCAGCATCCTCCAGTGGGCTCTCAGATGCATTGTGGAGGAGTGAGGTGAACAGCCTTGGGAAGTCATTGATAAGCACAGAGTTGTCACTGTGTGGGTGGATACTGGCCATTTCAACAGCTACCTTGTTTGTAATCTATTAGAAAAATTGTCTACATTCTGTTGGTATTATCTGCATCCCACTGCAAACATGGTGTTCCTTGTGCTGGGACCTTTTCAGGCTAACTGTGAGCTGAACAGAGAACCATTGTCTCAAACCCACACAACCTGTGTGGTCAGGCTGTGAGGCCGTGGGGTCCACAGGGTGTGCAGGATGAATGGAAGGCCCTGACGTGGGTGCAGGGGGTGAAATGCAACTGCTCAGCTTGCCAGGCTGTGGGCCTGGGACGGGAGCCAGGGCAAGCAGCAACTTCTTCCAGTTTGCCTTCCTAGTTCACGCAAAGGTCCTATGTGAGCTAGCTGTGGCCCTGGGGACACAGGGTCAGGAGCAGAGGAGGGAATGGTCGCCCACCCTGACCTGGGTCTCCTCTGTGTGGACCGCCAACAGTGCTGAGCTCAGGCTCTGGTGCAACAAAAGATATATCTGGTCTTTGTCCTCAGTTTCTGGCATAAAACTCCTAAAATCCTTGGAGTTTCCTTGAGTAATAGGTTGTTCAGTTGCCAAGTCGTGTCCAATTCTTTGCGACCACATGGACTGCAGCATGCCAGGCTTCCCTGTCCTTCACCATCTCCTGGAGTTTACCCAAGTTCATGTCCATTGAGTTGGTGATGCCATCCAACAATTTCATCCTCTGTCCCACTCTTCTCCTTCTGCCTTCAATCTTTCCCAGCATCAGCATCTTTTCCAGTGAGTCAGCTGTTTGCATCAGTAACAGGAGGGTCTTGTTATTCACAAGGAGTCCCCTCTCACCAGACCTGAGTTCTTGCTAATGAAGTGACTAAGGGTGGGGCTCCTTGGTAGCCTCAGTATAGTGCTGGTATGAATGGCCTTTGGGACTTATGGCTAGCACTGAACTGGGGGTGGTTCCCTGGGACTGAGCCCTTTGACTTGTGACATCTGACTCCAGCTCTAGGTAGATGGTGGAATTTAATTGAATTAAGTGAATTGCTGGTCTTGGAGAATCAGAAGGCCATACGCAGGGGTGGGGAGCAGAGGTGAAGGGCCCAGAAGCAAGGCATGGGTGAGTTCAGCACCATGCAGGCATCTGCCAGAGGATAACTTAAGCATAAACATAGGTGGAGACTTCTTTAGTGGTCCAGTGGCTAAGACTCCAAGCTCCCAGTGCAGGGGAACTGGGTTCAATCCCTGGTCAGGGAACTAGGTCCCGCATGCCACAACTAAAGATCCTGAGTGCCACAAAGAAGACTCAGCACAGCCAAATAAATACATTTTTATTTAAAAAGAGTAAATGAAGGTGCAGGATCCTCTTGTTCAACATACGCAGGTGCAAGATATCTTCACTGAGACCTGCAGGGGTTAGAAACATTTCACTGATGCATGGTGGTGATGTTAGTCACTCAGTCGTGCCTGACTCTTTGTGACGCCATGGACTGTAGCTTGCCAGGCTCCTCTGTCCGTGGGATTTCTCAGGTAAGAATACTGGAGTGGGTAGCCATTCCCTTCTCCAGGGGATCTTCCTGACCCAGGGATCAAACCCAGGTCTCCCACATTGCAGGCAGATTCTTTACAGTCTGAGCCACCAGGGAAGTCCTCACTGATGCATAGTTTTCAAATTTTAGAAAGCTGATGGAAAGCACATTCTGTGTTATAAAACACCTCTGGCAGGGCCTGGGCAGCACCCCAAATCAAACATAATAATATTTTGTACCATGAATCATATGATTATTCACACTAAGTGAGATAAAAAAAGAATATGAGAAACTTCAGGTTGGGCTTTGGTGACTTGAACCTAGGCAAAGATGTGGCTTTGCAAATGTCTGGATTTTGGAATTGCTGGTGAGGACTCTGCACCTTTGTCAGCTGAGAAAGCCCATACTAGGAAGGTGGACGCTCATTCCTCACTCAGGATAAGACTGACCGGCTGAGGCTGGATGGAGAGGTAGCCTGGGGAGCAAAGTGGAGTGCTTGATAAAGAAGGGCAGGTCCAGCAGAGGTTGAACGGTCAAATACATTAACAACCTGTATGTTTTTGTGAATTGCATAGACATGGTCATCAGACAATTCTACTTCACATCATTGAAATTTTTTTGTTTGTTTTGTTTTATTCTTATAAATAAATAGACATGCTTTGAACCCATAGAGAATTCATGCTTTACCTGCAGATCTTCAGGGAAAAGTTTCTCTGTCGGGTAATATTTCAGAGCGTTAATTAGTGTTGCTTTTTTCTTGATCCATGACTGTTACTGTTTTTAAGGCATTTTCTTTACCATTGCAGATATTCACCATGCAGAGCACTAGTCAGAAAGTATAGATTTGTATAGTCAGAATACGCTGTGTTAGAGTGATGTGATTCTACTTTGGTTAGGAAAAGCTAAAATTCTGTACTCCTGGCTAGAATATTTACACGGTTTTATTTTTTGATAATTTTATTTTTGTTGATTGGTTTGCTGGCTGTGTCTTCATTGCTATGCATGGGTTTTCTCTAATTGGAGCCAAGGGTGCTCTTTGTGGTAGCGTGTGGGTTCCCCATTGTGGCAGCTTCTCTTGTTGTGGAGAACGGGCTTTGGCGTGTGCTCTTCAGTAGCTGCGGCACATGGGCTCAGCTGCTTCACATCATGTGAAATTTTCCTGGCCCAGGGATTGAACCCATGTCTCCTGCATTCACAGGTGGATTCTTAACCACTGGACCACCAGGAAAGTCCTACACAGTTTGATTGTATGAGCATGAAGTCTGAAAAACGTTACTGGTCTGGCAAGACAGGACTAACTTGTCACAGCTACTATATTATTGTAACTATTCATGTTTCAAGGATTTAGTTTACAAAACAATATTCTATTAATCACATAAGTACATGAGAAAACAAACTGAGAAATGTCAGTGGGTAAGCACATTGGAGTTTCTGAGCCACTTTTATAGTGTCTTAGCTTATAAATTACTGCTATGTGATAACCTCTGGATACACTTACTGAAAAATCTGATGGTAATTAATATTTTAAGTGACAAAAGACTCTCAAATGAAGTAGTGAATATCTTCAAACTAATTATGAAAATATGTTGTGACTGTGAAGCCTGGAAGGTGTGCAGGTGGCCGAGAATTTTTTAGAACTCAAATGAAGGCAGGAAGGAAGCTGACATTTATTAAGACTCTCCCATCCCTGTGAGGTTGGAATTAATTAGCTCAGGATCTGGAGAGAGAGAAGTGCAGTTTGAGTCTTCTGGATGCCCACTGATTTCCTTAAAACTGCACCTTTTCTTGTCCATCTCTACAGTGCCTTCTTCCTATAATAAATATTCATATAGTCCCTAGGCTGGATCATCTCAGAGGGAGCACACTGGCCTTATCCACAACCCATCCCTTTCTCACATCAGCCCCAGAAGCCATGCGGCTCTCTGTGTCCACATTGACCTCTAGGTAGGATGGTTGAATGTGATGAAGAGACAGATGGGCACAGTCTGGCTGGAACTCAGAGAGAGAGAATCCTGGAAGAGACAAGCAGAGTTCTGAAAGCAAGGATGAATTTTATTCCAGTGAGCAAAGCTGTAAGCGGGGAAGTGTGATGAGTCTTCATATTACAAACCCATTCACCTCCTGGGTTGAATACTGCCAAGAGGCAAAAGTAAAGACAAGAAGCCACATGGCCATCACATGAGAAGTGATGGTGATTGAATGGGCAGTGGGCACTATATGGCAAAGGGGATTCAGCAGCTACTTGGAGATACTTTTTTTGTTTTTTTAAAGCAGAATGTATTCCCACAACTAGGGATCCAACCTGGGTCCCCTGCATTGGGAGCACAGAGTCTTAGCTGCTGGACCAGCAGGGAAATCCCACTTGAAGATACTGATAGCAGATGCTTACCTCCATGATAGCTTACACCTTGTCTTGGGATCCCAGACAAGCCCTCAAGATGACAGACGAAAGCTTATGGTGTTCCCCTGGACTCATGGTCTCCAAAGGAGAAAATTTAACTCCAGGACCAAAGACAATCTCAGTCACTCAGAGCTTTAGAGAAAGCTTCTGACATAGACATCAGAAGTGGGTAGAAAGATTACCTGCCTCACTAGTTTTCAGCAGGGAATTATATCCTTTTGTGTTAGCTGCTAAGAATAGAAAAGGTACCTCAAGGCTGTGAAAATTTCGCCCAGACCCTTTCCCGTAACATACATCCTGGGATGACATCAGCGCAAGATTAGCCAGAAGGAACGGGTTAACCCAGAGCTCAAGGCTGTGGAAGTCTTACCCAGACCTTCTCTCATAGCATACTTTCTGAGTGCGAAAGAGCATGTCCTTGAACAAGAGATATTGCTGCCTACAAGGCCTACATGTCTAAGGCAAAAGATGTGAAAAAGAAAGAATGTTTACCTCCTCCTTAAAGAAGCCTTAGACTTGGACTCCTTATCAACCTGCCCAAGTTAACCCTCATATCTTGAAGGGCATGTCACCAACTGGATGTGGCACATGAATAGGAGGAGTCAAGGATGGATTTTAGGGCTCTGACTTAATGCTGGCTGAATGTGCTGTTTACTGGGATGGTGGGAAAGGATGTCAAGAATTCTGTGTAAATTTAAACTTTGAGAAATTGAAGTAGTAACTCTTTAGTAGAAATATGAGTCTGAATTTCAGGGGAGGCTTCTAGGCTGACAATGAGTTTAGGAGCATCTAGATGTTATTTACAGAGAAGGCAATGGCACCCTACTCCAGTACTCTTGCCTGGAGAATCCCAGGGACAGAGGAGCCTGGTAGGCTGCAGTCCATGGGGTTGCTAAGAGTCGGATACAACTGAGCATCTTCCCTTTCACTTTTTACTTTCATGCACTGGAGAAGGAAATGGCAACCCACTCCAGTGTTCTTGCCTGGAGAATCCCAGGGACAGGGGAGCCTGGTGGGCTGCCGTCTATGGGGTCGCACAGAGTCGGACACGACTGAAGCGACTTAGCAGCAGATGTTATTTAAAGCCTGGGACTGAATGACGTTACCAAAGGAGAGGGTATAACTAGTAAAGAGGAAGAGGATGTTATGGCTCCTGCAAAACGAGAGACACTTTCAACTAAAGTTAGGTTCTGATGTCAAGACCGATGATGCCACACACACAGCAAGAGAATGTGAAAGGTTTATTACTTAATGTCAGGGAGGAAACATTTTCCCCTACCCTCTTAGATTCTGGAAGAGGGACTGTAAATTAAGCTAACAAAAGACAGATTAACAGGAGAAAAGGCACATACTTTTTATTAATACTTATGTGCATGAGACTTCACAGAAAAGAAAATTCAAAGAAGTGGTTAGACTCAGAGGTTTCTATACCATTTTAACAAAGGAAAGGGGAATGGGGCTTCAAGGGACGATATATTGTGCGTAAGTGACTAAGAAATATGTAGCAGAACTAACGGGAGAGAAGAGTTATGTTAGTGAGGTCTGTTTATGCAGGTGCATTTCCATCTTGACCCTTGTCTCGGGTGATAACAGTGCTCTTCTTTCCCTAATATGAGGGACGACTTTTCTCAAGTGAAATTGATGCCCTGCTTTTAGGTAGATAAGAGAAGGGCATGTGTAATAACTCAATTGCCTTTAATTCAAAGCAAAACCTTTGCCAAAGGATCACATTTGGGGTGGCATACCTTGATCACCTTCACATGCGTAATTGAGGTCTCTGAGAGAGCAGGGCAGACTTCCCAAATATGTGCAAAGGGCTTGAGGGTGTAATGAAGAGAGACTGGCTTGGGGTTTTATCATGGTTGCATGCGTGCATACTCAGTCGCTCAGACACGTCCAGCTTTTTGTGACCACCTGGACTATAGCCCACCAGGCTTCTCTGTCCACGGGATTCTCCAAGCATGATTATGGGATTGGGTTGCCATTCCCTCCTGCAGGGGATTTTCCTGACCCACGGATCAAACACAAGTCTACTGCACTGGCAAGTGGGTTCTTTACCACTGAGCTACCTGAGAAGCTCCTTATAGTGGTTAGGGTGTGGTCAAGCTGTAGGTTCCCATGTGGAAAGGGGTGAGTGCCATTTGAATCTCCTGATGGGGCTAAAAGAGGGAGCACCAGACCCCTTTCCAGTGTGTGCAGATGTGGACCCACAGGGAAAGGAGGTACTGCGGGGCATTTAAAGACGGTCATTAAACATTCAAAGAGTAGAGTCAGATCTTCATTCCACATGCCACGCTCAGGGTGCCAGAAGAGGGAAGTCTGAGCCAGCAGAGTGGTGAAGCTGGGACCTCCAGGACCGAGCAAGACTGATGGAAGGAGTGAGAAGAAAGGTCAACTAGGGGGAGGTTTCCAAACAGGGAACCAGCCTCCTGGGTTGAGTGAGATGAACATGCTGAGGGCATCACTGGATTTGCCAACAGGGAGACCAATGGTGGCAGGGGGAAGAGCAGTCTTAGTGGAGTGGTTGAGCTGGAATCCTAACTGAGGTTAGAGCTCACAGAAGGAGTGAAGACACAGGCAAGGTGTGCAGGAAGTAGGGCAGGGCTCAGGGAAAGCTGTTAGGTGAGAGGAGAGGTCAGAACAGGCCACAGTGACAGAGGGAAAGCCCACATGCGCTTGGAGCAGTTGGGTCGTGCCTCTGCCCTGACGATGTAGACCGGAAGGAGGGAGGAGGTGTTTCCTGAGGTGGCGTCTGTTTTCCCCACCAGTGTGAGCTCGTTCGCTGTGAGCAGAAGAGCAGAAGTTTGCATTTCTTGTGTGCCTTTGTAATCCCCTCTCCACCCCATCCTTTTTGGTTACAGGGAGACCACCAACCTCATGCTGAATGGGCATTCTATGGACTTGCTCCAGGGAAACTACAGACAAAAAAATCAACCATGTCCACGGAGCACCTACCTAACTAAATTGTTCCAGCTTAGCAGGAAGCAGTAAGACTCATGCATCTTAGCCTTCTGCTGGTCTTAAATTCCTTTGAGATTCTGATGAAAGCTACAGATTCAATCCCCAGAAACATTTGCACATCATTTTGGGGAAATTCCCAAGACCCGCTTGAAGCTCTCGATCTCTTGAGCTAGAATTTGATGTTGGAAGATACGCTGAGGAGGAGCGTGCTGTCAACACAACCCTGACCTCTTCTGGGAAGAGTGGAAGATGTTGTCACATCCATAGAATTCAACTCTGCCCCATCTTTCAGCATCTGGTTCACGTGGGAGTCTTGTCTGTGGCTTTATGAGATCCTGGATTACTATCCTCCACCCCTTCCCTCCCCACAACAGTTATGATTTACAATCTGCTAATACAAACAGTGGCTCTCTTACTCATCACTGACTAAACCCTGGATAAAATTCAAATTCTCAGAACAACCCACTTGCTACTAACTGAATTGTGTTCCCTCAAGATTCACATGCTGAAACCCTCACCCCTAGTGGGATGGTGTTTGCAGGAGGAGCCTTAGGGAGGTGATTAGGCTTAGATGGGCCTCCCAGGTGGCACTAGTGGTAGAGACCCTGCCCACCAATCCAGGAGACCCAAGAGACATGGGTTTGATTCCTGGGTTGGGAAGATCTCTGGAGTAGGAAATGGCAACCAATTGCAGTATTCTCGTCTGGGAAATCCCATAGACAGAGAAGTCCATGGGGTCACAAAGAGTTGCACACAGCTGAGCACACACACACCTACAGGCTAGGATGAGGTCACCAGGGTGGGACCCCACCCTCCCCGAGGTGGAATTAGTGCCTTTAAAGGAAGAGGAAGAGGCACCAGAACCCTTTCTCTCTGCCATTTGAGGACAGTGAGAAGGCAGCAGGCTGTCTGGAAGCCAAGAAGAGAGCCCTTACCAGAACTCCACCATGCTGGCACCCTGATTTCAGACTTGCAGGCTCCAAAACTGTGGGAGAATAAATATCTGTTGTTCAAGCTGCCTGGTCTGTGGTAGCTTAGCCGGAGCTGACTAAGGTACCACATTTTCTCCTTAATGGTCATTTTACGGGAGAAAGAATTTAATTCATTTCCAAAGGGTATACAACTTTCACTTGACTTACTCAGGAATTATGTTTATAGGGCTGAGATGCCTCAGGCTCTGTCCCAGGAATTGAAGAGACCAATAAACTCCAGCTAAAAAGGTGCTTCCTTTGTTGGTGAGAGGACAAAAAGAAATCAGTAAATACAGTTTAAATGATAACCTGAAATAGACAAAATTGTTATCAGTAAAATGAACCTAAGGTCAAAAAACTAGTGATTTTTTATAAATATACAACCATGGAGGGGGGGCGGGTAGGGACAATATAGGGATAGGGGTTTAAAGAGGTACCAATTACTGTGTAAAAAATAAATAGGCAGGACTTCCCTGGTGGTCCAGTGGCTCCACTCTCCATGTAGAGGGCTCAATTTGATCCCTAGGCAGGGATCTGGATCCTACATGCTGCACTAAATACCTCACATGCTACAACTAAAGATCTGAAGTACCACAGCTAAGACCAAATAGATAAGTAAAAATTATTTAAATAAATAAATAAGCTGCAAGGATACCTTGGGCTTCCCTGGTGGCTCAGAGGGTAAAGAGTCTGCCTGCAACGAGGGAGACCCGGGTTCGATCCCTGGGTTGGGAATATCCCCTGGAGAAAGAAATGGCAATCCATTCCAGTATTCTTGCCTGGAGAATCCCCGTGTACATAGGACAGCACAAGGAATATAGTCATATTTTATAATAACTATAAGTGGAGTATAACCTTTTTATTATTAATATTATTGTTTTTAACCTTTGGCTGCACTGGATCTTCATTGCTGCGAGTGAGTTTTCTCTAGTTGCAGTGATCAGGGGCTACTGTTCATTTTGGTGTGTGGGCTTCTCATTGAGGTGGCTTCTCTTGTGGAGCTCCGGCTTTAGGGTGCTTGGGCTTAAATAGTTGTGACATGTGGGCTCTAGAGCACGAGCTCAGTACTTGTGACATACAGGCTTAGTTGCCCTGTGGCATGTGGGATCTTCCCAGACCAGGGGTTGAACCTGTGTCCCCTGCGCTGGCAGGTGGATTCACAACCAGTGGACCACCAGGGAAGTCCTGGAGTATAACCTTTAAAAATTGCGAATCCCTATGTGGTACACCTGAAACTTACATAATATTGTAAATCACCTAGACCTCAATTTTTTTAAATGAAAAAATATATAAAAGTATCAAGAAGATTTTCCTCTTCTCCACAACATGAAGCAAGACAGTTAGCGCCTGTTGGGTCTTCCCTTGCTGTGAAGATGAGAACAACACTGTTCTCCTGGTTTTTTATCTTTGGTTTAACTCCAAGCACATTTTCTCAACCACATTCCCAGCCAGTGGGGGTGGATTCCTCAGCTCTATGTGTCCCCAGTTGACACAGTTCCATCTTTTTTCTATATTTACAAACCACAGTTTCTTACCTAACAGTGGGATGAATGCTGGTTGGAAATTTGCTTTTCAAACAGATAGAGTGTAGAGAGAGAACCCCAAACACTTGTTTTTCACAGCTACAGATGGACAAGAAAAGAAACCCTTCCTGATATTCTAACCTGTGGCTTCCCAAACTGGAGTGAGCATCAGAGCCACAAGTGGGACAGAGGAGATAGTTTCTGATTTCACAGGTCTAGGGGAGGGGTCTGAGAATTGTGCATCTCTAATTGGGATGCATCTCTAACTGGTTCCCAGGGCTGCAGGTGCTTATCTAGGGATGGCACTCAGAACCCCCAGTGTAAATCGCACTTAGCCTGTTCATCATGTTTGAGAGTTTAGTTGCAGCTCCACGGTGGAGTGAATTCACACTGAATTCAAACATTCAAAAACCTAGAGGATGAGAAAGGAATTATGTCTGCTGTGCTCAGTCACTTAGTCGTGTCAGACTCTTTTGTGACCCATAGACTTTAGCCACCAGGCTCCCCTGTCCATGGAATTTTTCAAGCAAGAATACTGGAGCAGGTGGCCATTTCCTGCTCCAAGGGAATCTTCCTGACCCAGAGATTGAACTTGTACCTCTTGCATTGGCAGGTGGATTCTTTACCATGGGGCCACCTGGGAAGCTCCCACATATTATGTCTGCTAGAAACCATGAAAGGCCCTTTGGGGGCATATTTATTCTCATTATCTTTAATAGTAGTAACAGTGATGATGAAGACAAAACATCTTAGACATATTGATCATGTGTCAGTATTGCCTGGAAAATTCCACAAACAGAGGAGCCTGGTGTGCTATAGTCCATGGGGGTCACAAAGAGTCAGATATGACTGAATGACTGAACACACACACAGAGTTTATCAACCAGATTATCTTCAGGCAACCAGCAAGGTGATGAAGAAGTAACCTTCGGCAGTGTTTTTGCAAATCTTGGGGATTTGTACTAGGGAAATCAAGTTTGCAGACTTTAATCTGTGAGCATCTAAATAGGTAATGATTCCAGCTTTGTTTCATGAAGTCATAAACTGCACTTCCTGTCACTGTTTTCAGAGGAAACCCCATACAGTAAAATTGCATTCCTCAGATGGGACTTGAACCCACAGTTTCTGACTTAAGAGGGGACTCAAATCCACAGTCTTTTGATTGAAACCACACACCCGGCCTCAGGACTTATTGAAGTCTCTGCACAGAAAGAATTCAGTGAGAGGCAAAGTGACAGGCAAAGAGTGACTTTATTAGCATAGGATGCCTGTGAGAGATACAAGCAGGCAGGCAAGGGAGTGCAGCCCTGAGAACAAAGAGGGCTATGTTTTTATTATCAAGGAAAAAGTGGACTGGGAAGAAAATCACCTTTCTCATTCTTGGGTAGATGTCAAGGCTTACCTCATTAGTTCCTCGTTTGACCCTATATGGTCTAACTGGGAATGTCATGGTACTATTTAAATCATATGTATATTAGCAGAAGGGTAGTAACATATGCTAAAATATAGTAATCATCTCAGGTTTTGCTAAAATCTCCCCTTTGCCTATGTTCATGTCTTGGGTACATGTAGGAATACGGTTTTTTTCAGGGCCCATTATTTTATAGACCTCCCAAGACCAAATGCAGATTTTGCATCCATTTTTCTATGGTAGTGGTCTAAGTAAGTCTGTTTAGTTTCAAGATGTTTCTATTATTGCTTAGCTGCCAGATACTCTGGGTATTTTCTGGTGGTGTTTAGCTTCTGGTGATCTCCTAGTCCCTCTCTATTTATAATCATGGCAACCCACTCCAGTATTCTTGCTTGGAGAATCCCATAGGCAGAGGAGCCTGGAGGGCTACGGTCCATAGGATCACAAAGAGTTGGACATGACTAAAGTGACTTAACACACAGTGGGACTTCTAGCTGTGTAACTATTTTATTCTGTTCCTATCAACTGGATGATGGGAGGTCCCAAGCAAGGCAACCGTTGTTCAGAAATTACCAGATCTCAGAAGCAAGGGACTGACGGAGGAACTAAGGCTGTAGGATGGATTCACACAAAAGCCTCAGGGATATCAGACAAAGGGCCAGGACCCTGTCACACAGTCTGTTCTTAAATAGGCTCTGCTGAGGAATTCTCTAAGGGTCCAGTGGTTAAGAATCCACCATCCAATGCAAGGGACATGGGTTCAATACCTGGTCAGAAAACTAAGATTCCAGATGCCATGAGACAACTAAGCGCTGAGCCCACAAGATCTAGAGCCCATGCCTGGCAGCAAGAGAAGCCCACACACTACAATTAGAGAAAATCCACAAGGAAGACACAGCACAACAACAACAAAAAAAGATGCCACTGGCGAATATCCCAGGCCAGTGAAAAAGACCCAGAACGTGGTTTGTCTGTTCTCATTGTGGGACACTTTTTTTCTTTGACAATGGTTATAATAGCATTTATATCTTCCTTTACAGTTTATAAAAATTTCTCTGTGCACTACTTCCTCACAATTCCTCACAATCAGAGCTATGATTCTTTATGTCAAATGAGAAAGCCAACAGTTTAAGTAACTTACAGGTTGGTGCAAATGTAATTGCAGTTTTAGACAGTGAATTTTAAATCATTATAATTAGGCTCAAAAACATCTTTATCAATCAAAATAGAAACCATTACAATCAACACTTTTTTGCCAATGAGAAATAAGTTTATTTATTTCCGTAGCATAAAAATCAATGCTTCAGGATTTGACAAAACCTTGACAAGTGCAGTAGGTCTGCATCCTACTGGTTGTGGAAGCGTTTTCCCTGAAAAAAGTTATTGAGATGCTTAAAGAAGTGGTAATTGGTAGGAGAGAAGTCTGGTGAATACGGCAGATGAGGCAAAACTTCGTAGCCCAATTCATTCAACTTTTGAAGTATTGGTTGTGCGACATGCAGTCAGGTGTTGTGGAGAAGAATTTGGCCCATTCTGTTTGACCAATACCAGCTGCAAGCACTGCAATTTCTGGTGCATCTCATTGATTTGCTGAGCATACTTCTTAGATGTGATGGTTTAACGGGAATTCAGAAAGACGTAGTGAATCCAGCAGACCACTAAACAGTGACCATGACCTTTTTTGGTGCAAGGTTTAACTTTAGGAAGTGCTTTGGAGCCTCTTCTTGGTCCAACCACTGAGCTTGTCCTGTCAAATCCACTTTTCATTGCACGTCACAATCTGATTGAGAAATAGTTCATTGTTGCTGCACAGAATAAGAGAAGGCAACACTTTAAAATGACGATTTTTAAAATTTTTCAGTCAGCTAATAAGGCACAAAACTTGAGGTCTTTTTCACTTTTCCAATTTGCTTCAAATGCCAAACAACCATAGAATGGTTGACGTTGAGTTCTTCGGCAACTTCTTGTGTAGTTATAAGAGGATCAGATTTGATGATGCCCCTCAATTGGTCGTTGCCAACTTCTGACGGCCAGCCGCTGCCCTCCTCAACTTCAAGGCTTTCATTTCCTTTGCAAAGCTTCTTGAATCACCACTGGACTATATGTTTGTTAGCAGTTCCAGGGCCAAATGCATTGCTGATGTTGCAAGTTGTCTCCACTGCTTTACAACCCATTTTGAACTTCAATAAGAAAGTTGATCAGATTTGCTTTTTGTCTAACATAATTCCCATAGTCTAAAATAAATATAAAGTAAACAGCAAGTAATGCCACTAGCAAAAAACATAAAGTGAGAAATGAACATTAAAATGATATATAACATTACCACCTTTATTTAAGAATGTATTCCATTATCAAAGGCAAATTTCAACAATGAAAAATCTGCAGTTACTTTTGCAGTAACCTATATTTAGAGCTCTGCAGCTGACCAACACTGCAGCAGAGCCCAAAATATGACTCCTGGTGAAGCTGGCATTACTGTTGCAGATAACGTTAAAACACAAGCAACTAACTACAAATCCCCAGTTACTTTTGCAGTAACCTATATTTAGAGCTCTGCAGCTGACCAGCACTGCAGCAGAGCCCAAAATATGACTCCTGGTGAAGCTGGCATTACTACTCAGATAATGTTAAAACACAAGCAAGTAACTACAAATCCCCTAAGGACAGACTCACATTGTTCCATCACAAAGAAAAATATTTATATAATTATATTTCAGTATAATTGGTTTCCTTTGTAATCCTGTGATTTTATACACTTAAAAACTATGTTTGGGGACATTAAAAAGATATATGCTCCCCACTGTTCATAGAAGAATTATTTACAATAGTCAAGACATGAAAGTAACCTGAATGTCCATCAACAGATGAATGGATAAAGATGTGATACACAGATACAATGGAATAGTACTCATCCACAAAATGAATGAAATAATGCCATTTGCAGCAACATGGCTGGATCTAGAGATTATCATGGAGAAGGCAATGGCACCCCACTCCAGTACTCTTGCCTGGAAACTCCCATGGATGGAGGAGCCTGGTGGGCTGCAGTCCATGGGATTGCACAGAGTCGGATACAACTGAAGTGACTTAGCAGCAGCAGCAGCAGAGATTATCATACTAACTGATGTCAGACAGAGAAAGACAAATAACATATGATATTTCATGCAAAGATAGGCACAACAAAGGACAAAAATGGTATGGACCTAACAAAAGCAGAAGATATCAAGAAGAGGCGGCAAGAATACACAGAAGAAATAAACAAAAAAGATCTTAATGATCCAGATAATCAGGATGGTGTGACCGGTCACCTAGAGCCAGACATCCTGGGGTGTGAAGTCAAGTGGGCCTTTAGGAAACAAAGCTAGTGGAGGAGATGGAATTCCAGCTGAGCTATTTCAAATCCTAAAAGATCATGCTGTTAAAGTACTGCACTCAATATACCAGCAAATTTGGAAAACTCAGCAGTGGCCACAGAACTGGAGCAAGTCATTCCAATCTCAAAGAAGGGCAAAGCCAAAGAATGTTCAAACTATCACACAATTGCACTCATTTCACATGCTAGCAAAGTAATGCTCAAAATTCTCCAAGTTAGGCTTCAACAGTATGTGAACCATGAACTTCCAGATGTTCAAGCTGGATTTAGAAAAGGCAGAGGAACCAGAGATCACATTGCCACCATCCACTGGATCATTGAGAAATCAAGAGAGTTCCGGAAAAACATCTACTTCTGTTTCATTGACTATGCTAAAGCCTTTGACTGTGTGAATCACAACAAATTGTGGAAAATTCTTCAAGAGAAGGGAATACCAGACTATTACCTGTCTCCTGAGAAATCTGTATGCAGGTAAAGAAACAAGCATTAGAACCAGACATGGAACAATGGACTAGTTCAAAATAGGGAAAAGGGTACATCATAGCTGTATATTGTCACCCTGCTTATTTAACTTATATGCAGAGTACATTATGTGAAATTCCAGGCTGGATAAAGCACAAGCTAGAATCAAGACTGGCAGGAGAAATATCAATAACCTCAGATATGCATATGACACCACCCTTATGGCAGAAAGTGTAAAGGAACTAAAGAGCTTCTTGATGAAAGTGTAAGAGGAGGGGGGAAAAGCTGGCTTAAAACTCAACATTCAAAACACTAAGTTCATGACATCTGGTCCCATCACTTCATGGCAAACAGAAGGGGAAAGAAAGGAAATAGTGATAGACTTTATTTTCTTGGGCTCCAAAATCATTGCAGATGGTGACTGCCGACACAAAACTAAAAGACGCTTGCTGCTTGGAAGAAAAGCTATGACAAAACTAGATGGCATATTAAAAAGCAGAGACATTACTATGCCAACAAAGGTCTGTATAGTCAAAGCTATGGTTTTTCCAGTAGTCATATGTGGATATGAGAGTTGGACCATAAAGAAGGTTGAGCCCTGAAGAATTAATGCTTTTGAACTGTGGTGTTGGGAAGACTTTTGAGAGTCCCTTGGACTGCAAGGAGATCCAACCAGTCCATCCTAAAGGAAACCAGTCCTGAGTCTTCATGGGAAGGACTGATGTTGAAGTTGAAAGTCCAAATCTTCGGCCACCTGATGTGAAGAACTGACTCATTTGAAAAGACCCTGATGCCAGGAAAGATTGAAGGTAGGAGAAGAAGGGGACAATAGAGGATGAGACGGTTGAATGGCATCACTGACTCAATGGACATTGGTTTCTCTAAACTCCGGGAGTTAGTGATGGACAAGGAGGCCTGACATGCTGCAGTCCATAGGTTTGCAAAGAGATGGACACGACTTAGTGGCTGAACTGAACTGAACCTGTACAGTGTTATGAATCTCTGTCCATAGTTCTTCAAGCACTCTGTCTATGAGGTCTAGTCCCTTGAATCTATTTGTCATGTCCACAGTATAATCATAAGGCATTTTGCTTAGGTCATATATGTATGACCTTTTGACTTTCCCTACTTTCTTCAATTTAAACTTGCATTTTGCAATAACAAGGTCATAATCTGAGTCACAGTCAGCTCCCAGTCTTGTTTTTGCTGGCTATATAGAGTTTCTTCATCTTTCTCTGCAAAGAACATAATCAGTCTTTCAGTATTGATTATCTGGTGATGTCCATGTGTAGAATTGTCTCATGGATTGTTGGAAAAGGGCATTTGGTATGTCTAGTGTGTCATCTTGATAAAACTCTTAGCCTTTGCCCTGCTTCCTTTTGTACTCCAAGGTTAAACTTGCCTCTTACTCCAGGTATCTCTTGACTTCCTACTTTTGCATTCCAGTCCCCTATGATGAAAAGGACATCCATTTAGTGTTGTTTCTAGAAGGTCTTGTCAGTCTTCGTTTAACTGTTCAACTTCTGCTTCTTTGGCATCAGGGGTTGGGCCATAGACTTGGATTACTGTGTTGTTGAGTGGTTTGCCTTGGAAACAAACTGAGATTATTATGTCATTTTTGAGGTTGTACCCAAGTACTGCAGTTATTGACTATGAAGGCTATTCCATTTCCTCCAAGGGATTCTTCCCTAAAGTAGTAGATATAGTGGTCATCTGAATTAAATTTGCCCATTTCCATCCATTTTAGTTCACTGATTTCTAAGATATTAAATCTTGCCATCTCCTCCTTGCCCATGTTCAGTTTACCTTGATACATGGACCTAATATTCCAGGTTCCTATGTAATGTTCAGGTGGCCAAAGTATTGGAGTTTCAGCTTCAACATCAGTCCTTCCAATGAACACCCAGGACTGATCTCCTTTAGGAGGGACTGGTTGGATCTCCTTGCAGTCCAAGGGACTCTCAAGAGTCTTCTCCAACACCACAGTTCAAAAGCATCAATTCTGTGGCACTCAGCTTTTTTTATAGTCCAACTCTCACATCCATACATGACCATGGAAAAACTATAGCCTTGACTAGACGGACCTTTGTTGGCAAAGCAATGTCTCTGCTTTTTAATATGCTGTCTAGGTTGGTCATAACTTTCCGTCCAAGGAGTAAGCATCTTTTAATTTCATGGCTGCAGTCACCATCTGCTTACTTGGGCCACCTGATGTAAAGAGTTGACTCATTTGAAAAGACCCTGATGTTGGGAAAGATTGAAGGTAGCAAAAGAAGGGGATGACAGAAGATGAGATGGTTGGATGGCATCACTGACTCAATGGACATCAGTTTGGGTAAACTCAGGGAGCTGGTGATGGACACGGAGGCCTGGCATGCTGCCATACATGGGGTCGCAAAGAGTCGGACACGACTGAGCGACTGAACTGAACTGATGCAATATTCTTCACAGCATTGGACTTTACTTTCACCACCAGACACATCTACAGCTGAATATCATTTCCAATTTTGGCCCAGCTGCTTCATTCCTTCTGGAGCTATCAGTAATTGCCACTCTTCCCCAGTCGCATATTGGATACTTTCCGATCCAGTGGGCTCATCTTTTGGTGTCATATCTTTTGCCTTTTCATACTGTTCATGGGATTCTTGAGGCAAGAATGCTGAAGTTACTTGCCATTCCCTCCTCCATTGGACCACATTTTCTCAGAACTCTCCACTATAGTCTGCCTATCTTGGGTGGCCCTGCATGGCATGACTCATAGCTTCACTGAGTTATGCAAACCCCTTTGCCACGAGTAGGCTATCGTGGCAAGTTATACACATTTCCATGCTATGCGTCTTTCTTAAAAAGGTGTTTTCCACCATAGTTTTGTAAATTGTGTTTCTATACTTTTAGAGTATTTTCTGTGTGTTTATGCCTTTATAAATTTGTTCTCATGCAAGTGAGATAAAGATCTAACTTTCCATTGTAACTGTTCCAGGAATCTCTATTTCATTCCATTGTTTCATGTATCCAACTCTGTGCCAATATTTGAATTGCTAGAATGCGTGTAATGTATCATGTAATATATGTATGATTATTCATGCTTTTATATCTGGCAGAACATTTTCTCCTTCATTTCTTCTTTTGAAAACTTTCTTGGCTTCATCCATGCATTTTCTTTTCCTAATGAAATTTAGAATTACCTTGTCAAGTCTCATAAGATAGCCTGTGAGGTAGCTTTAAATTTATAGATTACAGAGATAGAAGTTCTCTGTAACTTACAGAAATGTAAGTTACAGAGATCGAAGTTGTTTAAGAATAGGATTTTTTAATTGTATGTTTTAAAATTCAGGAGGGAAAAATATCTAGATGTACTTTTCATAATTATTAGGAAAAGCATATAGGATAGTATATAGTGTTTGTATGTTGTCAGAGTTAATGTTTATAAGATCAGAGAGATCTGAGTTTGTGGGTAGGTTATGATAATGTAGGTGAACAAACTGAAAATTTTATGACATTCTAAATGTCAGAGAATAAATACATTCTTCTGTAACAAACATCCTAACATTCCAATATTGTTGAGTTTATTGATTAGCAAACTTTGAAGCTAATATAAAATTGAATATCACAGAGGTATTCTACTCTTATTTATTAAACATTTAAAAAGAAATGGAGTTATATTTAAGTTTAAAATGAAGAATCGTGTCTCATTGGGCTATAATTATTTGTGATTTTTTTTTTTTGGCTGTGCCATCTGGAATCTTAGTGCTTCAACCAGGAATTGAACCCTGGCCCCTGAAAGGGGCCTGAAGTCTTGACCACTGGGCTTGCAAGGAAGTCCTTACTTTTCAAATTTTTGAGTCATCAAATAAAAGCATTCCTTAATCACCCTTATCTCAAATACTTGAAAAATATTGTGCTGGAGCTAATTGCACATTGTGGCATTCAGATTTCTTAGTTGCGGCATAAGCACAGAATCTAGTTTCTAGACCAGGGATTGAGCCCAGGTCCCCTGCATTCATAGCACACAGCCTTACTCACTGGACCATCAGGAAGTCCTTCCCTTAGATGATTCAGTTCAGCTCAGTCACTCAGTCGTGTCTGACCCTTTGCGACTCCATGAATTGCAGCACATCAGGCCTCCCTGTCCTTTACCAACTCCCGGAGTTCACTCAAACTCATGTCCATCGAGTCGGTGATGCCATCCAACCATCTCATCCTCTGTCGTCCCCTTCTCCTCCTCCCTCCAATCACTCCCAGCATCAGAATCTTTTGCAATGAGTCAACTCTTCGCATGAGGTGGCCAAAGTACTGGAGTTTCAGCTTTAGCATCATTCCTTCCAAAGAAATCCCAGGACTGATCTCCTTCCGAATGGACTGGTTGGATCTCTTTGCAGTCATGGGACTCTCAAGAGTCTTCTCCAACACCACAGTTCCAAAGCATCAATTCTTCGGTGCTCAGCTTTCTTCACAGTCTAACTCTCACATCCATACATGACCACTGGAAAAAACATAACCTTGACTAGATGGACATTTGTTGCCAAAGTAATGTCTCTGCTTTTCAATATGCTATCTAGGCTGGTCATAACTTTCCTTCCAAGGAGTAAGCATCTTTTAATTTCATGGCTGCAGTCACCATCTGCAGTGATTTTGGAGCCCTGAAAAATAAAGTCTGACACTGTTTCCACTGTTTCCCCATCTATTTCCCATGAAGTGATAGGACCAGATGCCATGATCTTCAGTTCAGTTCAGTTGCTCAGTCGTGTCTAACTATTTGTGACCCCATGAATCTCAGCAAGCCAGGTCTCCCTGTCCATCACCAACTCTCAAAGTTCACTCAGACTCACGTCCATTGAGTTAGTGATGCCATCCAGCCATCTCATCCTCTGTCGTCCCCTTTCCCTCCTGCCTCCAAACCCTCCCAGCATCAGAGTCTTTCCAATGAGTCAACACTTTGCATGAGGTGGCCAAAGTACTGGAGTTTCAGCTTTAGCATCATTCCTTCCAAAGAAATCCCAGGGTTGATCTCCTTCAGAATGGACTGGCTGGATCTCCTTGCAGTCCAAGGGACTCTCAAAGTCTTCTCCAACACCACAGTTCAAAAGCATCAATTCTTCTGTGCTCAGCCTTCTTCACAGTCCAACTCTCACATCCATACATGACTACTGGAAAAACCATAGCCTTGACTAGATGGACCTTAGTTGGCAAAGTAATGTCTCTGCTCTTGAATATGCTATCTAGGTTGGTCATAACTTTCCTTCCAAGGAGTAAGCGTCTTTTAATTTCATGGCTGCAATCACCATCTGCAGTGACTTTGGAGTCCAAAAAAATAAAGTCTGACACTGTTTCCAATGTTTCCCCATCTATTTCCCATGAAGTAATGGGACCGGATGCCATGATCTTTGTTTTCTGAATGTTGAGCTTTAAGCCAACTTTTTCACTCTCCTCTTTCACCTTCATCAAGAGGCTTTTTAGTTCCTCTTCACTTTCTGCCATAAAGGTGGTGTCATCTGCATATCTGAGGTTATTGTTATTTCTCTCGGCAATCTTGATTCCAGCTTGTGTTTCTTCCAGTCCAGCGTTTCTCATGATGTACTCTGCATAGAAGTTAAATAAGCAGGGTGACAATATACAGCCTTCACCTACTCCTTTTCCTATTTGGAACCAGTCTGTTGTTCCATGTCCAGTTCTAACTGTTGCTTCCTGACCTGTATACAGATTTCTCAAGAGGCAGGCCAGGTGGTCTGGTATTCCCATCTCTCTCAGAATTTCCCATAGTTTATTTGATCCACACAGTCAAAGGCTTTGGCATAGTCAATAAAGCAGAAATAGATGTTTTTCTGGAACTCTCTTGTTTTTTCGATGATCCAGCAGATGTTGGCAATTTGATCTCTGGTTCCTCTGCCTTTTCTGAAACCAGCTTGAACATCTGGAAGTTCACAGTTCACGTATTACTGAAGCCTGATTTGGAGAATTTTGAGCATTACTTTACTAGCATGTGAGATGAGTGCAATTGTGCGGTAGTTAGAGCATTCTTTGGCATTGCTTTTCTTTGGGATTGGAATGAACACTGACCTTTTCCAGTCCTGTGGCCACTGCTGAGTTTTCCAAATTTGCAGACATATTGAGTGCAGCACTTTGACAGCATCATCTTTCAGGATTTGAAACAGCTCAACTGGAATCCCATCACCTCCACTAGCTTTGTTCATAGTGATGCTTTCTAAGGTCCACTTAACTTCACATTCCAGAATGTCTGGCTCTAGATGAGTGATCACACCATCATGAATATCTGGGTCATGAAGATCTCTTTTGTACGGTTCTTCTGTGTATTCTTGCCACCTCTTCTTAATATCTTCTGCTTCTGTTAGGTGCATACCATTCTGTCCTTTATCGAGCCCATCTTTGCATGAAATGTTCCCTTGGTATCTCTAATTTTCTTGAAGAGATCTCTAGTCTTTCCCATTCTGTTGTTTTCCTCTATTTCTTTGCATTGATCGCTGAAGAAGGCTTCCTTATCTCTTCTTGGTATTCTTTGGAACTCTGCCTTCAGATGCTTATATCTTTCTTTTTCTCTTTTGCTTTTCACTTCTCTTCTTTTCACAGCTATTTGTAAGGCCTCCCCAGACAGCCATTTTGCTTTTTTGCATTTCTTTTCCATGGAGATGGTCTTGATCCCTGTCTCCTGTACAATGTCATGAACCTCATTCCATAGTTCATCAGGCACTCTATCTATCAGACTAGGCCCTTCAATCTATTTCTCACTTCCACTGTATAATCATAAGGGATTTGATTTAGGTCATACCTGAATGGTCTAGTGGTTTTCCCTACTTTCTTCAATTTGAGTCTGAATTTGGTAATAAGGAGTTCATGATCTGAGCCACAGTCAGCTCCCAGTCTTGTTTTTGTTGACTGTATAGAGCTTCTCCATCTTTGGCTGCAAAGAATATAATCAATCTGGTTTTGGTGTTGACCATCTGGTGATGTCCATGTGTAGTCTTCTCTTGTGTTGTTGGAAGAGGGTGTTTGCTATAACCAGTGCATTTTCTTGGCAAAACTCTATTAGTCTTTGCCCTGCTTCATTCTGCATTCCAGGCAAAATTTCCTGTTAGTCCAGGTGTTTCTTGATTTCCTACTTTTGCATTCCAGTCCCCTATAATGGAAAGGACATCTTTTTGGGGTGTTAGTTCTAAAAGGTCTTGTAGGTCTTCATGGAACCGTTCAACTTCAGCTTCTTCAGTGTTACTGGTTGGGGCATAGACTTGGATTACCATGATATTGAATGGTTTGCTTTGGAAATGAACAGAGATCATTCTGTCGTTTTTGAGATTGTATCCAAGTACTGCATTTCAGACTCTTTTGTTGACCATGATAGCTACTCCATTTCTTCTGAGGGATTCCTGCCCACAGTAGAAGATATAATGATCATCTGAGTTAAATTCACCCATTCCAGTCCATTCTGGTTCGCTGATTCCTAGGACGTTGACGTTCACTCTCACCATCTCTTGTTTGACCACTTCTAATTTGCCTTGATTCATGGACCTGACATTCCAGGTTCCTATGCAATATTGCTCTTTCTAGCATCAGACCTTGCTTATATCACCAGTCACATATCCACAGTCGGGTATTGTTTTGCTTTGGCTCCATCCCTTCATTCTTTCTGGAGTTATTTCTCCACTGATCTCCAGTAGCATATTGGGCACCTACTGACCTGGGGAGTTCCTCTTTCAATATCCTATCATTTTGCCTTTTCATACTGTTCATGGGGTTCTCAAGGCAAGAATACTGAAGTGGTTTGCCTTTCCCTTCTCCAGTGGACCACATTCTGTCAGGCCTCTCCACCATGACCCACCAGTCTTGGGTTGCCCCGTGGGCATGGCTTAGTTTCATTGAGTTAGACAAGGCTGTGGTCCTAATGTGATTAGATTGACTAGTTTTCTGTGAGTATGGTTTCAGTGTGTCTGCCCTCTGATGCCTTCATGCAACACCTACCATCTTACTTGGGTTTCTGTTACCTTGGACATGGGGTATCTCTTCACGGCTGCTCCAGCAAAGTGCAGCCGCTACTCCTCACCTTGGATGAGGGATATCTCCTCACTGCCACCCTTCCTGACCTTCAACGCGGGATAGCTCCTCTAGGCCCTCCTGCATCTGCGCAGCCATGATCTTAGTTTTCTGTATGTTGCGTTTTAAGCCAACATTTCACTCTCCTCTTTCACCTTCATCAAGAGGCTTTTTAGTTCCTCTTCACTTTCTGCCATAAGGGTGGTGTCATCTGCATATCTGAGATTATTGATATTTCTCCCGGCAATCTTGATTCCAGCTTGTGCTTCTTCCAGCCCAGCGTTTCTCATGATGTACTCTGCATAGAAGTTAAATAAGTAGGGTGACAATATACAGCCTTGATGGACTCCTTTTCCTATTTGGAACCAGTCTGTTGTTCCATGTCCAGTTCTAACTGTTGCTTCCTGACCTGATACAGGTTTCTCAAGAGGCATATCAGGTGGACTGGTATTCCCATTGCTTTCAGAAATTTCCACAGTTTATTGTGATCCACACAGTCAAAGGCTTCGGCATAGTCAATACAGCAGAAATAGATGTTTTTCTGGAATTCTCTTGCTTTTCCCATGATCCAGCAGATGTTGGCAATTTGATCTCTGGTTCCTCTGCCTTTTCTAAAACCAGCTTGAACATCAGGAAGTTCACGGTTCATGTACTGTTGAAGCCTGGCTTGGAAAATTTTGAGCGTTAATTTAGTAGCATGTGAGATGAGTGCAATTGTGCAGTAGTTTGAGCACTCTTTGGCATTGCTTTTCTTTGGAATTGGAATGAAAACTGACCCTTTCCAGTCCTGTGGCCCCTCCTGAGTTTTCCAAATTAGCTGGCATATTGAGTGCAGCACTTTGACAGCATCATCTTTCAGGATTTGAAAGATGGATTCCACTCAACTGGAATTCCATCACCTCCGCTAGCTTTGTTTGTAGTGATGCTTCCTAAAGCACAATTAACTTCACATTCCAGGATGTCTGGCTCTAAGTGAGTGAGCACACCATCATGGTTAGATGATTACACACCAGTAAATAGGTATTTCTTTCCCTTTTTTTCCCCTCCTAACTCAGATCCTCTGATTTCTCTTTTTTCTCCCAATGGCTAGCTGCTGAAATGCCTTGTGGAACAGAAGTAATGACAGTAAGCATTCCTGCCTTCCAAAGTTTAATAGGAATTTTGATCTTTCTACTTAAGGGTATAATTTGCTAGAGGTTTCTTCCAGATACATTTTTTATCAAGTTAAACAAGATTTTATCTAATCCAAGTTTAATGAGTCTTTTTTTTTCTCCAAATCTCAGATATATGTTGAATTTAGTTTTATTATCAATAAGATAGTCATTTCTCCTTTCTTTAGACCCTTGGTTTATCACCTTCATAGATTTACTGATGTTAAGATATCCTGAATTCATAGAATACTCTCTACTTGTTGGTGACATGCTGTTTTAGTACTTGCTGGATTTGATAACTTTTTTTTTTTTTCTTTTTGGTCATGTGGCATGTAGGATCTCAGTTCCCTGACCAGGCATCAAACCTATGCCCCCTGCTTTGGAAGCACAAATCTTAGCTACTGGATGCCAGGGAAGTGTTGAGTACATGCTGGATTTGGTTTGATAATATTGCGAGGGCTGCAGAGTTGAGCACTGACACCTGACATCTTCACACATGTCACTTCTCACATTTCACTGGCCAGAACTATTCTCATGGCCACACCAAGCATCAAGAGAGCAGAAACAGCTGAACTGTTGCAGGAAGGCGCACCCCTTCCAGGGCCCGAAACTGGGCTCTTGTCTAACACTCGGATATGAATTGTCCGAGGAGACACATGTGCTGACAAAGCGAGAGATTTTATTGGGAAAGGGCACCCAGGTGGAGAGCAGAAGGGTAAGGGAACCCAGGAGAACTGCTCTGCCGCGTAGCTCGTAGTCTCAGGTTTTATGGTGACAGGATTAGTTTCCGGGTGATCTTTGGCCAATCATTCTAATGCAGAGTCTTTCCTGGTGGCGCACGCATCACTCAGCCAAGATGGATGCTAGCAAGAGGGATTCTGGGAAGTGGACACACACACGGTGTCTCCTTTCGACCTTTCCCGAACTCTTCCGGTTGGTGGTGGCTTATTAATTCCGTATTCCTTATCAGGATCTCCTGTCATAAAACAACTCATGCAAATGGTTACTATGGTGCCTGGCCAGGGTGGGTGGTTTCAATCAATGTGCTTCCCCTAACAGAACCAGATATTGTTGAACAATATGAAAGACTGTCATATGGGACCTTACCATTTATCATCCATACTAGAACACTTTTGAGAATGCAAGGAGGGATGATTAACAACTATGCTGAGATGACAAGTATGTTGGGTTTTTAATATTCAATTTGGTTAATTTTACACCGAATGGTATGTACTGGCGTGATAAGTTTCCCCTGAATTCATGTCCACCTGGGATCTGTGAGTATCGCCTTAATTGGAAATAGGGTGTTTGCAGATGAGAGCAAGTTAAAACAAGGTCATACTGGAGTAGGATGGGCCCTAATCCAGTGGCAAGTGTCCTTGTAAAAAAAAAGGGAAATTTGAACACAGACACACACAGTGGAAAGCCTTCCCAGGAAGATGGAAGTAGAGAACGGAATTATTCTGCCAGAAGCCAATCATCACCATAAATTTCTGGCCACCACCAAAACCTGGAAGAGGAACAAGAATGTTAACCTAGAGTCCT
Organism: Ovis canadensis; assembly: GCF_042477335.2. NCBI lineage: Eukaryota > Metazoa > Chordata > Mammalia > Artiodactyla > Bovidae > Ovis > Ovis canadensis. The sequence goes on along the minus strand of NC_091246.1, from coordinate 23,171,629 downwards.
TGGAGGCAGCTTGGCTCTGATGACACCTTGATTTCAGATTTTTGGCCTTCAGAACTGTGAATGAATACATTTCTGTTATTTTAATAAATCACCCAGTTTGTGAAACCTCATCATGGTGGTTGTGGGAAACAAATAGCATCAGAGTCCAAGCTCTTAATGAAATTCACAGAACACACAAGCATTCTGTTCGGCAGCCCCTTGGCCCAGGTCTTTACCCCTGGGGAGACAGGAGGCAAAATGCAGGAAGCATTTCCCACCTGGCTAGTGGGAGGAGGTGAGGGATGAGAGCAAATGATTCTTCCATGCACACAGAGGGAAGTGGCTATTCCTGCCTCTTCTGAAAGTATCTTCTTGGAAATGTAATGGCCTGAGTCCTTAATTCAGGCTTTTGGTACATAAATAAAGTCTCCAGGGGCCAGACTGCCCTGTGTTTGTGTGCATGTGTGGTGGCGGTGTACACGTGTGTGCCTTGGCTTTTTTCTTTTTTGGCTGCAAGGCATGTGAGATCTTAGTTCCTTGACTGAGAATCGAACCACCACACCTGGCACTGGAAGCACAGAGTCTTAACACTGGACTGCTTTTTATGCTTAGAGAGTTCTCCAAGTTCTGAGGCACACTCTTCCTTCAAATGTCCATACCTAGGGAGACAGCTGCACCATTTGGCCTTTTTGCAGAGACAAGAGAAGCTTCATTATCCTTCTGGATCAAAAAAATTAACTAGACAGAAGGCTCCAGATGTAATTCTCATGGTAGGTGTGGAATATCGGAAGGCAGGTCTTTTACAAGAGCACTGAGAATTCTGAGAAGTTTAATTTCCCCACAGAGTGTGAGCTGAGAGTGTCCTGGAAAACCTGGGCTACATGGCCATTCTATTTGTTACAGAGTACACAGTAGTAAAGCTGGAAATTAACTGCATACATATGTGCACAGGCCCATACACAAACACACACACACACACGCATGCACGCACATTGAAGATTCCTGGATTTTTGAAACACTCCAGTGGAAAAAAATGTGTCGACGAGGAAAGCAAATCACTTTAGAAAACCACACAAAGAGGACCTGCAAAACAATACTATTAACCTTCAATTTCATATTATAAACTGTTAATACTAAATGAGAATAACCTAAGCAAAGTTTACTTTAAAAAATGCCATCAAAGGACTCCCCCGGTGGTCCAGTGGCTAAGACTCTTCACTCCCAATGCAGGGGGCTGGGGTTTGATCTTTGGTCAGGGAACTTGATAGATCCCACATGTTCCAACCAAGAATCTGCATGCTATAAACTTAGACCCTGCATGCTGCAACTAAAGATCCTGTGTGCCACAATGAAAACCTGGTACAGACAGATATATGAATAAAAATAAATATTTAAAAAATACCATCAACAATAAGCAAAGCACACTTATGAATAGAAGAAAACAGAATATTAGCTACTAGAAGATATTAGTACTAAATTGATACATAAATTCAAAAGCTGCTACTTTCAGAATCCCTTAACCATATACAGATAATACACCGATAACCTAGAAAAGCTACGATTTTTCTAGAAGTCATCTTAGTGTTGGACTGTAAAGAAGGCTAAGCATCTGTGGTGCTGGAAAAGACTCTTGAGAGTCCCTTGAACAGCATGGAGATCAAACCAGTCAATCCTAAAGGAAATCAACCCTGAATATTCATTGGAAGGACTGATGCTGAAGCTGAAGCCCTAATACTTTGGCCACCTGATGTGAAGAGCCAACTCTTTGGAAAAGACCCTGATGCTGGGGAAGACTGAAGGCAAAAAGAGAAGGAGGTGGCAGAGGATGAGATGGTTAGATAGCATCACTGATTCAATGAACCTGAATTTGAGCAAATGCTGGAAGATAGTGAAGGACAGGGAGGTCTGGCATGCTGCAGTCCATGGGGTCGCAAAGAGTCAGACACAACTTAGCAACTAAACAATAAGTCTAGAAAAAATGTAATGAAAAAAGGACATAAAATCGTCAAAATTAGAAATGCAAGAGGAGCTATAACCAGATTAATAAGAGAATATCATACACATGTCCATGCTAATAAGTTTGAAAAATCTCTATAAAACAAATGATTTTCTGGAAAAAAAAAAATGACCTAAATGGACTCAAGAAAAGAAATATCTAAGAATAGTGGAAAATAGCTGAGAACAGTGGAAAAGAATGAAAGAATTAATAAAGAGTTCTTTTCAAAGCAAAAGTTTTGATTCCTTAATGATTTTACAAGTGCTCATTTGAAACTTTAAAGGAATAAATAATTTCATCATAGAAAAAGATTTTAAAAATATATCCCAGTTCATTAGTGATATATAATACATTAACTAAAACTAGCTTCCCAACTCCAAAAAACTAAAGAGAATTTTAGGTAAGGTTAACTGTGGACTTCCTCTGCTGGCTCAGTGATAAAGAATCTCCCTGCCAATGCAGGAGATGCAGGTTCAACCCCCGGGTCAGGAAGATCCACTGGAGAAGGAAATGGCAACTCACTCCAGTATTCTTGCCTGGGATATCCCACAGACAGAGGAGCCTGGCAGGCTATAGTCCATGGGGTCATAAGAGTCAGACACAAATTATTGACTGAATTACTTTGCCAACAAAGGTCCGTCTAGTCAAGGCTGTGGTTTTTCCAGTGGTCATGTATGGATGTGAGAGTTGGACTATAAAGAAAGCTGAGCACCAAAGAATTGATACTTTTGAACTGTGGTGATGGAGAAGACTCATAAGAGTCCCTTGGACTGCAAGGAGATCCAACCAGTCCATTCTAAAGGAGATCAGTCCTGAGTGTTCATTGGAAGGACTGATGTTGAAGCTGAAACTCCAATACTTTGGCCACCTCATGCGAAGAACTGACTCATTCGAAAAGACCCTGATGCTGGGAAAGATTGAGGGCAGGAGGAGAAGGTGAACAGAGGATGAGATGGTTGGATGACATCACCGACTTGATGAACATGGGTTTACGTGGACTCCGGGAGTTGGTGATGGACAGGGAGGCCTGGTGTGCTGCAATTCATGGGGTTGCAAAGAGTCAGACACAACTGAGCGACTGAACTGAAGTGAATGCATGCACAACATATTACATATTACATACGCATATACATATGTGTATACTCAGTTGTTCAGTCATGTGCAACTCTTTGTGACCCTGTGGACTGTAGCCCGCCAGGATCCTCTGTTCATGGAATTTTCCAGACAAGAATACTGGAGAGGATTGCCATTTCCTTCTCCAGGGGATCTTTCCGACCTAGGGATGGAACCCATGTCTCCTGCATTGCAGGTGGATTCTTTACCACTGAGCCACTGTGGAAGCCATGGCTCTTTGTGGCCCCGTGGACTATACCGTCCATGGAACTCTCCAGGCCAGAACACTGGAGTGGGTAGCCTTTCCCTTCTCCAGGGGATCTTCCCAACCCAGGGATCAAACCCAGGTCTTCTGCATTGCAGGCAGATTCTTTACCAGCTAAGCCACCAGGGAAGCCCAAGAGTACCAGAATGAGTAGCCTATCCCTTCTCCAGAGGATCTTCTGGAACCAGGAATCAAATCGGGGTCTCTTGCATTGCAGGTAGATCCTTTACCAGCTGAGCTACCAGGGAAGCCCTATTAACTATTTATTACTGCCTAAAAAAAGATTATCCCCAAGCTTAGTGGCTTAAAACAATACATATTTCTTATCCCACTGTGTCTCTGTGGGTTAGGGGTCTGTCTCAGCTCAGCTGGGTTCTCTGCAGGGCTGCACTCACCTTGCTGGCAGGGGCTAGGGTCATCTCAAAGCTCGACTGGGGTGGGTTCCTTCTGCTTGGTGCTGACTCACGTGGCTATCAGTCTCAGGTCCTCTCTGGCAGACAAAAGAGACAGCAGCCATTGACCTCTCCCAAGGGCAGCTCAAACATGTCTATGGGCTTCCTGCAGAGAGGGTGGGAGAAAGCCAGGAGGGCACCCAAAAGGGAAGCCAGTCTTTTCAGGCAACCAACAGAGAGGACCCCATCACTTCTGTCTGTTTGTTCCTTAGGAGCATGAGTCCCCAGGGTCCGTCTGCATGGTGTGGGGAGAATTACCCAAGGAATGTGAATACAGAGCATAGAGGTCCTTGGGACATCCTGAAGGCTGCCTCCCACAAATTGGCTAACATAAATAGTCCAACAGAACCAAACAGAATTCGTGCCAGGAATGGCATAAGATGAGAAATCTCTTGGGACTTCTCTTGTGGTCCAGTGCGTGAGACTGTTGTGTTTCCAGGGCAGGAGGCTTGGGTTTGATCCCTGGTCAGGGCTTGCCGGGTGGCTCAGCTGGTAAAGAATCCTCCTGCAAAGCGGGAGACCCAGCTTCTATCCCTGGGTTGAGAAGATCCCCTGGAGAAAGGAACGGCTACCCACTCCAGTATTCTGGCCTGGAAAATTCCACAGACTGTATCCCTTCATCCCTGTACCCCATGGGAATGCACAGAATCAGACATGACTGAGCGACTTTCACTTCACTTCAGGGAACTACGTTCCATATGCCGCACCTAACAGCTTATATGTCACAACAGAAGATCCTGTATGCCACCCCTAAGACCTGGCTACTCACTCCAGAATTCTCATCTGGAAAAATCCCATGGACAGAGGAGCCTGGTGGGCTATAGTTGATGGGGTTGCATGAGTTAGACACTATTTAGAGAATAAACTACTACCACTAGGATTAGGACTCAAACATATGAATTTGGATGTTTCACTGGGGGACACAATTTAACCCACATATGAGGGTAGTCCTTGGTAAGATTTACTTGTAGACCAGTAACACCCAAATAGAGGAAACTTCCTTAACATGAGAAAATGTTCATCTCTTGTGGAAATAAGCCAAGGCCATCCAAATAAGCAAAGACTGGGTTGGTATAGGTAGGGAGCCAGCTATAATCACTTGCATTTGGAAGATCCTCAAAAGAATGGGAAAGAAAAGCGTGGAATACCAGTGGGAAAAGAGGAGTTTCACACGAGCCCTGGTGGAGGCTGTGGGGGCCTCACTAGAAGGGAGCATTTTGTGATGGGATAGGGGAGCATATTTGGCTTTTTGTGGTTGGTCCTGAGTTGGAAATGGGAACAGAAATCAGGGAAGCTGCCTGTTATTGATTAAATTCTGGCCATTTGGAGGTCACCGTTAGGTGGTTCGGTTGTTGTTTGATGGCAGGCTGAACAAGAAAGCATACTCAGTGTGACCTCTCTATTTCCTATTGTCACTGGAGGCTCTTCCAATTAACCAAGATGCAATAGAAGATGTGAAATTTGGTCAGGCTAGGTTACCACTGTTTGTGGATAACATTAGAATGCATGGTGGATGCAAGAAAACAAACTGCAAACAAGTTTATATAAGAAAATCAGTAGGCAATTATTCTACATAAAATTTCTATCTAGTTAGAAGAAAAAAATCCCATGTATGATAGCCATATAAACAATATTTAGGGACTTGCCTGGTGGTCCAGTGGTTGAGAATCTTCCTTCCAATGCAGGTTTGATCCCTGGTTGGGGAACTAAGATCTCACATGCTGGCTGAGCTACTAAGCTGGCATGCTACAACCTCTGAGCTTGTGCACTGCAACTGGGAAAAAACCTGTGGGCTGCAATGAAGACTCAGCACAGCCAAAAACAAAAGAAAAGGCAAGGATTAGAAGTAATATTAACAAGAAGAGTTAAAAAATATACATATATGAAAAAATACATGAGGAATAAAATAAGATTTGAATTTGAATACATGGATAATATATTCTGTTCTGGGGTCAAAATATGGAAAAATTATAAATGTTGATTTTCCTTATATTGATCTATACTCATAATATAATACCAATACAAATTTTACAAACAAAAGAAAATTCAAATGTGAATACAGCCACAAGCTGCTGGACTTTGCTGGCCCTGTGATTTTTATCAGTGACAGAAAGTTGTAGATCTGGGCAGATTACAGTTGTGGAGGATTTCTTAAATTATCATTCAAGCTCATCACAACCTTGAAACTGGCGATTTAGTAGTAATTAGACCCACCACTAGATCTTGTTTCCAATGTGTTAATAAAAAAGCTCATGTATTACTATTGCCCAAATGATACCTTTAAATTGTGTTCTAATATAATTGGTTTCCTTTATAATCATATATATTTTATTTGCTCGTTGAAAATATCTTTCTGAAATGAAACAGTGGCAGATTGTATTTTCCAAAATCGGCCACAGCAATAACTTCTGCCCACCAGCTCTTCAGGAGGCCACGGTGTCAAGACCACTGTCAACAAAAATAATCAATAGACAATCTATGATCAGCAGAGAGTTTTATTTGGGCCAAACTGAGAACTAGCCCAGAAGCCAGCTCCCCGCTTACTCTGAGAAGCTGCTCTGGAGAGAAGCATGATTTCCAGCAGAGTTTTGTATCTTGTCATAACAAAGAACATTAAACAAGTCAGGGATCCATTTCTTCAAGGTTTCAAAAAAAAAAAAATCCAAAACAAAAACAAACCCCAAACCACACATATCAGCATGCTTCATGTATACAGCAAGTCAGCATGACCTTGGCACCTGGGATGGAGTCTTATCATCAAAGGAGCACCAGCTGCGGTGCCCTGGAAAGAGAGGCATTTAATCTTTAACATAGACATTCTCTTCTGGTCAGTGTGCCCTTTCCTTGAATAATTAAAGCAGATGTACAGTGCATGTTTGATAGGCCACAAACAGGCCATTTCCGCTAGCATAAACTTTGAGTTAACTCACATATAACCCAGAATGACTTCCCTGGATCTCAGTGTGTGAACATTTCTTTTATCGCCCCTTAGGGTGGCATTTAACTCCTGCTGTGTGAATCTGGGCCAGCTGTAGTGACCCCTCATCCCCAGTGGAATGCGGGAGCAGCAGTGGTCCTTGCTGTAGGTGGTGGTTTAATCGCGAAGTCATGTCCAACTTGGAGGCCAAAAAACCCCACTCAGTGTTCTCCTGCTTCTCTTGGAATGCTCAATCTTTCTTGGGACCCAGTGGTGAGCTCTGAGAAGCCCAAGCCACAGAGGCCACACATCGGCCCCTTGGCTGACAGTCCCAAACAAGCCCACCTCGAGTACCACCGGCAGCTTTCTGAGTCCTCCTAGCTGAGTGTCCTGTCCAACTGCAGACCCGCAGATCCTGTGAGCATAATCAAATGATGGTTGGGTCAGCTACCATTTCTGTGATGCAGTGTGAACACTTGAAACAGGACCCGTGGGCTTCATCAAAGTGGTCCAAAACAAGAGCAGTTTTTTGTTTTTTAATTTTTATTGGAGTATAGATGCTCTACAATGTTGTGTTAATTTCTACTGTGCAGCAAAGTGAATCAGCTCTATCAGCTATTCGTATACACATAGCTCCTCTTTTTTGTATTTCCTTCCCATTTAGGTCCCTACAGAGCACTGACTAGAGTTCCTTAAGCTATATAGTAGGTTCTCTATTATCTATTGAGTAGATCACTCAATTAACTATTTTATACATAGTATCAATATGCGTATACATCAATCCCAATCTCCCAATTCATTCCATCTCCCTTCCCCCTCTTTGTGTCCTTACATTTGTTCTCTATGTCTATGTTTCTATATCTGATTTGGAAATAAGATCATCTATACCACTTTTCTAGATTCCACATTTAAGCATTAATAGGCAATATTTGCTTTTCTCTTTCTGATTTACTTCACTCATATGGCAGACTCTGGGTCCATCCACGTCTCTACAAATGACCCAATTTTGTTCCTTTTTATGGCTAATATTCCATTATGTATATGTACTACGTCTTCTTTATCTATTCCTCTGTTGATGGATATTTGGGGTATTCCATGTCCTGGCTGTTGTAAATAGTGCTGCAATGAACATTGGATTGCATGTGCCTTTTGGAATTACAGTTTTTCCTGGGTATATTCCCAGTAAGGGGCTTCCCTTGTGGCTCAGCTGGTAAAGAATCAAAAGAGCAATTCTTAGCTATAATATATCTTGACTGGATCTGGAGATGCTGCTGCCGCCATCTTGACCTTGCCACCCTGACCTTGTGGTCCGTGGTTTCTGCAAGGCTGAGGTGCAGCTGCAGGTCTGGGTGTACACAGAGCTTGGGCTGAGGCAGAAAGCGGGAGCACCCCAGTTGGTGTTGATGGAGGGGACTCCAGCTTGTCCCACAGTTCTGGCCCAAGTGAAGTTCCACATTGCGTCACTTCTTGACACAGAGACTCAGAGTTCCTGAGGAGGAAGGGCCGGATGACCCCTGCTGAAGCTTGGTATCTAAATAATTGCAGATCTTGACCTCACCCTTGCTGTCCCCACACTGCAGAGGAAAAATAGGGCCTTCGATTCTTACCAAAGTTAGAGAGCCCAGCATTGCAGCCACAGGCCTGGTTACCGCAATGTCTGTAGCCTGTCATTGGGAGACTTCTGTTTTTTTTTAGAGATTGACAAAATAATTCTAATTTCTCCTTGAAGAATAAGTGAGAATCCACAGGGTTGCATCTTCTAAGAGCCATGTCTAAAGTAAATATGTACTGCCATTGGAAGATACATAGAATAAAATTACTACCAAAACTCCCTGGTAGCAGGCTCAAATCACCAAGGCTGTAGTCCTTGAAGCAATAAAGCCAGAAGTAATAAGGAAAGGTGCTCCCCTTCCAGTGTGCACTCGGTTGTTCAGTTGTGTCCACACGAGTGGAGGCTACTCTCTAGCTGTTGTGCATAGGTTTTCCATGGCAGTGGCTTCTCTTGGAAAGCACAAGCTCTAGGTGCACAGGCCTCAGTAGTTGCAACACGTGGGCTCAGTATTTGTAACACGTGGGCTCAGTGGTTGTGCAGCTGTGGCTTGTGGGCCCTAGAGCATTGGCTCGAGGGTTGTGGTGCATGGACTTAGCTGCTCTGCAGCATGTGGGATCTTTCTGGGCCAGGGATCAAACCTGTGTCCCCTGCATTGGCACGTGGATTCCTATCCACTGAGTCACCAGGGAAATTCATCAGCTAGCTGTATTTAATTTATATTCTGAACCACAAAATAGTAGAACAGACAAAAGAAAAAAATTGAAGTGGTTTAACCCAGCAACAAGTTTAGAGAACCAGTAAAGGTTATTTGTAGAGAAAAGAAGTAAAACGTAAAGTGAGGGGAAAAGAGAGAAAGGATTTCCTGGGGGTAGTTTAGAACAGTTTAGCTCCACTTGAAAGTGTAAGTTGGGCAGGAAGATAACAATACAGGGCATATAAAGGGCATACTTTATGATTTTCACAATTCCAGAAATACTAAATGTAGTTAGTAGTGTCTCTACTGGGCACTGTCATTCTTGCTTTCTGAAAAAAATTTAAATTGCTTTGCATAATGGGCTGAATTGTATCCCCCCAAAATTGATATGTTGAAGTGCTAGCCCCCAGTAATTCAGAATATGACTGTATTTGGAGATTAAAGCTCTTCAAAAGGTGATTATTGTAAAATCATGTTGTTAGAGTAAGCCCTAATCCAATCTGACTTGTGTCCTTGTAAAAAGAGGCTATTAGGGCATAGACAGGTACAGAGGGAAGACATGTGAGGATTCAGGGAGAAGACAGCAGTCTATACACCAAGGAGAGAGGCCTCAGGAGGAAACAGCCCTGCCTATATTTTGATATATATTTGGATTTCCAGCCTCCAGATTATGAGAAATAAATTCCTGTTGTATAAGCCATCCAGTCTGTGGTGTTTGTTATGCAGTTTGAGCTGACTGATACACTTTGCATCCATGAACCTTGGCGACATGCAGAGCCACTAGAGGATAGTTTGTTTAGTCACATCATCCTCTTTACAGCCTTAGCCTGGATTGGTCCCGCTCACATATTTTGGCCAGCACTGTTGAGACGGAACCTTCTGCCTCAGTTTTCTGCACTGATGCATGAGTTCTATGTTCCAGCATTTCAGGGACAGCAAAGAGTGACAGCCCTGATGCTTATTGTTCAGTTTAGTAATCAGAATACATATACCCTCCTAAATGGACTGATTTATACCCATGCGGTGGTATGCCTCTCCTTGGCCCTTGTTTTCCTGTTTTCTGGCATGCTTCATTTGTACAAGTAGGAAACTGGTTGACCATGCCTCTTACCCACTCAGCTCAGTTCAGTTCAGTTCAGTCACTCTGTCGTGTCCGACTCTTTGCGACCCCATGAATCGCAGCACGCCAGGCCTCCCTGTCCATCACCAGCTCCCGGAGTTCACTCAGACTCACGTCCATCGAGTCCGTGATGCCATCCAGCCATCTCATCCTTTGTCGTCCCCTTCTCCTCCTGCCCCCAATCCCTCCCAGCATCAGAGTCTTTTCCAATGAGTCAACTCTTCACATGAGGTGGCCAAAGTACTGGAGTTTCAGCTTTAGCATCATTCCTTCCAAAGAAATCCCAGGGCTGATCTCCTTCAGAATGGACTGGTTGGATCTCCTTGCAGTCCAAGGGACTCTCAAGAGTCTTCTCCAACACCACAGTTCAAAAGCATCAATTCTTTGGTGCTCAGCTTTCTTTATAGTCCAACTCTCACATCCATACATGACCACAGGAAAAACCATAGCCTTGACTAGATGGATCTTAGTCGGCAAAGTAATGTCTCTGCTTTTGAATATACTATCTGGGTTGGTCATAACTTTTCTTCCAAGGAGTAAGCGTCTTTTAATTTCATGGCTGCAGTCACCATCTGCAGTGATTTTGGAGCCCAAAAATATAAAGTCTGACACTGTTTCCACTGTTTCCCCATCTATTTCCCATGAAGTGATGGGACTGGATGCCATGATCTTCGTTTTCTGAATGTTGAGCTTTAGGCCAACCTTTTCAGTCTCCACTTTCACTTTCATCAAGAGGCTTAGCTACAGCATCTCTAAATTAATATCAAGCTGAGTGGAAGTACATAAGCCTCCCTAGTCATCAATCAGATAATTTAAGATATTGTCATCAAACGAGGTTCCTGTTTTCTTCTTCCCAGTAAGAACAGTCCACTGCCAGTTAATGGACACTGGGGGTTTAATGCTTCAGAACTCAGTGCAAGCACCTGGAGTCAATTTTGCTGTTGATGGAGGAGTCACCTGCCTTTGTCCCTCTCATCCTTCAAGCTGTGTAGATGGAGAAAGGACTTGAGTATTAGTATGCTGGTAACTATGGAACATTGTTAAAACCAAAAACAGTAAATTCTTTTATCTGTCTCTGCTTTGGAACCTGAATAAGACTGAGGACACACTCAGGCCCTGGGCACGTGCTGGAAATACTTTATTAACCAGAACCGGCTTCGTGAGCATGCATCCACAAGGCCCCTTTCTTCTCACAGCTCTGCGTGGCTGTCTTGGAAGTCTTAATAATTTTGAACAAGCAGTCTTGCATCTTCACCTTGCACTGGGCCACGTAAATTGTATAGGTGGTCCTTCTCTTTCACCACGAACTAGAAAAATTGTCTCAAAAAAGCAATGGCATGGATAACCAGCAAGGACCCTGTATAGTTCCCTGTATAACACAGGGAACTCTGCTCAATGTTATGTGGCCGACTGGATAGAAGGGGAGTTTGGGAGAGAAGGGATACATGTACATGTATGGCTGTGTCCCTTCGCTGCTCACCTAAAAATATCACAACATTGTTTGTTACTTGTCTGTACCCCAATACAAAATATAGCAAGGAGATCAGACCAGTCAATCCTAAAGGAAATCAATCCTGAATATTCATCAGAAGGACTGATGCTGAAGCTGAAGCTCCCAGTACTTTGGCCACCTGATGTGAAGCGACTTAATAGAAAACACACAGATGCTGGGGAAGATGGAGGGCAGGAGGGGAAGGGGATGACAGAGGACAAGATGCTTGGATGGCATCAGCGACTCAGTGGACATGAGTTTGAGCAAGCTTTGGGAGATAGTGGAGGACAGGGAAGCCCAGCGTGCTGCAGTTCATGGGGAAACAGAGTCAGACATGATTTGGTGACTGAACAACAATTAGGTGAAAGTAGCTGGTCTGAAAAGACTGCATATTGTATGATTCCAACTGTACAGAAAAGGCAAAATTATGGAGACAGTAAAAAGATCAGCGGTCGCCATAGGTTAATGGGGAGAGACGGATGAACAGGTGGAGCATGCAGGACTTTTAGGGCTGTGAAACTGCTGTGTGTGACATTGTAAAGGTGGGTACATGTCCAAACATGTTTAGAAGGTACACACCAAGAGTGATCCTCATGGGAACTCTGGACTCTCGCTGATGAATCTCTGTCATTGTAGATTCATTGATTGTAACAGATGCAGCGCTCTGGTGCGGGTGCTGATACGGGGGAAGGCTATGCCTGTAGGGGGCCAGGGTCCTTGGGAAATCTCTGTCCAACCTAAAACTGCTCTAAAAAATAAGATCTGCTTGAAACCATGAGGTGATTTCAGGGGTCTCCAAAGAACTCTGATTCTTTATGTCTCAAAGCAGAAAGGATTCGGTGAGAGGTAAAGTGATAAATAAGAAGCGATTTAAGTTATTTGTTAGAACAGGATGCTTGTGAGGCTTACAAGTGGGCAAGGGAGAGGGTGCCACCCTGAGAACATAGTGGGCTACAGTTCTATAATCAAAGAAAAAGTAGGGAGGGGGAAAAGATCCCTTTCATCCTCATTCTTGAGCAGACATCATCAGTTCCTCCTCCAGACCAGGGAAGGAAGTTTTCTTGTCCCTATAGGGTCAAGCCAGGACCTTTATGGCACTATGGGTATATAGTCTTAGGTCTCAATACAATAAGGGTCTTTTACTTTGAAATGTTACCTTTCCATAAATTATTGCTTTTTATATGTACAGAGAGCATGTCCTAGGGATCATTAACTTACAGAGTTCCCTGGGCAGAATGTGGGGCTCATGTCGCCATTGTATTGTCTGGGGGCATGTCTTATGCTTATGTTGCATGGTCTGTTGCTAAGGAAGCCTGTTTGGTTTTGTTGTTAAGCAACCTTGCTTTCTTAAGTGATCATTAACTTACTGGGGTCTCTTAGATATTTTTTTCTACTTACAATCCCCTAGTGTGATCAACTATTTAACCACCTTTTTTATCCATTTACTTTGTCCCTATCGTATTAAAAGGAGTTCCCCTGGTGGCTCCGGCTTCCCTTGTGGCTCAGCTGGCAAAGAATCCGCCTGCCATGTGGGAGTCCTGGGTTCGATCCCTGGGTTGGGAAGATCCCCTAGAGAAGGGAAAGGCTACCCACTCCAGTATTCTGGCCTGGAGAATTCCATGGACCGTATAGTATAGTCCATGGGGTCGCAAAGAGTCAGACATGACTGAGCGACTTTCACTGCACTTCCCTGGGGGCTCAGTCGTAAAGAATCTGCCTGCAGTGCAGGAGACACGTGTTTGATCCCTGAGCTGGGAAGATCTCCTGGAGAAGGGAATGGCAACCCACTCCAGTATTCTTGCCTGGGAAATCCCATGGACAGAGGAGACTGGTTGGTTGCAGTACATGAGGTCATAAAAAAATCAGATATGACTGAACAACTAAACAACAACAACAACAATTATGTTAAAAAAAAAAAAACAACAAGCAAAATCCAATGTACCAGTGAGAGTTTGGAAGCTGAAGACATGCCTTTATTGTATAGAATGCTGAACAGTTGTAGAGGGTTTTTTTGCTGTTGTTTTTTAATCCATTTTTCCAAAGATGAACAGAAAATGTTTTATTTACTTAATTTTTTAGAAAGCATTTCATGATAACTATTTCTAAGATTGGATTTGCTTTTTTTTTTTTTCATGCTGGCATTTTAGGGTATTCTTATTACACAAGCAAAACATGTTTTAAGTTTTAAAACAAAATCGAGACAGGCTGTGTTGGAATTCATCAGTCTTTAGAAATCTACGGTTTATTTAATGTTGTTGATTATACCCTGGCTTCCAAAATGCTTCCTTGTGAGACATATTCTTGGTCTTCACTTCTGGAAAGCTGAGATCTGCACCATTAACTCGTATGTGATGACCTCACCTTTCATTTGCCGGGGAAAGGAAGCCGACTCCAGCATCTCCAGCTTAACACAGCCTCGTCTAACTCCTGTTTCCTGTGTTGCAGAAATCCACTGGCCGACTTCAGTTTCAGTGGGACTGCTCAAAGCTGAGAGCTCAGTTTTGGCAGGAAACGAAGAATCAGCAATACAAAAGCGAATGTTTCCTGAATCCCAACCTGTGAGTGAGTTTCAGAAGCCTATAGTAATGCAGTAAGCTGTGGATAGAAAACAAGCAGGCTGTGAGGCAGCAGAAATACTCATTCTCTAACCAGTGTAGTTTGTGTTGCCAAAAGCAGAGCAGGTACAAGGCGATTCTGGTCACTTAGGAAACAAATAAGTGATCAGGGATGTCCAGTCGAGGGTAACATGTATAGAGCTCTTTTTTAAAATAATAATAAAAAAAAAATACAGTTGATTTACAACGCTGTGTTACTTTCTGGTGTATGGCAAAGTGAATCAGTTATCCATATACATATATTCACTGTTTTTTAGATTCTTTTCCTATAATGGACACTACAGAGTATTGAGTGGAGTTCCCTGTGCTATACCGTAGCTTTTTATTAGATATCCATTTTGTTTATAGTAATATGTATATGTCAACATCAGCCTCCAAATTTATCCTTCCCCCCCCTTACCCCCTGGTAATCATAAGTTTCTTTCTGCATTTGTAACTCTATTTCTTTATTTTTAAAATATTTATTTGTTTGACTATGCTGGATCTTTGTTGCAGCACAAAGGATCTTTGATTCTCATTGCAGCATTTGGGATCTTTAGTTGAGGTATATGGGATCTAGTTCCTTGACAGGAATCTGACCAGGGCCCCCTCTAATTAGAAGCGTAGAATCCCAGTCACTGGACCCTCAGGGAAGTCCCTGTGACTATTTAGTACAGAGCTCTTTTGCAGTGAGATCCTCGCAAACTTCACATTCCTTGGCTGTGTTATACGGACACGTAGGTTGAAAACATCCAACCTTGACTTCTCCCGACCTTGAGCTGTAATCCTTTATTGAAGGGAGAACACAGGTTCACAGAAACATCTGGGTGCTTGGGGCACCCAGCAGGTACAACAGTCATCCACAGTGTTTAGTGCTCAGAATGCTCACCTAGAGTCCTCCTGGGGAGACCTGGCTGCAAACAACAGATAGGCTGCCCCCACCCCATATTCTCTCTTTTTGTCTCTGTCACCCTCCAGCAACTCTCCCTGCCCTCCTGGGTGTAGGGTCTCAGGCAGTAATGTGGTGGGAAGTGCTAAAGGGTTCTACCATTGCAAACTGACCAGGAGAAAGCACCCACCCTCTAGACTCACTTTCCTGCCTGCCCAGTAAGAAGGGATGTCCTCCTAACTCTAAGACATTAAGACGCATTGGAAGCCTTAAGATTAGAACCACAGTGGTTCCATAGGCACCACAAGTGTTCCACCATACTGGAGGCTCTGAGTGAGACATTCTGGTTGGGATTGAATGTCCAGAGCATCTCCAGAGGCCCCCATGCCCTCCATGGACAGCAGAACTTTCTCATCTCTGTATTTTCTCACCTTAGCAGCCCACACTGCTCTGAGCAAATGTAAATCGGACATTTGTCCAGTACTTTAAATCATGAATGGCATTTCCAGATGGACCATTGTACTCAAGTGGTTTGAGACTGGCAAGCACACAGATTCTCATTAACAGAGGGGTGACGGAGAGAATTCAGATGTGGAGTCAAAGGAAATTTAGCTTCATAACCATGCAGTAGGTATTATTTCTTTGTGCCTCATTTTTCTCATTGAACCCCACATGAGCCTTTTCTGAGGTGTGACAGCCTGGACCTCTGACACACCCACAGTGGTGGGTAGAAGGTCCCCCAACTAGGTGCAAGCCTACAGGAGATCATGGCATGGTCAGAATGAAAGGGATGATCTGTCAACCTGTACTTACTTATTTTTAAAATCCTAGAATATATACATATATGATACAAGGGATTAGATCTGATAGACAGAGTGCCTGAAGAACTATGGACAGAAATTTGTAACACTGTGCAGGAGGAAGTGATCAAAACCATCCCCAAGAAAAAGAAACAAAACATGCAAAATGGTTGCCTGAGAAGGCCTTACAAATAGCTGAGAAAAGAAGAGAAGTAAAAGGCAAAAAAGTAAAAGAAAGAAATACCCATCTGAATGCAGAGTTCCGAAGAATAGCAAAGAGAGACAAGAGAGCCATCCTAAGCGATCAATGCAAAGAAATAGAGGAAAACAACAGAATGGGAAAGAGTAGGGGGATACCAAGGGAACATTTCATACAAAGATGGGCACAATAAAGGACAGAAACAGTATGGACCTAACAGAAGCAGAAGATATTAAGAAGAGGTGGCAAGAATGCACAGAAAAATTATTTTTGAAAGATCTTCATGACCCAGATAATCACGATGGTGTGATCACTCACCTAGAGCCAGACATCCTGGAGTATGAAGTCAAGTGGGCCTTAGGAAGCATCACTATGAACAAAGTTAGTGGAGGTGATGGAATTCCAGCTGAGCTACTTCAAATCCTAAAAGATGATGCTGTTAAAGTGCTGTATTCAATATGCCAACAAATTTGGAAAACTCAGCAGTAGCCAAAGGACTGGAAAAGGTCAGTTCTCATTCCAATCCCAAAGAAAGGCAATGCCAAAGAATGTCCAAACTACCACACAATTGCACTCATCTCACATGCTAGCAAACTAATACTCAAAATTCTCCAAGTTAGGCTTCAACAGAGAGCTTCCAGATGTTCAAGCTGGATTTAGAAAAAGAAGAGGGACCAGAGATCAAATTGTCAACATCTGTTGGATCATAGAAAAAGCAAGAGAATTCCAGAAAACTATCTACTTCTGCTTCATTGACTATGCTAAAGCCTTTGACTGTGTGGCTCACAACAAACTGCGGGAAATTCTTCAAGAGATGGGAATACCAGACCACCTTACCTGCCTCCTGCTTAACCTGTATGCAGGTCAAAAAGCAAGCATTAGAACTGGACATGGAACAATGGACTATTTCAAAATTGGGAAAGGAGTGTGTCAAGGCTGTATATTATCACTCTCCTTATTTAACTTATGTGCAGAGTACATCAAGTGAAATGCCAAGCTGGATGAAGCCAAAGCTGGAATCAAGATTTCCAGGAGAAATATCAATAGCCTCAGATATGCAGATGACACTACCTTTATGGCAGAAAGTGAAGAGGAACTAAAGAGCCTCTTGATGAAGGTGAAAGAGGAGAGTGAAAAAGCTGGCTTAAAACTCATCAATCAAAAAGTGAAGATCATGGCATCCAGTCCCATCACTTCATGGAAAATAGATTGAGAAAGAATGAAAACAATGATGAACTTTATTTTCTTGGTCTCCAAAATCACTGCAGATGGTGGCTGCAGCCATGAAATTAAAAGACACTTGCTGCTTGGAAGAAAAGCTATGACAAACATAGACATCATATTAAAAAGCAGAGACATTATTTTGTCATCAAAGGTCTCTATAGTCAAAAGCTATGATTTTTCCAGTAGTCATATGTGAATATGAAAGTTGGACCATCAAGAAGGCTGAGCACTGAAGAACTGATGCTTTTGAACTGTGGTTTTGGAGAAGATTCTTGAGAGTCCCTTCGACTGCAAGGAGATTAAACCAGTCAATCCTAAAGGAAATCAACTCTGAATATTCATTGTAAGGACTGATGCTTAAGCTGAAGCTCCAATACTTTGGCCATCAGATGGGAAGAGCCAACTCATTAAAAAAAAACCCTGATGCTGGGAAAGATTGAAAGCAGGAGGAGAAGGGGACAACAGAGAATGAGATGGTTGGATGGCATCACCTACTCAATGGACATGAATTTGAGAAAGCTCCAGGAAAAGGTGAAGGACAGGGAAGCCTGTTGTGCTGCAGTCCATGGAGTCACAAAGAGTCGAACATGACTGAGTAACTGAACAATAACAACAATAACATATACATGGTAAAGGGCACAAATCTTAAATGTAGAGCTTAGTGAATGTCTATGCATGTATATGTTGGTTTAACCACACCCGGATCAAGATATAGGACATAACCTTCATCCTTGCAGAGGAGGGAAAATTCACCTTTTCTTCTATTCTCTTAAGTTCAGGAAATAAGGAATGCAAATTAAATTGACAAAAGACTGATTAGCAGGAGGAAAAAATCCAGAATTTATTCATTTGTGCAGGGTGCATACAAGCAGGAGAACTCAGTGACAAGTGACTCAAAGAAGTGGTTAGAATTTGGGGCTGGATGACAAATTGTGGAGAAGTGACAAGACAAAGGAAGAAAGGTTTGTGGGCTCCTTGGGTGGTAACTGTGGGACGGTAAATATATGAGGAAACTAATGGGAGATGAGGGTTATTTAGTGAGGTTTGTTGTGCAGAACCATCTCAGGGCGGACTTTCAGACTCCAGAGCTGACGGTCGTTTTCCTCCTGGTACAAGAGCAGGATAGGGGGTGGTGAGGGAATGCAGCTTCTTAAAGGGGAATTTATGCCCTGCTTTTAGGCAGATGGGGAGGGTAGAGAACTATTCCTGCATCTGCTGTTTCTTAACTGCCTTTGGCTCGAAATAATCCTTAAGCCTAAATGACATATTTTGGGTGGCATGTTCTGGCACCCTTTCACCCCAGACGATGTGCATCACCCAGTCAATTTCCCCTCTTCCCAGGGAGCCACTATTATTTTACTTACTTTCTGGGATGAGTTTTGGAGGTAAGTTTCCTCTCCCATTGGTTTTCCTCCATGGGGAGGCAATGGGAGTTCTCTGGAGAACTGCTTGCCTACTGACCTGTCTACTTTGTGATGAAGGGTGGTAATTAAGGTCAAATTCAGAATCAAGGTGCACTGGCCTTGGCTTTCCCATTCTGACATTTTCCTCAGTTTTTCCACAAGCTATTTTATGCACTTACTTCTTCTTCTTTTTTTAAAATAATATATTTATATTTGGCGGCACCATGAGGCATGCAGGGATTGATTTCCTTGACCCTACTTTGGGAGCACAGAGCCTGAATCATTGAACTGCCAGGGAAGCCCCCTACCCACTTTCTGAAGGGAGACGTCCCATTGCTTCCTACAGGTGTGATGTTGGGCTATGGGTGGGCAGCAGTGGAAACAGGCAGCCATTGGCAGATTTTTTTAAAATATTAACTTATTTATTTTAATTGGAGGTTAATTACTTTACAATATTGTATTGGTTTTGCCATACATCAACATGAATCCACCACAGGTATACACGTGTTCCCCATCCTGAACCCCCCTCCTTCCTCCCTCCCCGTACCATCCCTCTGGGCAGATTTATTAATAAGTGAACAGTATAGTGTTAGTCACTCAGTCATGTCCGACTCTTTGTGATCGTAGCCCACCAGGCTCCTCTGTCCATGGGATTCTCCAGGCAAGAATACTGGAGTGGGTAGCCAAGACATACCTCCAAAGGTCCCTTGCTCCCTGCTTTCTCCTGCCTTGGGCTCATGGCCAGACTCCTCCTCCAGCCACTGCCACTTCTTTCCAGACCCCCTCCTACATATTCTGGGAAGTGCCTCATTTGCTGCCAACTGGCTTCTATCTCCCAGAACTGCCTTGACATTTATGCTCACTAAGATCCCCTTTTCATTGCTTTTACTTCAATTAACTGATTCTTTCAATGTTGTTGTCCTGGGGGCAGGAAAGATAAAGAATAATAACCCAATCTGACTTGCTGAAACCTTATCCAGGTATTCAATAAGAGTTGTGTTTTATTGTTTGTTTGTTTGCTTGTTTTTCATGGAAAAGCATCTTGTCTGAATAATGTGAAAAGTATTTGTTTTCCTGTAGTCTGTGATCAGGCACTCTCCTCATTGCCCGTGAAGGCATCAGGGACCCCTGGCTGCCCCCAGCAAAGTTCACATGCAGGGGTTCTTAGGAGGCGAGGGGGAAGGTGTGAGGTCCATGACAGGAAAGTGTGTCCAATATTTTCATCTTAAGCATCTCTGCCACAAGCATTTTTGTTGCAAACATATTCATTGCAAAACCAATTGGCTGAAAGGCAATTTTGCTGCAAAAGATAAAATAACTGGCTGACAGCTTTGAGTTAGATAGTTTGGTTTCAACTAGTTGAAATGAATTAGCATTTCTTCCAGCTAGTGATGTTACTGATGGCTTTATTAAACTGACAGATGGCGGTGAATTTTTCCCCAAGAGTTGGTTTCTTGTTTTGAAACTATATCGGTGGAGAAAGAAGCTGAGGGCCTTGAAGGCACAGAGTTGAACCCACATTTCCCATAGAAGTTTGAAATGGCTATCAAAAAACATGGGACAAAATGCCAAGAACAAAGAACAGTGGAGAGGCTTTCACTACACAGCGTGAAGTTCAGATGCGAAATATGCATCCTAGTGATTGGAAACTGATATCTTTTTTAATGGGGCTTCCTTGTTGGTGCTAGTGGTAAAAAAACCTGCCTGCCAGTGCAGGAGATGTAAAAGACATTGTTCGATCCATGGGTGGGGAAGATCCCCTAAAGGGAGGCATGGAAACCCACTCCAGTATTCTTGCCTGCAGAATCCCATGGCTGGAGGAGCCTGGCCAGCTACAGTCCATAAGTTTGCAAAGAGTCGGATATGACTGAAGCTACTTAGCATACATGCACCTCTTTTAATAAGAAAGGAATTTTAGTAAGCAAGAAAAAATGTGTAGAAGATGAATCAATAAGCAAGAACATGTATAACGTTGTGAATGAAAGACTTGGAAAACAAACGCTGAAGTATACTACTCACAATATAAAATCAGTTCTTTGTGCAGTATTGCCGTGAATCTATACACATTTTAAACGTTTTCACAAATTTTGTATTTGCAATAAAGTCTTGAGTTTTGTTATTCATTTCTCATGCTTCATTATTTCCTTTTTAATGTCTCTTCTTTTCTTTTTGTTTTGCTCTTTTATAACAAAAGTGCCTATAGCCAATTAGGCACTGAAAATGTCTGTGGCAAAAATGACTGTGTCAAGATGCTATGGTAACGATGCTTAGGGTTAAGATACTGAGAACTCAGGGTGCATGACAGGCAGTGCAGAGAAACAGTGGGGAGTCATCAAGGCCCAAGACTTTCCCTCCCAGCAGCAAGTATATAAAGTCAGCTACACACTGGCACTTGCCGTGGGTGCTTGCCATCTACCTCTACAAGGAGTAAGTCATGCACTGCTGCGGCTGCTGGTTTTCAACTTTCCCTGAAAGGAGTTCAGGGTGGAGAGCAGAATTTAGGCACTCTGTCCTTGGGGGTGGTAGGGGGGACTGGCAGAACGGGTCTTCAGATAGATATTTGTAGGAGTCGATTTTATGAGCCCAATTTTTATATCTCCTCCTATCTGTCCTCAGTTGCTCAGTTGGGTCCCACTCTTTGTGACCCCATGAACTGGAGCCCACCAGCCTCCTCTGTCCATGAGATTTTCCAGGCAAGAATACTGGGTTGCCCTTTCGTTTTCCTCATATCTAGAAAAGCACTAAAATTCTTCATGGTGACAGCACTCCTCATGACTAGCAGCAATCTTCATGAGACTAGCAGCAATCTTCATGGGACTAGCAGCAGTCTTCATGAGACCAGCAGCAATCTTCTGCAAAGAAAATATGTGTTTGATTGCATGCACTCCCCCTTCACCACTGACCTCCCCTACTACCTCTTTGGAGCAGTTTCTCAGAGCTAGCCAAGATGCTGTCTCCCAGGCTTCAGTCCTCATTTTGCCCCAAATAAAACTTGCAACTCTCACATGGTGCATCTTTTTTTAACGTCAGCAGTTAGCTGTCTTGTGAATGAGGAGCCATTTGCCCTCAGAAGGCTGCTGTGCAGGTTCACACAGCTAAGGCTGAAACAGCACCCAGTTCAGGGCCAGACTTGTAGGAAGTGCACCAGCAAAGGCCGTTTTCAAAATCCCTGCTAACAAGTCATCTTGAATTGCACTGTGCTCGCTGGTCACTAATTACCTGTAGCTAGTTTACTCCAGTGTGCAGCAGGCATTCTAGGTCCAACAGGGAAAAATAACCAAGAGGAAGGAGAAGATTAAAACAGAATGAAAAAAAAAAAGCAACAGAATGAAGAGAAAGCCAAGAATATGCAGGTTCTGTGCATTTCTACAGCCTTCTGTTACTATTTACTTAGAGTTTAATTCTTAAAATAATTGAAGATTCCAAGTCCATTGAAGCTTTTGTTTATGTGGGTGACATTATAGATGGTTACCTTGCTAGAATTAAGACCAAGAAATGTTAAATTATTTATAAATTCATTGTCAAATATCAATAAAAGTTTCATTCAATGTCTTTTTTATCCAATGCTAATAGAAAACATATATTTATTTAAAATAATATATTTTGTAAAAGAAGAATTTAGTTGAGAAGTCCTATTTTGAATTTGTGCGGTTCTCTTTAATATTTGGCTTAATAGAAGACACCTGGATTGTTGCATATGTTTCCACATTCAGCCTGTTGTGGTATCACATGTCTGGAAAACTCCCCTCAGACTTCCCTGGCAGTCAGGGGAAGGGACTCCACACTTCCAATGCAGGGAGCACAGGTTTAGCTCCTGATCAAGGAACTGGGGTTCCACATGCCATGCAGCCAAAAAACTCCCCCCAGACAAACAAACTCCTTCCCTGTACACTTGTGAGAAAATGGATGTGAAAAGGGTAATTATGTCTTAGAGCAGGGGTCAGCAAACTATAGCCCAGGGGCCAAATCTGGCCCAGTGCCTGCTTTATAAATAAAGTTTTATTGGAACACAGAGGTGCTCATTATTGCCTATTGTTTATGGCTGCTGTCACCCTATAAAAGTTGAGTGCTTATGACAGAGACCAGAGACCTACAAAGCCTAAAATATTTATCTGACCTTTTCCAGAAAAAATTGGCTGGGCCCTGTTTTATATTATAATGAAAAGAGTTTGACTTCCTGGATTCCTGGAAGGGGCTCAGAAACCTGCAAGTGCCATCACTTCATCAATGCCTGTTGCCCGGTGGCCAGGCTTTTCTTTGCATCTCCCCTTTGATTCACGCATTCATCAAATGTCTCGACTCCCTGGGGACATCTGGTGCTTGTCTCAAGGAGCCTTCAGTCTCGAGGGGCCGGGCAGGAGGCAGCAGTGATCAGCACCATGATAGAGAGAGCAGAGGACCACTGGAGAGAGAGCTGGGGAGAGG
Organism: Ovis canadensis; assembly: GCF_042477335.2. Classification (NCBI taxonomy): domain Eukaryota; kingdom Metazoa; phylum Chordata; class Mammalia; order Artiodactyla; family Bovidae; genus Ovis; species Ovis canadensis. Next base: position 23,148,515 of record NC_091246.1, on the reverse strand, counting down.
AGCTGGCCAGATGGAGATAGGAAAGGAGGGGGCGACATTTCTGGCACAGAGAAAAGCAAACTCAGAGGCCTGCAATGCTCTGGTTTGTGCGAAGCACAGAAATCCACTCATATCCTGATGTCCTATCCTCAGGTGCCATGGGAAGGGGTGATACCCAGGACTTGGCCGATGACTTTCAACAGGACCAGAGTCACCCCGTGTTAGCAGGGCTGCTGGAGTTCCTTCCGCCAGGTGCCTTTCTCCAGGGCAGTGGAGGGCCTCTTCCTTCTATCTACAGACTCGCCCAGCCCCAACCCACCACAGAGACCCTGCAGCATGAAGGCTGTGCTCTTTGCAGTTGGCCCTCCAACAGAAAGAAGTGGAACCCCACAAGAGCCATGTATACCTTGTAGGAAGCAGTTCAGTAGGGCACTCACACTTGACCTTGCATTTTGAAGTCTGTAAGGATGTAGTTTTACAACAACGGAAACTGGAGGTGTGTGTGTGTCCCTTAATGAGAAGCCCTTACTACAGAGGCTCCAGGAAAAAGAGCTGAGAAAGAGCTGAAAGACACGTGGGCCCTGGGATTGCAAAAGGCAACAATTTCATGGATACCAGGTTGAGCAGTCTCCGTTACCTAGTGAGGTGCTGCTTCCTAGAATGCAGAGATAAGATGAGCTGTATAGCAGGAGGCCCTGTGATATAGTACAATCCTGGCTTTCAAGGGTGTGCAGCTAACGAAGTAACTGCCACACAGGGTGATCCGTGGATGTGTGTGGACAAAGTGGGTGGATCTTGTTGGCCCTCTCTGTAGACGCCCACACAGAGATCCAGAGATGATCTCTGAAAACTGTGGGTCAGTTGGCACTGTGCTGCTTTTCCTATACTAGGAGAAAATATTAGGGTTTGATGAGCCACTAAGGAAGGACATGGCTCCTACGACAATCACATATTTTTTGTTGCATCGTTAACACACTTGTTTCAAAGATTTTACCTACCAAATCAAAGGTTGTTAAAATAGATAAATCTACTGTTTAGAGAACAACAATAATCAGAAGGCATTAAAATAAACAGCCTCAAACGGAAAGCTAGTCTAAAGCCCTACTATTGATAATAGTAGGATGGATAAGTGAATGGTGATATTTTCACTTAATAGAATATTACTTAGCAATAAAAAGGAATCATCTATAACAACACCAACAAAGTAAGTGTGCTCCCATCCTCTCTCCTTTCCTTCCTCTCTCCCTTACTCCTTTTTCTCTTCTTCCCTCCTTCCTTCCTCTTTTTTCTTCCTTGCCTTTCATGTTTTATTCATAAACCTAAATTTGTAACTTGATAAAAATTAGGATGCTGTTAATCATGTATTAAAAATAATTTCTTCATCCACCTTTATAATTTATTTTTTATGAATACAAACATCAACTTTTCTGATGATTTCATAGCTCTTTAACTAATATGCTATCTTAAGTCTAATAGGCCCAAATAATTCATACTCTGACACCCCATTCCTAGGAATACATATTGCCTCGTTCACTCACAGAGAATTTACTGAGTTCTGACACAGCCTGGAGGTGGATCTACTCTGGAAAAGCTTCAGGCATGGGTCAAGGAAAGAAAGAGCTGGAATTGAAGCAGTCAAGACAGAAGAGATGCTTAAACGCATGTGACAGGGACATCCCAGGGTGGACCAACTTTTTGCAGGCATCAGAACAGCTGGCCATGCTGAGCCCACTGCGGCCCTCACCCTGTATGCAGGGCTCAGAACCTTTCTATTAAAAGGGAGCTAGCAAATTGACAACTGCTGTGTTCTGTCTTGAGGTTTGGGAAAGCAAGACACACATATTCCAAAGACAAATGAAGCAGCCCTATAGAAGAAATAAGAGGCTTCCAGCTTCTTTGGGATTCCTATCCGAGGTTCCTGCCCTGCCACCGCATGGGTGGTCCACCTCCTTTGCATCCTTACAGTGACTTGGCCCTTTCCCTTGGCTATTTCCACTTTTCTCCCTGCAACCAAGAATTCTAAGCATACCATATATATTTTTTTTAATATCTATTTTATTTCTTTATCTGGCTGTGCTGGGCCTTAGTTGTGGCATGCTAGATCTCCAGTCTTCATTGCAGTATACGGATCTTGGTTGCGGCATCTGGGATCTAGTTCCCTAACCTGGGATCGAACATGGGCCCCTTGCATTGGGAGTTCGATGTCTTAGCTACTGGACCACCAGGGAAGTTTTGCCATATTTTAACAAGGCAAATTATCCTGTCCTTTGGGTACATCTAACCCTGCAGTAGAGATTGCATATCAGGATGGAAGAATTGGCTTTCAAGTTCACCTAATGTAAGGTGTTTCAAACTTTTCTTTTCTAACACAAGCCACAGAAAAGAAAAAAAAATACACTTACTGGGGCCCATTTATACACATTTACCCCACATGGACTTATAAAATACTGCAAGGCAAGTTTGATAAGACAGTATTTACCTCCACTGTATGTGATACATCTTATTTCCTTTCTCTTCTCTTCAATTTATTCTCTCCTATTAGATTCTACTGAGATTCCCACGTGGCTCAGTGGTAAAGACTCCACCTGCCAATGCAAGAGATGCAGGAGACATAGGATGATCCCTGGGTTGGGAACATCCCCTGGAGGAGAAATGGTAACCCGTCCCAGTATTCTTGCTGGAAAAATCCCATGGACAGAGTAGCCTGGCTGGCTAGAGTTCACAGGGTTGCAATGAGTCAGATATGGCTGAGCAACTGAACATGAGCAGAAGCAAGATCAGATTCCATTAGAAAAGGTGGTTGTTAACCTACTAAGTTAATTTCAGTGTTTATGAATGGTTGTGCCCTGTAAATTGGAAAATACTGTTTTGATCATCTCTTCTTTGTTTACTGTCCAAGCTCCTGAGTAAAATATTGTGTCTCACAGATTTTCTTACATAGCTAGGGAGACAATGAACCAACCATCAGTGTACTTCAGTTGTATGGGATTTATTTCCCATCACAGATGATAAGACTGGTCTTTTGCCTGGCTATGAGTGTACAGCTTCCCCAGTTTAGTTGTACAAGACTTCACCAGAAGATTGGATATTTACAAACCTGAATTTCTGATTCTGCAAAAGCTGAGAGTCCAGCCCTAGACTTGGTGTCTATGTGCATGCAATCACCAATACTGTCAGTGTTTCATTTTATTTTTTATTTTATTAAAAAAATTTTTTTCTTTTGCTCCACTGAATCATTGCTGCAGCACAGGGGCTTGTCTAGTTGCGGTACACAGGCTTAGTTGCCCTGTGGCACGTGGGATCTTAGTTCTCCAATGATGCTATCCAACCGTGTCGTCTCTGTCTCCCCCTTCTCCACTTGCCTTCAGTCTTTCCCAGCATCAGGGTCTTTTCCAATGAGTCAGCTGTTGGCATCAGGTGGCCAAAGTATTGGAGCTTCAGCTTCAGCTCCAGTCCTTCCAATGAGTATTCAGGATTGATTTCCTTTAAGATTGACTGGTTTGATCTCCTTGCTGTCCAAGGGACTCTTGAGAGTCTTCTCCAGCAACATAGTTCAAAAGCATCAATTCTTCAGCGTTCTGCCTTCTTTATGGTCCAGCTTTCACATCCATACATAACTACTGGAAAGACCATAGCCTTGACTATGTAGACCTTTGTTGGCAAAAGTCCATCTACTCTTTGCTCTCTAACACACTGTCTAGGTTTGTCATAGCTGTCCTGCCAAGAAGCAACCATCTTCCAATTTCATGGCTGCAGTCACCATCTGCGGTGATTTTAGAGCCCAAGAAGAGGAAATCTGTCACTGCTTCCACTTTTCCCCTTCTATTTGCCATGAAGTGATGGGACTGGATGCCATGATCTTAGTTTTGTTGTAAATATTGAGTTTTAAGCCAGCTTAGACCATAAGAAATAAATTTGTGATGGACTAATACAGATGCTTCTTTACCAACATTGTAAATAAGCTCTAGAATTGAGTCTGATGGCCACTTTAATTTTAAGTAGTGACGAGCACAAGCAGTGGTTCCAGATGAGATGAGAGGACTGAGATTTCTGTTATCGACAAAGCCACCAGGCTTTGCTGATGCTGCTGTGGTTTGCTACCCACAATCATAGCAGAAGGAAATGCTAAATTGAAGTTAGAAGCTAGTGAAAATGCGTAAGTTAGTTAGTTAGCTGGTTAGTTAGCTTAGTAATTTTTTTTCCATCCACATTCTTGGCCCATTGAATTTTGCCCATGGACTCCACAATAGAACCTCTGGCCCATACAATGCAAGACACAGCTTCCCAGCGGCTCCTTCCCAACATACTTCCCTGGCTAGAGAGAGTCATCTCCAGAGCAAGTGCACACTTGTTTCTCCTGTAGACATAGTTTTCTCCTGAGGTCCTATGGGGAACCTCACCATCTAACCCCTGGACCGGCATCATCACTGCATGTCCTGTATGTACGTCTCCAGCTTTTGATCAGACACACAGACGCCTGGGTCTACAGAGTCCAGTCTGCTGCAGGACAAAAGGAACCACTCACCCGCTGAAACCTGGATGGATTGGAAACAGCTGGTTGGAGGATTGTGACAAGTACCAGGGCCCCGCGGCTGGCCTCACAAGCACAGATGCACGCATAATCAAGAATTCCAGAACAGTGGGAAATACTCCCTCTTCATGGAAGGGCAGCAGCCCACGTGGCCTGAGGGCAGGGGGCCGGCTGAGGGGGCCTTCCCTCTGCCCCACACAGTTGTGTAGACAGGGCGGAAGAGGAGTGTGGGGAGGCGCAGGACCTTGGATCAGTCCTGAGAAATGATGGGAAATTACTCAGTGAAGCTCAGAAGAACACATTGACTGCTGCTTGACTGGGGCTCGAGGCAGGAGTTGCATTTTTTGCAAAGTCTGCAAAAGCATATGAAGTGAAATAATGGAGAACAGATTGAAAGCCAGCCCACGATGAGGGGGACTGCCAGGGGTCAGAGTTCAGGCAGTGTTTCTGGAAAGAGAAGAAAGAGCATGTTTCTCAGTTCTAATTTTCACATGCCTGAGCTATGCAACCAGACAAATATTTGTGGATCTCCTCCAGCCCTGCAGAGCCCGTCATGGGAGCCCAGAGAAGAATGTTTCTGCATACCAGTCTCCCTGCTGGCCCCAGATTGCCCTGCGGTTCACCCTAACTCTCAGGAACCCCACATTTCCCAAAGGAAGCTGCCGTGGAACCCAGACTGTCTGCTTCTCCGGGTTAGGCTGCTCACACCTCCCACCACTTCTGAGCCTCAGTCTGTGCTCAGAGCTGGGAATCACCAGGCTTCAGGGGAGGAGATGTGGGATCTGGACACTTAGCTGAGGGCTCGGTGAGCTTAGGAGGAGGATGAGGGATGAGCACACACTTGTCCGCGCCGCATCTGGCTGTCACAGGGTGCGAGTGAGCCCGAAAGTTGTCACAGCTGAGCAGACGACTCACTTCCCTGCCCTGCCATGTCTGCAGCTGCATAAACCTGGGAACGTGGGAATTCCACGGACCTGACTTCGGCCAAAAGGGCCGAAGCCCAATGTGACGTATCCGTCTATGACTTCGTTCAAATAGCTGGCTTGATAAAGCCCCAGGAAAGGCTGCCCATTCCTGCTACATTCTCCTGGCTTATCTACCAAGGGTATCTACTGTCCACTCTAAGACAGCAGTTCCCAACTGTTGTGGCACCAAGGACAGGTTTCATGGAAGACAGTTTTCCACAGACCAAGGCAGAAGGGATGGTGACAGGATGATTCAGGCGCACTACACTTATTGTGCTCTTTATTTCTACTTTGTGGTAATCTCAAGATATTCTGATTAATATTAGGGATAGGGTTCACGCTTCTATGAGAATCTAATGCTGCCACTGCTCTGATAGGAGGTGGAGCTCAGGCAGTAATATGAGCAATGAGGAGCAGCTGTAAATACAGATGAAGCTTCACTCACTTGCCCACCCCTCACCTGCTGCTGTGCAGCCTCGTTTCTTAACTAGCCACAGACCAGCAGTGGTGTGCGGCCTGGGGGTTCGGTACCCCTGCTCTAAGACACACAATTTTTTACAATATGACATTTCTAAAACCCAAGCACTGCCACTGGCCAGGAGGTGAATTGTGGCATCGTGGCAGGAGCAACTGTTCTGTCATTGGTGTTGGTGATGACACTAACAGATAAAGATTAAATTAAATTTGAGTGTCTCTGGTTTTCACTGAAAAGTCACATCACCATGCACATTGAAAGGAAAAGTTTTCAGCATATAAGGTAGCCTGAGGTGTACACCACCGAATAATGTAATTGAAGATAGAGGACCTCTGTCAGCCCATCTCTTATGACTGACTCTTGTGCTTGACCCAAGGGTGGAACCTCCCTTCTCAGAAACCTCCAGATGATTTCCAGTAATAGGCAACTCAGATCAAAAGATAACAAGACTTTGGACTCAACTTATCAGACTTGGTTTTCTCTGCCACAACCAGAAAATCCTCAATGAAAAATGCTAGATTAAAAAATAATGGGTGTGTGCTCAGTCACTTCAAGTTACCTCTGACTCTTTGCAACCGCAAGGACTGTAGCCCGCCAGGCTCCTCTGCTCATGGGATTCTCCAGGCAAGAATACTGGAGTGGGTTGCCATGCCCTCCTCCAGGAGATCCTCCTGACCCGGGGATAGAACCTGAGTCTCTTATGTCTCCTGCATTTGCAGGTGGTTCTTTACCACTAGTGCCATCTGGGAAGTCCCCCAAAATAATGTATTATGTGTTTAATGTGGAATTTTCTTTTCCCCAGAAAAGCTGTTATTAAGTTGATGATGCACTGGGTGTGTTAAAAGCAAGGAAACTCACAGTTCTGGACTGCGTGATCTGAGATGCTTCTACAGCTTCCCTATGGTTCCTACTCCACTTTTTCTCCTGGAGACCCACTCTCTACTTCAATGCTTGGAATGTGATTCAGAAGTGAGCATCTGATCATCTCACTCTGGTGTGAATTCCAGCATTGAGTCTGTGGAGTTCCAAGTTAGGAATTCTTGTCTGAATTCTGGCTGAATGCACAACCCAGTGCATTGCAGACACTCTGAAATTGTAGACACAATTCTATTTGTGAGCATCCTTTCAAGGAATATGGTCACAACTTTGCTCAGATTCTCAAAGAGGTTTGTTCCCAGACCTTCAAATGAGGCACATTGCCTACAGAAAGGAGTCCACAGTCCTTCGCATGTATATGAACCCATTCACAGTTTGGACCTTCTGCTTCCTGACTCTCCCTTGTAGTCTATAAATCCAACAACCGTGAAGCACTTGTAATTCTTTGAATGTGCCAAGGTATGTAATGGTTTTATATGACTATACCTGGGGCACCTTCTGGAATGTTCCCCCCATACAGCCTGCTTGCCCTTGCCAGCTGACACCCTCTCCTTCATCCTTCAATGCTCCCTCCAGGTATGACTCCCTCTGTAGAGCTTTGATCAACCACCTGGAGAGAATCATCTTCTCCCTGATAGGGCTTCAGCATCATCCACACGGATCTATTATTGTGTAGGTCACAGCACTGCAATCCCACTCCTTTCCGCCAGGACTGTAGTCTTCCCTTTGCATTCCAGCACACTGCTGGCCACACAGCAGGTCTCAATAAACACGTGTCGGAGAAATGAATCTTCCCCATAAGTATTAATACTTTTTCTCTGGAATTTCCATTTTACTCTATCTTGACTTCACCAGACCTGTGTGACAATTATTTGCATGCAATTTTTACCTGCATCTGCCGAGTAGAGGCAATACCTGTGGTCCAGTTTTGTAGCCCACAAAGGGCCCCACCTGGGATCTGATTGAGCTGGTCTGCTCAGCTTGGGATCAGGATGGGTTCTGAATGGGATTTCTCATGCATCCGTGCTCAACAGTTCATCATGGTGCTGGAGACAAGCAGCCTATCTGGCTTGACTTTCTTTTTTTTTTTTTTTTTTACTTTATTTTACTTTACAATACTGTATTGGTTTTGCCATACATTGACATGAATCCGCCATGGGTGTACATGAGTTCCCAATCCTGAACCTCCCTCCTACCGGCTGGCTTGACTTTCAATTGCCTTAACTTTCTCACATCAGAAGTTTTCAAGAAAACATGAGACTCGTATATCATTTGTCTTCCACTGAAGTATTTGTTATAACATCATCTCTCAGCCTTCAGCCATTTCAGATTCAAAGATTTTCTGAAACCTCAAACAGTTGACTATCAGTGCCCATGCTACCATAGGAAATCTTTGTTTTAAATCTTCATTGTAAAAGAGATTGACAGAAAAAAACCAAGGACAGGGAAAAGACATAATTCAAATTCAGAGACAACCTTCTGTGTTGCGCAATTGTCGCTTTACTAGTTGTCCCCTCGACAGACGTGGCCATTGGACATTCCTGCTTTAAAACAGGACCAGAATCCCTTGAGGCATCAGAGCTTAAAATTGCTTTTAGGTCTCCTGTGTTAATTAGCCCAGGAACTCTCCCTCCACCTCTCTTAGCATGCCTGCAGAGCAAGGCAGAAAAGGTGAGACCAGGCCAGACAACACCTGGCTCTGCTCTCAGCAGTCATCTCCAGGCTAGTCTGAAGGCTCTCTCCAGTGCTTAGAACCCTGGTTTCCAGGCTTGAGGGACCAAATGCCCTTTCCTGGAGGTGACCACTCATCAGCACTCACTGGGGTGGGGGTGGGGCCAACCAAAGTTCCGAGCAGGCTGACCAGATGGTTCTGGGGACCCTGAGGGATTCTCTGGGTCAGGGAATGTGGGTCATTTCTACTTTGGGGGGAGCATGGTTCTGGTAATAACTGGCAAATTCTCCAGGCTGGGCAGGTAGCAAGCCACCAGGAGAGAATTTGGGCTGCTACTAAAGGAACCACCAGGGTGAATTGTGACTGATGTCTGATTTGCAAAAGGGAAAAAATTCTGATTTTCCTTTACCACTAACCAGTACGCTATATGTTCTGCCTATCCCTCCCAGGTGAGAATTCCTATGGTACTTGGGGTAGCCAGCTACCATGATGGCCCCCAATGAACCCCATATCCTAGTTTTCATACCCTTGTGAGTCCCCTCTAACATGGCACCAGGTAGGTAGGTCTGTGTAACCACTGTAGACCTATGCTATGGTGATATCATGACACTGATGTGGTTAGGTCAGAGGAGAAACTACAACATCTGTCTCGGGGCTAGCCATCCTTCTCCCTCATCACTTTCACTGGGGGAGCCAGCAATCATTTTGTGAACAGCTCTGCGGTTTGGCCTACATGGGGAGGAACTGAAGCCTCATGCCAACAGTCAGTGAGGAGCTGAGGCATGGGGACAGCAGTTTAGACTCCAATCCTCCAGCCCAGTCATGCCCTCAGATAAGACTGAGGCCTGGCTGCCAGCTGGGCTGCAGCCTGTGAGAGGGCCTGAGCCATAAACACTGAACAATCCATTCCTGATTTCCTAACCTCAGAGACCATGCGAGTCTTAGAGCAATCTGTTACGCAGCCATAATTATCTAAAGCAGTTCTTATGAAAATTTTCAGAACTTGCAGTGATTTTTTTTACATTTATCAAACTACTGTGACATTATGACTCTCTTCTCAGAGAGTGAAAATTAGGTTCAAGTAGATTGCTTTAACTAAAATCCCATTGATTTGTGAGTCAGCTGCCCTTAGAAATTAAAACTTCAAGGGACCTCCTTGGTAGTCCAGTGGCTAAGACTCCATGCTCCCAATGCAGGGGGCCTAGATTCAATCTCTGGTCAGGGAACTAGATCCCACATGCCCCAACTAAAGATCCCACATGCTGCAATGAAAACTGAGGATCCCGTGTGCCACAGCTAAGACCTGGCACAGCCAAAATAAATAAGTAGGTAAGTAAGTATTGTTCAGTCACTTAGTTGTGTCCAACTCTTTGCGACCCCATGGACTGCAGTGCACCAGGCTTCCCTGTCCATCACTATCTCCCAGAGTTTGCTCAAACTCATGTCCACTGAATCAGTGATGCCATCCAACCATCTCACCCTCTGTCACCCCCTTCTCCTCCTGCAATCTTTCCCAGCATCAGGGTCTTTTCCAATGAGTTGTCTCTTCGCATAAGGTGGCCAAAGTATTGGAGCTTTAGCTTTAGTCTCAGCCCTTCCGATGAACATTCAGGTAAGTAATTAAATAAATAAATATTTTTTAAAAAGAAATTAAAGCTTCCAATTTTAGCACCAGTGGAAACTCTATTGTGCGTTTCTGTTCATTTTTGCTTGAAGTGAATGAAAAGGAAATATCTTTAAATCTCACAGCAGTCCAGGTGCGTGTGTCTGGCTGACATTGCTCATTAAACTGTATTCCAATGTATTCTTAAAACCCATGAATGAGGATGAGAGGAGAAGAGCTATAGAGCAGAAACTACCTGTGTTGTAGAGACCAGGAAATGCACTTCCTCCTGAGATGACGGAAGACTGACCGAGTGTGCATGTGATCTAATGTTATCATGGCATCTTGCATTAACTCAAAGCAGGAACTCATCAAGGGCTGTAAGCTATTGATCTCAGTGAAGCACAGGAATTCAGGTTAATGCTGCACTTTTCATTCAGTGATGAGATCTATAGCTACAACTGTACATGAAGGTCTGAGCATTTCTGTTACAACGTTCATACTCACGGATTCATAGTGAGCTGGGACCCCATTCCAGCTGAAACTCATAAAACACACTCTTAGCTTAGGAATGAAATTTAAAACAAAGCACAATAGCTAAAGGCCTTGTTTCCCTCCCTCACCCACCAGGATTATATATTCTCAGAGAGACTTGATCTCTGGCTTGAATTATGTGAAATTGCAAAGGGGGGGAATTTTACTATACAGAAAATAGGAACTATTGTCCCAAGTGAGTGTTTCTCCTGTATTTTGTTACCACGATATTGAAGTTGGGATGATTCTGCCATTTGATGTTTAAAAAGACAGTGTAATTAAGTGTCTACTACATGGAATGCATTCTTCTGTATTTTCTGAATATCAACGCATTTATTCTTCTCTGTGTTCCTGTTTGGAACTCACCTGGAGCATATTATGAAATATTAGTGAAGAAAGCAACCAAAAATTTATGAGAAAAGTTAGCAGTTGTGGAGAACAGGTAGGAAAAGATCCTTGGCTTTTCTGATTATAAAAGTGATATTCACTCATTATGAAATACTTGAGAAAAATATTGAAAACTCTAAGCAAGAAAACAAAAGTTCCTCGCCATCCCCTTCTTGAACCTGATCTTGTCACCACACATGCTTTCTTGCCTCCCTGGCTGCCAGGAGGCACCCTCAGCGAACCCTGTCTTGCGCACGGACCAGAGTGTGCTGATCATTGAAACTGGGCCTCCCCAGACAGACAGTGGCCCTCAGCAGCAAAAAGCATACTTGCCCTGCCATGATGTTCCTGGCACTGTGTGGGACAATTAGTAGACACCCCGTGGATGTTTGTAGAGAGAGGCATGAAGTCCAAGTCCTTGTAAATCTCTGTAAAGTACCCTTCCCCTCCTCCAAGGAAGCCCTGAGTGCTCCAGGGCTCATGTTGTGTGTCCAAGCAGTGAGGTGAGCTCTGGAGCCAAAGCTGGCCCAACCAACCTGCCTTGACAGAGGAGGGTGGTGACAGCCATCCTTTAGGGACCACAGCCACTGACACTGCTGCTCATGAACAGGGGCCTCTGCATCCCTCCCTCAGCACCACCAGCTCCAGGCAACTCAGCAGAAGTCAGGGAGGAAGTACTTCAAAGGCTTCAGGGACAGACTGATGACCTGGAGACTCTAAAAAACTGATGGCAGCTAAAAGCCCTGCTTACTGGATCTGTCCCACCAAGTCTGAGTGGATGGTGAAAGCATCACCACAGAACAGCATATTGTGGTTATACCTAGCACTTAGTGATGAGCCAGTATACCACTGGATATAACTTTGACTTCTGTGAACCCAGGCAAGCAATACAGCCTCTGTGTTTGCAGTGTTTCCACTTCTGAGACAAGCAGTGCCTGCTTCATGGTTCCCTGGTGGGGAAGAAAGTTCTAGAAGTTAACAGAGCATGGTTAATGCCAGCTCTAGCTGTCACAGTCATTATTGTGACTTTGCAGTTCCCTTCTTGAGGAACTCATAATGTTGTTGGGAGGGTCAAATGATGTGCTGATGGGCTTACATCTGTTCTCAGGAGACTGAATAATCAAACAGTGAAGAATGTTGGCTCAAGGTCTTACATACATTATATGTACAAAGCCTCACTATTTCTAGCTCTGCAAACAGGGACAAGTCCTTATTCTTTGAGTCTTAGTTTCCTTACCTATAAAATATGGTGAATGATAGTTGTAAAGACTGAATCAGACAACATGACCCATTCAGTTCAGTTCAGTTCAGTCGCTCAGTCATGTCTGACTCTTTGCAACCCCATGGACTGCAGCACGCCAGGCCTTTCTGTCCATCATCAACTCCCGAAGTTTACTCAGACTCATGTCCATTGAGTTGGTGATGCCATCCAACCATCTCATCCTCTGCTGTCCCCTTCTCCTACCATCAATCTTTCCCAGCATCAGGGTCTTTTCAAATGAGTTAGCTCTTCACATCAGGTGGCCAAACTATTGGAGTTTCAGCTTTAGCATCAGTCCTTCCAATGAATATTCAGGACTGATCTCCTTTAGGATAGATTGGTTGGATCTCCTTGCAATCCAAGGGACACTCAACAGTCTTCTCCAACATCACAGTTCAAAAGCATCAATTCTTCAGTGCTCAGCTTTCTTTACAGTCCAACCCTCACATTCATACATGACTACTGGAAAAACCATAGCCTTGACTAGATGGACCTTTGTTGGCAAAGTAATGTCTCTGCTTTTTAATATGCTGTCTGGGTTGGTCATAACTTTTCCTTCCGGGGAGTAAGTATCTTTTAATTTCATGGCTACAATCATCATCTGCAGTGATTTTGGAGCCCCCAAAAATAAAGTCTGACACTGTTTCCATTGTTTCTCCATCTATTTCCCATGAAGTGGTGGGACCAGATGCCATGATCTTCGTTTTCTGAATGTTGAGCTTTAAGCCAACTTTTTCACTCTCCTCTTTCATTTTCATCAAGAGGCTCTTTAGTTCTTCACTTTCTGTGCTAAGGGTGGTATCATCTGCATACCTGAGGTTATTGATATTTCTCCCGGCAATCTTGATTTCAGCTTATCTTTCTTCCAGCCCAGCATTTCTCATGATGTACTCTGCATAGAAGTTAAATAAGCAGGGTGACAATAGACAGCCTTGACAGACTCCTTTTCCTATTTGGAACCAGTCTGTTGTTCCATGTCCAGTTCTAACTGTTGCTTCCTAACCTGCATACAGATTTCTCAAGAGGCAGGTCAGGTAGTCTGGTATTCCCATCTCTTTTAGAATTTTCCACAGTTTATTGTGATCCGCACAGTCAAAGGCTTTGGCATAGTCAATAAAGCAGAAATAGATGTTTTCCTGGAAATCTCTGGCTTTTTCCATGATCCAGTGGATGCTGACCATTTGATCTCTTGTTCCTCTGCCTTTTCTAAATCCAGCTTAAACATCTGGAAGTTCATGGTTCATGTGTTGCCAAAGCCTGATTTGGAGAATTTTGAGCATTACTTTGCTAGCGTGTGAGATGAGTGCAGTTGTGCGGTAGTTTGAGCATTCTTTAGCATTGCCTTTCTTTGGGACTGGAATGAAAACTGACCTTTTCCAGTCCTGTGGCCACTACTGAGTTTTCCAAATTTGCTGGCATATTGAGTGCAGCACTTTCACAGCATCAACTTTTAGGATTTGAGATAGCTCCACTGGAATTCCATCACCTCCACTAGCTTTGTTCGTAGTGATGCTTTCTAAGGCCCACTTGACTTCACATTCCAGGATGTCTGGCTCTAGGTGAGTGATCACACCATCGTGATTATCTGGGTCATGAAGATCTTTTTTGTACAGTTCTTTGCCACCTCTTCTTAATATCTTCTGCTTCTGTTAGGTCCATACCATTTCTGTCCTTTATTGAGCCCGTCTTTGCATGAAATGTTCCCTTGGTATCTCTAATTTTCTTGAAGAGATCTCTAGTCTTTCCCATTCTATTGTTTTCCTCTATTTCTTTGCATTGATCGCTGAAGAAGGCTTTCTTATCTCTTCTTGCTATTCTTTGGAACTCTGCATTTAGATGTTTATATCTTTCCTTTTCTCCTTTGCTTTTACTCTACTTTTCACAGCTATTTGTAAAGCCTCCTCAGAGAACCATTTTGCTTTTTTGCATTTCTTTTTCTTGGGGATTGTCTTGCTCTGTGTCTCTTGCACAATGTCATGAACCATGAGCCATTAGTCTGTCCATATACAGAATAGGTGTATGAACTGAGACAATGTGTTAGTCAAGATTCTGCACTGAAATAGAACCAATAGGGTACCTCTATCTATATATCTAAAGCTATCTATATCATATCCTATCTATCTGTCTATCGTCTGACTGCCTATCTATCCATCAAAACAGAAAAAGAGAGATAGATTTCTTCTAAGGAATTGCTTCATGTGATCGTGGGGGCTGGTAAGTCCGACCTCTATAGGAAAGACTGGCATTTTGGAAACTTAGGGAAGAGATATTGCAATTTGCAGTCCAAACTCATCAGGGCAGCAGGCTGGACATTCAAGCAGGATTTCTATGTCACAGTCTGAGGCTTAATTCCTTCATTCAGGAGAAAACCTGAGACTGCTCTTAGATTTTCTACTGATTGGATAAGACCCACTCACAGTATGGCGGGTAATCCGCTTTACTCAAAGCCCAAAGATTTTAATGTTAATCCCACTTTTAAAATACCTTCACAGTGACATCTTTACTGGGGTTTGACCAAACAACTTGGCACTGTAGCCTAGCCAAGTTGACACATAAAATTAACCATCACAGACAGTTTTGTAACTTCTCCAAGCCTGTTTCCCAAGCATCCAATAATGCTGTTAATACCTAAGTTATAGTATTTTTTTAAACAAACATTTTTTTTCCAATTTTTCTGTGTGTGTTTCTGGAAGTTCTAGGTGCTTGAGATATTGCAATGAGCAAAACAGAGTATCACCTTTGAGCTCACACTTGGAGGTGCTGAGGAAGGCACTTTTATTTAGTTGCTATATAAACTCCTCTGTCCATGGGATTCTCCAGGTAAGAATACTGGAGGGAGTCGCCATGCCCTTCTCCAGGGGATCTTCCCAACCCAGGGATCAAACCCAGGTCTCCTTCACTGCAGTCAGATTCTTTACCATCTAAGCCACCAGGGAAGCCTGTATAAACTGCCAGATATTGATAAGTGCTAGAAAGAAAAACAAAGCAGAAGCTGCTGTTGAGAGGACTAAAGGAGATGATGGAAACAAGGGCGTCCCTGAGGATTGAACAGACTTCAGGTGTTCAGTCTGTGTTGCCTTCTTTCCCTTATCAACCATAGTGTCGCATGATAAGTCATTTTCCCACCTTACCAGAAATTATTATGTATTTCCCCTTCTTGGCATAGACCATCTGGGAGTGAATCTTGATCATGCCTGTGGGCTGCAGGCAAACTCAGGAAGAAAGATGAAAAATAAACTTTTGCTTCCCTAGGTGCCTAAGTAAAGTTCTTTTACCCCTCACAGAAATATGGAATTCAGAAGGGGTAAAAAAAAAAACTGTTTTAAATTTATTTTGCATTGAAGTATAGTTGATTTACAATGTTGTGTTAGTTTCTGATGTATGGAAAAGTGATTCATATATATATATATTCTTTCTCATTAAGGTTTATTATAGGATATTGAATATATTTTCCAGTGCTATTATAGTAGGACCATGTTGTTTATCCATTCCATATATAATAGTTTACATCTGCTAATCCCAAACTTACAGTCCATCCCTTCCATGGTGGCTCAGTGGGAGACCCAGGTTTGATCCTTGGGTCAGGAATATCCCCTGGAGAAAGAAATGGCAACCCGCTCCAGTATTCTTGCCTGGAGAATTCCATAGACAGAGAAGCCTGGCACAATTACAGTCATTGGGTCACAAAAGAGTCAGGCACGACTTGGCAACAAAACAACAGCAATGGGTTTAGTTGCTCCAACCCTCTTCCCAGGAGGCACAGTGGTAAGGAATCCACCTGCAGTGTAGGGGACTCCAGAGACATGGGTTCGAACCCTGAGTCAGGAAGATCCCCTGGAGTAGGAAATGACTCCAGTATTCTTGGCTGGAAAATTCCATGGATAGAAGAGGCTGGCGGACCCCCACCCATGGGGTTGCAAAGAGTCAGACATGATTGAGCACACACGTTCTGGCTAGATGCTCTGCAGCGTGTGAAATCTTCCTGGATCAGATATTGAAACTGTCTCTCTTGCACTGGCAGAAGGATTCTTTACCTCTGATATCTTTATCATAGGATATTGAATATATTAATAGTTCCCTGTGTATACAGTAGGACCTTGTTGCTTGTCCTTCTATGTATAATATAATCATTTGCATCTGCTAATCCCAAATTTCCCATCCATCCCTCCCCCACACCCTCTCCCCTTCACCTTGGCAACCATGAGCCTGTTCTCTAGGTCTGTGAGTTTGCTTCTGTTTTCTGGATAGTTTCATTTGTGTTGTATTTTAGATCCCAAATATAAGTGATATAATACATGGTATTTGTCTTTCTATAATTTTATTTTTTGATGTCCTTGTCTGGTTTGGTATCAGGGTAATGCTGCAAGGAGATCCAACTAGTCCATTCTGAAGGAGATCAGCCCTGGGATTTCTTTGGAAGAAATGATGCTAAAGCTGAAACTCCAGTACTTTGGCCACCTCATGCAAAGAGTTGACTCATCGGAAAAGACTCTGATGCTGGGAGGGATTGGGGGCAGGAGGAGAAGGGGACGACAGAGGATGAGATGGCTGGATGGCATCACTGACTTGACGGACGTGAGTCTGAGTGAACTCCGGGAGTTAGTGATGGACAGGGAGGCCTGGCGTGCTGCGATTCATGGGGTCACAAAGAGTCAGACACGACTGAGAGACTGAACTGAAATGAACTGAACTGAATGCTGACTTCATAAAGTGGGTTTGGAAGCATTCTCTCATCTTCATTTTCTGGCAAGACTTTGAGAAAGAGAGGTATTAAATCTTTTTTAAAAATGTTTAGTAAAATCACCAGTAAAGTCTAATTCCAACTTTTGTTCATTGAGAGGCTTTTGGTTACTGATTCAACCTCCTTACTAGGAATTGGTCAAGTTTTCTCTTTCTTCATGATTAAGTCTTGGAAAATTGTGTTTCTAGGAATTTGTCCATTTATTCTAGGTGGTTCAACCTTTGGACATATACTTGTTTTTAGTATTGTCTTATGATTCTTTGTATTCGTATGGTATCAGTTGAAAATTCTCCTCTTTCATTTCTGATTTTACTTGACCCTTTCTTTTTCCTAGTTAGTCTAATTGAAGACTTGTCAATTATCTTTCCAAAGAATCATTTCTTAGTCTCTGTTTTATTTCCCTTCTGAACTTTATTATTTCCTTCCTACTACTAACTTTGGGTTTCGTTTGTTCTTTTTCTAGCTCCTTTAGGTGAAAAGTTAGATTATTTGTTAGAGTTTGGTATTATTAACTGTAAAGACCATGCTGTACATTACCTCCCCAGGGCTTCTTTATTTTATAAATGCAAATTTGCACCTTTGGGTCTTCTTCACCCATTTCACCCAACCTCTAGTCCCTGATGCTGGCAACCACCAATATGTTCTCTGTATCTGTGAGTTTAGTTTGGGGGTTTTGTATGTTTATTTGTTTTTTAGATTCCCAATATAAGTGAGATCATACAGTATTTGCCTTTGTCTCACTTGTTTCATTTAGAATAATGCCCTTGAGGTCCATCTATGTTATCACAAATAGCCAGATTTCATTCATTTTTTATGGCTGAATAATATTCCATTGTGTGTGTGTGTGTGTGTGTGTGTGTGTGTGTTCATTCATTGATTCGTTGGTAGACAGTTAGGTTGTTCCCTGTGTTGACTACTGAACATAATGCTGCAATGAACCTGGATGTGCAAATATCTTTTTGAGTTAGTGTTTTTGTTTTCTTCAGATAAATACCTATAAATTGAATTGTTGGATCATATGATAGTTTAGTTTTAATGTTTTTGAGAAATCTTCATACTGCTTTTCATAGTGGCTGCACCAATTTACATTCCCATCAGCAGTGCACAAGAGTTTCTCTTTCTCTACACCGTCATCAATACTTGTTATTTCTTGTCTTTTTGGTAATTTTTTTTCTCCCTCTTTTTAATTTATGGTCATTGTGCTCTGCTTTCTGAGACAGTCCTCATATATCTTCATCTATGTAGAGTCTTTATCTTCATCTTCCAAACTTTCTAGTAAGTTTTCTAAAACAATTTTATTTAAGCATTTTGTCCAGATAGAAAAAATGTAAATATCAAAAGTAGTCAACTGTGTAGCCAGCACTTAGCTCTGGAAAGAACATTGCCACCACTGCAGATGCCATCCTTGTGCCTTACTCACTCACTATCCTTCCTAAGGGAAACAGCTATCCTTTATTTCAAATATTTTAAATTAGCTTTGCCTGTTTTGTGCTTCACATAAATGGAAGCACACAGAATTGTATTATTTTGTGTCTGGCTTCTTTCACTCACCACTGTTTAGGCAATTCATTTGTCTTGTATGCATTCTCATTTCTGCATGGTATTCCACTATAAGAATGTATTACAATTTATTTGCCCATTTTATAGTGCTAATAGATGATTGTTTCCAGTTTTTATGGATAGTCCTGCTGTGATCATTCTTGCACATGTCTTTTGGTGAACACATGTATGCATTTCTGTTGGATACACACCTAGGAACAGAATTATTGGGTCATAGGACATTCGTATTTTTGGCATTAGTGGATGCTGTGAACCAGTTTTCCATATGTGTTTTATCAACTGACATTCCCCTCAGCACCATATGAGAACTCCAGTTGCTGTACATTGTCGCTAATACTTGGAGTGTGTATGTGTGTGTGTTTGTGTGTGTTTTGTTACTCATTTTAGCCATTATGGTGGATGGCACATCATTGTGGTTTTATTTTTTTCCTGAAGTTGAGCATTTTTTCTTACCCATTTGAGTATTCTGTTTGTAAAGTGACTGTTCGGAAATTTAGTCCAATTTTCTATCAGTTTTCTAAATTCTTTTGTTATTTATTTATAGACATTCTCTCCACATTCTGGATACAAATATTTTGTTGGAGATAAAATTGCAAATATTTTCTGTTATGCTGTGGCTTGCCTTTTCACACCTGTGACAGTATGTTTTTGTTAGCAGAAGTTCTTAATTTTAATGTTTTCAAATACATCAATCCAGTGTGACCTTTCTGATACCTTATTTTGAATTTGTGGATTCTTTAGCTGTTTCTTTGTTGTTGCTTGTTCCCAAGATAAATAGAATATTTCCTTTCAGCTGCGTGAGAATATTGATGCTTTTTAAAAGCTTTCCATTTCCTGCACAGCCTCTGTATCCTCTCAGGTCTGTCTGCTCCATCCCTGCCATTCACCTGGCTGGTTTCTTCAAGCGTCTGTGACTCTTGGCTGTTTGCTGATGTGTGAGTCCTTGGTGTTCAGTGGGCCTCACCCTGGAGTGAGCTGTCTTGTGGGGTGAGTCCCCATTGCTTATGAAGTTAGGTCACTCCTCTTGGATTGGTTCAAATGCACCAAAAAATACACTTTCAGTCTTCTTCCTGAAGGATTAAATCCTGGCTCCAGAGTCCTGAGGCTACATTGTGGGAAGAAGAACAAGAGCCCACAAGCAGCTGGTGTCCACTAAAGCAGACATACTTTGCTTTACCCTCTCCAGAAAATAAATCTCCAGCATTCTGTTAGAAAAGTGGAGATGTATCCCTGTGTCAGGAGCAATGGGTAGGATCTGAGTGCCCAACAGCTTAGTAAAGAGATTTGAAAGCAAACATCAAATTTATAGCTCACTCCTCTCTTTTCCTCCTGAGACCCAGGATGCTTCCAGTTTCTGAGCCTTTGGGGATTTTGTACTGTAAACCAAGACTTCCCTACTGCTGGCTTGTAATTCATCTTTCCCAGTTCTGCTAAGTCCATTTCCAGTCACCACTCTGCTTTCTAGCTTCCATACAGTTGTTGTTGCCTCTGTTCCTGTTCCCTTAGTAGGTTTATGTCTTTGAAAATTCTTCCCCATGATTTTATTGAGATTGGAGGAAGAAGCAAATGTAAATGGAGGCACTCAATTTACTACTTTTAACTAGAAGTCACTACATTAATTCCTTAATCCTTTCAGAATTTATTTTTGTATGTGTATGGTACGCACCAGAAATTTAAAGTTATGTATATATTTCAAAGAGATATTCATTTATTCCAAAATCATATATTGAATAATTCATTCTCTCTCCCATGTCCTGGAATGTTCTGCTTCTAAACACCTGCTCAGTGTACTCTTTCTTCTCGTTCAAGTCTTTGTACAATGTTTGCAGGCCAGAGAAAGCCATGTATACTACCCGATTAAAAATGCACACCCGAGACTTCCCTGGTGATCCACTGATTAAGAATCCAGCCTTGCAATGCAGGGGACAGAGCTTCGATCCCTGGACTGGGAACTAGGATCCCACATTCCATGGGGCAACTAAGCCCATACACTGCAACCACTGAGCCCATGTGCTTCAACTAGACAGTCTGTGCACTGCAAGGAAAGATCCTGCATGACACAACTAAAACCCAATGCATACAAATGAATTAATTAAAAAATGCACACCCACGTCTGTTGCTTTCTTTCTCCTCTCCAATTTTTTATAGTACTTCCCACCCTGTTATATCGGAGCAGGCAATGGCACCCCACTCCAGTACTCTTGCCTGGAAAATGCCATGGACAGAGGAGCCTGGTAGGCTGTAGTCCATGGAGTTGCAAAGAGTCGGACATGACCGAGTGACTTCACTTTCACTTTTCATTTTCATGCATTGGAGAAGGAAATGACACCCTACTCCAGTGTTCTTGCCTAGAGAATCCCAGGGACGGGGGAGCCTGGTGGGCTGCCGTCTATGGGGTTGCACAGAGTTGGACACGACAAGTGACTTAGCAGCTGCAGCAGCAGCACCCTATTATATACTATGATTAACCATGTCTTTTATTTTTTGTATTTTGATGTTTTGACATCTGCAGCCTTGCTAACCCTCCTCAGTTCAGTTCATTTCAGTCATTCAGTCATGTTCGACTCTTTGGGACCCTGTGAATCACAGCACACCAGGCCTCCCTGTCTATCACCAACTCCCAGAGTTCACTCAAACTCATGTCCATCGAGTCAGTGATGCCATCCTATGGTTAACCAAATACTAGAGATAATTCACCCAAGAGTATGCTTTTCAAATACAAGCAGTCCAGAGCCCTCCCACCACCCACCTTCTCGATCCAGCTGTCACTCTCCATACTGCTGTTCACCTGCCCTAATCACCCTAGTGGAGGTGCCAGGCAACTAGAGACAGCCCCTCTATCCCAGAACCCGCTGAAATTATTCAGACTTGCCCTCTTAAACCTGTTTGCCCTGTCTTTTCCTGTTTCTTCTATGAAAACCACAGTAAAAGCTCTTGCCTACACTTCTGGAACCTCATTCCTGCCTCCTGACCAACCGGGTGCTTCCCCACATGGCCCTGCATGGTGTGGCATGCCCCCTTCCTTTTAAGATCTGTGAGAAACAAATAATGTTTTCTACGGCAGTCATCTCCTGATCTGTCGCCTTACCGTGCCTCACTAAATTGTCAAACATTTACTTTTCTATTTTGGGCTGATTTTCCCTCATTAGACAGTAGCTTCTGTGAACTCAAGGATGTTACATATTTTGGTTGTTATCTTGTGCATGATACCTATCATTCAACAAACACATGCAGAATGAATTAGCAAATTCATTGTTTTCAAACAAGCATGGCTTTGTTTCCATACTCTCTATTTTGTTCCACTTGTTAATTTATTTATTCCAATATAGTTCTACTCTAAATTATTTTCTATAATTTTGTAGTTTAATACTAACAGAGCAAACTGCCATTCATTGTGCCCCTTTTTCAAGATACTGTATTGTTGTTATTACCTATTATTGAACATATTTTAATCAGCTAATGTTTAGGTAGAATTTTTGTATTATGATTCATATTAGTTAATTATTTATTAACCCAAGTTAAAAAGTACAAAAGAAAAAAAAAGTACAAAAGAGTAAAAAATGAAGGTAACTGTTCCCCTTACTCTAGTCCCCCTTCCCAGTGGCAGCCACTTTGTAAAAATCTTTGTTTCCTAGAAATAATTCAGGTGTGTGCTTGTTGTATCTATATAATATATATATGTGTGTGTGTATGTGTATGTATAAATATATTTCTAATCTACTATTTATACTTCTGACATGCATATAAAATATAGATATATAGTCACAATGAAGAAAGAAATGGAAACTCACTCCAGTATTCTTGCCTGGGAAATCCCATGGACAGAGGAGCCTGGTGGGCTGCAGTCCATGAGGTTGCAAGGAGTCGGACACAACTGAATGACTAACAGCCCATATAGTCACATAAATGGAAAAGTTCTATAAATGGTATTTTATACCTTGCTTTTTCCAGTTTAACATATTTTGAAGAATATTCCACATTTGCCCATCCATTTTTGTTACCTTTCTTCCATATGTGTTCCCCTTTATGGATATAATGCAGTTTATTGACCTCATTGACATATGAATGTAAGTTTTGGATATTTCTAATATTTTGTCATTTTTTGTTACCTTACTTCATATATTATATTATTTTGTCCAATTATGCCATGATCATCCTAATACATATAATAAATAAAGTTAAAATCACAGTGAGGTCACTTATACTTCATTAGAATTAGCAAAGAGTTGGTTAGTTTTTTTAAGTTGATAGTAAACATAGATGGAGAAGACCTGGAAAAACAAGTATTCTCCCAGACTGCTATGACTTTGGAAAGCATTTGACAATGTCTATCAAAATTACTACTGCATTCATTTACTTAGAAACTTCACTGACACGCATATCACGACATGTAGTCAAAGACTTGTTAGAATTTTGACTGAGATTTCATTAAATTTATCATTTATTTCATGAAGTGAAAGTCTCACAGTTGTGTCTGACTCTTTCTGATCCCATGGACTGTAGCCTGCCCAGCTCCTCTGTCCATGGAATTCTCCAGCAAGAGTGTTGGAGTGGGTTGCCATTTCCTTCTCTAGGGGATCTTCCCGACCTGGGGATCAAACACAGGTCTCCTGCATTACAGGCAGATTATTTACCAACTGAGTCACTAGGGAAGCCATATCATTTAGTTTAGGGACAGTTAATGATCATATTAGTGACTTTCCATTCAGTAAGACACAGTTTAATATTCCACCTCTCTAAGTTTTCTTTTGTAATTTCCAGTAGAGGTGATATATGTCTTTCATATTTCTTAGGTTTGTTTTTAGATACTACATAGCTTTTCTGCCATTAAGTGGAAATATTACTACTCTGAAATTCTGAATCAGCTAATGACAGCATTTGGGCTTCCCTGCTGGCTCAGTGGTAAAGAATCCATCTGCCAATGCAGGAGATGTGGGTTCGATCCCTGGTTTGGGTAGATCCCCTGGAGAAGGAAATGGCAACCCACTCCAGTATTCTTGCCTGGGAAATTCCATGGACAGAGGAGCCTAGAGGGCCACAGTCTAGGTGATTGCAGAGTCAGACATGACTTAGTAACTGAGTGCACAATGGTAGCATTTGGGGAAAGTATTTTTTAATACAGCTACTTTGGCTCTTAATACACATTTGATTCTCTGACCTCTTCTCAATTTCCTGCAGTACCGAGATCCAGTGCAATTTTAGTTCCACATTTTCATTTATAAATTCATTTACACAACTGGCAATTATTTATCCATGACTATATCTTAACTATATATATATATATATATATATACATACACACACATATAAAAAACTATATATATATATATATTTTACTGTTTTTCCAGTTTACTGCTCTTTCTTGCATTGTAAAACTTCTCTTGGATTAATTTTTTTGTTGAAGTACAGTCTCTTTAATTTTTTTAGTAGAAGCTGTAAGGGTAAAATTATTCTGAGTCTTTGCAGGTCTGAAAATGTCCTTCATATTTGAATCAACATTGGCCAGAAATAAAATTCTAGTTTCAAAACCTTTTACTTTTGAAACTTTAAGGTTATTGTTGTATGATTTTCCTACCTAATTCTTATGTTTCTATAAGTAAGCTGTTGCTTTCTCTCAGAAAGCTTTGAGAATTTTTTCCTCTTTCAGTCTTAGAACTTCAGAAATCTCATCATAAAGTCACTAACAGCAAAGCTGTTTTGAGTCTGAAAACCTGCATTATTTTCCTCTTTTTAATTCATTGATTATTTTGTGCCCTCCATTCTCATGATTCTTATTCTAAAATTTCTCCTTCATGGATGTAGGGAGACCAGCAATATTGTACATTGATATGTACAATTTTGCCATTTCATTTTCATTTTTTGGTCTTTCATTGAACTATAGGTTCTCAAATACTTTTAAAGAATGAATGGTTGTTCTCTTATCAATTTGTAAACCTAACTAAAGAGGTAATAATTTAAATCGATTTTGGTCATTTACACTCTAATATGAATAAGTTAGTGATAATAGACTAGGCATTTCAGCATAAGCAACCTACAAAATGGAAATTTGGCCAAGCACACAAGTTCTTGCAAAAGCATCAACCTCAGATATATTCTGTAAAACTTAAAGTCTAGATAATTGTTCCCTGGGAAATTTCTCTTAAAAAAGCAAAATACAGATGTCCCTCCTATGTAGTTTCCAAGTCAATTTCAGATGTTGAAT
The DNA here is from genome assembly GCF_042477335.2 of Ovis canadensis. NCBI lineage: Eukaryota > Metazoa > Chordata > Mammalia > Artiodactyla > Bovidae > Ovis > Ovis canadensis. The sequence goes on along the minus strand of NC_091246.1, from coordinate 23,123,729 downwards.
TTTAAAGGAAACCAGAGTGACCACATGAGAGGTAAATTTCAGGCTACACATATGGCAGGATGGGAGGCCTAAACTGAGAGGTATTTGGTGATGGGTCTTAGTTTCTCTAAAGGAAAAAAGTGTTTCTCTGTTTCAGATAATGTGACTTATTATTTCTAAGCTGAAAGAAACTCACATTTGCTCCAGGGGAATATTAGACTTCCTTCCTCAACTGGCTTTCAGTTTTCTCTTTTCAAATAAAAAATTTGATTCTTTAAAGTAACTATAAAACCCTGGGTTTCAAACTTGTATCCTTATTATAACCAGATGGGAGTTGTAGATCTCTCTGATATATCAGAGACCAAAGAAGGGATGTCTGGTTAATCTCTTTGGTAGATTTCTTAAATCTCCTGGCTTTTCCCATGAGCAAAAAAAAAAAAAAAAAAGTAATAAAATAAATTAGATCCAGTTACAAATTAAAAGACGCTTACTCCTTGGAAGAAAAGTTATGACCAACCTAGATAGCATATTCAAAAGCAGAGACATTACTTTGCCAACAAAGGTCCGTCTAGTCAAGGCTATGGTTTTCCCAGTGGTCATGTATGGATGTGAGAGTTGGACTGTGAAGAAAGCTGAGCGCCAAAGAATTGATGCTTTTGAACTGTGGTGTTGGAGAAGACTCTTGAGAGTCCCTTGGACTGCAAGGAGATCCAAGCAGTCCATTCTGAAGGAGATCAACCCTGGGTGTTCTTTGGAAGGAATGATGCTAAAACTGAAACTCCAGTACTTTGGCCACCTCATGTGAAGAGTTGACTCATTGGAAAAGACTCTGATGCTGGGAGGGATTGGGGGCAGGAGGAGAAGGGGATGACAGAGGATGAGATGGCTAGATGGCATCACTGACTCGATGGACGTGAGTTTAAGTGAACTCTGGGAGATGGTGATGGACAGGGAGGCCTGGGGAGCCGCGATTCATGGGGTCGCAAAGAGCTGGACACAACTGAGCAACTGAACTGAACTGAACTGACATGCTATTGTGTTAGATTTTTCCTTTTACCTTAACTTTAAAATTTATACGTGTTTTTAACAGGCAAAATTAACATTTTGAAAAGTTGAAGCTTCAGTATCAGAAAACTATTAGAGACAAGAAGAGAGCAATGATTTTATCTTGATTAGTTCTCTGGGAAATCGATTGCAGTCATAAAGGTGAACTGTGTCCAGCCTTCACTGATTCCAGCAGCAGTTGGCATCGTCTTATGTTGCTGCCATATTGGACAAACTCACTTTCATTGGTATTGATCAGAATTTATTGATCTAGTTCAAGTACCATCAAATTACTTTGTCAAAAGTTCATTATGTAGGACTGGAAACATTTCAAAATAAACCAACTATTTTTAATAAGGACTGGGATATATGAAAGACTATAACATGATTCATTAATTTTTTTTTACCTTCCTTGCATTGAAATGACCTTACAAGCACCATCTAAGTAGAACATGATGGAATGAAGGTTTCCACATAGCTTGCCTGAATTTCTAAGAAAAATAAATAAATTTACCACAATTTCTCCAAAGCTGATTGATAATATCAGAGTGGAGTTCTGGTTATGTGGAAGTAAACATTTCTCAAAGAAATCATTAGCATACAGACTATCTCTGAAATAGCCATGTCAAAATACTGGAATACTTTATAGGAGCTGTTTGAATGGCAGAACCACTGGCTGAGAAGCAAGCCCATAGACTGGAGTCAGTACATCAGGAGACCAAGGGGCCATCTGGAGGCACCTGTGGGTGACCTCAGGGCTGCTGACAGTCCTCTCCCCTGGCCAGTGCCAGCATGCTTACCCCACATGCCTGAAGCTGGACTAGCCATCTCTCATATTAAGTACGTTAAGAATGTCTGACAATTTTAGATGCTGCTGCTGCTGCTGCTAAGTCGCTTCAGTCATGTCCAACTCTGTGCGACCCCATAGATGGAAGCCCACCAGATTCCTCTGTCCCTGGGATTCTCCAGGCAAGAACACTGGAGTGGGTTGCCATTTCCTTCTCCAATGCATGAAAGTGAAAAGTGAAAGTCAAGTCACTCAGTCATGTCCAACTCTTCGCGACCCCATGGACTGCAGCCTACCAGGTTCCTCCGCCCATGGGATTTTCCAGGCAAGAGTACTAGAGTAGGGTGCCATTGCCTTCTCCGAATTTTAGATGAGACATCATTACATATGTATATAACAGAGCAGCAAAATTAATCTGTACCATCAGCAACTTTAGTTTCCTCTCTTTTCTTCCCAAAGGAGGAAACTAAGGCCCAGAGGTCTACAGAGGTTTTCTGCCCAAAAGTCTTTTGCCCCCTGTCTTGTCTCTTGGAGTGGGTTAGTAAAGATTTCTTCCAATGATCATAGGATAATTGAACTTTCTCCTTCTCCTTGCATCAAAGGAATCTCATCATCTCATGATGATTTTTATCACATCCTTCTTTTCCTACATTTTTAACTTCCTAAGACATCGTTGAAAATTATTATTCTAAATCGTATGTGCTCCTGCTTCTCAGTTACTTGATCAAATGTACTATGTGCTGTCCTCGTCAGTTTAAATCTGATTTTTTTTCTATTGCTTTATTGGGTTTGTCAATGCATGCAGATGGTGCTAAGAAGAAACTTAAAATTGGACTTACTTTGAGGTTTGTTTTAAAAAAAAACTTTATTATAATGTTTCATTTCCATGTAATAAAATAATACTGATTGTATCATAATTAAAAGATGATATTATCACTCAAATTTGCATGAGTTCATTGAGGTTTCATGATGACGAGTGATTCCATCAAACTGAAAGATGTTTCTAGATATTTAATCACAAAGAGTATATTAGAAGTTAAAGCAACCACTACCACACCCATATTTGGGATGTGTCAATTCTATTGCTAAAAATAATCTAACTTTTCATCAATCATTAGAATGGCCAAAATCCAGAACACTGCAACACCAAATGCTTATGAGGATGTCTAGCAATAAGGACGCTCATTCATTGCTGCTGGGAATGCAAAAGTCTGCCACCATTTTGGAAAAGTTTTTTGATAGTTTCTTATTGAACTAAACATACTCTTACCATAGGATTCAGCAATCATGATTCTTAGCATTTACCCAAAGGAGTAAAAAAATTATGTTCACACAAATACTTGCACATGGATGCTGGTAGCAGTTTTGCTCATAAATACCAAAAGTTGGATGTCAACTAGATGTCCTCTAGTAGGTGAATTGATAAATAAACAATGGCATATCAAGATAATGGAATTACACAGTGCTAAGAATGATCTCTGTTCGTTTCTAAGGCAAACCATTCAATATCATGGTAATCCAAGTCAATGTCCCAACTAGTAATGCTGAAGAAGCTGAAGTTGAACGGTTCTATGAAGACCTACAAGACCTTTTGGAACTAACACCCAAAAAAGATGTCCTTTTCATTATAGGGGACTAGAATGCAAAAGTAGAAAGTCAAGAGACACCTGGAGGAACAGGCCAATTAGGCCTTGGAATACGGAATGAAGCAGGGCAAAGGCTAATAGAGTTTCACCAAGAGAATGCACTGGCCATAGAAAACACCCTCTTCCAACAACACAAGAGAAGACTACACATGGACATCACCAGATGGTCAACACCAAAATTAGATTGATTATATTCTTTGCAGCCAAAGATGGAGAAGCTCTATACAGTCAACAAAAACAAGACCAGGAGCTGACTGTGGATCAGATCATGAACTCCTTATTGCCAAATTCAAACTTAAATTGAAGCAAGTAGGGAAACCACTAGACCATTCAGGTTTGACCTAAATCAAATCCCTTATGATTATACAGTGGAGTAAGAAATAGATTTAAGGGCCTAGATCTGATAGATAGAGTGCCTGATGAACTTTGGAATGAGGTTCATGACATTGTACAGGAGACAGGGATCAAGACCATCCCCATGGAAAAGAAATGCAAAAAAGCAAAATGGCTGTCTGGGGAGGCCATACAAATAGCTGTGAAAAGAAAAGAAGTGAAAAGCAAAGGAATAAAGGAAAGATATAAGCATCTGAATGCAGAATTCCAAAGAATAGCAAGGAGAGATAAGAAAGCCTTCCTCAGCAATCAATGCAAAGAAATAGAGGAAAACAACAGAATGGGAAAGACTAGAGATCTCTTCAAGAAAATTAGAGATACCAAGGGAACATTTCATGCAAAAATGGGCTCGATAAAGGACAGAAATGGTATGGACCTAACAGAAGCAGAAGATGTTAAGAAGAGGTGGCAAGAATACACAAAAGAACTATACAAAAAAGATCTTCATGACCCCAATAATCACGACTGTATGATCACTCACCTAGAGCCAGACATCCTAGAATGTGAAGTCAAGTGGGCCTTAGAAAGCATCTCTACGAACAAAGATAGTGGAGGTGATGAAATTCCAGTGGAGCTATTTCAAATCCTGAAAGATGATGCTGTGAAAGTGCTGCACTCAATATGCCAGCAAATTTGGAAAACTCAGCAGTGGCCACAGGACTGGAAAAGGTCCGTTTTCATTCCAATCCCAAAGAAAGGCAATGCCAAAGAATGCTCAAACTACCGCACAATTGTACTCACCTCACATGCTAGTAAAGCAATGCTGAAAATTCTCCAAGCCAGACTTCAACAATACATGAACAAAGAACTTCCAGTGTTCAAGCTGGTTCTAGAAAAGGCAGAGGAACCAGAGACCAAATGGCCAACATCCTCTGGATCATGGAAAAAGCAAGAGAGTTCCAGAAAAACATCTTTTTCTGCTTTATTGACTATGCCAAAGCCTTTGACTGTGTGGATCACAATAAACTGTGGACAATTCTGAAAGAGATGGGAATACCAGAGCACCTGACCTGCCTCTTGAGAAACCTGTATGCAGGTCAGGAAGCAACAGTTAGAACTGGACATGGAACAACAGACTGGTTCCAAATAGGAAAAGGAGTACCTCAAGGATGTCTATTGTCACCCTGCTTATTTAACTTGTATGCAGAGTACATCATGAGAAATGCTGGGCTGGAAGAAGCACAAGCTGGAATTAAGATTGCCGGAAGAAATATCAGTAACCTCAGATATGCAGATGACACCACCCTTAAGGCAGAAAGTTAAGAAGAACTAAAGAGCCTCTTGATGAAAGTGAAAGAGGAGAGTGAAAAAGTTGGCTTAAAGCTCAACATTCAGAAAATGAAGATCATGGCATCTGGTCCCATCACTTTATGGGAAATAGATGGAGAAACAGTGAAAACAGTGTCAGACTTTATTTTGGGGGGCTCCAAAATCACTGCAGATGGTGACTGCAGTTATGAAATTAAAAGACACTTACTTCTTGAAAGGAAAGTTAAAAGCAGAGACCTTACTTTGCCAACAAAGGTCCGTCTAGTCAAGGCTATGATTTTTCCAGTAGTCATGTATGGATGTGAGAGCTGGACTATAAAGAAAGCTGAGCACCGAAGAATTGATGCTTCTGAACTGTGGTGTTGGAGAAGACCCAACCAGTCCATCCTAAAGGAGATCAGTCCTGGGTGGTCATTGGAAGCACTGATGTTGAAGCTGAAACTCCAGTACTTTGGCCACCTGATGCAAAGAACTGACTCATTTGAAAAGACCCTGATGTTGGGAAAGATTGAGGGCAGGAGGAGAAGGGGACAACAGAGGATGAGATGGTTGGATGGCCTCACTGACTCAATGGACATGGGTTTAGGCAGACTCCAGGAGTTGGCGATGGACAGGGAGGCCTGGCGTGCTGTGGTTCATGGGGTCACAAAGTTTGGACACAACTGAGCAACTGCACTGAACTTGTCCCTTTACTCTGTTCCTGTTTATATCTATATCTGTATCTGTATCTGTATCTGTATCTATGGCTTTGTGCTAAGTCTCTTCAGTCGTGTCCAACTCTGTGTGACCCTATGGATTATAGCCTGCCAGGTTCCCCTGTCTATGGGATTTTCCAGGCAAGTCTACTGGAGTGGGTTGCGTGCCCTTCTCTAATCTATATCTATGTGTACATTGTCTCTATCTATATCTATCTACCTGTCTATCATCTATGTGTCTCCTATGGCTTCTATTTCTCTGGAGAACTATGACTAACTCAGCTTTATTCTTTCATTCTCATACTTCTTCAAATATATGTATATATCTTAAATTTATTTTTTTCTAATTTCCATTTCTTAATCTCTGCTCTGTTCTGAGAGATTTTCTTAGTTTTATTTCCTTCTTTTATTCTTCAAGGAAACCTTTAAATGGAAATCTTCAACCGTATATAAAAGTAGAGAGAACTGAATAATAAAACTCCCTTATACCCATCATTCAACTAGAACAATTATCAACTCTTGACAAATTTCATTTTACTTTTATTCTCATTAATTTCCCACCTCCAGCTAGACTATTTTGAAGTAAATTCCAAATACCATATCATTTTGTTTATCTATTCTTCAGTACGTATTTCTCAGTTAGGATAGATAATAGACATCACTTCTAAAACACATCCAATCATATCATCCCTAAAATAATAAGAATAATTCTTTAATTTAATTAAATTGCAAATCCATTTTTAATGTCTGCCACTGTATCATGGTTGTTTTTCAGCTGGGTTATTTGAATCAAGACTCATTGGATTGATAAATCTCTTAAATGCTTTTAATTACAGGTTGTTTCTTCTACATTTTTTTGTTTTTATAACTTATCTGTTGAGCAGACTAGGTCTTTTCCTCTATAGTTTCTCGTACCTTGAATTTTGCTGGTAGCAGCCCAGAAGTATTACTTAACATATTTCCCTGTCCCCAGTATTTCTTGTAAGCAGCTAATTATATCTAATTAATAGAAGTTTATCAGATTCAAGTTTGAATTTTTTTCAGGAAAATTTCAAGTTGGTGTTTTTCTTTCCTACTGCATTACATCAAGGGGTACATATGCCAGTTCGCTCTTTTCTTCTTAATGCTGAAATTAAACTGTGGGGTTTGGAGGTTGTCAGCCTGATTATAAGTTTTGCATAACTTTTTCACTTAATGGTTTTAGAAGCTATTAATCGTCATTGCTTAAGTTTGTTATTTTACAACAAACTACAAAATGATAATATCTTAATTCTACAAATCCTTCTTTTTTAAAATTTTCCATCAAGCAAAGTTTTTCCTCAAACTACCGCACAATTGCACTCATCTCACATGCTAGTAAAGCTCAAAATTCTCCAAGCCAGGCTTCAGCAATACGTGAACCGTGAACTCCCTGATGTTCAAGCTGGTTTTAGAAAAGGCAGAGGAACCAGAGATCAAATTGCCAACATCCTCTGGATCATGGAAAAAGCAAGAGAGTTCCAGAAAAACATCTATTTCTGCTTTACTGACTATGCCAAAGCCTTTGACTGTGTGGATCACAATAAACTGTGGAAAATTCTGAAAAGAGATGGGAATACCAGACCATCTGACCTGCCTCTTGAGAAATCTGTATGCAGGTCAGCAAGCAACAGTTAGAACTGGACATGGAACAACAGACTGGTTCCAAATAGGAAAAGGAGTACGTCAAGGCTGTATATTGTCACCCTGCTTATTTAACTTCTATGCAGAGTACATCATGAGAAACGCTGGACTGGAAGAAACACAAGCTGGAATCAAGATTGCCAGGAGAAATATCAATAACCTCAGATATGCAGATGACACCACTCTTATGGCAGAAAGTGAAGAGGAACTAAAAAGCCTCTTGATGAAAGTGAAAGAGGAGAGTGAAAAAGTTGGCTTAAAGCTTAACATTCAGAAAATGAAGATCATGGCATCCGGTCCCGTCACTTCGTGGGAAATAGATGGGGAAACAGTGGAAACAGTGTCAGACTTTGTTTTTTGAGGCTCCAAAATCACTGCAGATGGTGACTGCAGCCATGAAATTAAAAGACGCTTACTCCTTGGAAGAAAAGTTATGACCAACCTAGATAGTATATTCAAAAGCAGAGACACTACTTTGCCGACTAAGGTCCGTCTAGTCAAGGCTATGGTTTTTCCTGTGGTCATGTATGGATGTGAGAGTTGGACTGTGAAGAAGGCTGAGCACCAAAGAATTGATGCTTTTGAACTGTGGTGTTGGAGAAGACTCTTGAGAGTCCCTTGGACTGCAAGGAGATCCAACCAGTCCAGTCTGAAGGAGATCAGCCCTGGGATTTCTTTGGAAGGTATGATGCTAAAGCTGAAGCTCCAGTACTTTGGCCACCTCATGCGAAGGGTTGACTCATTGGAAAAGACTCTGATGCTAGGAGGGATTGGAGGCAGGAGGAGAAGGGGACAACCGAGGATGAGATGGCTGGATGGCATCACGGACTCTATGGATGTGAGTCTGAGTGAACTCCGGGAGTTGTTGATGGACAGGGAGGCCTGGTGTGCTGCGATTCATGGGTTTGCAAAGAGTTGGACACGACTGAGTGACTGAACTGAACTGAACTTGAAGTTTTTCCCTATCTACCGTATTATTACTTTGAAGTACAGTTATTTCCCTTTATTTCAGTTTTCAGGACAATGAATTGGTTACTTAGTGACAAATGAGTTTGTGTGTATAGCACAATGCTAGTATCATTTTGAACTCATGAAATTATTTAAAACCAATTTACATGCTGTGATTCACTACAATTATTACAATTTGATGATGCTCAAAATGCTCCATCTTTGCCTAGTATTTTATTTTCCTATGGTTGCTGTATCAAATTATCACAAACTTGGTGAGTTAAACAATTGAAATTTATTATTTCACAGTCCTGGAGGCCAGAAGCCCAAAATCATTTTCACTAGATCAAAATCAAGGTGTTGGCAGGGTCACATCCCCTCTAAATTAGTTTCCTGTTTAATTTATTAAATCTCTTGCTTTCTGGATATGTCCTCTATTAAATACATACTCTAAGACTTAATTATCAAGATATCTGATTTTGTTTTTTCTCACAATCACCTGTTCTTTTGCCGTAATGGTATGTTTTTATTTTGAATGTTCTTATTCCATGAATGTAATCCCCTCTTTTTATCAGCCTGAGAATTTAACATCTTTTTCAGATTGCCCTAAAATTCTTATTCTCAAGTTTTGCATTGTGTGTGTGTGCGCGCATGTGTGTATAAATGTGATTGTGGTCAATCTGAATGACACACCTGTAATTGTTTGGTGCACAATTTATAATTATGTAAGCTATATGCAGTGGACCTGGGTCTTCTGGCTATTTTTCCTAACACTGGACTTCCTCATATGTTTTGTAATTCTTGTGTGTGAGCTTGTCTTCTGTGGGAATTTCACTTCTTGGCTGTCCCAAGGCATTCTTGTCTCCCTGTGAAGCGCTTTCACGTTAACCCACAGGTACATGGCTCCCAGGGCCTCCCAAGTGGCGCTAGTGGTAAAGAACCTGCCTGCCCGTGCAGGAGATGTAAGAGACTTGGGTTTGATCTCTGGGTCTGGAAGATGCCCTGAAGGAACGCATTGCAACCCATTCCGGTATTCTTGCCTGGAGAATCCTGTGGACAGAGGAACCTGGCAGGCTAGGGTGGAGAAGAGTCGGACACAATTGAAGCAACTTCGCACGCACACAAGCACATGGTTCCCAGTCAGACCATGGGTTAATGACCTGGCTCTTCACCCCCTGGTGAAGCTCACATGCATGCTGATGATTTCCATCCAGGCCTCTGGTGCAGAGGGATTCCAGCTCCTTCTTACAGGCAGCGATGGGTCTCTTTGGGGCCCTGAAGACATGTCTTATGTCAACTGCTGTACCTTTGTGGCAATGGACCCTACCTCCCCTGCTTCAAGTGCCCAAGGGGAATCTTTTAAAGGTATAGGAAAAATAAGGGGAGAAATGAATACATAGATTTCTAGCCCAGGTTTACTAACATATCTTCTTAAAAATATATATCTGACTTAAAAAAAACATTTATCCATGCCTAAATCAAAAAGAATGTGCTACTTCCCAGACATGCTAACTTCCCAGCAAAAAAATATTTGGCAGATTGGCGAGTTTTGAAGGTGAACAAAGAGCATTCATCAGAGAAGATGACAAGCAGACACTGATGATATCAGTTTCCAAACAAATGTCTAAGTTATTTGAGTAAACTACTAACTTCTTCATATATTTAGTTTAAGATTCTCACAACTCAAGAAATGTTAAAATATTTTTAAAATTTTTCTTGCTTTAATTTCTGTTTATGAGAAAAGGTGAAACAGAAAGGACTAGAGCTACAGTGAGCAGATCAAAACTGCAAAGGCCATAAGATAAAACTTTTACAACATATAGATTGTATTAATAAACTCTAGGACCTCTCAGTTGAGAATAACAGATTTATAACTGAAGTCCTGAGAATCTGGCTTTCATCAACTTCTTCCATTCAATAAGCACAGTTTTGAACCCGACTCTGAGTAAGATGCTGTGTTGTCAGTGGGAGATAGGACACCCCCTGACCCCACACACTCACTCTTTAACTGGATTCTTTTACTGTAAGGTTCAACTCAGATGGATTTCTCCCGCCAGGTTCAGGGAAAGGCAGCTGGGGTGCAGGGATATGTATATGCAAGATGAAGACAGGATTAAAACTCTCTTATCACCTATTAGCTGTGACTGTGAGCAAATCCTTTCATGTTTTTCAATCCCTACTTTAGGATAGAATTCTACCCCTAGGACCATGGTGCTGTGGGAAATTAAATGAAAGACGAGTGCAGGCAGGCATATAAGTCAGTCTCATAAATAAGCTTATCCTGTCTGGTTTTCTCCATGTTTTCCAAACTGACAACTGGGGCCACTTCAAGTGAGCTGCAAACAGGTACCTTCATCATCATCCTCAGGAAAATTCAGGATTAATCCCATAGTCAAAACGCCAAAACAGCTTTTTAAAATAATGAGTTAATATTTTCTAAGAGTAGTTGGCAATGCTTATAATAAAGTGTCAATCATCCTATTTATTAAGTAACAAGCTTAGCAAAATATATCATTATTAACTTAATTACTAAACAAATCAAGGGCTATTCACTTTAAATATAACTGGGTATGTCAGTACGTGGTGCTTTTCCTGGACATGAAACCCGGGGCATATTGTGAAAAACAGCAGGATAAGATGAAACATGGCTGACAGGAAAGGAAATAAACAGAGGAAGGTTTTAACATGCCTCTTTAATAAAATCAGAGAAGGTTTTAAGATGCAAATGCAAGAGTATAAATTGGCTTGACTTTTTATCATGCTTATTAGGCTGATACTCTCTAAAAACAACCCATGGTGAGTTTGAGAGAAGTGAGGAAGCTTAGAGAACAGTGATGAAATTGGAAAAGTCACAATCATCTTTTCACTTCCACTTCTTTGACACCACCCCTAGGTCCAAGTTAAAAGGAAAGAGTTACAGACCTACAAGAAACAGTTAAAATCAAGACAGTCAACATATTCTCCATAAATCTTCCTAGAAGCAGATGAAAAAATCTTTCTGTCTCTTCTTACCTAAGACCCTGGACACCAATAACTGTCTATTGCTAAATATTCTTAGTGGCAAGACTCCTCTAAGAACATGGTTTCGGAGATTTAGTTTCAGAGCAATCTCACAGTCAGGTAAGTACATACACTGAAATCCTCTTTAATTCCTCTTGATTTTGTCATGTTCATTCAGTGCAAAAACTTTCCATGCACTTCAAGTACACTGTTATCACTATGGCTTCTTGCCATTCAGTTCACAAACTTTTCTTTCATTTTAGATTCTTACATTTAATAGTAATACTGACATTGCTATTTGAACTATCCACGTAGACATATATAGAAAAACATATGTATGTACATGTGTACACACACACACACATATACACAGAGATACAGAAAGACCAAAGAGATGAAATACATAATCATGTAGGAATCCTTAGAAACTAAAAATTTCATTGTAAGAAAAGGAATACATTCTGATCACCACACTTAAAACCCTACAAACTTACATCCTACATTTGCTCTGGAAAGGTGAGTATAAGCTTATAATGTGAGCTTATATAATGTGCTGTTAAAAACAACAGCAAAGAAGCCTAGATTCAAGGGCTAGACAGTCTCAATGAGCACACACATACACTTTCCACTCCCAGTTCCCAGACTGTGGTCTCCAAATGCTATTTTTCACTAACAGGAACCAGAGTTCCTAGATAAATGGCTGTTCTGGGGCAGGTACAGTGCAAAATGATCCTGAGATGTACTGTGGCCCGAAATAGGGCTGTTGCCAGAAACCAAGGAACTGTGTCCAAGAGCCAAACTGGAGGAGCCCCTACAGGCGAAAGATGGGCCACAGACAATAAGTGACTAAATGTATTGAAATAAAGTAGACACATGTTCTACGTGTTTATGCTGCTGCTGCTGCTGCTAAGTCACTTCAGTCGTGTCCGACTCTGTGTGACCCCATAGACAGCAGCCCACCAGGCTCCCCCGCCCCTGGGATTCTCCAGGCAAGAACACTGGAGTGAGTTGCCATTTCCTTCTCCAATGCATGAAAGTGAAAAGTGAAAGTAAAGTCGCTCAGTCGTGTCCGACTCTTAGCGACCCCATGGACTGCAGCCTTCCAGGCTCCTTCGTCCATGGGATTTTCCAGGCAAGAATACTGGAGTGGGTTGCCATTGCCTTCTCTGCTATGTGTTTATAATGACACACACAAAAAGAAGGAAGTCGTCTTCATTGTAGGTTCACAATTATTTTGAAAATTCATTAAGAGAAAGCATTATGTATTGATTCTGCATTTCTTATACAAATTCTCTTTCAGGTTAACCAAATAGTTATAGAAGTTATGCTAATAAATGCAGAACAGGGGCTTCCCTGGTGGTCCAGTGGTTGAGATTTCACCTTCCAGTGCAAGGGGTGCGAGTTCAATCCTGGTAGGGGAGCCAAGATTCCACATGCCTTGAAGCCAAAAAACTAAAAAACAGAAGCAATATTGTAATAAATTCAGAACAACAACAACAACAAATCACCATTTTGCAACCACTAATGAAAAAACCAGACCAGACCACCTGACCTGCCTCCTGGGAAATCTGTATGCAGGTCAAGAAGCAACAGTTAGAACTGGGCATGGAACAACAGACTGGTTCCAAATTGGGAAAGGAGTACGTCAGGGCTGTATACTGTCACCTTGCTTATTTAACTTCTATGCAGAGTACATCATGCGAAATGCTGGACTGGATGATGCACAAGCTGGAATCAAGATTGCCGGGAGAAATATCAGTAACCTCAGATATACAGATGACACCACCCTATGGCAGAAAGTGAAGAGGAACTAAAGAGCCTCTTGATGAAAGTGAAAGAGGAGAGTGAAAAATTTGGCTTAAAGCTCAACATTCAGAAAACGAAGATCATAGCATCTGGCCCCATCACTTCATGGCAAATAGATGGGGAAACAATGACAGACTTTATTTTGGGGGGTCTCCAAAATCACTGCAGATGGTGACTGCAGTCATGAAATTAAAAGATGCTCCTTGGAAGTTATGACCAACCTAGACAGCATAGTAAAAAGCAGAGACATTACTTTCCCAACAAAGGTCCGTTTAGTCAAAGCTTTGGTTTTTCTAATAATGATGTATGGATGTGAGAGTTGGACTATAAAGAAAGCTGAGTGAGTGCTGAAGAATTGATGCTTTTGAACAGTGGTGTTGGAGAAGACTCTTGAGAGTCCCTTGGACTGCAAGGAGATCCAACCAATCCATCCTAAAGGAAATCAGTCCTGAATATTCATTGGAAGGACTAATGCTGAAGCTGAAACGCCAATACTTTGGCCACCTGTTGCAAAGAACTGACTCATTTGAAAAGACCCTGATGCTGGGCAAGATTGAAGGCAGGAGGAGAAGGGGACAACAGAGGTTGAGATGGTTGAATGGCATCACCAACTCAATGGGCATGAGTATGAGTAAACTCCAGGAGTTGGTGATAGACAGGGAGGCTTGGCATGCTTTAGTCCATGGGGTCGCAAAGTGTCAGACACGACTGAGTGACTGAACTGAACTGACTGAATGAAAAACAGATCTGAGCAATAAATGAATGTAATTAACATGAGGCTGATGGGAAATATTTGATGAGTGGATCAGGATGACAATAATTTCAAATCCACTAAACCTGGGTAACAAAACATTAGGGGTGCAAAAGGAACCACCAACACCCCTATGGACAACTCACACTGAAAAGTTCATAACCCAGTCTAAACAAACCTCCAAACTGTGGGAGCAAAGGAATGTGTTAGTTAAATCATGCTCAAATCAAACTCAAACAGAGACCAGACTTGAAAATTCTCTGAGCAGACAAAACCAGTTTAGTCATACAAACAAAGCCTTATTTAGCTGATTTTGTAGGACAAGTGAGGATAACTTGACCTGGGTCACTTGCTGCTTATGCCTCTGAAAATCATAAGCAAAAAATATGAACTGTTCCTCCCAGTTGATATGAGGTAACCACTAACCAATTCCCTTTCATTCAAGAAAATTCTAATGTTTTAATCCATTACTCTGAAAAATAAACAGTCACTGCCTTCACACTGCTTTACAACAATATAATGTTTGGGTTTGAGTGCTCCCCATTTGTAGACTATCTTTTTGGTCTGCACACAATAAACTTTTTTTTTTTTTACTTTTTACTTTATATTAGAGCATAACCAGCTAACAATGCTGTGATAGTTTCAGGTGGACCGAAGAGCGACTCAGTTATACATATACACGTACCCATAGGCCCCTCAAATTCCACTCCCATCCAGGCCGCCACTTAACAGTGAGCAGAATTCCCTGTATCTTTTGCTAATTACTATGTCAGTGATTCGCTGGCTTTATTTCTGTGGTTTTTTTTTCTTTTTCCTGAACTTTTAACAACCATGAGGATACAATTCAGTGAAACCAAGGCTGGCAAATTGGGTGGGTCAGACATAAGGCATGAAAACAGGAAGAAGGGAAATATTATATGATGAAAAAGCCTGAGAAACTTCTCAACTAAATTCACCATGTAGAGGTTGACTGGAGTTTGTTTGAACAAAATAACTATAAAAATATTTTTTGAGAAATTTTTAAATACACTGATCTCAAGGAAATATAGCTAATTTTGAAAAGTATGCTAATGCATTTCAGTTTGTTTGTTTGTTTGTTTTAACTTTATTTATTTGTTTTTGACTGTGCTAAGTCTTCATTGCCGTGCAGGCTTTTCTTTAGCTGTCACGTGCGGCGACTCCTCTTGTTGCGGAGCATGGACTATAGGCACTTGGGCTTCAGTATTTGGCTCCCAGGCTGTCCAGGGCTCAATAGTTGTGGTGCACAGGCTTAGTTGCTCTGCGGCATGTGGGTTCTTCCTGGATCAGGGATCGAACCCATGTCTCCTGCATTGGCAAGCAGATTTTTCACCACTGAGACACCAGGGAAGCCTGGTTAGGTTTTTAAAAAGTAAATTTATCTTAGAGACACATAATGGCACATGTAAGAGTGACATTTGGGGGTTTACTTTTAAATGCTGCAGGAAGACACTGGGCTGCAGGGAGAGTTGGGTGGAGAGCTAGGAAAGCCAG
This sequence comes from Ovis canadensis, assembly GCF_042477335.2. Taxonomy (NCBI): domain Eukaryota; kingdom Metazoa; phylum Chordata; class Mammalia; order Artiodactyla; family Bovidae; genus Ovis; species Ovis canadensis. The sequence goes on along the minus strand of NC_091246.1, from coordinate 23,108,237 downwards.
GCTGGCACAGAGTTGATATACCTGAGGCAGGTGATAGATAGCTGGGGGATTGTTATGTGTTTCTCATTACTTTTGTGTATGTTTGGAAATCTCTATAACAAGAGAAATAGCTCAGACAAAGGAAGAAGGGTAAAAGAGAGAGAAAGAAATCCAGAAAGAAAGAAAGGAGAGAGAGAGGAAGGCAGGGAAGAAAGAAGGGAATGAAGGAAGGAACAAAAGAAAGAAGGGAGAGAGGGAGGAAGGACAGAGCATATGTCTGAGCATGAAGAAGATAGGATGGTGTAGGCAGTTTCTGGAGCTTCTTGTGGGGGCCGGCTGACTTCTCCATGAGTGGGATCAACACTGCCAGATGAGAAGTAGCAGGAAGACTAGCAGTCTGACACATGATCTTTTCCCTTTCTGCTGCCTTTGTCCAATCTTTGCATCCATAATTTGGGACTGGCTCCTTGCCTTCAGTTGTGTTTTTGAATTGTGTTTCTCACTGCAGAAGTCCAGCTGGATAAACATCATCTCTGAGTGATTTCTGCACTTTATGAGTCCCTTACTTGTAAGTGCCTCCCTTTGCTGCCATAAGAAGCAAAAGCAAAAATGTACAGTAAATTCCAGGGCTCTCAGTGGAAACATTAACATGTTTTAAAAGGAAGAACATTGCTGAGAGATTGCCTGTGTGTTGGTTGGGTTTCCGTTGGTTATTCTGTTTATACACACTAGCCAACACCCTGAAACTTCAGGTCCAAGATGCAGACTCTCTTGGGTTCCAGTGGGGATAATTACCATGAAATTACTTCCATTCCACAAAAATCCACTCACATCATGACTGAAAAAGCTGATGAAGACACGAGTTTTACCTTTCCTGTTCTCATTCTCTCTCTGTTCTTGGGGTGACAGGATATTTGGGGGGAAACGGAAGAGAGGAGCTGGGAATACACAGATATGAACACCAGACAACCTGGGGTGTCCAGAACATTCTCTGTGTACAAAAGACTGTCAGTGGCTTCTGTAACCCCGGTTTGGAGAATCACAGAATTTTCGGAAAGGCTTTTATTCCCAGAGTGGCCTGAGCATCTGTCATCCTTGTTCTAAATTTCAGATGGACAAAATGTGATCACCAAAGGCATAGACTAACCTGAGAAGATTCCATATTAGTTTATTTTTTCACTGTTGTTTTTTAATGAGAGCTTTGAAGATCCACTGTCATAGCAACTCTCCAATATACAATAAGTTATTTTTAGCTAAGGTCACTGTGCTATACATACATAGCCCCAGGACTTATTTATTTTAACACTGAAAGTTTGAACCTTTTGACTCCCTCACCCACCACCATTTCTCTGTTTCTATGAATTTGGTTTTTGTTTTGACTTGCTGTTGTTGTTTTAGATTCCATATGTAGGTGAGATCTTACAGTGCTCGACTTTCTCTGTCTGATTTATTTCACTTAGCATTACACCCTCAAGGTCAATCCATGTTGTTGTAAATAGCAGGATTTCCTTGCTTTTTATGGCTGAATAATACTATATTGTATATGGTTACCACACATTGTTTATTCATTTACCCACTGAGATTACTTAGGTTGTCCCCATACCTTAGCTAATATGAATAATACTGCAATGAACGTGGGGGTACAGATATCTCTTCCAGATCCTGTTTTCATTTTTATTGAATAAGTACCCAGAAGTGATTGATGGATCATACGGCAGTTCTACTTTTAATTCTTTGAAGAGTCTCTGTACTGTTTTTCATAGCAGCTGCACCATTTTACATTTCTCTACTAGTGCTTTGTTTTGTTTAGCAAACACTTACTGTGTGCCAGGTACTGTTTTGAGGACTTATCTCTCAAAAGCAGACATGATTGTTTTGCTACCCATTCTACATAAGAAGAAACTGAGCACCTGAATGCACACGGGCATCAAGAGCACAGCTGGGACTTAAAGCCAGGCATCCACTGCCCATCTCACTTGTTAATTCTGATTTTTTAACTTCCATGTCTGACAGTTTTTGGATGTACATTAATTCTATCGGTTTTCCTAGTAGTAATTAATAAAACACTCTTGCTAAATTTATTAACCACTTGGAAACAGGCCATAGTTAAAAAAACACTTTTTTGCATAATAACTAAAATAATTAATCTAACACTTGCTGCCTGTTTGGCATTGAAAATTAGCCAGCTTTACACTTTCCCCTTTTGCTTTATTCACTGATGGTGCAGGCTGACTTAGGAATGGATCACGAGCTCTCCTTCACTCTTTGTGGGTTCTTCACTGTAACTCTGATTCTTCCTTAGAATGCTAATGTGTATGAAATTTCTATGACATACCTTTGAAGTCCAGAAATTCAATACTAATGAAGCCATCCTACTGAACAGCTCTTTACAAGTCACTGTGTTGGATACTGTGTGGAATAAAAGATGAGTGAAAGGTCCATGCAGGAACATGGACCCTGCCTTCAAAGGACCTAGACTGTGGGTCTAGTCGAAGCTTCTGGTTCTCAAAGTGTTTCCCTGTACCATGCATCATCAGTTGAGAGCATGATCAAAGTTCTTGGACCCTAGACACTCTGGGCGTGAGGTCAGGCAATCTGTTTTAACAAGTTTGGGGGGTGATTTTGATGCACATAAAGTTTGAGAATTGCTGCTCCAGATGCAAAACAGCAAAAACAAACAAACAAAAAATACAAATAGAGACTCTAAAACAAGATTTAAAAAGGTACAAATAAAATACAGTGGGATGACTGCAGGCTGAGGAGACACAAGAGAAGATGCGATTGCAGGAAAAAACCTTCTAATAGCTCAGAACCTTCAAAGAGTAGAAGATGTCCAACTTATCCCAGAGCAGCATCCTACCAAAATCTTGGTAATAATGGAAAAATACAAAGCTGAGAAACAGCTTCTGGTCCTGGATAAAACAAAATTCCTGGTGCCTGATCATGTCAACATGAGTGAGCTCTTCAAGATAATTAGAATGTACTTACAGCTCAATGCTAATCATCTTCTTCCTGATACTGCATAGACATAATGAGTGTGTCCATCTAATTTGTGAAGTGTATGAAGTGAGAAAGATAAATATGAATTCTTGTATAAGGCATACGCCTCTCAGGAGACTTGAGAATGAAATTGTCTATGTAAGACTAAAACAATGAGTCTTTTCTAGAATAGTTTAAACCTTTACCAAGGAATAAAAAAGGGATGTTACTGACCGAGATTGATCAGTTCGTCTAATCACAGATCATCAGAACAGTACTATCCTTACCTAGGAGTTTTAGAAAGTTGGTTTTTGTACTTCAGGCAAAAAACTAGCTCCAGATGAGCACATTCAGCATTGGGAAACTTTATTATTCAACCTGGACTGTCTTGTTTTCAAATTTAGAAGTTTAAAAATAAAATTCTAAGTTGCCAATAAAATAGACCTTCAAGTTATTTTAATTTCTTTTCCCCCAAAAGAACTTGTAATTTAAGCATCCATAGAGACATTAAGTCTTCCCTCTCGGTTCACAGAACCTGCCAACTTCTTACAGAAGGGATTTTCCTTGATTAGAGAAATCTCCTTAGGAGGATCTTTTTAAGCATAAATTGTTAGGTAGAGTCAATCCCCACCCCCTAGGATTTTGCCTTAATAGTTGGTGAAAAGCAGAGTGAATGGGGGTGTTTTGTAAATGAGAAAATTGAGCTGCTGTCCAGGGTTCCTGCTTGCTAACATGTATTCCAAGTCAGCACTTTTCTTATGAAGTTCTCATTTTGTTTGTTCTCTAGACAGTAACACAGAAAAACACCACTGCTCAAAAGGAACCTTGAATAATTTATAATTTTGGTCAAGTTTCTCAAAAAGTGCAGAGGAAGAGAAAGCACACTTTTTGTTTTGAATATTCTCTTAAGAGCTCAAAATAGTGCCTGCTTTGGTGAATACAGAAGCAGTTACATGGGTTTCATTCTTTGGAACAAAGGTAGGAAACTACAGGATACTAAAACTAAATGCATTAAAATTCCAATACACTTCCTCTATCTTTAGATTTGAAGCTATAGATGACCCATGGTCTATGTTAAATATGTGAATAAATTCTGTTATTAAAAAGTATTTTTAAGGATATTTCAGCTATCACTGTTAGTTTGAGCAACCATCAAAATTCCCCCACTCGGCATGCATATCAATTTTTAAAACAATAAAAGGAAACATGTTCTTCACAGATAATAATGTCAAAAGTTAAACAGTTTCAAATTAAAACTAGAATAAATAACTAGTGCTTCCTACTTACCTGCTTGGGGTTTACTATGTACTATTTTCATGAGAGCTATCACAGGATCACAGATCCACTTGGAACTGTACATGCAGCAGGTCATCATTTACTCTTGTGTATTTAAATGTGTGTGCAGAACCTGTATCTGTTAGTGGCAGCTATTTATTGTAACAAATAAATTTATTCATATAAATAAATATATGTAGGAAGAAAAAGCAATATTATTGCATATGGGCCTTCAACCCAAATCAACTACTCTTCCTGCTGCCTGTATCTCTCCACACGGCTAACTTCTAACGTGCATGTTTTTACAGTATGTAAATTCTTAAAAAGCTTCTCTTGTTTAGATTGTATGCATCATTATATCTGACATTCTTGTAACTACTATGTGATTGATAAGGTTCCTATAAGAAACTCTGCTTTTCAAAGACAAAAATATCACGCTGAGAGGGGTGACTTATATCCCACTAAGTGGGTGGTCATTCTATCTAGAGGATCTTTAAAATAGATACAGTTTTAGATAGCATCACTATGAACAAAGCTAGTGGAAGTGATGGAATTCCAGTGGAGCTGTTTCAAATCCTGAAAGATGATGCTGTGTAAGTGCTGCACTCAATATGCCAGCAAATTTGGAAAACTCAGCAGTGGCCACAGGACTGGAAAAGGTCAGTTTTCATTCCAATCTCAAAGAAAGGCAATGCAAAAGAATGCTCAAACTACCGCATAATTGCACTCATCTCCCACGCTAGTACAGTAATGCTCAAAATTCTCCAAGCCAGGCTTCAGCAATAGGTGAACCGTGAACTTCCTGATGTTCAAGCTGGTTTTAGAAAAGGCAAAGGAACCAGAGATCAAATGGCCAACATCTGCTGGATCATGGAAAAAGCAAGAGAGTTCCAGAAAAACATCTATTTCTGCTTTATTGACTATGCCAAAGCCTTTGACTGTGTGGATCACAATAAACTGTGGAAAATTCTGAAAGAGATGGGAGTACCAGACCACCTGACCTGCCTCTTGAGAAATCTACATTAAGGTCAGGAAGCCACAGTTAGAACTGGACATGGAACAACAGACTGGTTCCAAATAGGAAAAGGAGTATGTCAAGGCTGTCTATTGTCACCCTGCTTATTTAACTTCTATGCAGAGTACATCATGAGAAACGCTGAACTGGAAGAAACACAAGCTGGAATCAAGATTGCCGGGAGAAATATCAATAAACTGAGATATGCAGATGACACCACCCTTATGGCAGAAAGTGAAGAGGAACTAAAAAGCCTCTTGATGAAAGTGAAAGTGGAGAGCGAAAAAGTTGGATTAAAGCTCAACATTCAGAAAATGAAGGTCATGGCATCCAGTCCCATCACTTCATGGGAAATAGATGGGGAAACAGTGGAAACAGTGTCAGACTTTATTTTTTGGGGCTCCAAAATCACTGCAGAGGGTGACTGCAGCCATGAAATTAAAAGATGCTTACTCCTTGGAAGAAAAGTTATGACCAACTAGATAGTATATTCAAAAGCAGAGACATTACTTTGCTGACTAAGGTCCATCTAGTCAAGGCTATGGTTTTTCCTGTGGTCATGGATGGTTGTGAGAGTTGGACTGTGAAGAAGGCTGAGCACCAAAGTATTGATACTTTTGAACTGTGGTGTTGGAGAAGACTCTTGAGAGTCCCTTGGACTGCAAGGAGATCCAACCAGTCCATTCTCAAGGAGATCAGCCCTGGGATTTCTTTGGAAGGAATGATGCTATAGCTGAAACTCCAGTACTTTGGCCACCTCATGAGAAGAGTTGACTCATTGGAAAAGACTCTGATGCTGGGAGGGATTGGGGGCAGGAGGAGAAGGGGACAACAGAGGATGAGATGGCTGGATGGCATCACTGACTCAATGGACGTGAGTCTGAGTGAACTCTGGGAGTTGGTGATGGACAGGGAGGCCTGGCATGCTGTGTTTCATGGTATTGCAAAGAGTCGGACACGGCTGAGCAACTGAACTGAACTGAAGGTGAATAAAGGTGCAAGAGAAAACTGTGAAAAAGAATATACAGGGCTTCCCTGGTGGTCTGGTGGTTACGACTCTGGGCTTCTATTGCAAGGGGCACAGGTTAGATCCCTGGTCGGGGAAGTTCCACTTGCTACGTGGTGTGGCCAAAAAAAAGAATATATAGTGGAATTTCCAGAGGGAAAGCTGAGTTGAGGCCAAGACAAATTTTGGAAGTTTCCTGGATTTGGTATTGGGACAGGCTTTCTAAGGAAGGGTGAGATGAACGGAGCACCGTGGTGAGGTGTGGGGGCAGCTCATCTAAGAGAAGCAGAGAGCACAGAGGTGGGGGCGGTGGTGGATCAGAAAGCGTGGGGAGTCAGTAACTCAGTCTGGAAATTCTTAAATGTACCTTATTAATACAAAACCCCAAACTTTACCAAAAAGATGAAGGATATGCCATTTGTCTAGTAGAGGAGAATAATGGAATATAAGTCTATACGATTCAAATAATGGGACATGCTGTTATATTTGTTTGGTCTTCAAAAATCTTGGAGGCGGGGCTTCCCTGATGGCCCAGTGGTTATGAATCTGCCTGCCATGTAGGAGGCATGGGTTTGACCCCTGATCTAGGTAGATCCCATATGCCGCAGAGCAACCAAGCCCGTGTGCCTCAACTGCTGAGCCTGTGCGCTACAGCCCAGGAAACACAGCTACTGAGCCCATGTGCCGCACCTGCTTATGCTTGAGTGCCTCAGAGCCTGTGCTCCGCAACAAGAGAAACTGCTACAGCGAGAAGCCCTCGCAAGGCAACTAGAGAGTAGAGAAAAGCCCACTCGAAACAACGAAGACCCAGCACTACCACTACAAAGAAAAGAATCTGTCTTTCAATGCAGGGGACACAGCTTTGATCCCTAGTCAGGGAACTAAGATCCCACAAGCCTCAAGCCACAGCTGGAGAGCCCACACACCATAATGAAGACCCAGCACAGCCAAGAAAAAAAGGATCCTGGAGGGCAATGATGCATACCATTTTTGGTACATTATTCCACAAGTTTAAAAATACTAAAGTACTTATTACTTCACTTTTGAAAACACTACCATGGCAAATTCAGTCACAATATTGATAACAACACTTCTGCTTTATAAAGAAGTACTAGAGTGATACTCCTTTACTACAGCAAAGCCATAATCCTAGTTCTTGGTCTTTGTTACGTAGTTCCATGATTCACCTTTAAGAGTAGCTTCACAGCACTTTTTGAGAACAATTGAAATATGGATAAGTTTAAGGAAGAAAATAATACTGTTATTTAAAAGGAGCTCGATATTGACATATGAAAATGAGTTTCGACTATAATAGTTCTAATATTCCCAGTGTTAAAGATAAGTAGCCGTTTAGGTTTACTATTCAAAGAGAGGTCATGGGAATTCAAAGGAATTTTGGCAGATGCCTCTGAAAATGGAGAAGACAACGTAAAACTAAAAGGCATTTAAAATAGACTTTAATCTGCTTAAAATGGATTAACAGTGGCCAGGTTTACCCTAAGGACTAAATTTAAGAAAAAGGACAAAATACATGAAACAAAACAGTTTAAGACATTGAACATCAGACAACAAAAGATAATGATCCCCAAAGAAGCAGAAAGAAATAAGGAGAGTCCCATGATTGTCCAACTTATGGCCCTTAGAGAGGTTTTAAGCTATGTTGCCAAGAGGGGCAGTGGGGAGGCTGATGGTCTTTCTGAATTAAGCAGAGCTAGGAGCCTGGGAACGGAGAAGGCAATGGCACCCCACTCCAGTACTCTTGCCTGGAAAATTCCATGGACGGAGGAGCCTGGTATGCTGCAGTCCATGGGGTCGCGAAGAGTTGGACACGACTGAGCAAATTCACTTTCACTTTTCACTTTCATGCATTGGAGAAGGAAATGGCAACCCACTCCAGTGTTCTTGCATGCAGAATCCCAGGGACGGAGGAATCTGGTGGGCTTCCGTCTATGGAGTCGCACAGAGTTGGACACAACTGAAGCGACTTAGCAGCAGCAGCAGCAGCAGCAGCAGCAGCAGGAGCCTGGGAAAACTAATAACAAGAGTTTTGGAGAAGAGAAAGCTACACAGGAAGAGACCCTGCAGAGGATGCTTTGAATATTTAGCAGAGTACTGCCTAAGGCATAAGCGTGAGGAAACTCTCCAAGGATGGGGAAAGAGTGATCCAAAATACTATAGAGAACAGCGCCTCACAGGGCACACAGCCCCCAAACAGTGCTTGTTCACCAAAGTCAGAGGGGAAAATCATAATTCAAAGGACATTGGGTAATGTATTAAGAAGGGTCTTACCCCTGTAGGGAGGAATTAATCCCAGACTAAACTCAGTTCTGCTTCTGCTGAACGAATCTTAAAATGAAGCCCAGAAGTGCTCAGACTCTTTCCAGTTAGCTTAATCACATCCCAGAACAAAGCTCAAAAATATTTATAGGGATACAAAAATATTCATCAACCTATGAGGTAAATTCACAATGTCTGCTGCTGCTGCTGCTAAGTTGCTTCAGTGGTGTCCAACTCTGTGCGACCCCAGAGACAGCAACCAACCAGGCTCCCCCATCCCCATCCCCCATCCCATTCTCCAAGCAAGAACACTGGAGTGGGTTGCCATTTCCTTCTCTAATGCATGAAAGTGAAAAGTGAAAGTGAAATCGCTCAGTCATGTCCGACTCTTAGCAACCCCATGGACTGCAGCCTACCAGGCTCCTCTGTCCACGGGATTTTCCAGGCAAGAGTACTGGAGTAGGGTGCAATTGCCTTCTCCATCACAATGTCTAGCATTCAGTAAAAAATAACCAGATATGCATAGAAACAAGAATATACAACCCATCTTGATGAGAAAAATCAATGAACCAAAACTGACTCCAAAATAACACAGATGATGGAATGAATAGCAAGGACTTTAAAACAATAATTTTGACTATATTCCATATGTTCAAGAAGTGAGAAAACAGATTGAAAATGCTAAGTAGAGACATAGAAGACCCAAATCAAACTTCTAGAGACAAAAATTACAATAACTGAGATGAAAAACATACCAGATGACCATTGCAATAGATGAGACATTTCAGAAGAAAATATTAGTAAGCTGAGAGAAAATGATGTCTCCACTTTTTAATGTGCTGTCTAGGTTTGTCATAGCTTTCCTTCCAAGGAGCAAGCGTCTTTTAATTTCATGGCTTCAGTCACCATCTGTGGTGATTTTGGAGCCCAAGAAAATAAAATCTGTCACTGCTTCCACTGTTTCCCCTTCTATTTGCCATGAAGTGATGGCACCAGATGCCATGATCTTAGTTTTTTGAATGTTGAGTTTTAAGTCAACTTTTCCACTCTCTTCTTTCACCCCCATGGACTGCAGCATGCCAGGCTTCCCTGTCCTTCACCATCTCCTGGAGCTTGCTCAAACTCATGTCTATCGAGTCAGTGATGCCATCCAAATGTCTCATTCTCTGTTGTCCCCTTCTCCTCCTGCCTTCAATCATTCCCAGCATCAGGGTCATTTCCAGTGAGTCAGTTCTTCGTATTAGGTGGCCAAAGAATTGGAGTTTCAGCTTCAGCATCAGTCTTTCCAATGAATATTCAGGACCGATTTCCTCTAGAATGGACGGGTTGGATCTCCTTGCTGTCCAAGGGACTCTCAAGAGTCTTCTCCAACACTACAGTTCAAAAGTGTCAATTCTTCAGCACTCAGCTTTCTTTATAGTCCAACCCTCACATCCATACATGACTATGGGAAAAACCATAGCTTTGACTAGAGGGACCTTTGTTGACAAAGTAATATCTCTAAGTTTGAATCATTTCAACAGGTTCTCTGAGGTGTCAGTGCTGTCCTGGTTGTCTGGCACCTGGCCCTGGGATGATTAGGGCAGGCGGGCAAAGAGTCTGGTTGTGAGAGCTGATCAAGTAGGTAGTTCAAGTGTGGATTCTGGATTGCTTGACTTACATATGAGAGGAGTGCTTGCAGAAGAGTCCCATAATATCTCTAGGAGTTGGCTAGCCCTGGGAAGGACATCCCTCCAGGGTCAGCACGGCCTCAAGATATCAGAGGATCAAATACGGAAACTAGAAAATATGGTTATTACAGTAAGTAGTCTCTAGAAGCTTTTCTAAGCAAAGAAAGATATTTTTTTCTAGAGTTTTCAGAAGGAACATAGCCCTGTGGACCCATTTTGAACCTCTACCTCCATAAAAGGTAAGATAAGAGAATACATTTGTGTAAGAAGATAAATTCGTATTGCTTTAATCTACTAAGTTTGTGATGATTGATAATAGCAGAACCTTACTCCCAGATTCCAAAATTTATATCAAGTTTCCTAGTGCTGCCATTACCTTAGGAAACTAAAACAAAAAAAAAAAAAAAGAATTAAAATGCAAGCAAGCAGAAGAAAAAATAAACCTTATTTTTGAAATAAAAAAATAGGGAAAGAAAGAGTAAAAATAATGTATTCAAAAGCTAGTTCTCTGAGAAAAATCAGTAAAACTGAAAACTTCTGGGAGATTGAATAGAAAAAAAGAGAGAAAACAAAAATAACTAATATCAGTAATGAGAGAGGTGACATCAGACCAGATTCTGCAGATACTAAAAGGATAATTAGGGAATATTTTTACCACTTTTTTGCCAATAATTTTGACAATTTAGATGAAGAAAGTCTTGGAAAAACACAAACTATCAAAGATCACTTAAGAAGAAACAGATAATTTGAGTAGGCCTGTGTCTATAAAAGAATTTTAATTTCTAGTTAATAGTTTTCCCACAAAGAAAACTTGAGGCACAGATGGTTTCACTTGTGAATTCTACAAAACTTTTATAGAGAAAGTAACATCACTCCTACACAATCTCAGAAAATTCGAGGTGGTGATGTCTTCTCATCCTATGAAGCCAGCATCATGTCTGTTCTCATCCTTCCACTTACCAATCCTCTGGTATTTCCAGTCAGTGCAAGAAGGCACAGCTTTATTTCCAGATGACGTTTCCATCTATATAGAAGAGTTCATGGAATCTATGCAAATAATGAAATATATCCATGACTCCACACTCTTACCCCTTCTTCCTGTTAGCTTCCAACCACTACTCTCGACAATCAGCAAAAATGATAAAGAAGGAGAAAATGTTTTGTGTTGCCTACACAAACAGGGAAACACACTGGTCAGAGATATGGACAATCATCCATAGTCTAACCCTGTTCTCCTCCTTAGAGACTAAAATGTAAGGCAAAGAAAGGGAAGACTGAGTAAAGGAAACTTTTTGGAATTAGCTGACTGCAATCAAAGGCAAAGTTCATTTAACTCAGAGACAAACATCTGAGGCACAGAACGCTAATTGCTAGAAGTTGCCTCACAGTGAGTTTCTTGGGACCAGGTCCTTCTCGTCTTCTCATCCTTTCCACCTTTGTTTTTCCTGTTCCTTCATCATAGTCTATGGTCTCTACTCATAAAAGATGACTCCTTCTATTCTTCCTACCACTGATGAACAAATCAAAGCGGATATCTAGCCAGTCGACTGTATTTTTACCTCTCTATGCACTTGCCTCTACACAGTGCCCTAGCAATGTGTTCATTAGGTTATACATCCTTGTAAAATTTGAGTCAAAAACTTAAAACAAAAGACTGATTAATGAGATGTCCAGAGGGAGCTTTGGGAGACTCCAATACAATCCTGGAATTCTGGAAGCCCACACACATGTCCAGAGTCAGGCACAAGCCCAAGAAAGAGTTGGAAAAGCCCCAGTGTCTCACCTTTGATTTACCTCAAGACACTGTGTAAACAAGAAGTGAAGGCCAAAGCAGAGTTTTAAACTTCCAACTGGGGCATTTAAGGGATTTCCCAATGCACACATTAATCTCCCAGAAAATCCTGGGAGATTAATTGGTTCAAGACATTTAAGAAACTCTTTACCCAAATATTAGCTGACCATTAGGCTAACTAAGCAGAGGATTCTATGGCCACCCATGCCAAAGAATACACACTTTAAAGAATTATTTCAAATAAATCACTAAACAAATAGTGACAATAATAAAGTCTGACAAAAACAACTCAAAGTCTAAAAACAACTCAAAGTCTGACAACAACACAAAGGAAAGGGGGTCAGATTACCAAAGTTACAATGTTATATTATTAAATTGTCCAGTTTCCAACAAATGTTAGATGACACACAAAGAGCTAGGTGGACATAGCCCATACATTGTAAATAAAGCATCCAGTAGAAACTTCATGATAATCTCCAGACGTTGGGCTTACTGGACAAAACTTTAAGTCAACTTTTAAAAATATGTTCAAAGACTAAAGGAAACCATGTCTGAAGAGCTAAAGGAGATTGAGACCAATGCGTCACCAAATATAGAACATCAACAGAATTTTTTAATGCTAAGAAAAAGAACAAATTAAATTTCTGGAGCTGAAATTATAACAATTAAAATGAAAATTTGATGATAGGATTCCAACAAATCATTTGAAGAAGAAATGATCAGCAAGCATGAAGACAGGTTAATTGAGATTATCCAGTCTGAGAAACAAGAAAAAAAGAGAATGAACAGAACCTAGAACTTGTGAGATAGCGTCGGATATACCAACATGCACATAATGGGAGTTCCAAAAGAAAAGAAGGGAGAGGAAAGGAGAAGAAAGAATATTTGGAGAAAAATGACTAAAGCTTCTCAGACTGTGTAGAAAATGTATTAATGAACATATCCAGGAAACTAAAAAACTTCAAGTAAGATAAGGGATCCACATCTAGAAACATCATAATCAAACTGTCAAAAGACAAAGGGAGAAGCTTTTTTTTTCCTTTTCTTTAAATGTACTTAATTGGAGGCTAATTACTTTACAATATTGTGGTGGGTTTTGCCATACATTCACATGAGTCAGCCATGGGTGTACATGTGTTCCCCATCCTGAACCCCCCTCCCACCTCTCTCCCCATCCCATCCCTCAGGGTCATCCCAGTGCACCAGCCCTGAGCACCCTGTATCATGCATCGAACCCAGACTGGCGATCTATTTCACATATGATAATATACATGTTTCAATGCTACTCTTTCAAATCACCCCACCCTTGCCTTCTTCCACAGAGTCCAAAATTCTGTTCTTTACATCTGTGCAAAGAGAATTTACAAAAACCCCAACATACAAAAACTTATGAGAGGACTTTGCTGGTGGTCCAGTGGTTAAGAATCTACCTAGCAATGCAGGGGACACTGATTCAGTCCCTGGTCCTAGAAGATTCACATCAGGGCAACTAAGCCCTTGAGCCATAACTATAGAGCCTACACTCTAGAGCCTGTGCTCTGTAATGACAGAAGTCACCTCAATATGAAGTCTGAGCATTGCAATTAGTGACTGGCCCCCTCTTGCCACAACTAGAGAAAGCCTGCATGCAGCAATGACCCAGTACAGCCAATAAATGAATAAATAAATAAAAATAAAACTTTTGAGAGGCCACTAAAACCATTCTGAGCATTAAATTTATACCATATAAGCATATACTGAATTAAGAAGAAAGATTTCAAATCGGTAACATACACTATCATCTTAAGAAACTACCAAAAGAACAACAAACTAAACCCAAAGCAAGCATAAGAAAAGAAATGATAAAAACTAGAGCAGAAATACATGAAAGAATAGAAAATTGTTCTTAAAATTTAATAAAGTTGACAAAACTTCGGCTAGATTTACAAAGGAAAAAAGAGTAGAATTAAAATAACTAAAATCAGGAAAGAATGAGAGGACAGTACTACAGAGAGTACAGAAATAAAAAGGCCTATAAGGGAATTCTATGAATAATTCTATGCCAATTATGGTAGGCAGAATAATGGTTCCTTTCTCCCCAAATATGTCTTTTCTTAATCATTGAAATCCATGAATACATAATACTTCACGGCAAGGAATTTTTTAAATGTGACTTCAATAACCTCAGATATGCAGATGACACCACCCTTATGGCAGAAAGTGAAGAGGAACTAAAAAGCCTCTTGATGAAAGTGAAAGAGAGTGAAAAAGTTGGCTTAAAGCTCAACGTTCAGAAAATGAAGATCATGGCATCTGGTCCCATCACTCCATGGGAAATAGATGGGGAAACAGTGGAAACAGTGTCAGACTTTATTTTGGGGGGCTCCAAAATCACTGCAGATGGTGACTGCAGCCATGAAATTAAAAGATGCTTACTCCTTGGAAGAAAAATTATGACCAACCTAGATAGCATATTCAACAGCAGAGACATTACTTTGCCAACAAAGTCCATCTAGTCAAGGCTATGGTTTTTCCAGTGGTCATGTATGGATGTGAGAGTTGGACTATAAAGAAAGCTGAGTGTCAAAGAATTGATGCTTTTGAACTGTGGTGTTGGAGAAGACTCTTGAGAGTCCCTTGGACTGCAAGGAGGTCCAACCAGTGCATCCTAAAGGAGATCAGTCCTGGGTGTTCATTGGAAGGACTGACGCTAAAGCTGAAACTCCAGTACTTTGGCCACCTCATGCGAAGAGTTGACTTATTGGAAAAGACCCAGATGCTGGGAGGGATTGGGGGCAGGAGGAGAAGGTGACAACAGAGGATGAGACGGCTGGATGGCATCACTGACTCAATGGACATGAGTTTGAGTGAGCTCCGGGAGTTGGTGAAGGACAGTGAGGCCTGGTGTGCTGTGGTTCATGGGGTCTCAAACAGTTGAACACGACTGAGAGGCTGAACTGACTGACTGACTGAAGGTTAAGGTTTAAGATGGGGAGACTATCCTGGGTGATGCATGTGGGCCAATTTAATCACATTAAGTCTTTAAATGGGGTGGACCTCTCCAGGTTGGAAGGGGAGAAACAGAGATATGGCAAAATGAAAAGGAAATGACCAAATATTGCTGATTTTGAAGATGAAGGAAGAGGCATTTGAGTCAAGAAGTACAGGAAGCCTCTGCAAGCTGGAAGAGGAAGCTAGATTCTCCCCTCCAACCTCCAGAAAGTAATATAGCCCTGCTGACACCTTAATTATAGCCCAGTGAGACCTATATCAGACTTCTAAACTACAAAATTATTAAATAATAATTTTAATGCATTTCTGTTGTTTTCATTTATAAATGGGAGTTGATTTATTTTGACAACAATGGGAATCTAATACAGTAACAAATTAGATAGCCTAGATGTAATGGACAAATGCCTAGAAAGACACCAACTATCAAAATTGATTTAATAAGAATTAGAAAATCTGAATAGATACATAAAATGTGAAGAGATTAATCTAGTAATAAAAACCTTTCCCACAAAAGGAAAGCCCAATCCTAGAGAACTTTACTGGTAAATTCTATCAGAGGTCTAAAGAATTAATACCACTCCTTCACAAACTTTTTCTAAAAAATGGAAGAGTACAGAATACTTACTAACTCAACTTATGACCCAGTACCACTGTCATCTCAAAACTAGGTAAAGACATCACAAAGAAAAGACAGCTGTGTTTTAATACCCCTCATGAATACAGTTGGGTTTCCCAGGTGGCTCTATTGGTAAAGAACCCGCCTGCCAACGCAGGTGACACAAGAGACGCTGGTTCGATCCCTGGGTCGGGAAGATCCCCTGGAGGAGGGCATGGCAATCCACTGCAGTATTCTTGCCTGAGAATACCCATGGACAGAGAGGCCTGGCAGGCTATAGTTCATGGGGTCGCTAAGAGTCAGACATGACTGAAACGACAGCATGCATGCACGGATGTGAATATAGATGCAACAATCTTCAGTGAAATACTAGCAACCTGAATCTAGCAATATGTAAAAAGGATTATGTGTCATGATCAAATGGAATTTATCCCAGGAATGCACAGTTGGTTCAACATACACAAGTAAATTATATTAGAAGGAAGAGACTCGGAATAGAAACACTATACAGGCAGACTTTTGTATCCATGCGTGGGTGGGTGCATAGTCAAGAATAGATCCCAAATGTCTCTAACTCCAAAGTCCACACATTTCCCATTTGTGTTAGTTAGCTATTGCTACTACAATATTATGTAATAAATATCCTCAATCTCAATGGTTTACAAATGCAAGCATTTTTTCTTCATTATGACTCTGTAGGGTTGGCTCTTCTTTCAGCTTCAGGTCAGCTGGTCTGACCTTAGTTGTTAGGCTGGCTGCAATTCTGCCCATGTGTTTTCAGTCTCCTTGGCTCAGTAACAATATGACACATGTTTTTCTCATGGTAGATCACTGGAGCACACACCGAATTGCACAAGAACATCGAAGACCTCTGCTTGTATTACCTCTGGTATTATTCCATTAGTCAAGCAAGTCACATGGCAAAGCCATGGTGCAGGGAAGCACACTTTCTGTACCACAGGGTCTCATGCAGAAGGAGGGATTAAAACTTGGGAGCAAATACTCGGTCTACTGCCTCAATGGGTCATAGAGGCAGAGAGTGAGATAAGTGAGCTCCCACAGATAAGTGAATTTGCCATGGGAGCCATCTCTGATAGGAAGAAAGAAGCACCTTAAGTTAGTTTTGAGAGAATAACTTCAAAATTATGGGCCTTCTTTGCTATTCGTATGTGTTTGTGGGGTTCTATTTGTTTGCTTTGGTCTTTTCATAGATAAATAAGGGGAAGTGCACTAGATGTTCGGTGTGTAGAGATTCTTTGCTGCTCAAGTGTTTTCTTTGAGCAAGTGATGCTTTAGACAGTTTGCTGTTCACTTAATTTCCACAGTCACAATGCATCAGACCTTCATGGAAGATCTTCTTCCCTACTCTGGGTGGAATATTGTGGTCCTGATATATCAGCAATCAATGTCTGCTTGTCTTTAGAAATTTTGATGGGAGCAGTCTTTTAAACACTTAGCATTGGTGGACTCTTTAAATGGATCCGCTGTGGTTGTTTTTTTTTTTTTAAGTATAGTTCATTTCAATATTATGTTAGTTTCTGATGTACAGCAAAATGATTCAGTTATACTTTTTTAAGATCATATTTCATTATAGGTTATTACAAGATACTGAATATAATTCCCTGTGCTAAACAGTAAATTCTTATTACTTATCAGGTCTACTGTGTCTTGACTCATCAAAGTTCCCTCTATCTATTGTTTTGTTATGAGAGATGAGGACTTGGATATCCAATTTCTACCCCCCACCTTTTCCCCTCTCTCACTACCCCAATACATTAAACATCTTTCTAGTTAAATTGGTTTGTGGTACTTTCATACTTGTAGCCATTACATTCTATTCTCCATGAGTCAAGTTATATATCATCCATTATTACAAATTTTTTTGTTCTTAGCTAGTGATTTCCACATCTTTTTCATTTCTGTGCTTTTCTTTACCCTTATCTTATCTCACCCTCCAGCTTCTTCAGTGCAGTTGTCTACTTTGCATATAATCTGATCATTTGATTGAATTATATGTGGGCTCTATTCTCTATTTCTGCACCACCCCCCTGCAATGCTCTTGCTCCTTGAATCTGCATTTGTTGTTCTCTCAACTGCTGCCAATCAGTGGTCCTGGGACTTGCCTTTAGGACTATCTTGGGATGCTCTTAACCACCATTTAAAATATATAACCTTCCCAAAGTCCCTAACTATCCCTTCACTTGATGGAAGAACTTGGTAGCCTTCTCAGTTTGAAAAGTCAAGTCCTTCCCTTCTGGAGAAATTCATATGTATGATTCTTTGGTAAGTTTCTCCTACTGCCTCATTTTTTCAAATACCCATTAGTCAAATATCCATCAATCAAACCCAGATTATCCACTCATTTTGTTTCCATGAATTCATTAATTTTTATTTCACCTTCTCAAAGACTGATTTGACATTATCGTCCAAAGCTGCTTCTGAAGCTGGGTGTCCTAATTTTCACTGTATATTTAATTACTTAGCATTTTCTTACTCTTTACTTTTTCTTTTCCCAACATCAGGTTCCTGTTTTATAGATTCAATATTGTGCCAACAAAGGTCTGTTTAGTCAAGGCTATGGTTTTTCCAGTGGTCATGTATGGATGTGAGAGTTGGACTATAAAGAAAGCTGAGTGCTAAAGAATTGATGCTTTTGAATGGTGGTGTTGGAGAAGACTCTTGAGAGTCCCTTGGACTGCAAGGAGATCCAACAAGTCCATCCTAAAGGAGATCAGTCCTGGGTGTTCATTGGAAGGACTGATGTTGAAGTTGAAACTCCAATACTTTGGCCACCTGATACGAAGAGCTGATTCATTTGAAAAGACCGTGATGTTGAGAAAGATTGAGGGCAGGAGGAGAAGGGGACGACAGAGGATAAGATGGTTGGATGGCATCACTGACTCGATGGACATGGGTTTTGGGTAGACTCCAGGAGTTGTTGATGGACAGGGAGGCCTGGCATGCTGTGGCTCATGGGTCACAAGGAGTCAGACCTGACTGAGCAACTGAACTGAATTGCACTGAGCTATTGTGTCTTATATCCCTGAACACATTAATTGCAGATTTTTCTGAAGTTGTCTTTTGCTGTCCACATTGTTGATATTTATTCTGTGTTCCATTTTCTTTTCTGTTTTCTTTTTTGCTTTTGTGTTATAGGCTATTTTCAAATATCTGGTTTTTCTTGTGAAGGAGATTAGAATACACCACCCAAAAATATGCCCTTTGACACAAGAATTATTTTGAGCAAAAGGCAATTGAGAACCTAAAGACTGCGGAAAGGTCCTCTATCTTCTCCTTTTTGGCAGAAGGCAGGATGTAAATTTTCCTTTTGATATTTACCATCAATCCCCATCTCTTCTCCCATTATCACAACCAAACAACCGTTATCACTAGAGACAGAAAGCTGACCCTGAGTTGGGCCTGCACAGACAAAACTTACTGGAATATCCCATCATTTCCACTAACTTTTCTGTGGATCTACCATCCCATTCCCCAGAAATTGATTGCCCTTTGTTAAGAGGGTGTGAAAGTTCCAAATTCAAACCACCTCTTCGAGTTACTCATCACTGAATTCTCCTGTGTGTATGTACATTGCATGTGCAAATAAACTGTTTCTCCCCTCTTCCTGACCTCTTTTATCAGCTTGATTTTTGAGCAACCCCTGAATCTAAGAGGACAGAGGAAAAAAAAATTTTTTTTTCCTGTCCTACATTTGACTGTTCTTTGATATTTGTGAGTCATGCACCTAAAAATTGCTTGACATTCCTGCACTAGGAGTGGTGACGAGGAGGCATGACTGCGGAGAAAGCTGGATTTTCTAAAATCTATGACTTTGCTTGTTGTAACTGAAAGATCACCTCGGGCCTGATAATGTAGCACCACACTGGAGCAGGCTGATAAGGTCCTCATTTGGGACCCTCTGGGTTCCCTGAGTTTCTTAAGGGAGGCTGCTCTCATCTCCTTGAAAAAATGTGAAAGTGTTAGTCACTTGTCATGTCCGACTCTTTGGGAGTCCTCCAGGCTCCTCTGTCCGTGGAATTCTCCAGGCAAGAATCCTGGAGTGGGTGAGCCATTCCCTTCTCCAAGGGATCTTCCCTACCTGGGGATTGAACCTAGGTCTCCCACTTTGCAGGCAGATTCTTTACCGTCTGAGTCACCGACAAATGCCAGAGAACTAGGTAGAGCGATGCACCTTTCATCATCAATCTCCTTGTTTTCAAGTCCAGATCTCACCCCTGCCTACTGTTTAACTGATGATTCTGAGTCAACAAGCTTCCATTGGCTTCCATTGGCTTCCATTTCCTCAGGGAAGAATCTTCCAGTTCTCCATGACAGTGAATGTGTTAAATTTTGCTGCATTAAAAAAGAATACTGTCCTCAGGGCTTCCCTGGTGGTCCAGTGGTTAAGAATCTGCCTGCCAATGCAGGGGACTTGGGTCTGATCTCTGGTCCAGGAAGATGCCACATCCCACAGGGCAATGCCACAACTACCAAGCCTGTGCTCTAGAGCCCATGAGCCACAGCTACTGAGCCACAACTTGTTGGCTTTATCAGACAATTCAGGATGTTCTTATTGCACTTCAACCCATAAGAGATTTCTTATTTTTCACTAAATATTACATTGAGCTCCATCTGATCCCAGATGACAAGTTCACTGAAAGTAAGAGGGCTGATGATTTTGTTATAAGATAATGATGCCTGAGCCCCCAGTAATTATACACTTTGGCTGTCCCTTGTTCTGGAAACACATCCACACTCTATGGAAGCTTTCAAATACGGGTTTTCAAATTTCTCATTTACTTTTCTGTTCAGGGATTTTTTTTGAGGAAAAATCAAATTCTTGGCCTTAGAGATATAATAGAGTCTGATCCTTTATTTATTTATTTATTTGGCTGTGCCGGGTCTTAGTTGTGGCAGGGTAGGATCTTCAATCTTTGTTGACACATGCAGGATCTGTAGTTGCAGCTTGTGGGACCTAGTTCCTTGATCCTTCGGCCCCCTGCATTGGGAGAGCAGAGTCTTAGCCACTGGACCACCAGGGAAGTCTCTGACCCCATTTTTGATATATGACTATTGATAGCATCAAGCCCTAGCCCTTTCCCTTCCCCTGTGTGGGGCCAAAGGAGATTTATTCAAACTACCAAGTCCCTACCCACATGTATGAGCCTGAACCTGGGCTCCAAAACTAACCATAAGAACCCCAAGCCAATCTCATTTCTTTGCTTACTCAAGTCATTTTCTTTGTGCATTTTTCTACTTTCTCCCCTTTCTAGCAAAGTTTTATACGAATAATCAAACCATACAAAGGTGGGAACACTAGGAGGTAGAGACCATCAGGGATCATTTTGAGGTCTTATCACCACAGCTGCACTTAAAAAAATAGAATAGAAATATATACTAACACTCAGAATGTACCATCTGTAGTATGAGTATGTATTTTTAAATGAAAACTTTGCTAGTATTACCAACTTGTGCATATGTGATAGAAAATGCCCTTCTTACTCATGGTCCAGAACAAAATAGGTTAAAAGCCACTAACCTAGATCTTGCAAACATGGAAGATAAGACTTTAATTAAACAATATATGCACCCTGCTTGGTTTGCTCTCTGTTCCTCAAGCTCCCATAGCAACCAGAAAGAAAAGGTTCTACCCACCATTGTCTTCATTTCTGCTGTTGATCACAGTAGCCATCACTGAATTCTCAAAGAGCTTTTCCTCTACGGTTTTCTCATCAAATTTTTCTGTGAAACTTGACTCACATTGCCAATTGACACATGGCTGGGAGCACCAGCTTGTTTGGTCCATTTTTTTCCTGCTCTCCCAGCTGCATATAAAGTCTGCTCACACCATATTCTCAAAGCTTTTGAATTCCTTCTGCCTTCAAGTGTCCTGGGCTTCCCTGGCGGCTTCCCAGGTGGTAAAGAATCTGCCTGCAATGTAGGAGACCTGGGTTCGATCCCTGGGTCAGGAAGATCCCATGGAGAAGGAAATGGCTACCCAGTCCAGTATTCATGCCTAGAGAATTCCATGGACAGAGGAGCCTGGTGGGCTACAGTCTGTGGGGTCACAAAGAGTCAGACACAACTGAGCAACTAACACTTTCACTTTTTCACTTTCAGGTATCCCAATTCAAGAAGATTGAGGTTTGCCATTAGAGGTGTTCTCATGTTATTTAAGCTGGAATTTCCATATCTGTTCTTAAGTTCCTTGTTGTTTCTGAAGGTTTAAGAGATAAGAGAGGTCTGTGAAGTCTCGCTTCCCTGAGGCAGCTCTAATCTCTGAAATGGGTCCTAATGTCCCGCCACCACCCCCTGAATGATGCTGGCACCACTCCCAGTGGGCACTAAGATTGGACACGGCCACCCCTGTGTCTGCCTTCCTGGGGAGTGGCCACTTCAGGATGGGGAAGCTCAGCTGGCTGAGACTCTCCCACTCCCACTGCTCAGCAATTTGGTTAAATCATGTGCCAGTCTATCACTGTGGACTGGTCCTCAGGTTTGGGGAACAGCCTCCTTTTGCCACCTTGGGAGCCTTCTCCTCTATCTCTGTTGGCTCCTGTGGGTCTCTCCCCTCCCAGGATGGGCCCGAAACATCACTCCTAGCATGTCTTCACCCTTTACCATCTCTCCTTCAGGGAGTGGATGGTTTTTGCTCCTTTTTTCTCTTCCCTTCCCATAGGTGTTTGTTTCTTCCCTGGTGGCTCAGATGGTAAAGCGTCTGCCTGTAATGCGGGAGACCCAGGTTCGATCCCTGGGTTGGGAATATCTCCTGGAGAAGGAAACGGCAAACCACTCTAGTACTCTTGCCTGGCGAATCCCATGGGCGGAGGAGCCTGTAGGCTATAGTCCATGGGGTCACAAAGAGTCGGACACGACTGAGCGACATCACTTTCACTTTCACTTAGCTCTTTGCAAGTGTAATCATTTTGCCTTTTCTCTACTTTCCTCCCAGCTTGAAGAAACATGAACGGTGAGCTTGAAGGCCTCAGCTGTCCCAGCCCACCCTGCCCCTGCTGCCAGTCTGAGGGGCTTCTTTGTACCTTTTCCTGGTTTAACTCCTTTTCTCAGTAGAAGGTGACAGGAAGGAGGACCATTTGTGAGAATCCTCAGGATATGTTCACCCACTTCTCCCTTATTTGGGGGAATGTTCTAAGGTTGGAAACTCCTCCATGGAGAAGGAAATGGCAACCCACTCCAATATTCTTGCCTGGGAAATCCCATGGACAGAAGAGCCTAGCAGGCTGCAGTCCATGGGGTCGCAAAAGAGTTGGACACAAATTAAAGACTAAACAACAACAAAGAGGCTTATTGGTTTCATTGATCTTTTAAAAGAAGAAAAGAGAAAGAAACTCTTCCAAACCAAGCCCAGAAGCTTCTCCAAACCAAGCCAGCTGCTCTCGTTTCTCTGGCCATCACTTTCCAGAGACGATGGTTCTCAGTCAACATTTCTCCTCACTGGCTGTCTGATGACCAGTCGTGTGTGTGTGTTTCCCATGTTCGCTCAATGGCTATTGGTAGAGGTGACCCAGCCACCTGGGTGGATAATATCTTCAAGAGTTACTTATTCTATTCCCCGGAAGTGCCATGGTCTCTACCTCGCCCACAGAAGAGGTTCAGTGTACCACTCGCATGACGGTGACATGAGTTAAAAGGCACTGTGTCCTTGAAGGGACCCCTTTCTCATGTCCAGGTTGACAAAGATGCAGCACTTGCTGCGCTTTCCTCTCCTTTCTCCATTCTCCCATCTTCCTTACCCTTTTCTTCAAAGGAAAATGGAGAAACTCAGTTATGCAGTAAATACCACACAGAATGAGACTGTAGCCTCAAATTCAGTTTCTATTACCTCGGGGAGGAAAACAGTCCTAGGGAAGAATCTCCCAAAGGAAAATGAGCTGTGGTGGTTCCTCTACTCAACAAAGAAGTGAAGGAATGGCCTGGGTCACTTTTGTGACCAGCAGCTATGTCATATCTTGGTATCAAAATGAGGTCAGATCATATTTGCTTCTTCAGATGACCCAGTGCTCACCTGAAAAATCACGATGTGGAGACCCATGGGGACAACCACAGCCTTGCTGTGAGTCTTAGCAAGGAAGTACTTGCTATCCGATCTGCACAAACCCATCACCGCAAGAAAGAAACAGAATACCAAGCGAGCCCAGGGTGTAGATCCATGATTATGGAAAGACAAGCATGTGGGTTCTTTTCTGGAACTGAGCCGCCACACTCCTCCTTGAGCTGAGGTGAAAAACGGAACCGCAATCAAGTGTTTGTCCATGGTAACAAGGGTGTGAGGCTGCTGGAGTCGAGGAGATGACATTCATTTTAATAATTATGCTAAGTTTTCCTTCAACGTGTGCAAAATTAGGAAAAATTAGCACAGAGTATCGCCATGAAGCTGATGTTGAAAATAAGAGTAACTCTGCTCCATGCTTTGCTTGTGGTAAATATTTACTTTGTGAGTTTTTCAGTTTCAGGGACATGAGATGATGCTCTGAGATACTCAGCAATCCCTTTCAGAAACAGGTTTCTACTGAATAATTTTACTCGTACCAATTCACTCGGCAAATTTTTTTGGAGTGTAATAAATAATAAGTCACTGCTTAAGTGACAGAAAACTGTGCAGATGACAGGGGACCATATGGTGGTTACAAGGCAGAATTTAAAATTTTTAAAGGACAAAACACTCATATTCATGTAGAGCAATTAATTACAGGACCGAGAACCATCTGCTGTGACTCACGAGTGCCCCCAGGCATTAATACAATCTCAAGTTACAACTTGGTTTTTCTTGGTTTTTCTTCCATATTCCAAGCAGAGGAAATACCTTTTCCATAATACCTTTTCCATAATTTTCTGATTACTTATTAATGTTATAATGTTTTTGCCACATTGCTGTTTCTCTGTCCTTGGCTTAAAGGTGGTGTGATGGGTGCCTGTTGATGTACTTTAGCTGTTTGTAGGTTTTCTCCTTCTCTGTGTTACCTTCTCTGTCCCAGTTTGAAGCCAAGTTTGGGGGTTCCCTCTGCCTTTTGGATTTTCTAGCATCTTTTAGTGTTCCCTGGGAGGAGGCAGGGAATGGAAGAAAAACCATGCTGTGTTAGGCACAGTTTTCCATAATATATTGCACAAGAGCAGGTGTTAAAAGAGATGTTGAAATTTGTATCTTTCCTGGGCAAGTTGTACCGATTCTATTTCCCTTTGGAGAACAATTCTCAAATCCCAAGCATTTATCATCTCAGCCTTAATCTCCCCAGTACCATATTGTTCTCCTCAGAGAGAGACATGTAAGCTAAAAATGCAAAGTCAAAACAAAAAGGAGTGCCGGATGGGAGTTAAGCAATCAATGTAATGCATCTGGTACCACATAGGAAATGGACCATATGGGTCATTCAGGTGAGGGGAGGTGCTCATTGTAACCTCATCTAAATAACAATGGATTTCTGCTTTATTTTAGCCATAGGAATTTAAAAAATATTTTCTAAGGCACCACCTTCTTGTTATTAACATAACAAATCACAATGAATAAGCTTGTATTTATATCTAAAGAAAGGGCTGGAGCTAATTTACACATGCCCCCACAGCTCTTAAGAAAGTCTTAGATCTCCCTAGTTAAAAGTAATTCATCCATCTTCCACTTACCAATGGACAAGCTTCTCTTTTCTTGACAAAACAATAGGGGTCTGTAACAGCTTTCTACTGTAACGTATGAGTTGAATAGTTGTGACAGACGGCATGGCCCATGAAACCAAAAGCACCTACTGTCTAAACTTTTAATGAACAAGTTTGCCTGCTCCTGCTTTTAAGGGCTCAGTTGAGAAAATTTAAATTCCACTCTTGAGTGATGACTGCAAGCCCAAGACTTATTATCTCCTAAACATACTTTTAAACATTTTTCCTACTGTACCCAAAACATCAAAGATTCCTATCATTTGAATTGGGAGGAAACTTTCAAATCATCCATTGACTTGCCCTAGTTTACAACTGGGGGGAAATGAAGTCTGTGTGAGAAGACTTTCTTGAGATCCATCCATATGCCACAAATTTTTTCTTTCTTACTTTCTACCCAACGTCAAGTTCTGCAAGAATTAGCCTTACCAGTGACTCCAAAATCTAAAGGCAGGGCAACATTTCCACTAATGCATTTGGACTGGACGTCTGTTTATTGGTGGGAAAGACAAGATACAGCCCAACCTGGTAAGACTGTGTCTGTGGATATTCTCCCCACTGTAGCTCATAACAGCTTCCTATTCCTGGACGCAAATGGCCATTAATACTCCCCCACCTCACCATCATTTGGACTATTTCTAATCAACCAGATTTTATTAATAATTTTTTAAAAATTTTAGATGCTGATGAGAAATAATTCCATTAGTGGGGCCTGTGATACTTCTGTGGTGTATTTGTTTAACTAATGGACATTATTTTTAGGAAAGTTTTCGGTTTACAGAAAAAAAAAAATGAGCAGAAACTACAGTCTTACACTCTCCATTCACCCTCTGCCCTCAGTTTTCCCTATTAACGTCTTGCTTTGTTGTGGTATGTTTGCTACAATTGATGAATCAATATTCATTCATTATTATTAGCTAAAGTCCATAGTTTACTTCAGGATTTACTCTTTGTGTTGTATGGTTTTTTGAGTTTTGCCAACTGCATAAAGTCATGTACCCACCATTATAATATCACAAAATAATGTTAATGCCCTAAAAATCCTGTGCTCCACCTATTCATCCCTCCTTACCTTATCCCCAAACCTTTGCAGCCCCTAATCTTTTCACTGTCTCCGGGTCTCCTGCATTGCAGGCAGATTCTTTACCATCTGAGCCACCAGGGAGACCTTAAAAATCTTTAACCTCTAACAAAGATCAATTGACTGTATCTGTGTAGGTCTATTTCTAAGCTCTCTATTCTGTTCTGATTGGTTTGTCTATTCTTTTGCCAATACCATGCTGTCTTGATTACTGTAACTTTCGTAGTGAGACTTGAAGTCGGAGTAAATTCAGTTCTCTGACTTTGTTTTAGGTCTTCAATATTATTTTGGCCACTCTAGGCCTTTTTGCCTTTTGTTATAGACTTTCCTCTATTTCTTTGCACTAACTGAGGAAGGCTTTCTTATCTCTCCTTGCTATTCTTTGGAACTCTGCGTTCAAATGGGTATATCTTTCCTTTTCTCCCTTGCTTTTCACTTCTCTTCTCTTCACAGCTATTTGTAAGGGCTCCTCAGTCAGCCATTTTGCTTTTTTGCATTTCTTTTTCTTGGGGATGGTCTTGATCTTTGTCTCCTGTACAATGTCACAAACCTCCATCCATAGTTCATCAGGCACTCTATCTATCAGACCTAGTCCCTTAAATCTATTTCTCACTTCCACTGTATAATCATAAGGAATTTGATTTAGGTCATACCTGAATGGTCTAGTGGTTTTCCCTACTTTCTTCAACTTAAGTCTAAATTTGGCAATCAGGAGCTCATGATCTGGGCCCTAGTCAGCTCCCAGTCTTGCTTTTGCTGACAGTATAGAGTTTCTCTTTGGCTGCAAAGAATATAATCAATCTAATTTTGGTGTTGGCCATCTGGTGATGTCCATGTGTAGAGTCTTCTCTTGTGTTGTTGGAAGAGGGTGTTTGCTATGACCAGTGCATTTTCTTGGCAAAACTCTATTAGCCTTTGCCCTGCTTCTTTCTGTACTCCAAGGCCAAATTTGCCTGTTCCTCCAGGTGTTTCTTGACTTCCTACTTTTGCATTCCAATCCCCTACAATAAGAAGGACATCCTTTCTGGGTGTTAGTTCTAAAAGGTCTTGTAGGTCTTCATAGAACTGTTCAATTTCAGCTTCTTCAGCATTACTGGTTGGGACATAGACTTGGATTACCATGATATTGAATGGTTTGCCTTGGAAATGAACAGAGAACATTTTGTCGCTTTTGAGATTGCATCCAAATACTGCATTTCGAACTCTTTTGTTGACTATGATGGCTACTCCATTTCTTCTAAGGGATTCTTGCCCACAGCAGTATATATAATGGTCACTTGAGTTAAATTCACCCATTCCAGTCCATTTTAGTTCACTGATTCCTAAAATGTTGACGTTCACTCATCTACAATATGCTATCATCTACAATATACTATCAGAGCAATATATGATGATAAATATAATAAAAATAAAAGTGTGTATCCTTTAAGCTAAGGTCTATGCTATTTGAATTCTAAATGGATCTCCTTCACATTAGTTAACATTCTTAAAAACTGGAAAATTTTAAAATTTATCCGTTCCAACAGCCTATCAGAATCTCAATGAGTATTTAGCAGGAGTAAATGTAAGAAGCAATTAAAAGAATTAATAAAAGAATTAATCCAAGCAGAAAATAGAATTCACATCAGATGTTTCAGGCTGAGAAACTTTTGAACACAGTGGCTCTCAACCCTGGCCACCCATTAGAATTACTTAAGAACTTTCAAATTCCCCATGTCTGGTAATAGGAACCAGGCTTCTTGGGCTATTCCAGTGGCTGCTGAAGTTGAAAAACCATATATTAATGAAGAGACCACCAGTGGATGTATAGGCAAGGTTAAGGTAACTGAACAGGGATGTTGATAAAGAAACTTAAATTTAATGAAAAAGAGTAACTAACTCAAGGTTACAGAGACAGTAATGGCTGAACTGAGATGCATGGATGTCTTATTATCTACTTCATGGTGCCTTCCAAAATGAGTTTTTCTCTGAAATAAAATGTCATGTTCGACCAAGCCTGAAGTGAAATGAAGTGAAGTTGCTCAGTCGTGTCTGACTCTTTGCAAACCCATGAATGTAGCCTACCAGGCTCCTCAGTCCATGGGATTTTCCAGGCAAGAATACTAGAGTGGGTTGCCATTTCCTTCTTCAGGGGATCTTCCCAACCCAGGGATCGAACCCTGGTCTTCCACATTGTAGGCAGATGCTTTACCATCTGAGCCACCAGGGAAGTTAAAAACACCTTAAAAGTAAGCAAATGATGTTCCTCTTTTTAAAAACAAGACTAAATGAACTAAGGTCAAAGTTCTCTTTGTCTTCTCAAATGAATTATAGCCTGAAATAAAACCTGTCTGGTTTCCGTGAATAATATCAGACATATAATGCTTTCTCCTTTCCTCCTCATCTTGCAAATAAAATCCATCTGAACTTTTCTGGAAATAAGTTAAATGGAAGCCAGAATGACAAACATTATATCTGCTAATGTGTGTTCTGAGGAAGAGGACCCATTGTGTCTGGGGGAGTGCATCAGGAGGATGAGAGGAGATGCTGAGCTTTGGTCAGAGCAAAAAGCCAAAGTCATGGCTTTGAAAAGCTCTGCCTCTTCCATCATTACTGGAGATAACCAGTACATCCTAGCTTTACCTCTTAGCTACGAACTTAACGCAAATACATTTTAAATTAATTTATTATTTGTTGTTATGTATATATGCGTCCTCAGTCACTTAGTCATATCTGACTCTTTGCAACTCCATGGACTTTAGCCTGCCAGGCTCCTCTGTCCACGGAATTTTCTAGGCAAGAATATTGGAGTGGATTGTCATTTCCTTTTCCAGGGGATTTTCCCAACCCTGGGATCGAACCCGAGTCTCTTGCATCTCTTGCATTGAAAGGCAGGTTCCTTACCACTAGCACCACCTGTTAACTAGATTATAAGGCTTCAAGAGTTTCTGAGACTACCAGATGCCTCTTAAAATGAAGTGGTCACCTGGTTTTGCATAATAGAGGTAGCATTTGTCTTTAAACTTTATACTTTATACTTTCCATCATTCCTTTCCATGTATTACCTAACTCCCAAGTACTTTCAATTTTCCACATATTGCCTGTCCTCATACTGTTTATGCTGGCACCTCTTCCCGCTGCAGAAGGAAAGATAAAATTGGTAAGTATCTTTGGGTGCGGTGTGCAGTCTGCAGCTCACTGCAGTCTCCATAGCTACCTATTAATGTTTTATCTATTTAGATTATCCATCTAGATGCCAAAGACATTTAAGAGTGTGTCTCCTATCCTGCCTTGGCCAATTCCCAAGTACAGAGTATGGAAATCAGCAGATGTCTCTGTGTGTGTGTGTGTGTGTGTGTGTGTGTGTGTAAGTTTTGTTTGGGGATTTTATTGTTGCTTGTTTTGTTATGCAGAATTTTTTAAATTAGTTTGAATGTTTATACTTTTATGACCACATACTATTAATATGGTCCTTACCCTTACACATCATTTCAGACCCTGTAGATTATGATGATATCTAAATAACATACACATATTCATAAATAAAATTCATGTGTGACATTTTACATGGAAAGTTCCCAAATGTACCTAAATTAGATAAGTTGAGACAGTTTTTAGTACATGGAAAATGTCATGAAATCATGTCTGATAAAAACTATCAGACAGAAGATAGCAGAGTAGAAAGACCCTGAGCTCACCTCCTTTCATGGGCACAACAAAATCACAGCTACTTGAGAAACACATCACTGAAAAAGACTGGAACCTACCAGAAAAGATCTACAAATAAAGAAAATATGTAAAGAAGGAACCACAATGAAACAGGTAGGACCAGCAGAGATGTGATACAGTCTAGTCCCATACACCAGAGTAGGCAACCCACAAACCAAAGAATAATTATGGTTTCAGAGGTTTTCTCCAAGGAGTAAGAGGTCTGAGCCCATGTCATCTTCCTAGCCCAGCAGTCTTGCACTGGGAAGATGAGCCCCCAGAGTGTTTGACTTTGAAGGCCAGTGGGGCTTACCTTCAGGAGTGCCAAAGGGACTTCTCCACTCTTCAAGGGTGTGCACAAAGTTTCACATGATCTAGGACCCAGGAAAGAAGCAGTAATTTGATAGCAGCCTGGGTCAGACCTACATGCTCATCTTGGAGAGTCTCCGTGAAAGGCTACATGCAACTGGAGCTCACTCTGGGGACATGGATACTTGTGGCAGCTATTTGGGGGAGCTCCTTCTATGAGATGGACTCTGGTTCTGGCAAGTGCCATTTTGGAATCCTCTCTCTAGCTTATTAGTACCAGGACTCAGCCCCACTCTGGCCCAAAAACCTGCAGGCACCAGATCTGGGATGCTTGAAGTGAAGTAAAGTGCAAGTCGCTCAGTCATGTCCGCCTCTTTGCGACCCATGGACTATAGAGTTCATGGAATTCTCTAGGCCAGAATATTGAAGTGGGTAGCCATTCCCTTTTCCAGGGGATCTTCCCAACTCAGGGACTGAACCCAGGTCTTCCGCATTGCAGGCAGATTCTTAACCAGCTGAGCCACCTGCTTAAAACCAAGCCACTACCTGGATGGGGCACAGCCCACCTAGCAGAAGACAGGCTGCTTAAAGACCCCTGAGTCCACAGCTGCTGCTCTACAGAGCCCTGCCCACCAGAGGGCCTGGGATCCAGCTCCATCCACAAGTGAACAGGCATCAGCCCCAATCCTCTAAGCCCTGGCCCTGCGCTCTCGGGATCCTGCTCTTCCTTCAGGACCAGCCTCACCTGCCAGGGAATAGCACAGACCTAAGAAAATCACGAGAACCCCATGAACAGTATGAAAAGGCAAAATGATAGGATACTGAAAGAGGAACTCCCCAGGTTGGTAGGTGCCCAATATGCTACTGGAGATCAGTGGAGAAATAACTCCAGAAAGAATGAAGGGATGGAGCCAAAGCAAAAACAATACCCAGTTGTGGATGTGATGGTGATAGATGCAAGGTCTGATGCTGTAAAGAGCAATATTGCATAGGAACCTGGAATGTTAGGTCCATGAATCAAGGCAAATTGGAAGTGGTCAAACAGGAGATGGCAAGAGTGAACGTCAATATTCTAGGAATCAGCAAACTAAAATGGACTGGAATGGGTGAATTTAACTCAGATGACCATTATATCTACTATTGTGGGCAAGAATCCCTTAGAAGAAATGGAGTAGCCAGCATGGTCAACAAAAGAGTCTGAAATGCAGTACTTGGATGCAATCTCAAAAACAACAGAATGATCTCTGTTCTTTTCAAGGCAAACCATTCAGTATAACAGTATTCCAAGTCTATGCCCCAACCAGTAATGCTGAAGAAGCTGAATTTGAACGGTTCTGTGAAGACCTATAAGACCTTTTAGAACTAACACCCCAAAAAGCTGTCTTTTTCATTATAGGGGACTGGAATGAAAAAGACAGAAGTCAAGAAACACCCAGGGTAATAGGCAAATTTGGCCTTGGAATATGGAATGAAGCAGAGCAAAGGCTAATAGAGTATTGCCAAGAAAATGTACTGGTCATAGCAAACACCCTCTTGAACAACACAAGAGAAGACTCTACACATGGACATTGTCAGATGACCAACACTGAAATCAGACTGATTATATTCTTTGCACCCAAAGATGGAGAAGCTCAATACAGTCAGCAAAAACAAGACCGGGAGCTGACTGTGGCTCAGATCATGAACTCTTTATTGCCAAATTCAGACTTAAATTGAAGAAAGTAGGGAAAACCACTAGACCATTCAAGTATGACCTAAAACAAATTCCTTATGATTATACAGTGGAAGTGAGAAATAGATTTAAGGGACTAGGTCTGATAGATAGAGTGCCTGATGAACTATGGATGGAGGTTCGTGACATTGTACAGGAGACAGGGATCAAGACCATCCCCAAGAAAAAGAAATGCAAAAAAGCAAAATGGCTGTCTGGGGAGGCCTTACAAATAGTTATGAAAAGAAGAGAAGTGAAAAGCAAAGGAGAAAAAGAACAATATAAGCATCTGAAGGCAGAGTTCCAAAGAATAGCAAGGAGAGATAAGAAAGCCTTCCTCAGTGATCAATGCAAAGAAATAGAGGAAAACAACAGAACAGGAAAGACTAGAGATCTCTTCAAGGAAATTAGAGATACCAAGGGAACATTTCATGCAAAGATGGGCTCAATAAAGGACAGAAATGGTATGGACCTAACAGAAGCAGAAGGTATTAAGAAGAGGTGGCAAGAATACACAGAAGAACTGTACAAAAAAGATCTTCACGACCCAGATAATCACAATTGTATGATGACTCACCTAAAGCCAGACATCCTGGAATGTGAACTCAAGTGGGCCTTAGAAAGCATCACTACAAACAAAGCTAGTGGAGGTGATGGAATTTCAGTTGAGCTCTTTCAAGTCCTGAAAGATGATGCTGTGAAAGTGCTGCACTTAATATGCCAGCAAAGGTGGAAAACTCAGCAGTGGCCACAGGACTGGAAAAGGTCTGTTTTCATTCCAATCCCAAAGAAAGGCAATGCCAAAGAATGCTCAAACTACCACACAATTGCATTCACCTCACACACTAGTAAAGTAATGCTCAAAATTCTCCAAGCCAGGCTTCAGCAATATGTGAACCGTGAACTTCCAGATGTTCAAGCTGGATTTAGAAAAGGCAGAGGAACCAGAGATCAAATGGCCAACATTCTCTGGATCATGGAAAAAGCAAGAGAGTTCCAGAAAAACATCTATTTCTGCTTTATCGACTATGCCAAAGCCTTTGACTGTGTGGATCACAATAAACTGTAGAAAATTCTGAAAGAGAAAGGGGATACCAGACCGCCTGACCTGCCTCTTGAGAAATCTGTATGCAGGTCAGGGAGCAACAGTAGAACTGGACATGGAACAACAGACTGGTTCCAAATAGGAAAAGGAGTACGTCAAGGTTGTCTATTGTCACCCTGCTTATTTAACTTATATGCAGAGTATATCACGAGAAACGCTGGACTGAAAGAAGCACAAGCTGGAATCAAGATTGCCGGGAGAAATATCAATATCCTCAGATATGCAGATGACACCACCCTTATGGCAGAAAGTGAAGAGGAACTAAAAAGCCTCTTGATGAAAGTGAAAGTGGAGAGTGAAAAAGTTGGCTTAAAGCTCAACATTCAGAAAACGAGATCATGGCATCTGGTCCCATCACTTCATGGGAAATAGATGGGGATTCAGTGGAAACAGTGTTAGAATTTATTTTGGGGGGGCTCTAAAATCACTGCAGATGGTGATTGCAGCCATGAAATTAAAAGACGCTTACTCCTTGGAAGGAAAGTTATGACCAACCTATATAGCATATTCACAAGCAGAGACATTTCTTTGCCAACAAAGTGTCCATCTAGCCAAGGCTATGGTTTCTCCAGTGGTCGTATATGGATGTGAGAGCTGTACTGTGAAGAAAGCTGAGCGCTGAAGAATTGATGCTTTTGAACTGTGATGTTGGAGAAGACTCTTGAGAGTCCCTTGGATTGCAAGGAGACCCAACCAGTCCATTCTAAAGGAGATCAGTCCTGGGTGTTCTTTGGAAGGACTGATGCTAAAGCTGAAACTGCATTACTTTGGCCACCATGCAAAGAGTTGACTCATTAGAAAAGACTCTGATGCTGGGAGGGAGTGAGGGCAGGAGGAAAAGGGGATGACAGAGGATGAGATGGCTGGATGGCATCACCAACTCAACGGACATGAGTTTGGGTGAACTTTGGGAGTTGGTGATGGACAGGGATCCCTGGCATGTTGCAGTTCATGGGGTTGCAAAGAGTCAGACATGACTGAGCTACTGACCTGAACTGAGTTGAAGAAAATCACAATCCCACAGCCTGAGGACTTGGCCAAGTCCTGCCTTGAATGACTGGACGCCAGGCCCATTTGATAGCAGGCCAACACAAGTGTCAGGACGCCCCAGGCCCTATCTACAACTGTGTCTGTCAATCTTTGCCTCAGTAAAGATCTGACACCAGCTCCGGGACCCCTGGGCCCTGTAAGCAGACTCCTGGACCCAGCTCTACCAGCCAATTAGGCCAGCGTTAACCCAACTTTATTCAACATAGTATCGGAAGTCCTAGTTATGGCAATCCGATAAGAAAAAGAAATTCAAATTGGAAAGGAAGAAATAAAACTGTCACTGTTTGCAGTTGAGATGCTACTATATATAGAAAATCCTAAAAATGACACCAAAAAATTACTAGAGCTCATCAATGAATTCAGTAAAATTGTAGGATACAAAATTAATATACAGAAATCTGTTGCATTTCTACACACTAACAACAAACTAACAGAAAGAGAAATCAAGGAAATAATCCTACTTACCCTTGCATCCAAAAGAATAAAATACCTAGGAATAAACCTATCTACGGAGGTAAAAGACATGAAAACTATAAAATGCTGATGAAAGAAATTGAAGACAACACAAACAGATGGAATGATATACCATGTTCTTGGACTGGAAGAAATTATTATTGCTAAAATGGCTATACCGCCCAAAGCAATCTACAGATTCAGTGCAATTCCTCTCAAAACATCAATGGCATTTTTCATGGAACTAAAACCAATAATTTTAAAATTTGTATGGAAACACAAAAGACCCCAAGTAGCCAAAAAATCTTGAGAATGAAGAACAGAGCTGGAGAAATTATGCCCCCTGTGGAATCTTAAAAATAAATAAGCAAATATAACAGAAAAGAAACAGACTCACAGATACAGAGAACAAACTAGTGTTTATCAGTAGGGAAAAGAGAGGGAGAGGGAGTCAAGTGATACAAACTACAATATTATGCATAAAATAAATAAGCTATAAGGATGTATTGTACAACACAGGGAATATAGCCAATATGTTATAATAATTATAAAGGGACTATAACCTTTAAAAAGTGTGAATCACTGTATTGTACACCTGCAACATATAATACTGTAATCAATAATGCATGCATGCTAAGTTGCTTCAGTTGTGTCCGACTGTTTGCAACCCCATGAACCATAGCCTGCCAGGCTCCTCTGTCCATGGGATTCTCCAGGCAAGAATACTGGAGTGGGTTGCCAGGCTCTCTTCCAAGGGAATCTTCCTGACCCAGGGCTCAAACCTGTGTCTCTTACATTTCCTGCATTGACAGGCAGGTTCTTTACCACTAGCACCACCAGCGAAGCCCAATCAATTACACTGCAATTAAAAAATATTTTAATGTCATTATATTACATTGGTGGGGGGAAAAAAAGCCAAAGGCATAAATTTTACTTGGAGCAGTGGAGGGAGGGCACAAAAAGGGAGAGGAGAAACTTACAATGTAAATTTGTAAAATATTTTTAAATGACAAAAAGAAAATTAAAAGTTTTTAAACTTATTTTTAAAAGAAAAAAAGCACATCATAGATATTTAAAATGTTTATTTAACTTTAGTAAATAAATGGACCAAAATCACATTGTTTATTAAAGGAATGGATTTCACATTATAACACTTCAGTGCTGAAGATAAGAAAAACTGATTTGTTTTTTAGGACCACTTGTTGGTGAAGGAATCAGATAAAATATCTGCCTACGATGCCTGGAATCATTTCTTAAGACTATCCAGTTATCAACCTACTTTCTGTTATAAATATGAGTTTAAATTGAATAGGGTTCAGAATACAGCTTAGAAAAGAAGACTGTGGCATAAAGGACTGAAGAGATTTGCGAGACAAAAAGGAAGGAAGGAAGGATGGGTGGAGGGAAGGAGAGAGGGAAGAAAAAGAGAATCTACAATTAGAATTAAAGTTCTCAAAATTATTGGTTTGTCAAGAAAGTGTTTCAGACGTCCTTCTCCCATTCAGCCCTATCCTTGTAGCAAGATACTTCTGGAACCTTTCCAATAAAATCTCCAGGAAGTCAGCCATCCTTTCTTCCTTCCTAATTCTTTTTGGAGCTCATATCCTTTAAGCCTGGGAGCATTTTCCAATGTCTGACTTCCCTCCTTACTATTTCAATGCAGACTTCTGATTACCTTGGGAAAATGGAAATGCTATCCCCAACCAGGCACTCCGTGTGCCTGCCTCCCTCATATCCACTCCACCTGCATTCCTTCCATAACTAAGCCAATAACAAGCTCCATGCAGGGAGCACCTGCAAGGATCATTAGCCTTGGACCCAGGGTATCTCAAACACCACGGGCGCCTCCCTGATACCCATGGAATGTGAGGCAGCCCTTGGTCACTGGCAATGGGCACAGATGGAGACACTTCCCAGAGTCATTTCCTACAGCTCCAAAGAGAGTCCTGTTGGACAGAGAGAGAGTCCCCATTGCCCACAGCCCACCACGATGAGTGACTTGAGAATTTACGTTCGTGTTGTCCTGCCTTCTTTTCCTGTGACAGTCTCCACAATCCCCCACTTCTGCTCTCTGGAGTCATGTTTCAAAATAACTTACATACTCACCTTTGACTCAGGCTTTGCTTTCTGGTGAATCCAGACTGATGTCTCAGCATTAGTGTTATTTTCTGCAAGGAGATCCAACCAGTCCAGTCTAAAGGAGATCAGCCCTGGGTGTTCTTTGGAAGGAATGATGCTAAAGCTGAACTCCAGTACTTTGGCCACCTCATACAAAGAGTTGACTCATTGGAAAAGACCCTGATGCTGGGAGGGACTGGGGGCAGGAGGAGAAGGGGACAATAGAGGATGAGATGGCTGGATGGCATCACCGACTCGATGGAC
Organism: Ovis canadensis; assembly: GCF_042477335.2. Lineage (NCBI taxonomy): Eukaryota > Metazoa > Chordata > Mammalia > Artiodactyla > Bovidae > Ovis > Ovis canadensis. Next base: position 23,071,193 of record NC_091246.1, on the reverse strand, counting down.
ATGAGTTTGAGTGAACCCCGGGAGTTGGTGATGGACAGACAGGCCTGGTGTGCTGCAATTCATGGGGTCGCAAAGAGTCAGACACAACTGAGCGACTGAACTGAACGGAACTGAACTGAACGTTGTTTGACTTGAGATAAATTAACTCGTCCTTTCTCTTCAGAGGGAAAGCTTGTCCTAACAAAACCTTACTTTGTGTAGTCTCACTATTTTGAGGGATCTCATAGTATTTCATACTTAGCTCTTCTTTAATTTGGAGAAATTAAAAATTACAGGCAGATACAGAGAATAACTACACTAAAGTCTTTGACTGTGTGGATCACATCAAATTGTGGAAAATTCTTAAAGAGATGGGAGTACCAGGCCACCTTACCCGTCTCCTGAGCAATCTGTATGCAGGTTAACAAGCAATAGTTAGTATTGGACATAGAACAAAAGAAAGAGAACGACAAGCCTGTATATTGTCACCCTGCTTACTTAACTTACGTGCAGAGTACATCATGAGAAATGTTGGGCTGGATAAAACACAAGGCGGAATCAAGATTGCCAGGAGAAATATCAACAACCTTAGATATGCAGATGCTACCACCCTAATGGCAGAAAGCAAAGAGGAACTAAAAAGACTCTTGATGAAGGTGAGAAAAGAGAGTGAAAGCTGGCTTAAAACTCAACACTCAAAAAACTAAGATTATGGCACCTGGTCCCCTCACTTCATGGCACGTAAAAGGGGAAAAAGTGAAAACAGTGACAGACTTTATTTTCTTGGGCTCCAACATCACTGCAGATGGTGACTGCAGCCATGAAATTAAAAGTTCCTTGTTCCTTGGAAGAAAAGCTATGACAAGTCTAGACAGCCTATTAAAAAGCAGAGACATCACTTCGCCAACAAAGGTCCATATAGTCAAAGCTATGGTTTTTCCAGTAGTGATGTAAGGATGTGAGAATTGACCATAAAGAAGCCTGAGCACCAAAGAACTGATGCTTTCTAATTGTGGTGCTGGAGAACACTCTTGACCGTCCCTTGGATTGCAAGGAGATCTAACCAGTCAATCCTGAAGGAAATCACCCCTGAATATTCATTGGAAGGACTGATGCTGGAAGGCTAATAATTTGGCCACCTGATGCAAAGAGCTGACTCATTGGAAAAGACCCTGATGCTGGGAAAGATTGAAGATGAAAGGAAAGGGAGTGAAAGAGGATGAGATGGTTAGACAGCATCACCGACTCAGTGGCCATAAGTATGAACAAACTCTGGACGATAGTGAAGGACAGAGAAACCTGAAGCACTACAGTCCATGGGGTCGCAGAGTCAGACTTGACTTGGTGGCTGAACAACAACAGAATAAGTTCATAAACACCTTTATATCCATTACACAGAAAAATGAATGTAGACACTTTATTTCAAATCTTTATAACATGCGAGCATTGGAGATGAAGTTGAAATTACCCCTTTGGGTTTTCTGAGCCATGTTGCCCTTCCTCAGTCCCGAGAAATAGTCACTACCCTACATTTGGTACATGTTTTCTGCTAGCCTTATGCTTCATTGTGAAACTGTAGTTGTTATCAATTTTATTTTTTAAGATATATATACATTGATACATATGGCTCTAGGTTATTTATCTTATTCATTGTAATATTCTATTGTATAATCTCTATTCATTTATTCCTCATTCTAAGCATTTGGGGATGTTTCCAGGGTTTTACTTTCACCTTATGAATAGTGCTACTGCAATGAATACGTGTTTTGTACTTTGGAGCACACGTGCAAGAGTTTGGGAGTCTGGGGACTTTTTTTTTGTTTTTTTTTTTTTTTAGCCGTAAGGAAGAACATTTCCAATTCTTCCAGATATTGCCCACCTACTCTCGGATGGCTTTGCCAATTTATTCTTCCACTTAGCAAGATAAGAGTTTCTGCTTCATCAGGTCCTAGTCATCACTTGATATCTTAAATTGTTTTAAAACCTGTTGTCAATCTCATGGGCTTGAATGAATGCTAAGACTGGGAAAGACCTGGGTGAATCTGAATCATTGGTCACCCTAGCAGAAGCAGGTCATTTCTCTATTTATTTCGCTGCTTTGGGTCTTAGTCAGCATGTGGGATCTTCATCGCCCCATGCAGGATCCTTTTTTTTTTGGCAGCATGAGAACTCTCAGTTGCAGCATGTGATATATAGTTCCCTGGCAAGGGATGAAACTCAGACCCCCTGCAGTGGGAGCTCAGAGTCTCAGCCACTGGACCACCAAAGAAGTCCCCAGAGGCAGGTCAATTCTGCTCTCTTTGCTCATCCTTTTGGTATTTATCTCCATGCATGTATGCACGATAAGTCACCTCAGTTGTGTCCAACTCTTTGCAACCCTGTTGACTGTAGCCCATCAGGCTCCTCTGTGCATGGGATTCTCCAGGCAAGAATACTGGAGTGGGCTGCCATGCCCTCCTCCAGGGGATCCTCCTGACCACGTCTCTTCTGTTTCCTGCATTGGCAGGTGGGTTCTTCACCACTAGCGCCACCTAGGAAGTTCCATTTATCACCATATTTCCAAATAATGTGCCTGTATTGCTACTTCTTGATTTTTTTCCACTCCAGATATCCTTTATTATGTCTTACTAGTGAAAAGTACTTGACTCTCTTTCAGTTGCTTGTTTTTTTATATCCTGTGTAATTATTTTTGTCACTTTACATTTCTGGAGCAAATCGTCCAGAAGCTTCCAGAGAAGTGATGCACTCAAGGCTTTTTTAAATCAAAAGATGAGTTTGAGTGTCCCTCCCTCCCACTTTGTGATGGTTAGTTTTATGTGTAAACTTGACTGGACCAAGGGGTGCTTAAATATTTGTTCAAACTTTATTCTGGATGTATCTATCAGGGTGTTTTTGGAAGTGTGTAACATTTAAATCAGTAGATAAAATAAAACAAATTAGCCTTCCTAATGGGGGTGGGCCTTGTCCAATCAGTTGGAGGCCTGAACAGACTAAAAAGTCCCGCCTCCCGCAAGAACAAGGAGATTCTCCAGCAGATGACCATCAGACTCCATCTACATCATCAGCTCTCCTGGGTCTCCACCCTGCCAGCCCTCACTGCAGATTTGGACCTATCAGTCTCCATAATCATGAGCCAATTCCTTACGACAAATCACTTTCTCTCCATATATACATCCTATTGATTTTGTTTTCTCTGAAGTTGTTCAGTTGCTAAGTCATGTCAGAATCTTTGCAACCCGGTGGACTGCAGTACACCAGGCTTCCCTGTCCTTCACTAACTCATGGTTTTTGTTCAAATTCATGTCCATTGAGTCTGTGATGCTATCCATTCCTCTCATCTTCTGTCACCCACTTCTATCGCCCTTGATATTTCCCAGCATCAGGGTCTTTTCCAATGAGTTGGCTCTTCAAATCAGGTGGCCAAGGTATTGCAGTTTCAGCTTCAGCATCAGTCCTTTCAATGACTAGTCAGGGTCAATTTCCTTTAGGATTGACTGGTTTGATTTCCTTACAGTTCAAGGGGCTCTCAAGAGTCTTCTCCAGCACCACAATTCAAAATCCATCAATTATTTGGCATTCAGCCTTCTTTATGATCCAACTCTCACATCCTTACATGACTACTGGAAAACCAAAGCTCTGGAGAATCCTAACTAATACACATCCCCATCATTCTCCATTTGGAAAAAGAGCCCATAAAGTTATTATGGTGTTACCAAAAAAAAAAAAAAACTTTGTTTTTATAAAAAAGAAAGAAAATTACAAATGAAAATAGCCCAGTTTCACACATGCATTCTCTCACTGTATCCGTAGCCATAAAAAGAAAAGTTTAAAAAATTGAATCAAGATAGAATCACCTTTATCACTAGGACTCTAAGGTACTGTGTCATCATCAAGATGACCCCTTCCAAATGTGTTAGATATTTCCTCACGGAGTATCCAGGCAACAGGCTGAGGATGCTGTGAGACATCCTACCACTTCACAGCGAGTGTGGGAAATCCAGCGGCTCAGCTTTCTTGGTCACTGGCACTAACCTTATCACACTAGGATTTCCAGCAGTTTAGAGGTGAAAGGCAGAAGATGATGGTGGCTAAGTCTTACAGCAAGTGTCACTCACATTTTACAAAACCAGCAGTCCCTACAGACTGCTCAATTTTGTCCAAAATTTAGTACTCAGCCTTTCTCTTTTTTAAAAAAATAAATAACTTTGTAGAACACTTTTAGGTTCATGCATCTTGTGTTTATAGCGCCATCTGCTGCTGCTTCAGACCATTGCAGTTTTTCCCATTTGCTCAGTTCACACCTGGGGAGAAAGTGGACACAATCTTCTTGGGCTCCAACATCACTATGGATGGTGACTGCAACCATGAAATTAAAAGACGCTTGCTCCTTGGAAGAAAAGCTATGACAAATCTAGACAGTATATTAAAAAGCAGAGACATCACTTTGCCAACAAAGATCCATATACAGTCAAAGCTATGGTTTTTCCAGTAGTCATGTATGGATGTGAGAGTTGGACCATAAAAAATGCTGAGCGCTGAAAAATTGATGCTATCGAACTGCGGTGTTGGAGAATACTCTTGAGAGTCCCTTGGTCTGCAAGGAGATCAAACCAGTCAATCCTAAAGGAAATCACCCCTGAATATTCATTGGAAGGACTGATACTGAAGCAGAAACTCCAATACTTTGGTCACCTGATGCAAAGAGCCAATGCATTTGAAAAGACCCCTATGTTGGGAAAGATTGAGCACAGAGGAGAAGCAGGCAACAGAGGATGGAGATGGTTGGATGGCATCAGCAACTCGATGGACAAGAGTTTAAGCAAGCTCAGGGAAGCCTGGCAAGCTGCAGTTTATGGGGTCACAGAGAGTCAGACACGACTTGGAGACTGAAGAACACCACCTGACCTGGGTAATGGGTGAGAGGGAAAACCTGTTCTTTCGAGTTAAAATTAAGAATGACGTTCCACTAAACATCAGACACCTTTCCAGACACTGCAGAAACAATAAAATGAAATAGAAAAATTATTTTCTGTACCCTTATATTCTCATTGAAAAAGCATCATAAATAATATCAGGGTATGGTATCAAAGAAATATCAAGCAAAATAAAATGATAGAGACTTATGGGGTGCCCTTTTTATATCAGGTAGTCATGAAGGGCCTCTCACAGTTAGTTGATTTTTGAAGATTCTGTAGGCACTGGGCAGTCTGGATACAGCAAATGCTGAGAACCTGGAGAAAGATCCAAGGGAACAGCGGACATGAAGGTCGTGCGCGTGAGGTCTGAGTGATGGGAGCCCCAACGGAATGTAGCTCATAGAGCGCTGTGTTGGCCACAGTGAGGCCCCCAGCTTTATGCTAGCGGGATGGAAACATGGGGTTTCCCCACTCTCACCGCTTTGTACTTTACTTCTCTTACCCTGGGTCTGTGGGTATCCTGGGACTTTCCCCACGTGGGGAACTGTGTGGAATAGTCAGGTGGAGCATAGGGTTCTGAGCCCTGGGAGGGGTGAGGCTTCAGAGCCTCGTCACTCCCCCTCTGCATATCCCTTCTCCGACTCCTCCTCCGTTTCAGGAAAATACTTCCCTCTTCTTGTCTCAGGGACTTCCTCCACCTGATATGCTGAAACTCTAATTGTCCCTAATCCTCAAAGATCTTTTTATGACCTACTAAATCCAGTTCTTTTTTTCCTTGATGATGGCGAAGACTTTATTTTCTTATCCTCTCAGGAGGCAAGAGAAAATATTAGTATCTACACTCCATTTCTCATATAACAAAACTATATAGCATATAGCAAATTTCATATAGCAAAACTATCAGGTTTTCCAGCTGAGAAAGTCTGGAGGTACACATTCAGCCACACCGAGTGTGTGTGTGTGTGTATTAGTTGCATTTGACTCTTTGCTACCCCATGGCCTCTCATGGAATTCTCCAGGCAAGAATACTGGAGTGGGTTCCCATTCCCTTCTGCAGGGAATCTTCCCAACTCAGGGATCAAACCCTGATCTCCTGCACTGTAAGCAGATTCTTTACCATCTGAGCCACCAGGAAAGTCCTGGTACCAGCCACACCTTGGAGACTCCAAATTGAAAGATGTGACCACATTCATGCAACTACATCAGATGAGGTGTATTTGGGAACCATCTGAGTCCCCGCTTCATTGGAAGGATTTGGTGGGGGAGGGATTCAGAAATGCTGAGATCCAGGAATATTCAAACACTCACTAAATTGTTGCTGTAAGTGTCGTATAGAAGAAGTTGCACCTGCCCGGACTAAAGCTGGTCCATGTGCAAAGAAGAGAGAAAAAAATGTGGCCACGAGAGCCAAGATGGGGGAGCACCTTAACGTCTGTGCATGCATGCTGTCCAGCTCTTTGCTACCCCATGGAATGTAGCCCACCAGGCTTCTCTGGCCATGGAATTTTCCCGACAAGAATACTGGAGTGGGTCGCCATGCCCTCCTCCAGGGGATCTTCCTATCCCAGGGTTGGAACCTGTGTCTTCTGCATCTCCTGCACTGAAGGCAGATTCTTCACCACTGTGCCACTGGGATCCCACCTTAATGTTCATTGATAGATAAATGGATAAAGAAGATGTTGTGTATACATTCACTAGACTATTATTAAGCCTTAAAAAAGAAGGAAATTGTGCCATATGTTAGAGCATGGATGAACCTTCAGGACATCATGCCATATGGAGTTAGCCGGTCACAGAAAGACAAATATTACATGTGGTCCCTAGAGTAGTCAGATATTTAGAAGCAGAGAGTGGAATAGTGTTGCCAGGGGCTAGGGGGAGGGGAAAAATGGGGCGTTACTGTTAAACAAGTATAACATGAGAGGTAAATGAATTCTGGAGATCTGCTTACAATGTTGTGCCTAGAGATAACAATATTACACACTTGCAGTGGCTTCTTTTGTTGTAGAGCACGGGCTCTAGAGTGCTTCAGCAGTTGTGGCCCACAGGCTTAGTTGCCCCTTGACATGTGGAATCTTCCCAGACCAGGGATTGAATCAGTGTTTCCTTCATTGGCAGGCAGACTCTTTACCACTGGGCCACAGGAAAGTCCTGGTGTGAATTCTTGCCAAGAGGAATCCAGTCAAACTATAAGCTCAATTTCAGTAACTACTTTGACCTTTACTCTGGCATATTTGCATTCTGCTTTGGCTTGGCTTTTGATTTTATAGTTTGAAAATTTAATATATTACCCAGCATAACTTTTCACATAAGCCATCTCTGTGCTTTTAAAAGCATGTATGAAAACAAATTTTTAATTCTTTTTCAGAGAAAATAACCAAATAAATCAGAATGATAAACTATATATCTTTGAGATTTTTGCCATGAGACTACCTATTCTTCTGCATAAAGGTCTCTCCCTGGGTTTTTTCAGTTCAATTCAGTCGCTCAGTCGTGTCCGACTCTTTGTGACCCCATGATTCGCAGCATGCCAGGCCTCCCTGTCCATCACCATCTCCCGGAGTTCACTCAGACTCATGTGCATCGAGTCGGTGATGCCATCCAGCCATCTCATCCTCTGTCATCCCCGTCTCCTCCTGCCCCCAATCCCTCCCAGCATCACAGTCTTTCCCAATGAGTCAACTCTTCGCATGAGGTGGCCAAAGTACTGGAGCTTCAGCTTCAGCATCATTCCTTCCAAAGAAATCTCAGGGTTGATCTCCTTGCAGTCCAAGGGACTCTCAAGAGTCTTCTCCAACACCACAGTTCAAAAGCATCAATTCTTCAGTGCTCAGCCTTCTTCACAGTCCAACTCTCACATTCATACATGACCACAGGAAAAACCATAGCCTTGACTAGACGGACCTTAGTCGGCAAAGTAATGTCTCTGCTTTTGAATATACTATCTAGGTTACTGATCACTAAATTAAAATTGCTATACTTAGAATTTTAATAATTACTATAATTTTAAAATTTTGATGAACATAATTACAGATCATGTTTGTACAAAAGTACAAAGAAATATTGAAAAAAACATGCACAAAAGTCCACCAACAGAAAAATTGATAAACCAAAAGTGGTACATTGATAGAATGCAATACAGCTCAGCAGTAAGAATGACCAGCTACTGATACACAACAGGAATAGATCCCAAAAACATTATGCAGCAGAAAAAAAAAGCAAGACACAAAGGAGCATGTGTATGTGATTCCACTCATATAAAGTTCCAACACAAGGAAAACTCCTCCACAGTGATGGAGATCAGATGAGGAATTGTCCAGCGCTGGGAGAGGGTGTGTGAGATGTTCATGGAGACACGGGAAACTTTGGCACCGATGGCATTGTTCTCTATCTGGATTGGGACAAGGTGTCACAACTGTGTGTATTTGTCAAAATGCATCAAATGGTACCCTTAAAAGAGATGTGTTCTATCTATGTAAATTATACTTTATAATATTGGTTAATTTTTAACATTTAAAATGTATATTATTTTATTTATTGATTTTATTTTTGGCTACACTAAGACTTCATTGCTGCACATGAGCTTTCTCTAGTTGCAGCGAGTGAGGACCTCTCTCTAGTTGCAGTGTTGAGGCTTCTCATTGCAGTGTCTCCTCTCAAAGTTGAGCACAGGCTCTAGGGCTCACAGGCTTCAGCAGTTGTGGTGCACAGGCTTAGTTGCTTTGTAGCATGTGGAAACTTCCTGGACCAGGAATCGAACCCACGTCCCCTACATTGGCAGGCATATTCCCAACCACTGGACCATGAGAGGAGTCCCAATAATATTGGTTAATTTTTTTTAAGTGAGTGTCCTAGGAAATGTTCAACTGTGTTCTATAAAAAAGGATAGAGATCATAGTGAAGTAATTTTGTGAAAAACTGGATAAAAATGATCATACTGATGTATTTGTGCAGGACTTCTCCGAACCTAAAGAGTCGGACACGACTGAGCGACTGAACTGAACTGATGCTAATATGAACTAAATAAGATGCTCCCAATGGTCATTGTGAATAGAATAGGAAATGTTCCTCTACATCAAATCCTGCTCCGATTGCCTTGACATACAACTCTGCATGGCAGCTTCTACCCTGCTGGTGTTACTGTGGACCCTGTCCAAAAAGATTCTTTCCTCCTCATGCCACCAAAACCCACAACACACAACAAAACAATGACAAACTAGAACTAAATTGAAAAATATTCTTAAACATCTGGACTCACTAGGTATTTGAGATGGTCATCATAAAATTTCAGTCTCCTAATGACCGCCCAAAATCCATATTCTTACATGCACACCTGTCATGCTTGTATCTGTACTATTTCATTCTTACAACTGGACAATCAGATGAAACCGCTGTTGAACTGTCACCCTGACATTTCACAGTCTCAGGAAACAAGTTTCCTCTTTATTACGGAATGAAAGCTAGGGAAATGCCATTGTTCTCAGAAATGAGAGTAACTCTATTTCATTAATTAATATATTTAAATCTGGACACTTTCTTGGGGGAAATCAATTATATTTTCATGAGGCACCTTCTTGAAGTTCTGTAAATTACAATGCAAATGACCCTTGGGCGATGCTCAGGAGACAGTCTGCGGCTAACGGCAAGTAATGAGGGAGGTGCAGCGCCAGAGGCGCTTGCTCTCCCAGGCCGGGAAAGGGGTGGCCAGAGCCCCAGACAGGCCCGCTCTTGCATCTCGCAAAACTGAAGCAAAGTAGAAATGTAGCTTCTAGAAATTCACACCCCTCTAGAAGAGTACTAATTTTCATAATATTCCTAGCTTAAAAAAAAAACACAAGAAGCTACTATTCTATATTTGAAAAACTAAATAACAAGTTTAATGTTTCCAAGTTTGTAGACAGAAAAGTGATGTAAAAATTATCCAAATGTGTCTTTGGGAGGTTAAAAATTGGTTCCAGTTATTTTAATAAGAAAATCAGTTCATGCATTCAAATACTAGTCTAGAGAAAGAATATGTCATTTGAACATATTTTCACCAAAAACCAAATAAAGTAAAGAATTACTATCATAGGAAATCTCCTCCAAAGCATCTATTTTTGAAGAACTTGTGGAACAAGAAGAAATCAGGCTATAATCTTGAATGATTTCTTGAAATTGTCTGCCTTTGTAAGATCTGTTGGTCCTTGTTTGATTCTATTAACTGACATTCAACTATTCCAATAAAAAGTGCATAATTTATACATGTTCCACCATAGCAGTAAGAGGTACATTGTCCTTGGAAGCCTGTCTCTGAGAATCGTCTGGATCATATCACACATTGGTTTTGAAAACAGTTCTTGTCCTGTTGTGACCCATTAAGAGCATTTATTAAAACACTCCAGTATAATCTATGTGTCCTGTTTTGAAAATCCCAGGCCTAGCAATGAAAATGCCCTTTGAATACACCATGTCAGTTCACTGTACGCAGAAATATCATCTTGATAAATAGGCTTGAGCAGAAAATCATTAGTAGTAGTGCCTTGAGATATTTTATAGAGATGAAGAAAATAAAGATTTTAATTACTCTAAATGCCTTGACTATTTAAACACACATGGTCTTTTTAAAATAGAGTTCCTGGTGCCATCACTTCATGGGAAATGGATGGGGAAACAGTGGAAACAGTGCCAGACTTTATTTTTTGAGGCTCCAAAATCACTGCAGATGATGATTGCAGCCATGAAATTAAAAGACGCTTACTCCTTGGAAGAAAAGTTATCACCAACCTAGATGGCATATTCAAAAGCAGAGACATTACTTTGCCAGTCTAGTCAAGGCTATGGTTTTTCCAGTAGTCATGTATGGATGTGAGAGTTGGACTGTGAAGAAAGCTGAGTGCCAAAGAATTGATGCTTTTAAACTGTGGTGTTGGAGAAGACTCTTGAGGGTCCCTTGGACTGCAAGGAGATCCAACCAGTCCATTCTGAAGGATATCAGCCCCGGGATTTCTTTGGAAGGAATGATGCTAAAGCTGAAACTCCAGTATTTTGGCCACCTCATGTGAAGAGTTGACTCATTGGAAAAGACCCTGATGCTGGGAGGGATTGGGGGTAGGAGGAGAAGGGGACGACAGAAGATGAGATGTCTAGATGGCATCACCGACTCGATGGACGTGAGTTTGAGTGATCTCCGGGAGTTGACAGGCAGGCCTGGCATGCTGCGATTCATGGGGTCGCAAAGAGTCGGACAGGACTGAGCGACTGAACTGAACTGAACTGAATAGGACTCTGAGATTAATCTGCTCATAGTTTCCTTGGTGATGTGAAGGTAAGAGTTTTCTGCCTATTTCTGCAAATAACCCAACTAATGAGATACATTCCCAGACCCAGGCTCATATGTTAGCTTCAATGACAGGTGCCAAATTATGGTGAATGCCCTTTTATAACAGGAGGTTCCTAAATACATATGGCACCCTCAAACACCTGTCTTCATTGCAGCGTGGTATGGAAAGAGTTAGTCTTAATGGAGGGCATTTGCTCTATTATTCTGGAGTCAGTTTATACCAATAGCAAAGAGCTGAGAGCACTTGTAATTAAGTATGAAATTAAGTATGAAATGCACTCATTTCCTGACAGGCTATGTGATTCTCACCCAGGAAAACCTTCCACCACTTCAGTGCTGCAAAGATGATGTAATCAGAACTTCTGTGGCGGTGATGTGTGGCAACTCTTCTGGACAAAAAAAAAAGATCAAGTCATATCTTTGTATCTTACCAAGGATAATAGAGGTAAGATAGCCTTGAACCACTTCAAATCTTTCTCCTATCATCCTAATAGGTTACACTTGGAATTATTGGCATTTTCTTCTTCATACAAATGCTGAGAAATTAATTACAGATCTTGCTGAGTGCAAGATGAGACTAAACCTTCCTTAGTTAGTCTTTTTTCTCACCTTCTGATTTTCTCCACACTGTGGCAGGCAGCAGGTGTCATTTCAGCAAGTGCATCTGCTTGGCAAACCATCTTGGTTCACTGGCTCCTACTTGGAAGAGAAGTGAAAGAGAGAACTACAGCAAAAGCACCTTGCGTGACACTGGGAACCAAGGAGAATCATCTATAAGAACCAATGACAATCATCTTACCACCACAATAAACAGGGTGGTAGTGAATAGAGAACCGCTGGGACCATCTCTATGTATTTATGAAGGTCCCTTCCATGCAGAACTGGAACCAGAAAGATGATGGAAATGTTCCCCTTTCTCTGCAGAGAAAGCCATCCAAAACTTCCTGATTTTCTTCTATCCTGGAGAAACCATGTAGCAAGAACCTCCAAAGAGCAGGTCGATGCAGGAGAAATCTGCCAAGGCAGAGGCTCTTGGTGCCTGCCCTGGCCTGCGTTCAAATGCAAGTTTCTCTGGAGCACACATTCTCCGAGGGCACCTGTAGGCCCTGCAAGTTTACATTTTCAAGGGGGTTTTATTAACCACTCCAAAAAACTCTCATTGAAACTCAACCTTAAGTTGATAATCTGAAATGACAGAAAGAAAATCAATTCTGTTACAAGTCAGGCCATCAGGATGATCAGATTCTTCATGTCCTCATCGGGTTCCCAGCAGAGCCAAGGCTGGGTGCCTGTCCCAGGTGCTCACTGACATACAGCGGATGGGCAGCAACCCAAAAAGGGAGCTGCTCTTCTTTCTTTCCCAATCAGCTGCAGTGACAAGCGGCTAGAGGAGAATGCATGTTGTAGGCTCACGGGCCCTCACATCTATTTTCTTTGGCCTACACTGTACTTTAAAAAAAACGTAAATGTTTGCCAACATGTAAAATTTGAGAGGTCTCACATTTTAAATGGCTAAGTTCTGGCTTCTTCAGAAATCAGCAGTTCTAACCCTCCAGCAGGAACCATGTGGAGGCCAAGAGAAGACACCTTGCTGGATGGGCGTGAGTTTTCCGTTAACACAGGTCCTTCCAGGTTCATCCACTCACTTGCAGCCCCTGGGGTCTGGAAGCACTCAGGGTGGGTGCCCTGCTCTAGAGGAATGACAATGTCCTCATCCTCAGAGCAAGGCTGGAGTCCAGAAATCAGCAGTTCCAATCTCCAGTTCTCTAGGGAGATCCTAGAGCACTGTGCTACCCGATGATGCCATTCTCACTCCTCCATGATTCTTCTTGACCATAGACCAGAGCCCTGGACTCTTTTTTGTTTTTAATTTACAAAATCATCATTGTAGGAACTGCCCCCAGAAACAAGCCCAGTCAGGGTGCTGACACTGGCCTGCCAAGGACACAGGGAAACAAAAGAGGTGGTGGGAACCCTGGTACATGTACACAAGACTGGATTTGTGCTGTTCCAGTAATGGATGTGAGCTTCTAGAAAGTTCCCTGATAAGTGGATGGGGCATGCATATGCAGAGCAAATTTAATAACTGACACCACTTTAGCTAAGCATGAGGAAAAGCAAGAAATGTATAGCTTCTTGCAAAATATTCTTTTATTGAGAAACGTTGACTATTTTGAGAATTTTGGATTAAAGAATTTTTCTTTGGGGGGAGGCTGTTCAGCTTGTGGGATCTTAGTTGCCCAACAAGGGTTGAACCCAGGCCCTCGGCAGTAAAAGCATAGAGTTCTAACCACTGGACCCCTGGGGAATTCCCTAAAGATGTTCTTTGTGTGCAAAGTAATATAAATGTATCAAAAGAGGCATTAAATGCATTGATTCAATTATGTTATTAATATTTTACAGGTTTTATCATATTAAAGATTTTGAAAGACCAACATGTGTTCTTTGCTGTTGACATAAAGAGAGAAGACAAATGTTAATAGCAATTCGTTTCTTAAACTAAATGGATTTTGCTCTTAAAATACAATTTTTTTTCTTCATGGCAACAAAAGTAAACACATGTAGTGAGACTACATCAGTTCTATGAAGCTTCTGCCTTTTCGTCCGGAACCGCCATCTTCCAGTAACTCACCAAAATGACCAATATGGAGGGAAAAAGGAGAGACTCTCCCTACATGTTCTCTAGGCCTTTTAGAAAACATGGAGTTGTTCCTTTGGCAGCATACATGGGAATCTACAAGAAAGGTGACATTGTAGATATCAAGGGGATGGACACTGTTCAATAAGGAATGCCCCACGAATGTTACCATGGCAACACTGGAAGAGTCAATGATGTTACCCAGCAAGCTGTTAGCACCATTGTAAACAAACAAGTTAAGAACAAGATTCTTGCCAAGAGAATCAACATGTGTGACTCTAGTGGTAAAGAACCTGCCTGCCAATGCAGAAGACATAAGACATATGGGTTCAGTCCCTAGGTCAGGAAGATCCCCTGGAGGAGTGCATGGCAGCCCACTCCAGTATTCTTGCCTGGAGAATCCCATGGACTGAGGAGCCTGGTGAGCTACAGTCCATAAGGCCGCAAAGAGACAGACAAGACTGTAGCAGCTTAGCACATATTGAGCAAATCAGGCATGCTAAGAGCCAAGATAGCTTCCTGAAATGTGTGAAGGAAAATGAAGGAGGGAAACAGAGGAAGACAAAGAAAAAGGTATTTGGGCTCAACTAAAGAGTCAGCCTGCTCCACCCAGAGAAGCACGCTTCATGAGAACCACTGGAGAGGAGCCGGAACTGTTGGAGCCTATTTCCATGATTTGATGGCATGATGAATATAAAGAAAATAAAAGATCTGGACTCTTAAAACATTTCTCTTAGTTGAGTAGAAGTCTTACGTTCCTACCCACCCCCCCAGAGAAATATTTAAAGTGCATTTTAATTGTGTGCTTTAAATTCAGTGGGTGACATCTTTACTTTTCAAACTGAGTGGTTTTCTTCCTGAAAGGTGTGGGGTAGTTTGTTATGTAATATACTCCACTGGTTAATAAACTGCCCAACAGTATTTATTAAAAAAAAAAAAAACTACAAAGCTTCTGCACAGCAAAGGAAGACATTAACAAAATGAAAGGGCAACCTACCAAATGAAAGAAAATATTTTCAAATGATATATCTCATAAAATCTATAAAGAACTCATGCAACTCAACAGCAAACAAACAAACTACCTGATGTAAAAATGAGCAGAGGACCTGAATAGACATTCTTCCAAAAAAGACATGCAGAAGGCCAACTATACAGGAAAAGGTTCTCAATATCACTAATTATCAGGAAAATGCAAGTGAAAATCACAATGAGGTATCACCTCACAGATGTCAGAATGAAACTGAAAATGAAAGTTGCTCAGTCACGTCCAGCTCTTTGCGACCCCATTGATTGTGCAGTCCATGGAATTCTCCAGGCCAGAATACTGGAGTGGGTAGCTGTTTCCTTCTCCAGGGTATCTTCCCAACCCAGAGATCAAACCCAGGTCTCCTGCATTGCTGGTGGATTCTTTACCAGCTGAGCCACAAGGGAAGCCCAAATATCTGTTAGAATGGCTATTTTCAAAAAGACAGGAGATAACAAGTGCTGACAAGGATGTGAAGAAAAGGCAGCCTTGCGCACTATTGGTAGAAATGTAAATTGGTGCCTCCACTATGAAGGACAGTATGGAGGTGCCTCAGAATATTAAAAATAGAACTACCATATGATCCAGCAATCCCATGTCCAGGTATTTGTCTGAAAGAAAACAAGTCACTGTCTCAAAAAGATAATTGCATCCCTGTGTTTATTGCAGCATTACTCACAATAGCCAAGATAAGAAAACAACCTGAGTGTCCCCCAGAGGATGAATGGGTAAAGAAGATGCGGCATACATACACGATGAAGTATCGTTCAGCCACGAAGAAAAGGAAAATCTTGCCATTTGTAACAAAATGGATGAAACTCGAGGGTTTATGCTAAGTGAAATGTCAGAGAAAGACAAATTCGCATGATATCACTTATTTGTGGAGTCCTAAAAAAGAAAAACTTATAGAAACACAGATTATATTGGTGGTTGCCAGGGACTGGGTGATGGAAGAAATAGGGAGAGATTAGTAAAAGCGTCCTAACTTCTAGCAATAAGATGAGCAAGAACTGAGGATCTAGGGACTTCCCTGGTGCTCCAGTGGTTAAGAATTTGCCTTCCAATGCAGGGGACGTGGGTTTGATCCCAGGTAGGGGAACTAAGATCCTGGGGCGACTAAGCTGGCATACTACAACTAGAGAGTCTGAGCATCACAAGTAGAGAAGCCCTCACACCACAACCAACATCCTATGAGCACCATAGCAAAGGTCCACTGCAGTCAGAATATAAATTTAAAAAAAAAAAAACATAATTTTTTAAAAGGTCTCAGGAGCTTATGACATGATGACTATAGCTGATAATATCGTATTGTGTAATTGAAATTGACTACGAGATGCGAAGAGCCGACTCACTGGAAAAGACCCTGATGCTGGGAAAGATTGAAGGCAGGAGGAGAAGGGGACAATAGAGAATGAGATGGCTGGATGGCATCGCTGACTCAATGGACATGAGTTTAAGCAGCTCCGGGAGTTGGTGTTGGACAGGGAAGCCTGGCATGCATGCGTCCATGGGGTCGCACAGAGTCAGGCACGACTGAGCTACTGAACAACAATAAAGGGAGTAGAACTTAAATGTTCTCCCAAAAAAATGAAAAAGCTTAATTATGTGAGGTGACAGCTGCATTAATGAATCGATGGGGAGAATCCTTTCACATGTGTACATATATCAAATCACCATGACGCACACTTTAAATAGCGTGCAATTTTAAACGTCAATCATACCTCAATAAAACTGAAATTAAATTTTTTCTTCAAAATAATCCTCTAAGAACCAGAAAATCACAAAGCATCAAAAAGTAATTAAGTTCCTGCCAAATATCTACCTTCATGTAAGATAGCAGCACCACTGTCTGCTGAAGTTCCAGATCAACCGCGTATTTTTCACTTGCTTTCTCCCTTCCAGAGATGAATTTGGTATGTAATTTGAGGAGATGTAATTTGGTACGTAACTTGGGGAGATGAATTTGTTATGTAACTTGAGAAGATATAATTTGGTATGTCAGAAGTATCTCCCTTAGAGAAAAACAAAAACCACTCGGATCTCTCCCAGAGTACATCCGAGCAAGATTGCAATAAACTGCTAAAATCATAGTTTGTTATTCTGGACTCAGAGAGACTACACAGAAAACTGTAGTTTTTTAAACGTGGGGAAGGATCTGTTCCAGTGAGACAGTGTAGGTATTAGTTATAATACAAAAGAGTTCCTCGGTCACTGAAGTGGAGGTGGTCATGGAAATCTAGAAGCTTCCATGATTGCTTCTCAAGTCCTCACTGGGAAGATAGGCTCTGACAGAATCTCACATGCACATATCTCCCTGAAGCTCCTTGTCTGATGAGGCTTCCCTTTCCTTTAGTTATAATAAACATTCAAGAGAAAGAGAAAATTAGCTATTTAACAACTGTTAGGTATGCCGCCCAGATCTCCCTCAGAACTGAGGCGCTCATTCCCTGAATGAGCCCCTCTTCCTTTCTTTGAGGTTGCAAAGACACCAACTTCACCCAAGGTCACATCCTCTCACTGCTGGATGCAAGACTTAACTCATGGAGGGGCAGCTAAGCAATGTTATCCCAGAACAAAAATCCTCATGTCCCATGAGGCTGCTTTTGCACCCACATCACAGCCCAGCTCCACCCTACCCAGTCTTGCACCCTCCCTCCTTCACAGTGTGGTTCCCAAGAAGTCACCTCAAATCTCCCTTCAGACTCTATTTTCTAAGGAATTCCAAGTACAGTATGCCTTTGTCACTTCATTTTTTAAAAGGACAATTACAAAAATATCAAAAAGTCTCAACAGTTAAAAAATTGTCATGTGTCGACCTCAGATTTTTTCTTAGAAGATAGTGTCAACTGACATTGACAAAAGAATGTTATTTTTTGTTCAACAATGGCAAAATTCACAGGACATCAAAACAGCTGTCAAGCGGTCAATTTAGTGGAGATAAAATTTATAAAATTGTTTTTAAGTGTAATTATCTATCTTGGGCAGCTATCTAATTACCTGAAATGTATGCCCCTTAAGTTCAAGTATGCTATTAGTAATAGTAGTTTCCTTGCAACTGTGCTTTGAACAGCTTTAGTGAAGAAAAACCTTGCCTTCAAACACATTGCGAATTGTTCTTGTCAAAATTAGCCTATGTTTTAAGAATTTTCAGACAAAACTTGGAAGACATTACTTCTCACTTGTTTTGGAAGGCCATGTTTCCCAGCCATATCTGAGCAGTGCAGGCAAGCAGTGAGGTCAGAAAGAGATGAATAGTCTCTTCCCCATTATCCCCTGACAGTGCCCATCAGGGGGCATACATTTAGAATCTACTTCAAAGTAATGTCACTGATGATCCAAAGACCAGATGAGGGGATGAGTACAAGTTGTGATTGCTGAAGAAGATGTGTTTTCTGTTCCTTTTTTTTTTTCTTTTTTGTCCCTTGATGCCCAAAGCTGCCCCACCCTTGTCAAGCTGTGTTCCTGGGGGCCCTAAGAAATTCTGGGCTCAGAGCGGGGCTCCCTCCCATTCTTGGAGCTACACCAGCTGAATGAAAGGCAAAAGTGATTGGCATCACCAGTCTGAAACACACTTCTCCAGACTAATGCTTTTCTAACCTCCCCTAGTTAAATAAAGTGGTACATGCCAACAATAAGTTTTTCCCAGTAAGACACGGAAATCCTTAAGGGATGCGGCACAGATCTGTGCATTTCATAACTACCCTGAAGAAAGTTACCAGCAAATCAGTGAGAGGTGCACGACTCGCTCACACGACACAGAAGGAGCCATGGGACAGAAAGCAAAGAATGTATCAAAGACCCAGTTAGAGCTGCAGTGGTGCAAACAGTAGGCAGAACTTCTCTATTTAAAAAGAAAGGGAAGGATGGAGGGAGAAAGAAGAGAGGGAGGGAGGGAGGAAAGGAGGAAGCAAGGAAGAAAGAAAAGAGGAGGGAGGAAGGGAAAAAGAAAGAGAAAGTCATTGCCAGTCATTTTTTTTTTTTAATCCCCAACACTTCACCCTTCCCTGGAGGAGGGCATGGCAGCCTACTCCAGTATTCTTGCCTGGAGAACCTCATGGACAGAGGAGCCTGATGGGATAGAGTCCATGGGGTCGCAAAAGAGCTGGTCATGACTGAAGCAGCTTAGCATGCATGCAAGCAATTTACCCCTTTTTTGTTGTTCAGGCACTAAGTTGTGTCCAACTCTTAGTGACCCCATGGACTGTAGCCCACCAGGTTCCTCTGTTCATGGGGTTCCCCAGGCAAGAATACTGGAGTGGGTTGCCATTCCCTTCTCCAGGTGATCTTCCCAGACCAGGAATCGAGACCACATCTCCCACTGAGCCACCACGTAAGACCCACTTTACCCTTTATAGGAAGCCTACTTGAAATAAAAATACACAAATGTATTAGAAAGTAAGATCTATCCTGCTGGTTGCTAGACAGTACAAGGTAAAGCATATTTCTTGTAAAGTCACTGAGACACAAGGTTCACATATAATGATGCAAAAGGATTAAATACTTGAAACAATAATGAATTTCTGTGGCCACAAAATCATAAATGTTGTTATTCATTTGCTAAGTTGTGTCCAACTCTTTGCTACCCAGTGGACTACAGTATCCCAGGCTTCCCTGTTCTTCACTGTCTGCCAGAGTTTGCTCAAACTCATGTCCACTGAGTTGGTGATGCCATCCAACCATCTCATCCATTCCTGCTCCCTCCTCCTCCTTCCCTCCATCTTTCCCAGCATCAGGGTCATTTCCAATGAGTCAGTTTTTCACATCAGGTGGCCAGAGTATTGGAGCTTCAGCTTTAGCATCAGTCCTTCCAATGAATATTCAGGACTGATTTCCTTTGGGACTGACTGGTTTGAAAGACAGCTGAATAATGGTAATATCTATTTTACTATCCAGATGATAAGGGATCAAGAACTTGTACTAAAATTATTCCTCAGAATCACACAAGAAGTAAAGGCAGACTTCATTGGCAGGTTGGAGATAATTAAGACGGACACTTACTAGGAACACAAAATGCGTAAAACCTGCAGAGAGCTGACACAGGATTGCTATCATTGAATTCAGGCCCCAGGACATAAGCTTGTTTGAACACTGAATATCCTGCAGATTAGAACAGAAATGTTTTCAATTGTGTATGACTTACTTTACATAAACTTGTTGACAGCCAGATAGAAGGCTGTGATTTACAATGCTGATTTTATTTTCTTTCCCTTTCTTTCCCTCCCCTCTTTTCATATTTGTCCCCTCCTTAATTTAGCCTGAACTGAACACAGACCTTCGCTTCTAGAATTTATTTTAAACTGATATTATGTCACCAGTAACAAAACTGAAAGAAAAAGCAACAATTTAGCAAGAATAAATCAACAGATTTTCTTTGTTTCTTTAAATAAGATCCTATAAAAAAAACCTCAATGATCTTTTTGGTCAACCCAGTATTTATTTACTTATTGGGCTGGGTCAGATCTCAGTTGGGATCTTTAATTTTGACATGTGGGATCTAGTTCCCCAAGGGATTGAACCCGGGCCTCCTGTATTGGAAGAGCAGAGGTTAGCCACTGGACCACCAAGAAAGTCCCCAGATCAACAGATTTTCTAAGAACGAATTTTCAACATATAATAAGTAAAGATACAGCTCTGTTGTACAGTTGCTAAGTCACATCTGACTCTTTGCAAGCCATGGACGGCAGCACACCAGGCTTCCCTATCCTTCACTATCTCCCAGAGTTTGCTCAAACTCATGTCCACTGAGTCAATGATGCCATCCAACCATCTCATCCTCTGTCTCCCGCTTCTCTTGCCCTCAATCTTTCTCAGCATCAAGGTCTTTGTCATTGAGTTGCCTCTTTGGGTCAGGTGACCAAAGTTTTGGAGTTTCAGCTTCAGCACCATTCCTTTCAATGAATATTCAGGGTTGACTTAAAGATACAGCTAAGTAAGATCAATTTTCCACACAAGCTAGGAATAAGGCGACCCCCATAAAGTGAGGTTTTTAGCTACCTCAAAACATTATCTTTAACTGCATCAGTTCAGTTCAGTTCAGTCGTTCAGTCGTGTTGGACTCTTTGTGACCCCATGAATCGCAGCACACCAGGCCTCCCTGATCATCAGCAACTCCCGGAGTTCACTCAGATTCACGTCCATCAAGTCAGTGATGCCATCCAGCCATCTCATCCTCTGTCATCCCCTTCTCCTCCTGCCCCCAATCCCTCCCAGCATCAGAGTCTTTTCCAATGAGTCAACTCTTCGCATGAGGTGGCCATAGTACTGGAGTTTCAGCTTTAGCATCATTCCTTCCAAAGAAATCCCAGGGCTGATCTCCTTGAGAATGGACTGGTTGGATCTCCTTGCAGTCCAAGGGACTCTCAAGAGTCTTCTCCAACACCACAGTTCAAAAACATCAATTCTTCGGGGCTCAGCCCTCTTCACAGTCCAACTCTCACATCCATACATGACTACTGGAAAAACCATAGCCTTGACTAGACGGATCTTAGTCGGCAAAGTAATGCCTCTGCTTTTGAATATGCTATCTAGGTTGGTCATATCTTTTCTTCCAAGGAGTAAGCGTCTTTTAATTTCATGGCTGCAGTCACCATGTGCAGTGATTTTGGAGCCCCCAAAACTAAAGTCTGACACTGTTTCCACTGTTTCCCCATCTATTTCCCATGGAGTGATGGGACCGGATGCCATGATCTTCATTTTCTGAATGTTGAGCTTTAAGCCAACTTTTTCCCTTTCCTCTTTCACTTTCATCAAGAGGCTTTTGAGTTCCTCTTCACTTTCTGCCATAAGGGAGGTGTCATCTGCATATCTGAGGTTATTGATATTTCTCCCGGCAATCGCTAGAGGTATTTGGGAATATCCCGGTATTACTAAAAGGTGTGAATTCTGTGGAGAAGAAACAAATGGTTAGGACTAAAGTGTAAGTGAAATCACATGCATGTTGCATCTTGTCTGGAGTATCAGTATGAATTAAAGAGAAACAATCTGAGTACTGTAGACCAAACGGCCCTATAGCGTTTTAACCATGTGCAGAGGAAAGTGATTCTGCCAACAGGCACTTGAGGACCACATATAGAAATGATGGATGGATCAGCCACCATCAAACACAGTTCAGCCTCCAATTCACAGCTGTTTCCTAAGACAGCCATCAGGCAAGATGCCATTCAGGTTTATCACACACACCCTTGTCCACCTGAAACAGCCTCCTAGAGCCAGTCATTTTCTTATATTGAGTGGAGCATGTGCTGAAGAGCAGAGCTGAACATCTATCCTTCACTCACTAGAAAGTAATAAATTGGCTTCTTTGGTTTATACATCAGTCTCTTAAGAGTTTGGTTAATTTGAGTTTACACCTATGGGTACGTGGAAAATAACTGGGAACACCACCTGGAGTAAAGACTCTATTGGAGAGCCAGTGCCAAGAAGAATACCGCCTGAGTAGTCAGCAGGCACCCGCTTTGGCATCACAGTGGGATCAAGCCTTTAATATTGGTGCTTGATCAAGAAGACAGAAAATTCTGGGGTCAGTCCTCCAGCAATAAAGACCCTTTCCATTGGAAAACATTTTCTTTAAGGAGAAAATTTCCTGAATAACTTTTGTCTCGCCTTTCCCTAAAATCTTTTCCTAATCAAACAGATATTTCATGAAAGTTTCAGCACTTCCTATAAAAAATTTTTAATTGCTGTAATTTATTCCATAAAATTTCATTTTCAACCCAAAGTTACTTGACCCAAAAGTTCTGATGAGCATTTCATGCTGGGCCCAACATGTCTGAAGGTTAGCATCTCACCAGGCTTTTCACCTCTGTTCCTTTACACCTCAATCTGGTTGCACAACTGTCCTCTCGCTGGAAATCTCAGCTCAGATCTCGCAGCGGTAATTTTCAGTGGTAGTTTATGGGAAGATGGGCAGCAAACCCCTCTTGATACTGGTGTGGCCAGAGTAACAGACCTTGCAGGTTTATCTCTGTAGACCACCCACCACTGAGCAGCCCCACTCCTGAAAGGAAAAGGAGAGGTCCATGGACCCTGGACGAAAACCCTACAAAAGGTAGGTTCACAGGTTCACGCCTGGGAAGCCATCACACCAGACCAGCGGATCTCACTTCGCTGGGAAGCCAGACCATTCAGCCCAGCATCTGAGCTCCAGCCACTCCCCACTGGAAATGTGAGGATGGAGACTGTCTATTCCCTCCTCTTTTAGGGGTCACATTCCAGCACAAATGTCTCCAGAATTAGATATCAAAAAGAAATTTATATCTTCTAACATGAAGACACTCATTCCCTTTGAAAGAAACTGTCACATATTTCATTCAAAATTATCAAAATTATAGTTTCATTCATTTCAAGTTGCCAGTAGCAGTACTGAAAACTGTTCTGCACCAATGAAAAAACCAAGTGTGGATTTATCTCTCATAAATCTCTACCAAGATAAGCATCAGCATCAATAGTAGTTTAAGGAACGAAAAACTTATTTTAAATGAGGATCACAGTTCCTGGAACTCTCCCCTCCTTTTATTTGTCTAAAAAGCTTTTATCATTGAATTTTTAACATTTGCTACAAAACAGTTCTTCCACACACTATTCTTTCAAAGCGATTTTATTACACATTCAGTTCTTTTAAAATATGCCAGACAAAACATAGATCTCTCCATTCTAAATGTATAAATGTTGAAAATTTTATTAGAAAATGAAGTTGCATGAAGGGGAGAAGATAATTTGCCTGAGAGAGTCAGAGGTGGACACCCTGAGCAAAGGGCAACCACAGCATGGGAACTCAGGGCCATAACATCTGAGGAGTGATGAAAATAAGAGTTATATATTTGCTTTCCTTTACCTGCCTCCTTTCCACAGTGTAGTGGTTATCACGTTCGCTTCACCATGAGGAAGATGCCCGGTTTCAAACCAGGTGGGAACAGACTGGGCTTTCCTCCATGGCTCAGCAGTAAAGAATTAGCCTGTCAGGAGACACAGAAGGAGTCACAGTTTCAATCCCTGGGTCAGAAAGATCTTCTGGAGAAGGAAATAGCAACCCACTCCAATATGCTTGCCTGGAAAATCCCATGCCCAGAGAAGCCTGGTAGGTGGGCTGTATAAGGTCCATGGGGTCCATGTAGTCCTTTGGGCCAAAGAGTCAAACACAACGGAGCATCCATGCACACATTTGAGAACTAGTCACAGAGGAACAGAGGATCTTCTGGAACTCTCAGGCTCAGGATGAAACCAGTGAGCAGAGGTGGGAGAAGAAACTAACATTTCTCACACATTCTGGTTGTACCTGCAAGGGTTTCTAGCAAACCCCGCCCCCTGCCACACACATACAATCATCCCCATTTTACAGACATGGGTACTGTGGCACAGAAGATTAAGAATTCACATTCCATGGGCTACAAATTAGTCACCTGGACACCTAACAGCAAAGAATATCTGCCAAGAAGAGGAAATTGACATTCCAGCCCATGGGGAAGTGAAGTTAAGTGAAGTGAAGTCGCTCAGTCGTGTCCAACTCTTTGCAACCCCATGGACTGTAGTCTACCAGGCTTCTCTGTCCATGAGATTCTCCAGGCAAGAGTACTGGAGTGGGTTGCCATTTCCTTCTCCAGGGGATCTTCCTGACCCAGGGATTGAACCCAGGTCTCCTGCGGTGGAGGCAGACGCTTTACCCTCTGAGCCACCAGGGAGGCCCTCCAAGGGGAAGTCAAGGTTAAATCAGGATGCTGCCCAGATGCTCTCTTTGGAGTGGAGTGCAGGACAGACAGAAAGTACAGGACAGCCAGGAGACCAGCAGGGACAAGACCATGCTCAGGTGGGGGACCTGCTGAGGAAAGGTGGGCTCTGGCCAAGTCTAGAGGAGGCTTGATGCTAGAGCAAGAGGGGAGCACACACCAAGCGGGGAGGGAGGGTATTTTGTTGTTCACGTTCACCTTGAGAGATGCTGGGTGGAACCCAAACATGGGGAGCAGACAGCAGACGGAAATGACTGGAACAGACAGAAATAGATTTTTAAACAAAATTTATATTTTTTCCATCTGTCTAGCTTTGTTGAGAAAAAATTTTCTTAGAGTTGAGACCCTTTCTCTGTGGGCACTTGGTAACTGTGAACAACAACACCAAAGCTATTCCTACCAATTTGGGGTCATAATCATTGACACTTTAGAATAGAAGGTGGCAAACTGCAACCCACCACCTCTTTTCGTGTGGTCTGCAAACTAAGAATAACTTTTACATTTGTAAATGATTAGGGAAATAAAAGACTACAGCAAGCCCCCTACATTCTAACGAGTTCCATCCCAGGAGTACGTTCACAAGTCCAGTTTGTTCCCAGATCCCCTAAAGTTAGCCTACTAACACAATCAGCTATATAGGACTGTATGCTATTCACACAAATAATACATAAAAAACAAACACACAAAAAAGAAAACATGCTTAATCTTACAGTACAGTGCCTTGAAAAGTACAGAAGTACAGTACAACAGCTGGCATACAGGGAATATCAGAGAGTGCACAGGCAAGCAGAGTCACTTACTGGAGGAGGGAGAGGAGGTGAGAGATGGTAAGGCTGGAGGTCAGCAATTGGAGATGGACTTTCAATACGGACAAGAAGGGGAAAATGACACACTGGATTTTCATGACGGGTGTTGAGGTCCAGATATTTCATATTCTGACCCAACATGGAAGGCCAGGGGCAAAAGGTTAAAGCACTGTAGGATCATCCCTGGTCTTCCTATCAACTTTTCTTTAACCTTTCCTACTAAAGTAGAAGCCTGATTCTTCTCCTGGACCCCAGGCCTCTGGGCCTCTCCCTGGGAAGCTGCCAATTTTAGCATTTAAACCTCAGGATAGGAGAGTAAAGATGCCAAATTAACCAAGCACAGCAAAGTGATGAAGAGGAATTGGGGTAGCCTCTTCTGCTAACTCATTGGTAGGGTGATCTGGTCATGCACAATGTGATGCTAAGGTATAGAGATCAATGGCAACCATCCCATGTCCTCATCAAGCCCTCCATTGCTAGCTCTTGGTTTTAAACACATAGTCTTGACATATAGAATTTCCATTCATGACCATGGTTCAGATCCCTGATAGTCACTGGGCTCAAAAATCCAAAGAACAAAATGAGAATAGATTCCAGTGGATCATTAGTCTCAAGGGCCTGTGCCAGGAGCTGTAAGTCTTTCTAGGGCTTGTGAAAACCTCTGAAGTCTAACAAAAAGAAGAAATGCATTTTAATTCCAAAATTAATATATGTTTAATTCAGTTCACTTCAGTCGCTCTGCTGTGTCTGACTCTCTGCGACCCCATGAATCACAGCACACCAGACCTCCCCTGTCCATCACCAACTGCCAGAGCCTACCAAAAGTCATGTCCATTGAGTCAGTGATGCCACCCAACCATCTCATCCTCTGTCGTCCCCTTCTGCTCCTGCCCTCAATCTTTCCCAGCATCGGGGTCTTTTCAGATTACTCAGTTCTTCTCATCAGGTGGCCAAAGTATTGGGGTTTCAGCTTTAACATCTGTCCTTCCAATGAACACTAAGGACTGATCTCCTTTAGGATGGACTGGTTGGATCTCCTTGCAGTCCAAGGGACTCTCAAGAGTCTTCTCCAACACCACAGTTCAAAAGCATCAATTCTTCGGCACTTGGCTTTCTTTATAGGCCAACTCTCACATGCATACATGACCACGGGAAAAACCATAGCCTTGACAAGATAGACCTTTGTTGGCACAGTAATGTCTCTGCTTTTGAATATGCTACCTAGGTTGTTCATAACTTTCCTTCCAAGGAGCAAGCGTCTTTTAATTTCATGGCTGCAATTACCATCTGCAGTGATTTTGAAGCCTCCTAAAATAAAGTCTGCCACTGTTTCCACTGTTTCCCCATCTATTTGCCATGAAGTGATGGGACCAGATGGCATGATCTTCGTTTTCTGAATGATGAGCTTTAAACCAACCCTTTCATTCTCCTCTTTCACTTTCATCAAGAGGCTCTTTTGTTCTTCATTTTCTGCCATAAGGGTGGTGTCATTTGCATATCTGAGGTTATTGATATTTCTCCCGGCAATCTTAATCCAGTTTGTGCTTCATGCAGCCCAGCATTTCTCATAATGTACTCTGCATATAAGTTAAATAAGCAGGGTGACAATATACAGGCTTGGTGGACTCCTTTTCCTATTTAGAACAAGTCTGTTGTTCCATATCCAGTTCTAACTGTTGCTTCCTGACCTGCATACATATTTTTCAAGAGGCAGATCAGGTGGTCTGGTATTCCCATCTCGTGAAGAATTTTCCATAGTTTATTGTGATCCACACAGTCAAAGGTTTTGACATAGTCAATAAAGCAGAAATAGATGTTTTTCTGGAACTCTCTTGCTTTTTCCATGATCCAGTGAATGTTAGCAATTTGATCTCTGGTTCCTCTGTCTTTTCTAAAACCAGCTTGAACATCTGGAAGTTCACGGTTCACATATTGCTGAAGTCTGGCCAGAGAATTTTGAGCATTACTTTACTAGCATGGGAGATGAGTGCAATTGTGTGGAGTTTAGCATTCTTTGGCATTCCTTTCTTTGGGATTGGAATGAAAACTGACCTTTTCCAATCCTGTGGCCACTGCTGAGTTTTCCAAATTTTCTGGCATATTGAGTGCAGCACTTTCACAGCATCATCTTTCAGGATTTGAAATAGCTCCACTGGAATTCCATCACCTCCACTAGCTTTGTTCATAGTGATGCTTCCTAAGGCCTACTTGACTTTGCATTCCAGGATGTCTGGCTCTAGATGAGTGATCATACCACTGTGATTATCTGGGTCATAAGACCTTTTCTGTACAGTTCTTCTGTGTATTCTTGCCACCTCTTCTTAATATCTCCTGCTTCTGTTAGGTCCATACCATTTCTGTCCTTTATTGAGCCCATCTTTGCATGAAATGTTCCCTTGGTATCTCTAATTTTCTTGAAGAGATCTCTAGTGTTTCCCATTCTATTGTTTTCCTCTATTTCTTTGCACTGATCACTGAGGAAGGCTTTCTTATCTCTCCTTGCTATTCTTTGGAACTCTGCATTCAAATGGGAATATCTTTCCTTTTCTCCTTTGCTTTTCACTTCTCTTCTTTTCACAGCTATTTGTAAGGCCTCCTCAGACAGCCATTTTGTTTTTTGCATTTCTTTTTCTTGGGGATGGTCTTGATCCCTGTCTCCTGTACAAAGTCATGAACCTCTGTCCATAGTTCATCAGGCAATCTGTCTATCAGATCTAGTCCCTTAAATCTATTGCTCATTTCCGCTGTATAATCATAAGGGATTTGATTTAGGTCATACTTGAATGGTCTAGTTGGTTTTCCCTACTTTCTTCAACTTAAGTCTGAGTTTGGCCATAAGGAGTTCATGATCTGAGCCACAGTCAACTCGCATTCTTGTTTCTTCTAGTTTTTGGCAAAATATAACCATGGGTCATCAACTCAGGCGGAGAAGGCAATGGCAACCCACTCCAGTACTCTTGCCTGAAATACCACATGGACAGAGGAGCCTGGTAGGCTGCAGACCATGGAGTCACGAAGAGTTAGACACAACTGAGAGACTTCACTTTCACTTTTCACTTTCATGCACTGGAGAAGGAAATGGCAACCCACTCCAGTATTCTTGCCTGGAGAATCCCAGGAAGAGGGGAGCCTGGTGGGCTGCCATCTATGGGGTCACACAGAGTCAGACACGACTGAAGCAACTCAGCAGCAGCAGCATCAACTCAGGGCTCCCAGGTGGCTCAGAGGTAAAGAATCCACCTGCCAAGCCGGAGACCCGGGTTTTACTCCTGGGTTGGGAAGATCCCCTGGAGGAGGAAATGGCAACCCACTCCAGTATTCTTGACTGGGAAATACCATGGACAGAGAAGCCTGGCAATCTACTGTCCATGGGGTTGCAAAGAGTTGGACACAACTAAAGTGACCAAGCAACAACATCAACTCAACTGCAACTTTCTCTTACAGAGTTGTACTATATGAATTCACTCTTTCAACAAACTCTTATTCTTAAGTAGCATTATTCTTTAGTAGTAGTGAAAAGGAAGTAAAAAAAGAGGAATTAGTTTTTTCTTTCCCTTTCCTGAGAACAAAGAAGACAAAGAGAACAGTGAGCAGGCCTGAAGCTTCCTAAATGCTCCTAACTTGGAATGTCAGTAGCAAAGTGTGCTTTGAAAAGCGAAAGTGAAAGTTGCTCAGTTGTGTCCGACTCTTTGTGACCCCATGGACTATATAGTCCATGTAATTCTCCAGGCCAGAATAGTGGGTAGCCTTTCCCTTCTCCAGGGGATCTTCCCAACCCAGGGATCGAACCAAGATCTCCTGCAGTGCACAACCAGCTGAGCCACAAAGGAAGCTCAAGAATACTAGAGTGGGTAGCCTATTCCTTTTCCAGCGGATCTTCCTGATCCAGGAATCAAACCGGGGTCTCCTGCATTGCAGGCAGATTCTTCACCAACTGAGCTACTAGCAAAGCCCAAAGTGTGCTTTTCTGCCCCATAACGCTGCAGGAGCTATACTTCACATCTATTTTTCCTTTGACTCTGTGCTAGATGCATCCTGCATCTGGTGTTTACCCTTACAACTCTCTTCCCCTTACAGTTCTTTTTACATATAAGAAAGAAGGCCACAGAGCCATCAAACTCCCGGACTCAATTCCTGAGTTACTGAAGCCAGCCTATGACTGTCTTTGAAACAATGGAAGAGGAAGAAATCAAGATCCCAACATCTTTGTTCCTCATCACTGACTCCTAACAGTGAACCCTCATTGTGTATAAGCCCCTAGACTCCTCACGAAGCCGGGGCAGGGCACAGTTTTTGAGGCATGAGCCTACCATGTTCCCCTCTCCTCCAGAGAAAGCCAAGGTTTGGGGCAGCAACATTCTCAGTGCTGTGAATACAGCATCTCTCAAGGCCCCTGCCTTTCCTTGCTTTCATTTCTGTGGGAGAGATAAAAAATGACAAATGCAAAGTCAGGTAAAGTAACAGTTATGAACAAAAATACAGCAAGGCAAGGCAACAGAGGGGTCAGGTGCAATTATCAGTGGAGGTGACTCCTGAGAAGTGGAGGAGGAGTGGGAGGGATTGGTATGACCATTTTAGCAGCACAGCCACAGAAACAGAACAAAATCGCATCTGTGAGTTTAAATTTTCTAGTCACCACCTTATGAAACTAAAAAGAAACAGATAAACTTAATTTGCTGCTGCTGCTGCTGCTAAGTCTCTTCAGTCGTGTCCGACTCTGTGTGACCCCATAGACGGCAGCCCACCAGGCTCCGCCATCCCTGGGATTTAGTTACCCCAATATATACCAAATATTAATTTGATGTGAAATTGACATAGAAGATTTTAATGAGATATTTTACATTTTTTTCATAAGAAGCCTTCACACTCCAGTGTGTATTTTGCCCTTACAGCACATCTCAAAGTCAGCCAGCCACCCACAGGGCAAGGGCTTAGTAGCCACACATGGCCATCAGCTACCATATGGGACAGCGCTGGAGATGGATGCCCCTTCAGGCTGAGTCCTGACATGGGCCACCCCACACCAAGCCAGGAATGCTGCCTACTGACTGGAAGTTCAGACAAGGGATTCTGATAGACCCTGGAGTCTTGTGTGTGTGCCTTTGTTGTTGAAGCTGTTATAAATGCATGCACGTTTCGAGTGATCTGAGTTACAAGGAATACAGAGGAGAAATCCGGTCTCATACGCAGAAACAAAATTGTTGAATGTTTCTTTCTCTCCTCCTGATGCCTGAGGACAAACACCTGTCTAGGATGATCTTCTTCCCAAGGACTGAAGAATTTGCCTGGAGATGTTCCTGCTGACATGGGGTCCATGCCCCTCCATGACACACACAGATCTGTGGACAAGTCCACTCTATGGCTTGTCTTGAGCTCTCCATTCTAGCAAATCCTTATCTGAGTGTTTGTGCAACTGAGAGAGGAAGAAGGCAACTCAAAATCTCTCAAGGCTTCATATTAGGAGAATGTGATCCTTGGTTTTTGCCCTGCCACAGCTGGGGCCTTAGAGCAAGCTGCTTCTCTTATCCAGGCTCTGGGTGTGAAAACATGAGGTGGGGTGGAATTGGTGATGCTGTAGGGGCCCCTTTCAGGGAAGACATGATTAAAACTGTAATTAAAATTGACCACAGAGTAGGAGTAATCTAGCTGAAGTAGGTTTTTTTGTGCTTTTGGCCAATTAGGACTTCAGGAAAACATTCACCTTTCTTTTGGAAACCTAATTCCTAAGGTATGGGGCAGAGGGATCCCTGACTAGGAGTTTTGAGAATGTCTTTGACAAATTATTTTAGAAATACTTTCTTAGATAACCTGGAATTTCTAGTATTAACAAATCCTATTATATCCCTCTGCCAAAGAATGTGTGCTTATAAAATGTGCATAATATGGTAAGGAAGTAAGAAACATAAGGTTAGATCCTATGGGACAAATAGGACATGTATAATTGAAGGACCCACACACGCTTCCCTCTTTGGTGCACGCACATGAATAGTCCAACTGGATGGTTTTAATAGGGATTCTGATGAATAGGTTGGTGGCTGCCATTAACCTCAGGTTGACAAGGCCATAATGGTGTCTGCACTAAATGGCTCCGTAAACCTTCTCAAGGCCTAAAGTTCATCTCCCTGAGAACCCACCTTGTTACAGAGGACTGACAGATGCCCAACAGGAGAAGGCGCTGTTTCCCAAGTTTAGAAGAAGATAACAATGATCCTGATGCTCACTGAAAATACAGATGTGGAGCCAAAACAAGGGAAATTTCACCTGGGTGACCACTCTGGATTGAAGTGAAATTTTCAGTTCTAAGTACAAGAAGAAAGAGAAGAAACTGGAGTCCTATGTGCTCTACCCCCTGCCCCCATCTCCCTCTGCCTCCTGATGCTCCCAGCTGCCTCTCTGCCTATTTACAGCAAGGAGAGCATAAAGAGATCTTGGTAAAGACAGATGTGTTTTCTCCTTCTTAGCTGTGAGAGATACAGGCCCCAGATTTGAGAGTCCATTTGCTGAAAGAGGACTTCTTTTCTCTCTGAGCGTATGTCAGTGATTACTAAATTGAATGCATTGGAAATACATTAATACATTGTAAAATTTGGGAAAGGGGAAAGATTTGGTGGATTTTAGTCTCTAGGGTATGGTTGATATGTAGCCTACTCTCCATGAACCAGGATACACTGCATTTCTCTGTCCTGTATTTTAAAATAGGGTGTAATTAGAACATGGGAATCCCTGAGGATGACAGACAGATGGCAAATAAGCACATGAAAAGATGCTCAACATCATTAGTCATGAAGGAAATGAAAATTAAACCACAATGGGGTATCACTACAGACCTAATAGAATGGCTGAAATAACAAATATTGACACCACCAAATGCTGATGGAGATGCAGAAAAACTGAATCACTCTTACATGCTGGTAAGAATATACATTCGTATCTTCACCCCGGAAAAGTTTGGCAGTGTTTACAAAACTAAATGTACAATTACAGTACAACCAAGCAAGTAAACTTTTGGGTACTCATCCAAGACAAATGGAGACATATGTTCACACAGAAACCTGTATGCAAATTTTCAGAGGAGCTTTATTATAATAGCCAAAACTAGAAACTACCCAGATACCCTTCAGTGGGTTGAATCACACAAGCTCCTATCTCTCCATACCACAAAACGTTGTTATTTAGTCATCAAGTTGTGTCTGACTCTTCTGTGACCCCATGGGCCGTGGCCCACCAAGCTCCTCTGTCCATGGTATTCTCCAGGCAAGAATACTGGAGTGGGCTGCCATTTCCTTCTCCAGGGGATCTTCCCGACCCAGGGATCAAACCCACATCTCCTGCATTGGCGGGCAGATTCTTTACCACTGAGCCAGCAGGAAAGCCCCTATCACAGAATGCTACTCAGCAATTAAGAGAATTACTGATGTATGCAACAAGTTACAAGGGAGTTCTACTAAGAGAAAAAACAATCCCCAAAGTTTATATTACTATATACTTCTATTTATACATCATTCTTGAGATGACAAAATTATACAGATAAAGAGTTGGCTAGTGAAGATGAGTGATGGCCTAGGATTAGGGATGGGGTGAGGAGGACAGGGCACTTCTCTGGTGGCTCAGTGGTAAAGAATCTGCCCCACCCACCAATGCAGGATTCCTGGATCAGGAAGATTCCCTGGAGTAGGAAATGGCAACCCACTCCAGTATTCTTGCCTGGGAAATCCCATGGACAGAGGAGCCTGATGGGCTATAGTCCATTGGGTCACAAAGAGTCAGACATGACTTAGTGACTCAAAAACACAATAAACTCTAGAATCACTGAACTTTTCTAAGTGAAAGTGAAAGTCATTCAGTCCTGTCCGACTTTTTGCAACCCCATGGACTATGCAGTCTGTGGAATTCTCCAGGCCAGAATACTGAAGTGGGTAGCCTTTTCCCTCTCCAGGGGATCTTCCCAACCCAGGGATCGAACCTCGGTCTCCTGCATTGCATGTGGATTCTTTACCAGCTGAGCCGCAGGGGAAGCAAACTTTTCCAAATGACACTTAAATTGGCCAAATAATTAACCATATAAAAGTTACTAGTTGCTTTCTGTCAAAAGAGTTTATCGTTTTTATCCTTTCCATATTACTGAATTATTCCCCCTTATCCATATCACTGAGGATATACAGCAGGAAGTTCTGTAAAACCTTTTGTAAAATTATATATAAGCGAAATGTATCATTGGAAACTGGGACTCTGAAACAGTTTTGCTGAACCTGTTATTATAGAATGACTAAATAGGAGAAGTAGATGGTTTCATAGGCAATGAGATCCAGAGGTTGGGAAAGAAACTGTTGCCTAAATGAAGCGAAGACAGTAAATGAAATATTTCAAGTAGGCAAAATTGCTTTCATTGATGGTACCTACAATCTGCAAGTAAATGCAACCAGGGAATCAAGGACTGAACAGTGTGTAGGCTCACATATAGAGACAACAAAGAATAGAGGCAGGTCAGCAAGCAAGGAGAATCACAACATAAAATGCTATCTTCCACTTCATCTTTCCTAGGAAACACAAAAGACCCAAGTCAAAAATTAATTCATGGCCAGTGCATTGAGCAAGCTATCTCTACAGCGGAAGGGGCCTTAGGTGCTCTGGATGAGTAACAAATGAATAATGAAATACTTGAAAGGCTAAGACATTTGTATAATTATGGAACCTGCTGAGAAAGAAGCAGCTGTAATGAAAGCCATGGGGAAAATGTAAAACAGAGCATTCTGGGTAATCCCCTAATCATGCTTTTTAACAAGAGAAAAGCCCTTTCAGGCATGTACCTTTCATTCCCCTAGAAATTCAGCGCTGAGTTTCCAAAGAGAAAAATTATTAAAAGCAATAAATATTCTTGAGAATTTTTCTTTACTCATTTGGAAAGACAAATGAAGGATAAATATTTCAGAAAAAATAATCAATTTTTTTGTAAAGGAGTTTTTTCATTGTCCTGACCTCAGAGTACTTTCTGATCTAGAAATCAGTATTATTACACTCTTGGAGCAGACTTGGGTTCCACCTCAGTGTTGTGTGGACAGTCGTCAGCAGCCTCAGACCCCTCTGCTGCTCTGGGATGGTCCCCTACACATGCACCACGGCCACCATCCTCACTCATCACTAACTTGACCATGTCATTCACAGCTTTAGTTAACACTCGAATTACCTGCTGTTTAATGCAATATACCAGGGATGAGTCCTTGTTTCTCACCTTCATTCTTTCTTTAAAACACATTTTATTTTATAGTGGAGTAGAGCCGATTGGCAATGTTGTGATAATTTCAGGTGTACAGTAGGGTGACTCAGCCATGCATATACATGTATCCATTCTCCCAACTTCCCTCCCATCCAGGCTGCCACATAACATTGAGCAGAGTTTTCTGTGCTATAAGTAGGTTCTGGTTATCCATTTTAAATACAGCAGTGTGTACATCACATTCTATTTTGACAGCCCACTTCTGCCACAGAAACCATTTTAACTGACAAAGAAACAAGACGACACGCACCATCTTCTCTGTGAGTCACCTCAACACCTCCCCTCCCTTTCTCCTTGTCCTAGTTATTGTTGCTGTTTAGTCAATAAGTCGTGTCTGACTCTGTTGTGATCCCAAGGACTGTAGCCCACCAGGCTCATCTGTCCATGGGATTTTCCAGGCAAGAATACTAGAGTGGGTTGCTGGGCCCTCCTCCAGGGGATCTTCCTGATCCTGCATCTCCTGCATTGGCAAGTGGGTTCTTCATCACTAGCACCACTTGGGAAGCCCAGTTACAGATTACTGCAAAATAAACCCCAATATCGGTCTGATAAAATAACATCCACTTTATTCTGCCTGTGGATGCTATACTCAGGAAGTTAGACCAGGCCCTGAGACAATGGCTTGTCTGCTCTGTGGGATCTGGGATCCCAACTAGGAGCACTCAAATGCCAGGGCTGGCATCCCCTGGCATCTTTCCTCATCCATCCGCTGCCTGGACTGAGATGACTCAAAGGTTAGGCTCCCCCAGGCCTGGAGCTCCTGTATCCAGCTCCTCTGTGCAACTTTGGCTTTCTCTCAGCTTAACTGCTTCAGGTGGAGCAGGCTTCTTATATGGGGCCCCCACAAGTGCCTTGTAAGGGAGACAGAAGATGCATGGCCTTCTATGGCCCAGTCTCAGAAGTCGCACAGGAATCCTTCCACCGATTTCTGTTAGAGCAGTCCCAAGCCTGCCCAACTACTAATGGAGGGCATAGAGACCACCACTGGAGGGGAAGATCTACAAAGAGTTTGTGGCAATTTATAGCTCATGTTGGTTCTGGGTTTGACCTGCATGCTTCTGGATCTCCGCTTCTTTTCTTCTCCCCACCACCTAGATGACCTGGCCACCCCTCTTTCTCATCTCCCTGCACACTCTCTTAGGCTTTGCTTAGCCACAGTCTGTTCTCCATCCTGCAACCTGGATAATCGTAAGAACCCAAATATGCTTCTCACCAGCCGCTAACCCCTCTGAGATTGAGACTCGGCACTCTTAGCTCAGCCCCCAAGACCCAATGTGTTTTATTCCCTGATGACCTGTCTCGTTGCCCAATCCTGGCCCGCTGAATTGGGCGACCGTCCTGACTGCCTCAAGCCCTTTGCACACACTGGTCCCTCTGCCTTGAATGCTCTTCTTTGTAGGCCCCATTCACCTGCACCCCAAAACTCCTGATTCATGACTCAGCTATCTGCCCAACACCGTGATCACACAGGGTCCCTTTCCACCCCCACAGTGAGTCTGAGTGCCCTGTGATGTGTTCTTACAGTACCCTACACTTTTCCTCTGTCTGGCGCAGCATTGCCTATGAATATCCTGTGTTAAGTTGTACAGTTGGCCACATAGTGCTCTCCTCCTTCAGTCTACACCCTTCGGATATGAGGCTCCCGATGATCCCATCTAGAGGTGAAATCTAGGACTTTCCTGGTGGTCCAGAGGTTAAGAAGCCACCTTGCAATGCAGTGGACACGGGTTTGAGCCCTCGTCTGGGGAGATTCCACATGCCACAGGGCAACTAAGCCTGTGTGCCACAACTACTCAGCCCTCGCTGTAGAGCCCACAAGCTGCAACTACTGAACCCATGTTCTGCAACTATTAATACTGAAGCCCATGTGCTCTAAAGCCTGTGCACCACAATGAAGAGTAGCCCCCACTCCTCACAAGTAGAGGAAGCCCACACACAGCCACAAAGATTCAGCACAGTCAAAAATTAATTAACTAACTTTTTAAAAACAGGTGGGATCTATACATGGAACTTGGCTATGAAATTGCTTTGGCCAATAGGGCATTGACAAACACAGCACAAGAAGAAGTTTGAAAGGTGCCTGTGCTTTGGGGCCTGCTCTGTTGCAGTGACTGGACCCGGAAGACTACCAGATACAGACCAGCTGGCTGTACGCTGGAGTCCCACGGCACTGGGGCTCCCCGTGTCATGCCGCATGGCCCTCCTGTGTCAGCCAGCCTCCCCTGCCCTTTCACTGGCCAGACACAGGGGACAGCCCAGCAGACAAGCCATACTGGACGTCCAGTCAGGATGACTCTGCAATCAGATGCACAGTGACAGATGGTTGTGGTTTGAAGCCACCATATGTTAGGGAAAGCTGATGGATATGCATGTACTTGTATCAGTACTTTGTGGTGTCGATAGCCTCACCAGATTTCAAACCTCATCGAGGTAGATACCAGATGCAAGCTAATGATTTTTTTAAGATTTCTTTATTTTCCTGGCTGCGCCGGGTCACCATTGCTGCGCACAGGCTTTCTCTAGTTGCAGAGAGCAGAGACTACTCTTTTTTGCAGTGCATGGGCTTCTTACTGCCGTGGCTTCTCTCGTTGCAGAGCACAGGTTCTAGGTGCTCGGGCTCAGTAGCTGTGGCACTGAGGCTTAGTTACTCGAGGTATGTGGGATCTTCCCAGACCAGGGAGTGAACTGGTGTCCTTTGCACTGCAAGGTGGATTCTTAACCACTGGAACTTTCTAAGTTGGTGGAAACATCCCTAACTTGGCAGCAGCGATGATGACATAAGGGCACGTGTTTGTCAAAACTTAGAATTGGTGCGATTCCTTGTACATGAAAGACTCTCAATGAAGGTGATTTCTAAAGGGCTAAGGGTGGTCCAGCTCCTTCTCTTCCACCTGTGCTCATGGCCCTCTGGGTTGAAGCACATAGAGAGGTGAGGGAAAGGGGCATGAGAGATCATCGACTCAGGATGGAGTTCTAGAAACTCCACCCTCCAAATTGCCAGCTGACTGTTCTGCCCTCCTTGCTTCCAGGGGCAGGAGTGGCCCCTAGTCACTGTGTCCCCACACTCCAGAGCCTCAGCAGAGCCATCTCTCACCAGATCTTAGGTGGGAGGGTGAGGGGCTCATGGCACATGTTGTCTATCTCTCAAGACCCTGCATCTTTTTTTTTTAATATAATTGCCTTAAAATGTTGCGTTAGTTTCTGCTGTACAACTACATGAGCCAGTCATATGTATACATAAATCCCCCTACCTCTTGAGCCTCCCTCCCACCTCTCCCCACTCCACCTCTCTAAGCCATCACAGAGCACCGAGCTGAACTCCCTGTACTATCCTGGAGGTTCCCTCTATTTTCCACATGGTAGAGTATCTATGTCAAAGTCACGCTCTCAATTCATCCCGCCTTCTTCCCTCCCCACCCTGTATCCGGAAGTCCTATCTTTACATCTGCACCTCTATTCCTGGACTGCAAATATGCTCCTCAGTACCATTTTTCTAGATTCCATATATATGTGTTAATATACAATCTTTATTTTTCTGACTTACTTCACTTTGTATAACAGGCTCTAGGTTCATCCACATCCCTACAACTAACTCAGTTTCTTTCCTTTTTATGGCTGAGTAATATTCCATATACCATGTGGTATATAGTACCACATCTTCTTTATTCATCTGTTGATGGACACTTAGATTGCTTTTCTGTCCTGGCTATTGTAAACAGTACTGCAATGAACATTAGAGTACATGTGTCTTTTTGAATTATGGTTTTCTCAGGGTATATGCCCAGTTGTGAGGTTGTTCAGTCTGTATCATTCTCCTCCCTGATCCTGCCGTGGTGCTCTTTGTAACTTTCTATTTGGTTGGGAAATTCAGGCTCCATGGGAACCTGCATGTGGAACCAAGTGGGCATCCTATTATAAATGATGACCATACTGGGCTTTAGTTTGGGGGTTATTGTCTATTGTACCTTTGTTTTATACCATCCAGCTTCTGCCAGCTATTCCTGAGATAATAGCAGCCTAAATTTGCTTTGGCGATGAGTATTTCTCCAAATCAGTCCAGATGGTTCCAGAAAAGGCAACTCCACAGAGGAATTTAACATATAACTCAGTCTGAAGGGTAAGGAACGTATTGCCTTGGCAGATATCCAAGGGAGAACATTCCGGGCAGAGGGACTGTTATGGATTGAATTGTGTTCTCCCACAAATGGATACATTAAAGCCCTAAGGCCCCCAAGTGACTCTCTTCAGAGATAGAGCCTTTAAGGAGTTAATCAAGGTTAAGCGAGGTCATAAGTGTGGAACCCTGACCTGCTAGGACTGGTGAATGAGAAGAGGAAAAGACACTAGTGCTCTCTCTGCCATGAGGACACAGCAAGAAGGTGACCATTTGCAAGACCGGCAGGAGGCTTACCCCCAGCCATGATAGCACCCTGATCTCACACTTTCAGCCCCCAAAATTGTGAGTAAGAAAAGTTTGTTGTTTAAGCCTCCTAGGTACTGTACTTTGTTACAGTAGCCCAAGATGACTAAGACAGGAAGTGACCCATGCAGAAGACCTGAGGTTCAAGGCTTTTCAGGGACAGCAGAGGGAGCAGGAGCTGCGGGCAGGTTTTTAGAAGAGGACCTGCTCAACTATGTTTACAGGAGCCGCCTGGACCTGGAGGGGGAGCACTGAGCAGCCCTAGGGTGAGGGGGAGGACCCTGCTTTCGAGGCGCAGATGACCAAGGGATGGATGGCAAACGGTGTCTCCCAGGGAGCAGGAGGGAGGCTCACTGGGACCAGAGGAGGATTCGTGGGCTGGCTAATAACCATGGTCTCAGAGGATGCCTGGAGGGGCTGCAGGGGCTGGGATGGACCAGATATTCTTGGAGCCATAACAAGCAGGCCTCTCTCTAGCTTGGCCTAGGAGAAGAAATAAAAACTCCTGGGGTTTGGGGCTTGTGTAAGCTTTTGTTGTTGTTGTTCAGTTGATAAGTTGTTCCAACTCTTTGTGACCCCATGGACTGTAGCACACCAGGCTTCTCTGTCCTCCACTATCTACCAGTTTGTTACTATTCATGTCCATTGAGTCTGTGATGCTATATAATTATCTCATCCTCTACTGTCCCCTTCTCCTCTTGCCCTCAATTTTTCCTAGCATCAGGATTTTTTCCAATGAGTCAGGTCTTAACATCAAGTGGCTGAAGTATTGGAGCTTCAGTTTCAGCATCACTCCTTCCAATGAATATTCAGGGTTAGTTTCCTTTAGGGTTGGCTGGTCTGAATGCTGTGCTGCATAGTAAACAGGAATGAGTCTATTTACTGCAAATCATTCTCCCCAACACTTCCAATATACAAAGTGCTTCAAGGTAGGGAAAAAGAAAACAGAGGTGAGGGAGAATGAAAAAGGTGCTGCCTTCACACGGAGGGGAATGGAGAAGCCACTCTGGGCGTGTAGAGCCCATCTCAGCCACCACCACTGAACCTGAGTTGCCGAAGCAGCTCCACATCACAAAAACAAATCTGCAGAGAACCCAGCAGATGTCTACTTCGACGTTACACATCTCCTAGATTAAAGAGCCATTGATGAGCTAGGGACCTGGAAGCAACCTAGATGTCCACTGGCAGATGAATGGATAAAGAAGCTGTGGTACATATACACAATGGAATATTACTCAGCTATAAAAAGGAATACATTTGAGTCTGTTCTAATGAGATGGATGAACCTAGAACCTATTATACAAAGTGGAGAAAGTCAGAAACAGAAAGACAAATACCATACATTAACAAATATATAGGAGAAGGCAATGGCAACCCACTCCAGTATTCTTGCCTAGAGAATCCTGTGGACAGAGGAGCCTGGTGGGCTGCCATCTATGGGGTTGCACAGAGTCGGCCATGACTGAAGCAACTTAGCATGCATGCATGCATTGGAGAAGGAAATGGCAACCCACTCCAGTGTTCTTGCCTGGAGAATCCCAGGGATGGGGGAACCTGGTGGGCTACCGTCTATGGGGTCGCACAGAGTCGGACACGACTGAAGCGACTTAGCAGCAGCAGCAGCAGCAACACATATATATGGAATCTAGAAAGATGGTACCAACAATCCTATGTGCAGGGCAGCAAAAGAGACACAAAGAACAAACTTTTGGACTCAGTGGGAGAAGGAGAGGCTGGGATGATTTAAGAGAATAGCAGTGAAACATATACATTACCATATGTAAAACAGATGACCACTGTGAGTTTGATGTGTGATACAGGGCACTCAAACCTGGTGCTCTGTGATAACCTGGAGGGAGAGGATGAGAAGGGAGTTGGGAGGGAGGTTCAGGGTAGAGGGGATACATGTATACTGATGGCAAATTCATACTGATGTATGGCAAAAACCATCACAATATTGTAATAATCCTATAATTAACTAAAACAAGTAAATAAAATTTTAAAATAAAAAATAATTTATTTAAAAAATGAGCCGTTGATGTTATCTAGAGAAAGAAGAGGGCAAATGATTGGAGTTTCATTTTCCTCTGAATAGCACATTAGTGATCCAGGAGGCTGGGAGCTGCCACTCTCCCTTGCTGTTCTCAGAGCAATTTAGCCAACATTTCTTTCTAAACATCTCTTCCCCAGCATCTCCTTGTGGGCATCACACAACCCATCATGGGGCCAACGGGCCGAAGCTCAGGTGTATAATTTCACTATATTGATTGATACTAAAAATGGAATGCTCTCAGGTTGCTTTCCTGTCTTAGTTTTATCCTGGAAATGCCCCAGGGAACATATTCATAGGGCTGTGGTGGTGTTGTCAAGATGAGCAGAAATACCTTTCTACATGAGTTTTTTAAAACTTATTTGTGGAATTCACAATGACATCCCTCTTTCTTTGCTATGGCTGCTCAGCTCTTTCCAGCACTTTTCTTCCTGATTTTTCATAGAAAAGCAGGAATTTTCCCATCCAAGAGGAAAGGGAAATACTACAGTCAGTACCCTATGTACAAAAAAGTTCTGTTCCGAGAATGCATTCATAAGTCAAATTTATTCATAAGATCAACAAAGTTAGCCTAGGTACTCAACGAATATAACCAGTTACATAGTACTGTACTGTAATAGGTTTATAATATTTTTCACACAAATAATACATAAAATACAAATGCCAAAAATAAAGAAATTTTTAATCTCACAGTACAGTGTACCCCTTGTAGAGTGTGCACTCACATGACAATGTATGCCAGACATGTGAAATAACTTACATGTGAACACATGTTCTCATCTTTGAAAGTTCACCACTTGAAGGTTTGTATGTAGGGGACTTAACTGTACTATTACAAGCATGCAGCATTTCCCCTGCACTGCTACAGATGTCTGTGATAATTAAACCAAAGGGAACCCTTATGTAAAAGCCCAGTCATCTGGTTCGAGATGGTAGAATGAGACACAAGGTTTCCTTGTCTCCCTCACTAAAATCATCCAAGAGAAGTACAAGTGGAATTCAAGGAAAGGGAGCAGAGTGGAAGATGGAGACCATCAGCCTTTGAAGACTCTGACAGATTTCTAGAAGATGGGAGGTGGAAAGATGCAGGTAAATGGGTTGGAAGAGGCAGGTGGAACCCACGGGGTGGGAGAGGGGAGACAGGCAGTGTCTGCATGCACAGTAGGTGGGGAGACGACAGTGATGACCATACTCACTTCATATCCATCTCCTTATATGAAATGAAATAAAACAAAAGCTTGTATTTACCTTTTATGCACCCCATCCACCTAGGAAGAAAAGTCAATGCCTTGTTAATTAGTGCAGCCACCTCCAGACCTCTGACTGAAGTCCATTTCCCCGCTAGTTTTGCCAGTCTGCCTCAGATTGTAACCCACAAGTCCAGTTACAGGGTTAATCATCGGTAACACCCACACATGAAAGTGCTGGCTTTTGTCACTTTATTTGTGAGTTCAGTAGGCACACATCAGAGTAGTGGGAAAGACTGACTCATTTCAGCATGTAGGCCATCTTCTCTACCAGATTCTTTTCTTTTTAATTAATTTTTGTTGGCGTATAGTTGCTTTACAATGTTGTATTAGTTTCTACTGGCCAGCAAAGTGAATCAGTTTTACGTATACATATATCCCCTCTATTTTTGGATTTCTTTCTCATTTAGGTCACCTCAGAGCACTGAGTGGAGTTCCCTGTGCTCTACAGAAGGTTCTCTTTTGTTGTTTATTTTATGCATACCATCAATAGTGTATATGCATCAACCCCAACCTCCCAATCCATTCTACCCCCACTTTTCTCCATTGGTGCCCATATGTTTGTTCTCTACATCTGTGTCTATTTCTGTTTTGTAAATAAGATCATCCATACCATTTTCTCTAGATTCCACACATGTGCATTAATACACAACATTTGTTTTTCTCTTTCTGACTTACTTCACTCTGTCTGACAACCTCTAGGTGTCTACCAAATTCTTAAAAGCTCCAAATACAGTGGGGCCCCACATAGGTATTTATCGATTTATGCATCTATTGACAAACCCAAAATGTTCTCAACAATATGAGGTAGTAAGGGGGTACAATTTTAAAATAAGGATAAATCTAACTGAAAGTATTTATCATCACCATGTTCTAGATGTCCTAAACAAATGTCAGTGATAAAAATACTCCTTTTTGCTGGACACTCAATCAGTACTATTCATATCTTGTCACACTACTCACTCTTTATCACCCATCCTTCCCAGTCCCTGACACTAGGCTCTGCCCATAAATCAATATAGATCTTTACCTCTGGTCCTATCTCCTTCCAGGCAATGTAGACCATTAGCCTTACTGCCGTCTCATGGGTCGTGCTCTATACACAACTGGAAATCTTTCAGGTCACTCAGAGCAGCACACTCAGCTTTGATGTAGGCTACCTCCAAATCCCACAGAGACCCATCAAGCATTGTATATCTTTCTGGGTGGTAAAGAACACAATTCACAGCAACAGTCTTTCAAATTAGAGACAACATCCCCAAATGCCCTATGACACTGGACTCCAGAAACTCCACCAAGGAGACAGACTTTGGTGGTTTGGGCTGGAATATGTTCATCTTCCATCCTTTTGCATATGTGTCTCACCAACAAATGTGTCCCACCATCAGCTCTTGGAGTCCTGTCAGCATGATGCTATCAATGCTGTGAATGACTCAGAATATTGTCCTGCAGGTCAGTGAAATGGGAAAAGTGTGCAAAAGAGCCAGAGTGTTGAAATACCCCTGAGGCAAGCCACTGAAGATGTTCTTCTTAGCCAAAGAAAGCTTTCAGTTCCTTTGTTATTTGGCATTAAGCAGGAAAAAATTCCTTATCTCTAGCTGCATCCTTGATGACTGGATGTCTTTTGATTTGCTCCACTAAGGAGGCTCTATCTCAAAAAGCAACTGCAAGTAGAGACATCACCTGGAATTATCCACTGTCATTATCCAGTTTTCATCTGCCTTTTGCTCTGGCTATATTAGAGAGCTAAATGGACCATGATGGGAATCTACATCCTTGCATCTTTAGTCATGAACAGTGCCAACA
Source organism: Ovis canadensis (assembly GCF_042477335.2). NCBI lineage: Eukaryota > Metazoa > Chordata > Mammalia > Artiodactyla > Bovidae > Ovis > Ovis canadensis. The sequence continues at coordinate 23,026,992 of NC_091246.1, read as the reverse complement.
TCCTGTGAACTTTCCTTGGGCATTTGCTATTGCTTTTAGCTCTTTGTCAACAGTAGCAAGGGTTTGTGGGGATTTATCTTTTTTTAATTAAATATTTTTTTATAGAAGGATAATTGCTTTCAGAATTTTGTTGTTTTCTGTCAAACCTCAACATGAATCAGCCATAGGTATGCATATATCCCCCCCCCCTTTTTAACCTCCCTCCCATTTCCTTCCCAATGCCATCCCTCTAGGTTGATACACAGCCCCTATTTGAGTTTTCTGAGACATACAGCAAATTCCTGTTGGCTGTCTATTTTACATATGGTAATGTAAGTTTCCATGTTAGTCTTTCCATATATCTCACCTGCCGGGAGCCAGCATGGAGAATCCTGCCCATGGCAAAGGTCATGAGGAAGAGGCCTGATGGGCAAAGGCGAGATCAGGACTCAAGGGACCCCCTGGACTTGCTCGAGCATCTACCCCCAAACCAGAATCTGTCTGTCTTACTATTTTATGCCTTTCATCAACTCCTCTGACATTAACAGGGGGCTGCCCGGATCACCTTTCGCTGGAAAGAGTTAACTTAGGGCTTTAGTCAATAAGTCTCCTGGGCATGAAAGGAGTGTTTCAAACCCCCTGTTAGCATTCTAGCTTACTTGGCAGGTTTATCCAGACTCTTGCAACATTGTTGAGCCTATGCTTGCTGCCAAGCTCTCATATCTCTTATCCATTGTGTTCCTGGGAGTGCATGTAGTCAAGATGTAGCAGAAACAAGTAATAGCCTTAGCATTAGCAACATTAGACTTTGAGTTAATAAGTTCTTTCTTTGCTGTAACCCGCTGAATCTTTGCTCCATAAAAATGTAACTCTGTACTTTAAGGGTGACACAGGCTAAGAATTTAAGAAAAAACACTTTAAGGGAAGATTATTGTTCTGGCTGACCAACATTTATCAAAAAGAGGTCATGGAATATCAACAGGCCTCTGGGACAGAAGATGATGTACAAAAAATAAGACTCTTGCAGGAAGGAACCTGATATCGATAAAAGTTATTACTGATGGAATGTTGAGTTGACTCTGCATTTTTCACCTTGCTGTATGTATAACTCAGGGTATAAAAGCCCCAAGGAAAATAAAGTAAGGGGGCCTTGCTCACCGAAGAAGCTTGATCACCGCGTGTCTTTCCTTATCTCTTTCTCTATCTTTCTTCATTCACCGACATCGTCCATCCTGAGGATATCCCTGAACTCTGCTGAGGCTGGACCCCGGCACTCACCCTCTCCTCCCCTCTCCCCATGTCCATAAGTCTATTCTCTATGTCTGTTTCTCCATTACTGCCATGTAAATAAATTCTTCAGTACCATTTTTCTAGATTCTGTATATATGTTAGAATATGATATTTATCTTTCTCTTTCTGAGTCACTTCACTCTGTATGATAGATTCTAGGTTCATCCACCTCATCAGAACTGACTCAAATGCATTCCTTTTTATGGCTGAGTAATTTTCCATTGTGTATATATACCACAACTTCTTTATCCATTCATCTGTCAATGGACATCTAAGTTGCTTCCATGTTCTAGCTATTGTAAATAGTGCTGCAATGAACAATGGGATATATGTGTCTTTTTCAGTTTTGGTTTCCTTGGGGTATATGCCTAGGATTGGGATTACTGGGTCATATGGTAGCTTCATTCCTACTTTTTTCGTCTTCCATAGTGACTATATCTATTTACATTCCCACCAACAGTGTAAGAGTGTTCCCTTTTCTCCACACCCTCTCCAGCATTTATTGTTTGTAGACTTTTTGATGGTGGCCATTCTAACCAGTGTGAGGTGATATCTCTTTGTAGTTTTGATGTGAATTTGCCTAATAATGAAAATGTTGAGCATCTTTTCATGCGTTTTTTAGCCATCTGTGTGTCTTCTTTGGAGAAATGTCTATTTAGGTCTTTTTCCCACTCTTTGATTGGGTTGTTTGTTTTTCTGGTATAGAGTTGCATGAGCTGCTTGTATATTTTGAAAATTAAACCTTTGTCAGTTGTTTTATTTGCTATTATTTTCTCCCATTCCAAGGGTTGTCTTTTCACCTTGCAGGCAATGGCACCCCACTCCAGTACTCTTGCCTGGAAAATCCCATGGACGGAGGAGCCTGGTGGGCTGCAGTCCATGGGGTCGCTAAGAGTCAGACACGACTGAGCGACTTCCCTTTCACTTTTTACTTTCATGCATTGGAGAAGGAAATGGCAACCCACTCCAGTGTTCTTGCCTGGAGGATCCCAGGGACAGGGGAGCCTGGTGGGCTGCCATCTCTGGGGTCGCACAGAGTCGGACATGACTGAAGCGACTTAGCAGCAGCAGCAGCTGTGCAAAAGCTTTTAAGTTTAATCAGTTCCCACTTTTTTACTTTGTTTTTTGTTTCTGTTACTCTAGGAGGTGGGTCATAGAGGATCTTGCTTTATGTCATCGACTGTTCTGTCTATGTTTTCCTCTAAGAGTTTAATAGTTTCTGGTCTTACTTTCAGGTCTTTAATCCATTTTGAGTTTATCTTTGTGTATGGTGTTAGGAAGTGTTCAAATTTCATTCTTTTACATGTAGCTGTCCAGTTTCCCAGCACCGTTTATGGAAGGAGCTGTCTTTGCCCCATTGTATATTCTTGCCTCCTTTGTCAAAAATAAGGTACCCATAGGTGCATGGGTTTATTTCTTGGCTTTCTATCTTGCACCATTGGTCTATATTTCTGTTTTTGTGCCAGTACCATACTATCTTGATGCTTGTAGCTTTGTAGTATAATCTGAAGTCAGGAAGGTTGATTCCTAGCTTCATTGTTCCTTCTCAAGACTGCTTTGGCTACTCGGATCTTTTGCAATTCCATGTGAATTGTGAAGTTTTTGGTTCTAGTTCTGTGAAGAATGTCATTGGTAATTCGATGTGAATCTACATTGAATCTGTAGATTGCATTTGGTAGCATAGTCATTTTCACAATATTGATTCTTCCTACCCAGGAACATGGAATATCTCTCCATCTGTTTATATATCATCTTTGATTACTTTCATTAGTGTCTGATAATTTTCTGTGTACAGTTCTTTTGTCTCCTTACAAAAGTTGATTCCTAGATTTAATTATTTTTGTTGCAATGGTGAATGGGATTGATTCCTTAATTTCTCACTCTGGGTTTTCATTGTTAGCATATACAAATGCAAGTGATTTCTCTGTATTGATTTTGTATCCTGCAACTTTGATAAATTCACTGATTAGCTCTAGTAATTTTCTGATACTATCTTTAGGGTTTTCTGTGTACAGTATCATGTCATCTGCAAATGGTGAGAGTTTTACTTATTCTTTTCCAATCTGGATTCCGTTTATTTCTTTTTCTTCTCTGATTGTTGTAGCTAGGACTTCCAGAACTATGTTGAATAATAGTGGCAAAAGTGGACACCCTTGTCTTGTTCCTGATCTTAGAGAGAATGCTTTCAGTTTTTCAACCATTGAGAATAATGTTTGCTGTTCAGTTCAGTTCAGTTCAGTCGCTCAGTCGTGTCCAACTCTTTGCAACCCCATGAATCACAGCACGCCAGGCCACCCTGTCCATCACCAACTCCCGGAGTTCACTCAGACTCACATCCATCGAGTCACTGATGCCATCCAGCCATCTCATCCTCTGTTGTCCCCTTCTCCTCTTGCCCCCAATCCCTCCCAGCATCAGAGTCTTTTCCAATGAGTCAACTCTTCTCATGAGGTGGCCATAGTACTGGAGTTTCAGCTTTAGCATCATTCCTTCCAAAGAAATCCCAGGGCTGATCTCCTTCAGGATGGACTGGTTGGATCTCCTTGCAGTCCAAGGGACTCTCAAGAGTCTTCTCCAACACCGCAGTTCAAAAGCATCAATTCTTCGGCACTCAGCCTTCTTCACAGTCTAACTCTCACATCCATACATGACTACTGGAAAAACCATAGCCTTGACTAGACGGACCTTAGTCAGCAAAGTAATGTCTCTGCTTTTGAATATGCTATCTAGGTTGGTCATAACTTTTCTTCCAGGGAGTAAGCACTGCAATCACCATCTGCAGTGATTTTGGAGCCCCCCAAAATAAAGTCTGACACTGTTTCCACTGTTTCTCCATCTATTTCCCATGAAAGTTTGCTGTAGGCTTATCATATATGGCCTTTACTATGTTAAGGTAGGTTCCTTCTATGCCCATTTTTTGAATAGTTTTAATCATAAATGAGTGCACAATTTTGTCAAACACTTTTTCTCCATCTATTGAGATTATCATATGCTTTTTATCTTTAAATTTGTTAATCTTTGGGGATTGCTCCACAATCCCTAAACTCCAGCTCCCAGCCACTGGTCCTTCCAGGGGAACTGTGTCCCTTTCTGTGGTATGTATGGCTGTAGAAAGGACTGTCTGATTCTCATTCCATTAAGGCTGCCACAGATCAGCTGTTTCACTCTCAGCCTTAAATGTTTCTCCTCTGATTCAGACACTTGACCAGATGTGGGGATCAGACCCTTGCTTCAATTTCCCTGCCCACTGAGGGCAGGTCCAGTCCTACTAACACTCCTGTTTTTCCCCTTAGTTCCTTCATCCTACCAAGTTTTGCATGATTCTATATATTCTTTTCCACTGGTCAGGTACTCCTGTCCACTCTCAGCTAGTATTCTGCATGGCCTTCTGCATCTGAAGGTGTATTCCTGCTGTATCCATGCAGAGAGATAAACTCTACACCCACCTACTCCTCTGACATCTTGTTCTATCTATGTGAAGCTTTATGCCATAACAACTTCACCCCCTGGACCAGGAGGCCAGTGGTAGAATTGTACCAGTTGCTGAGGTCACCTAACCAATGCTCTGTTCAGGAACTGGGAAAGTAAGTACAGGGTAGATGTATACAGGAAAGAGCTAAAGGATAGATGGACTGCCGTGAAGTAGACTCGGATCCTATTCCATTTGTCATGTTAATAAGCCCTCTATACACTCCCAGACTGGCCAATGGACCACAGTAACTTAGTTGGTCTATGGGGATTAGCCTCAGAGAGCATTCCCTGTGTCGGAGTATTTTCTCATGCAAAGTTATTTAGTTAAGTGGCTATAGGCTTTGATGGTGTGGATCACAATAAACTGGAAAATTCTGAGAGAGATGGGAATACCGGACCACCTGACTGCCTCTTGAGAAATCTGTATGCAGGTCAGGAAGCAACAGTTAGAACTGGACATGGAACAACAGACTGGTTCCAAATAGGAAAAGGAGTACGTCAAGGCTGTATATTGTCACCCTGCTTATTTAACTTCTATGCAGAGTACATCATGAGAAACGCTGGACTGGAAGAAACACAAGATGGAATCAAGATTGCTGGGAGAAATATCAATAACCTCAGATATGCAGATGACACCACCCTTATGGCAGAAAGTGAAGAGGAGCTAAAAAGCCTCTTGATGAAAGTGAAAGAGGAGAGTGAAAAAGTTGGCTTAAAGCTCAACAGTCAGAAAACGAAGATCATGGCATCGGGTCCCATCACTCCATAGGAAATAGATGGGGAAACAGTGGAAACAGTGTCAGACTTTATTTTGGGGGGCTCCAAAATCACTGCAGATGGTGACTACAGCCATGAAATTAAAAGACGCTTACTCCTTGGAAGAAAAGTTATGACCAACCTAGATAGCATATTCAAAAGCAGAGATATTACTTTGCTGACTAAGGTCCATCTAGTCAAGGCTATGGTTTTTCCTGTGGTCACGTATGGATGTGAGAGCTGGACTGTGAAGAAGGCTGAGCGCCGAAGAATTGATGCTTTTGAACTGTGGTGTTGGAGAAGACTCTTGAGAGTCCCTTGGACTGCAAGGAGATCCAACCAGTCCATTCTCAAGGAGATCAGCCCTGGGATTTCTTTGGAAGGAATGATGCTAAAGCTGAAACTCCAGTACTTTGGCCACTTCATGAGAAGAGTTGACTCATTGGAAAAGACTTTGATGCTGGGAGGGATTGTGGGCAGGAGGAGACGGGGACGACAGAGGATGAGATGGCTGGATGGCATCACTGACTTGATGGACATGAATCTGAGTGAACCCCGGGAGTTAGTGATGGACAGGGTGGCCTGGCATGCTGCAATTCATGGGGTCACAAAGAGTCGGACATGACTGAGCGACTGAACTGAACTGATAGGCTTTAGGGGAAGGTGAGGAAGTAAACTCATAGAACATTCTGTGAGAATATCATGTAGTCCTCCTTGGAAGGCTTGTGGATTAGTTCATGCCTTGTGGATTAGTTCCAATCTAGACATTGAGAGGCTTTGACTCCAATCATGATGTTCAATCCAGGCCTCTATTCCCCAGAGCTGAAAGTTCTTCATTTAAAAAATCAAACAGAACCTCAGTAAACTGGTTGCCAATTTCATTCCTAGGGGCTTGGGAGTGAGAACTGTTTACCAAACTGACCTGGAGCCTATTATGGTGATCAAATTAGATTTGCGTGTGTTTATGTGACTTCCACCTCCCCAGAACCAACATTGAAATCAAGGAGTCCATGTAAACCGAATCTTACCATGTTATCCTCAGCCTAACACTGAGCAGTGTTAGTGCTCCTAGAGGTAGCAAAACAACTCAGAATCCAGCCTTCAAGTAGTTCACTCATATAGACACTTCAACCCAACAGAAAAATATATTCTTTTTTTCCTTGGTCTTAGACCATCAGAATCCATTCCCACTCTGACTTACTTCACTTTTTATGACAGTTCCTAAGTCCATCCTTGTCTCTACAAATGACCCCATATTGTTGCTTTTATGGCTCAGTAATATCCCATCATATACATGCACTACATCTTCCTGAGCCATTCATCTGTCTATGAACATCTAGGCTGCTTCTGCCCTGGCTATTGTAAATAGTGCTGCAATGAACACTGCGGTGCATGTGTCTTTAAGAATTTTTTGGTTTTTCTCAGGGTATGTGCCTGTGGGTAGGATTGCTGCATCATATGGTAGTTCTATTTTTAGTTTTCTGAGGCATCTCCATGCTGTTCTCCATAATAGTTGTATCACTTTACATCCCCACAAATGGTACAAGACAGTTCCCTTTTCTCCACACCCTCTGCAGCATTTATTATTTGTAACTTTTTTGATGATGGCCATTCTGACCTGTGTAAGGTGATACCTCTTTGTAGTTTTGATCTGGGTGGGTGGGATTGGGGTGGGCAGGGAGGTCCAACAGGGAGGGAATATATGTATACATTCACTGATTCACTTTGTTGTACAGCAGAAACTAACACAACATTGTAAGGCAACTAGAACGCAGGTTAAAAAAAAAAGTCTATTCCCACACATGTTCTGATGATTTTGCTGATTACAGTTTATTTTCTATACCGGGGTTTGACTTTGTAGTTGACCTCCTGGACATGTAGAGCTCTGAGTCTAATTATAGGCCATCAGACAGCCAGAATAGCATGCAAGGACTGGGATGTGAAGAGTGGTTTCCCCTTGCAACAGAACTCACTCAGGCAAGAGAGTTTCAGAGTCTTTATGCAAGGAAGGACTTGGATGAGTAAAGAAAACCAAGGGGAAGGAAAAGGCAGGACGCATAGCTGTCCAGGTGTTTTGGATTCTCTCATGTATTCCCATTCTAATTCTTAGAGTTCCAATCAATCCCCTCACTTTGATAGAATGATAACATGTTGTGCATTCAACTGACTTTGCCACTTGGCATACTGTAAGATCAAACTGCAACACAGCATTAGACGGACTATGGGGTACACTTTATGCCTCAGTTTTATAATTTAAGACATTTAAGTTTCTTGTTATCTTTCTTCAAGCCCTTCAATGCTATATCAGTGTTGCCTCCCCAAATACTAAGTGTATTTTTATCCCTTTTCATTGAAAAGTCATACCCTCCGGGGCTCCAGACAGAGCAAGGAGGAGAAAGTGAAAGTGGAAGTCACTCAGTCTTGTTCGACTCTGCGATCAGGCCAGAATACTGGAGTAGGTAGCCTTTCCCTTCTCCAGGGGATCTTCCCAATCCCGGATCTAAGCCAGGTCTCCCACATTGCAGGCAGATTCTTTACCAGGTGAGCCATAAGGGAAGCCCAAGAATACTGGAGTGGGTAGCCTATCCCTTCTTCAGTGGATCTTCCCAACCCAGGAATCGAACAGGGGTCTCCTGCATTGCAGGCGGATTCTTTACCAACTAAGCTATCCGGGAAGGGAAGAAGAGAAGTTGTCTGAAATGAAAGGAATGCTATCAAAACCACCTGGGAGGACTTCCCAGGTGGCACAGTAGATAAGAAACTGCCTTCCAATGCAGGGGATACAGGTTCAATCCCTGGTCTGGAAAGATACCACCTGCTAAGGGGCAACTATGCCCTTGAGCCACAACTAATGAACCCGTATGCCGCAACTACAGAAGCCTGTGTGCCTAGAGACGGTGCACCCCAACAAGAGAAGCCACATGGTGAGAAACTGTGCAACTAGAGAGCCCACTCCACTCTCTGCAACTAGAGAGAGCCCACGTGCAGCAATGAAGATCCAGTGCAGCCCAAAATAGATATGGAAAGTGAAGTCGCTCAGTCGTGTCCGACTCTTTGCGACCCCATGGACTGTAGCCTATCAGGCTCCTTCGTCCATGGGATTTTCCAGGCAAGAGTGCTGGTTGCTGCTGCTGCTAAGTCGCTTCAGTCGTGTCCGACTCTATGCGACCCCATAGATGGCAGCCCACCAGGGTCCCCCGTCCCTGGGATTCTCCAGGCAAGAACACTGGAGTGGGTTGCCATTTCCTCCTCCAGTGCATGAAAGTGAAAAGACAAAGTGAAATCACTCAGTCGTGTCCGACTCTTAGCGTCCCCATGGACTACAGCCTACCAGGGTCCTCCGTCCATGGGATTTTCCAGGCAAGAGTACTGGAGTGGGGTGCCATTGCTTCCGGTTACATGTGCTTTCATTTGCTTCCTGGGGGTCCCGGAGGCGGCTCTCCAGGCGGAGGAGTTGGTTAGGCTCTCCTGCAGCGGGGGAGTGCTGGAATGGGTTGCCATTTCCTTCTCCAGGGGATCTTCCCTACCCAGGAATCGAACCCGGCTCTCCTGCATTGCAGGCAGACGCTTTACCGTCTGAGCCACCAGGGAAGCTAAAGTATAAGATAATACATAGAGCTGTGTGCACATGTCAGAATAAAATTTAGAAAAATAAAAATGCCAGGGAATTAAGTGAGGATCTCGTTTTGTTTTCTCAAAGCTACCTGTCATTGCCAAAGTTGGGGGGCGTCTCTACAACAGAGGAAGCAAAAACAGGCTGAAGGCGGGCCTGTCTGGGAAGATGTCCTTGCCCTGAGCCTGGTACTGGCTGCTTTAGCCACTTCCCAGATCCAGGCGGAGAGGCCCCACCCTTCCCCAGGGCAAGGATCGGTTGGGCATTTCAGCTTAAGGAACTGTGGTAGGTGGGGGGAATATGCCCAGAGAGCGCTAGCCTCAGGCTCTCATCCCACTTATTGAACCATTTGCTTTTGTTTTCTCAAGTACTTCCCTGGTAATCAAGCTGCCTTGAGATGCATCTTATAAAAGGAGCTAGAAATAGAAACCTCTCAGGAAACCCGCTCCTGATGAAGAAAGAGGCTCTCTGGCTTCAGACCCCACATATGTCAGCTGCTTTTCACACTCAACTCTGCTTCATGGTCTGAGTTTTTTAAAGGACTCTTTAAGTGTCACTTCATAGTCCTTTGAGGGGATTCTGAATAAATATTGAAGGTTTGACCTCTCCGTTACTAAGCTGTGTGCCTTTTGCGATAGCCAAAGGTCAATTATTTCACACTCTGTTCAACGTGCTAAATGGTGACTGCTTTGAAATGAGAGAACTGATGTATGAAGCATTCTGAAGAAAACATTGTAAAAGTTCCCAGAAATGTTTTTAATAGTCATCATTATGAAAGAGGAACTGACTTCCTCATCACCAAAAAAAAATAAAAAATGCACTCCAGCTGTGTTCTAAATGAAAATTGTCTAAATTAGTCTCAGCACTCTTGTTGTTGTTGTTCAGGCCAACTCTCTGCGAGTCCATGGACTGTAGTCCACGGGATTTCCCAGGCAGGCCAGAATACTGGAGTGGGTTGCCGTTTCCTTCTCAAGGGGATCTTCCCAACCCAGGGATTGAACTTGTGTCTCCTGCATTGCAGGTGGATTCTTTACTGTTGAGCCACCAGGGAAGCCCCTGAGCATTTTTAGGGGCCTGTAATATACCATGGCTTTAAGACAATTGAGAGGATTTGGGGGAATCACAGATTACTGTTGCACTTGGATTCCGGGTAATGGGGAACTTGACCTGCCTTTATATAAACTTATAGCTGAAACTCCGGAGAGGGCAATGGCAACCCACTCTGGTACTCTTTTGCCTGGAAAATCCAAGGGACCGAGAAGCCTGGTGGGCTGCAGTCCATGGGGTCACTAAGAGTCGGACATGACTGCGCGGCTTCCCTTTCACTTTCAATACAATATAGTACAATGTCATTTAAAATGCAAAATAGAAATATACATATATAATACTAAAACGTTGGAAAGTTGCAGTTAGGGTATCAGTTCAGTTCAGTTCAGTCGCTCAGTCGTGTCCGACTCTTTGCAACCCCATGAATCGCAGCACGCCAGGCCTCCCTGTCCATCACCAACTCCCGGAGTTCACTCAGACTCACGTCCATCGAGTCAGTGATGCCATCCAGCCATCTCATCCTCTGTCGTCCCCTTCTCCTCCTGCCCACAATCCCTCCCAGCATCAGAGCGTTTCCAATGAGTCAACTCTTCTCATGAGGTGGCCATAGTACTGGAGTTTCAGCTTTAGCATCATTCCTTCCAAAGAAATCCCAGGGCTGATCTCCTTCAGAATGGACTGGTTGGATCTCCTTGTAGTCCAAGGGACTCTCAAGAGTCTTCTCCAACACCACAGTTCAAAAGCATCAATTCTTCGGCGCTCAGCCTTCTTCACAGTCCAACTCTCACATCCGTACATGACCACAGGAAAAACCATAGCTTTGACTAGATGGACCTTAGTTGGCAAAGTAATGTCTCTGCTTTTGAATATGCTATCGAGGTTGGTCATAACTTTTCTTCCAAGGGTATCAGTGACTGTTAAAGTATCCTTTAGAGTGAGAGTGTAAGGAAAAGGCTATTTCACGTATTTAATATCTATCTTCTCCATTTGAGCCATTATCTGGGATTCATTATTCAGCAAAGCATTTTATCTAGAAGGCACACTGTTTTACACTTGGTACATAGAACTGGAAGATCTTCTCAGAAGTTACCCTGACACTTAGCACTGCACATATTTGTTCTCCATTGCTCTCAGAATAAATTCAAATCCCCTGCCTTACCCCTCAGAGCCCTGTATGATCAGACCTTAGCCTGATGTTCCCAGAATTTTTCTTGCAACACTGTGGTGCCAACAACCTTACACAGGCCTCCTTTCCATCCAGGCCAGAGCTGCTTGTCTTCTTTTCTGGAATGTTCCACCCATGGCTAGGTCATGCTTCAGTATTTTCACCTGTTCCATATGATGGTTAATTTCATGTGTTGACATGACTGGGCCACAAAGTTTGGATATTTGGCCAAATATTATTTTAGATGTTCTGCAAAGGTATTTAATATAGAAATTAAGTCAGCTTTGAGTCAAGCTGACTGCCCTCCATCACACAGCAATGCACTCCTGTATCCTTGCCTGGAGAACCCCATGGACAGAGAAGCCTGGCAGGCTATAGTCCATAGGGTCGCAAAGAGTCAGACATGACTGAAGTGACTTAGCATGCTTGCATGCACATACGGTTGCCCTCCATAATGTGGATGGGCCTCCTTCAATCACCGAAAGGTCTTCAGAAAAAGACTGAGGCCTCCCAAGGGAGAGGAAATTCTGAATCCAGATAACCTATGGACTCAAGCTGCAGCATCAACCCTTCCCTGGGTCTCCAGTCTGCCAACCTGCCCTTCAGATCTCAAACTTGCCAACCCCCACAATCACGGGAGCCAATTCCTCAAAATCAGTCTCTCTCTCTCTCTCTCTCTCTCACACACACACACACACACATACATATACACATACACACACATACATCTTATCTACATATGTATACCCACACGCTATCAGTTCCATTTTCTGGAGAACCCTGCCTACCTCATCTAAAGATGGAGGCTGACACCGTGGCTTTCTTGAAGTGCTTCATGGGCATTTCCACAACCTTGGTTACTGTGCACTTGCTCCCTAGCTGGCTCAAGGTCTGAGGACTCTGAGCAGGAATGTTGAAGGCTCTGGGAAGCCAGCGGCCTTAGTGGGCTCTCACTGCACAGCCCCATGCAAGCACAGAACACCAGCTGGATGAACAGTGGATGGCACATATTCTAAACATTTTAATTACGTATCTTCTTTGAAGTAACTGTGAGGATTAATCAATACATTTTTAAAGTCTAATAATATCTCAAAACTGATGCTTTTGAACTGTGGTGCTGAAGAAGACTCTTGGGAGTCTCTTGGACTGCAAGGAGATCAAACCAGTCAATCCTAAAGGAAATCAATCCTAAATGTTCACTGGAGAGACTGATGCTGAGGCTGAAGCTCTGATACTTTGGCCACCTGAAGCGAAGAGCCAACTCATTGGAAAAGACCCTGATGCTGGGAAAGATTAAGGGCAGGAGGAGAAGGGGAAGACAGAGGACGAGATGGTTGGATGGCATCACTGACTCAATGGACACGAGTTTGAGCAAGCTCCGGGAGATGGTGAAGGACAGAGAAGCCTAGCACGCTACAGTCTCTGGGGTCGCAAACAGTCCGACATGACTGAACAACAGGACTGAGCAACAAAAACATCTCAAAGTTAATGCTCACTTTGTTATTTTTAGAAACTTGAACTGGGGACTACAAGAACTAGAATTAGACAATGTTTCATAACCTGGTTAGCTAGTAACTCATCAGTCTATTAATAATCACAACATTACAACATCATGCTGCTGCTGCTGCTAAGTCGCTTCAGTCATGTCCGACTCTGTGCGACCCCATAGACGGGAGCCCACCAGGCTCCCCCGTCCCTGGGATTCTCCAGGCAAGAACACTGGAGTGGGTTGCCATTTCCTTCTCCAATATCTTAAGTAATTGCAATAACTCATTGATATCAAACTCTATCAAAACCTTCACACTTCCTGCAGGAGCTCCCCCCAACCCTGTGCTTTTGTTATAGCAGTGTATACCCCTCACCCTACCTTTTCAAGGAGCCACTCATTTTTGAGTGGTCCTACACACATGTGAAATAAGCCTCTCTCCTGTTAAACGGGCCCCTGACCCCCAGGGACCTACACTGGTAGAAGAAAACTTTCCCTCCCACACTAGGAACTGTTTTGCTAATGCTTTTCTGGTGGTTAACTCTGTTGCTGCTGCTGCTGCTGCTGCTGCTAAGTCGCTTCAGTCGTGTCCGACTCTGTGCAACCCCAGAGACGGCAGCCCACCAGGCTCCCCCGTCTCTGGCATTCTCCAGGCAAGAACACTGGAGTGGGTTGCCATTTTCTTCTCCAATGCATGAAAATGAAAAGTGAAAGTGAAGTCGCTCAGTCGTGTCTGACCCCATGAACTGCAGCCCACCAGGCGTTACTCTTCTTCAAAATCTTACATCACAATATTTACTAATTACTATGCTATAAGCTTCCAATTCACTTTTATTCTCTTATTGCTTATCTTTATACCTTTAAATAATGTCTTTAAGCCTCTGTCCCTGTTTTGCCAATTTACTTGCCTCTACGAGAATCAGTGCCCACTGCTCGTCCTCCAAGCCAATATCTTCCTCCATTCAATAGGTTGTCTTTTTACTTTATTAATTATTCTATTCTCCATACAATAGGTTTTCACTTTGATGTAGTCACATTTATTTTTGCTTTTGTTGACCTTGCCTTAGAAAAACCACAAAACACCTTGCTAAGACCAAAGTAAAACATTTCACTGCCTATGCTTTCTTATAGGAGTTGTATGGCTGCAGGTCTATATCTAAGTCTTTACTCATTTTTAGTTTATTTTTGCATATGGTCCTATGTTAATGACATAATTCATTACTAGTTTGTTTCATTTAAAACTGTATTACTTCTGAGGTCTGAAATGTTGCAGCGAAAATTGAGTCCTAACAATTTAATGTAAAAGAGGATGAGGGGATCAGCAGGTGGTGGGGAGGGTCCCTGTTACAGAGGTGCCCACCGACCACCTAGAGGAAGAGCTGGCTGATAGACTGTCCAGAAGCGCTCCCACTGCGCCACCTTGTGGAGAGCTTCTGAAATATCTGAGTGAGCGGCTCTAGGGCTGGTTTGAAAGCACATCCCCCACCTGCAGCATCTACACTACCTGGGAGCTTGTCAGAATTCAGGTTCTCAGGACCCACTCAGACACACTGGGTCAGAAACTCTGGGGTGGATCCCAGTGATCTCAATTTTACAACCGTTGATTCTGTTGAAACTTGAACTCAGGAACCACTGCACTATTTCAAACACAGGCCAAAACTTTAGTTTTAGGCACAACCTTTAGTTTGGGGCATAGTTTCAAATTTTGAACTACCCATAAGGGTAGGTGAATTGATCTTTTTAAGGGAAAAATCATTCTGGCCACAGATCTATGTTCATCAGTGATGTTGGTCTGTAGTTTTCTTTTTTGTGATATCTTTTTCTGCTTTTGATATCAGGACGATGGTAACCTCATAGAGTAAGCTTGGGAGTGTTCCTCCCTCAATTTTTGGAAGCGTTTGAGATGGATAAGTGTTATTTATTCTCTAAATATTTGATAGAATTCACTGTGAAACCATCTGGTCCTGGACTTTTATTTGTTGGAAGATTTTTAATCAATTTCACTTTTATTACTTGTGACTGGTATATTCATATTTTCTACTTATTTCTGGATCAGTCTTGGAGGGTTGACTTTTCTAAGAGTTAGTCCATTTTTTCCAGGTTGTACATTTTATTGGCATATAGTTGCTTGTAAAGCGAAATTAAAGTGAAGGGTTAGTCACTCAGTCGTGTCCAGTTCTTTGCAACCCCATGGTCTGTAGCCTGCCAGGCTCCTCAGTTCAGTTCAGTTGCTAGGTTGCGTCCTACTTTTTGCCACCCCATGGACTGCAGCACGCCAGGCTTCCCTGTCCATCACCAACTCCCGGAGCTCGCTAAAACTCCTGTAAATTGGGTCAGTGATGCCATCCAGCCATATCATCCTCTGTCGTCCCCTTCTCCTGCTGCCTTCAATCTTTCCCAGCGTCAGGGTCTTTTTCAATGAGTCAGTTCTTCACATCATGTGGCTATAGAATTGGAGTTTCAGCTTCAGCATCAGTTCTTCCAATGAATATTCAGAACTGATTTCCTTTAGGATGGACAAGTTGGATCTCCTTGCAGTCCAAGAGACTTTCAAGAGTCTTCTCCAACACCACAGTACAGAAGTATCAATTCTTCGGTGTTCAGCTTTTTTTTATAGTCCAGTTCTCACATTCATACATGACTACTAGAAAAACAATAGCTTTGACAAGGCAAACCTTTGTTGGTAAAGTAATGCTTTTTAATATGGTGTCTAGGTTGGTCATAGTTGGTCATAGCTTTTCTTCCAAGAAGCAAGTGTCTTTTAGTTTTATGGCTGCAGTCACTATCTGCAGTGATTTTAGAGCCCAAGAAAATAAAGACTCCTCTGTCCATGGAATTTTTCAGACAAGAATACTGGAGTAGGTAGCCATTCCCTTCTCCAGGAGATCATCTTCACCCAGGGATCACACCCAGGTCTCCTGCATTGCAAGCAGATTCTTCACTATCTGAGCGACCATGGAAACCCACAGTGGCTTGTAGTAGTATCTTATGAGCCTCTGTATTTTTGTTGTATCAATTGTAACTTCTTTTTCATTTCTAATTTTATTGGAGTCCTCTCCCATTTTTTCCTGAAGAGTCTGGCTAAAGGTTATCAATTTTGTTTATCTTTTCAAAGGAACACCTTTTAGTTTCATTGATTTTTGTTATTGTTCTCTTCATTACTATTTCACTTATTTCTTATAGAAAGCAGAACAAAAAGATAGGGGGGAAATAGAATTTAAGAGATTTGTTTGGATGGCCAAAATCAAAATAATGAAATCTTTAAAGAGAAGGCAAAAAAGAACAGAAATAAAGTTATCAGCAAAGAAGTATAAGAACATTTTCTAACATGGAAAGACAATAACTATCAAATTTAAAATAGCTATCAAAAAAACAATAGCTACCAAATCCACAGCCAGATAAATATAATTTAACATGCACACACAGAGAAGCATAAAGAATGAAGAGAGAAATCATTTATTTTCTTCAGATAGAAAAATAAACTATTTCCCTACAAAGCATTGAGGATCAGTATGACATTGAAATTCACATTGCCAAAAGCATAAATAATCACAAGAATTACCTTTGAAATTTGGAAGGAATATTTCAGCCAGTATACATCCAGCCAAACATGCAATCTCAAAAAAATTAACGTTGATGACCTAGTTTCATGAAGCTACGCGAAATTATGATCCACAAAATGATAGAAAAATCCAAGAAAAAGTACAATATGGGGTTCATAAAATTCTAGCTCCAACAGAGGAAACAGAGTGAGGAAAGTCCCAAGATGATGGAGAAGGCAAATTCCAGGATAACAGTAGGAAGAGAAGCATAGAGCTGACACAGATTGGAGAAGGGTAACTGAGGCCTCCAGGGGAAAAGAAAACTGAGAATAACTGGTTTATTTTTGGTTTATATGCTCATCAGAGCCTGGAGGAGGGCATGACAACCCACCCCATTCTTGCCTGGACAATCTCATGGCCAGAGGAACCTAGTAAGCTGCACTCCATGGGGCTGCAAAGAGTCGGACATGACTGAAGTGACCTAGCACTTCATGCGTGGTCATCAGAGGTGTGGGGAATTAATGAATGACTAATGATTGGAATAAATGCAGCGAAATTGAGTCTGGAAGAAGAGAAGTTGTACCAGAAAGAGCATAATCAGACACACTATGAATATGACTAATATACTATGAAAATTGTGATCATGATAATGTAAACACTGTAATTTACCCAGAAATTACACTTTATGAAGAGAGAATGTGGGGGGGAGTAAATAATGAGGTGCCAAAAGAATTAAATTCTCAGGAATTCCCTGGCAGTCAAGTGGTTAGGATTCAGGCACTTTCACTTCTGGGGCCTGGGGTTGGATCCCTGGTTAAGGAACTAAGATTCCAAAAAGCTACTCAGTGCAGCCTAAATAAATATATATATAAAGTGTAAAAAAAAAAAAAAAACTTCTTTTAAAAGAATTGAATTCTCATCTACCATAGTGAGAAAGCAATCAGAAGGCTAGAAATCAAGAAGTACTCTTACAAGCTTGTCACATATCAATGTAGGTATAAAACCATGATAAGCCCCTAGAAAATTTATATCTTCTTGCATTTAAGAATCAGTTGTGTGGAAGGGTGGAGCAGGAGAGTGCTGTTTCTCTTCATAAGTGTTGAAAAAACACTCCACCTTTCAAAATGAGTACACGAAACACGTGGTAAGATGAAAACAAAAACTGAAGACTCAGATCTGCCTGGCATGTGGTGTATGGCATTTAAATTCAAAACCACGCTTAGAATGTATTTTTACCACGTGATTCTGAACTTAAGTATTATGCAGAAAAAGCACCACACACGTTTTAGAATCCTTTCCTAAATCTTATCCATGTTGAACTCACTTTAGTAATGGTGTGTAGAAAAGTCCTATTTATTGAGATACTGTGTCTGGCCTTGTTTGGCAGAGGCGACCGTCTTATCACGCATGCTTCTGGGCCAAGTCATCCTAGACGCCGTGATATCGTGTCTGACGATACGGCGGGGGGGCATCTGCTCGCTTAGGGAGCTGATGTCGTGGTCCCCATAGAAGAGGAAGGGGTTCAGGAAGGATGTTGACCAGAGGCAGGAGTCGCTGACAGAGCTCTCTGAGAGACGTTAAGGAGGTAGGAAAACCGGACAGTGTGATAAAAGAACTTTCTGTGAGAGGCGATCAAGAGTACTCGGAGGTATCTCACCTGAGAACCCAGATGGCGACTTTATCTTGAGTTTCGCACCCTGAGACTCCACGCACCCCCACCTCAACCCCGAGGGCGTTTTATACATTTTTCCCATTGTTTCCTCATTGCCCTGTTGACTTTAAAGTATCTGCCTCTTTCGCCAGTATCTGATTATCATTCGTAGCGCCATCTAGAGGTTTCTGTCTCCTGGAAGGTGAACATTTCCACAATTGCCTCTCATCTAAGAGGCTAATTGGCATCTGGTCACATCACTTCATGGGAAATAGATGGGGAAACAGTGGAAACAGTGTCAGACTTTATTTTGGGGGGCTCCAAAATCACTGCAGATGGTGACTGCAGACATGAAATTAAAAGACGCTTACTCCTTAGAAGAAAAGTTACGACCAACCTAGATAGCATTTTCAAAAGCAGAGACATTACTTTGCCAGCAAAGGTCTGTCTAGTCAAGGCTATGGTTTTTCCAGTAGTCATGTATGGATCTGAGAGTTGGACTGTGAAGAAAGCTGAGTGCTGAAGAATTGATGCTTTTGAGCAGTCGTGTTGGAGAAGACTCTTGAGAGTCCCTTGGGCTGCAAGGAGATCCAACCAGTCCATTCTAAAGATCAGCCCTGGGATTTCTTTGGAAAGAATGATGCTAAAGCTGAAACTCCAGTACTTTGGCCACCTCATGCGAAGAGTTGACTCATTGGAAAAGACTCTGATGCTGGGAGGGATTAGAGGCAGGAGGAGAAGGGGACGACAGAGGATGAGATGGCTGGATGGCATCACGGACTCGATGGATGTGAGCCTAAGTGAACTCCGGGAGTTGGTGATGGCCAGGCAGGCCTGGCGTGCTGAGATTCATGGGGTCACAGAGAATCGGACACGACTGAGCGACTGAAATGAACTGAGCTGAACTGACCTGGTGGCTCAGAGGTTGTTCTCTTCAGTTCAGTCGCTCAGTGAGTCAGCCTGCAATGCAGGAGACAGGGGTGCCATCCCTGGAAGGGGAAGAGCCCCTGGAGAAGGCAACCCACTCCAGTATTCTTTCTGGGCAGTCCCATGTACAGTAGTACCTGGGGGGGCTAAGTCCATGGGGTCACAAAAGAGTCAGACACCACTGAGTGACTAAACAACAGCAAGAAGCTAGTTATGGTTAATCATCTTAAGTAGAGTTTAAGGTTTGTTCTTTTTTAGTCAACAGTCTTCCAGATTTCTCCTTTGTATTACGTTCTCCAGATGGGAAAACTTTATTGTTGTGTCTGCTAAGTCTTGCTCAAGGCAAATCATATTCCTAAAGGCATGTCTCTCGTGCCTTTATTTTTATTTATTGTTTTATTTTACCCATTTGGCTGCACTGCAAGGCTTGAGGGACCTAGTTCCTCCACCAGGAACTGAATCCAGGCCTTGGGCACCAAGTCCTAACACCGGGACCACCAGAGAATTTCCTAACTTGTTTCTTAATTTTTATACACTTTTTAAAGGTTACTTTCCCCAAAGTGACTATAGCCAAAATGTTGGCTGTATTCCCTGTGTTGTACAATACATCCTTGAGCCTATCTTTTACATCCAGTAGTTTGTATCTTCTCTTCCCCACCTCTCATTGCCCCTCTCCCCTCCACTGGTAACCACCAGTTTGTTCTCTGTATCTGTGAGTCTGCTTCCTGCATGTTATTGTCATTGTTTGTTGTATTTTTTAGATTATACATATAAGTGATATCATGCAGTATATGTGTTTCTCTAGTCCTGAATATTCATTGGAAGGACTGATGCTGAAGCTGAAACTCCAGTACTTTGGCCACCTGATGTGAAGAGCTGACTCAATGGAAAAGACCCTGTTGCTGGGAAGGATTGGGGGCAGGAGGAGAAAGGGACAACAGAGGATGATACGGCTGGATGGCATCACCGACTCAATGGACATAGGTTTGGGTGGACTCTGGGAGTTGGTGATGGACAAGGAGGCCTGGAGTGCTGCAGTTCATGGGGCCGCAAAGAGTTGGACGCGACTGAGCGGCTGACCTGAACTGAACTGTCTGACTTATTTCACTTAGCATAATGCCCTCCAAGTCCATATTGCTGCAAATGGTGACATTTAGTTCTTTTTTATGGCTGAGTAGTATTACAGTCAGAGAAGGCAATGGCACCCTCCTCCAGTACTCTTGCCTGGAAAATCCCATGGGCAGAGGAGCCTGGTAGGCTGCAGACCATGGGGTCACGAAGAGTCGGACACGATTGATCGACTTCACTTTCACTTTTCACTTTCATGCATTGGAGAAGGAAATGGCAACCCACTCCAGTGTTCTTGCCTGGAGAATCCCAGGGACGGGGGAGCCTGGTTGGCTGCCATCTATGGGGTCACACAGAGTCAGACACAACTTAGCAGTGTGAAGTGACTTAGCAGTAGCAACAGCAGCAGTATTACAGTATATATATATAACATTTTCTTTATTCATTCATCTGTTGATGAACACTTAGGTCTTGGCAACTGTAAATCATGCTTCTATGAACATTGGGGTGCATGCTCTTTTCAAATTAGTGTGTTTGCTTTTGAATATATACCCAGGAGTGGAATTTCTGGGTCATATGATAGTTCTATTTTTAGTTTTTTGAGACATCTCCATACTGTTTTCTACAGTGGCTGTACCAGTCTGCATTCCCACCAATAATGTAACAGTGTTCTCTTTTCTCCATATCTGGACCAACATTTGTTATTTGTAGAGGTTTTAATAATAGCTTCTCTAACAGGTGTGAGGTGTCATGCCTTTATTTTTAAGTTCATCTCATTTTTCAGAATATCCTTGCTCAAGAGCATTTTGACATTTGCTTTTGATGTCACCCCAGAACTGCTGTTCACTACCTTCTCAGCTAGATGTTGAATAAACCTACTTTGCAATTTCTCAATATTTTTTAACTGTTTTAACATTCTGGAAAAAAAATTAATGGAAACACAAGAAGACACATAGATAGGGAGGCACATTTTCCCATTTGCCTCAGGCTTTGATGTGGCTCAGAGTGGTACTGTGAGAGCTTATCTTTACTTACTATTCTTTCATCTTTTTTTAATGTATTAGTACTAATAGTTTTTGAATATCACATTAAAGTATTATTCACACTGATAACTGAGATTTGGGGCATAAAATTAAAAGATGCTTGCTCCTTGGAAGAAAAGCTATGATATACCTAGACAGCATATTAAAAAGCAGAGACATTACTTTACCAACAAAGGTCCGTCTAGTCAAAGCTATGGTTTTTCCAACAGTCATATATGAATATGAGAGTTAGATCATAAATAAGACTGAGTGCTGATGCTTTTGAACTGTGGTGCTGGAGAAGACTCTTGAGAGTCCCTTGGACTGCAAGGAGATCAAGCCAGTCAACCCTAATGAAAATCAACCCTGAATATTCATCGGAAGGACTGATGCTGAAACTGAAGCTCCAATACTTCAGCCACCTGATGTGAAGAACTCACTCATTAGAAAAGACCCTGATTCTGGGAAAGATTGAAGGCAGGAGAAGGGGGGGACAGAGGATGAGATGGTTGGATGGCATCACTGTCTCAATGAACATGAGTTTGAGTAAGCTCCGGGAGATGGTGAAGGACAGGGAAGCCTGGCGTGCTGCAGTTTATGGGGTCACAAAAAGTCACACGTGACTGAATGACTGGACAACAATGGCTTTGATCATCTGTCCATTCCAGGTTCCCTTCCCCACTATCTCTGGGAATGAGAAGTGTGTGCTCAGCTGCTCAGTCTTGTCTGATTCTTTGCGATCCTATGGACTGTAGCCTGCCAGGCTCCTTTGTCCTTGGGATTCTCCAGACAAGAATGCTGGAGCGGGTTACCATTTTCTCCTCAAGGGGATCTTCCCCACCCAGGGATCGAACCCACAAACTCTGGAGTCTCCTGCATTGACAGGTGGATTCTTTACCACCGAGCCACGGGGGAAGCCGTGGAAATGAGAAGAGATGATGACAATTATAATCCTATGCTGCTGCTGCTGCTGCTGCTGCTGCTGCTGCTGCTGCTGCTAAGTCCCTCCAGTTGTGTCTGACTCTGTGCGACCCCATAGACAGCAGCCCACCAGGCTCCCCCATCCCTGGGATTCTCCAGGTAAGAACACTGGAGTGGGTGCCATTTCCTTCTTCAATGCGTGAAAGTGAAGTCGCTCAGTCATGTCTGACTCTTCACAACCCCATGGACTGCAGCCTACCAGGCTCCTCCGTCCATGGGACTTTCCAGGCAAGAGTACTGGAGTGGGGTGCCATCGCCTTCTCCAATAATCCCATAAGCATGAGCCTTAACTCAAAGGAGATAAGGGTGAGGGGAGAAGGTGGGGTGGGGAACTTTGTTGTAAGACAGAGAAATAGAGGAATGAAGGAAAGATCTTAAAAGCCAGGAAGGGGGAGGACACTACTTGCTTCTCCAGGTCAAACCCACGGAGGTATCTGGATCCCCAGGAATGGAGGGAAGGAAGCAGGCAGACGAGAGGTCTCCAAGAAGTTGAGAAATCAGAAGCAAGGAAACACTTCAAGGAGAATATGTATTTTCAGTCTGGGTTTAGCAGATAGAAAAGGTTGGGATCAGCTCTTGGAAAGAACTCTGAAATGGAGAGCTATTGTGTCTATGAGCAAATGTTTCTTCACTCTTTTTACTTGCTGACTTCTCAGTTGTCTGCAAACATTCTGAAAATTCTGAACTGGCATTCCCAACCCACCATGCAGAATCACAGGTGTCCTACATTTATATAGCACTTACTACATCACAAGCTTCTTTCAAACACTCTACTTTGTGAGGTAAGCAGGAATCGTTTTTTATATTCATGAGATTGTCTCACTTGGCAGACTCAGAATGAAAACTAAGACTTCAGATGGAGTTACAGGGTTGTGTTTACACTCTCAGCTGATATGTACATTCCTCAGAAAACCCGCAGTCCCCACAGCTTAGTTTCTTGGGTCAGTTTCTTAGGGGTCAGTTTTCACCTTCTTTTCTTTTCCCTTTCTTGTCTTCCTTGGAAACAAATGCAGGTGTGAGCCCCAGGCCTCCAACCTCCTACCTTTGCTCTGTCACCCTTGCCCACTGTCCAAGAAGGGGGCCCGAAAGGCAATGAAGAGCTGCCGCAAAGATGCAAAGATAAGAAGAAATTCCCAAAAGTGAAATGTGTTCTAGGGGCTGAGTGTTTCCTAGGGGTAGGAGAGGGAGGCACCCTTGGTCTTGTTTGGCCCACAAAACCCAAAGATGCCATTTCTCAGCAAATGTCTTTGGCCATCCCCAGCGTGTACTGAGGGGCTTCCCAGGTGGCTCAATGATAAAGGATCCGCTGGCCAGTCCAGGAGGTGTAGGAGACTCGAGTTCCATCCCTAGGTCAGGAAGATCCTCTGGAGGAGGAAATGGCAACCCACTCCAGTATTCTTGCTTGAAAAATCTCTTGGACAGAGGAGCCTGGTGGGCTACAGTCTGTGGGGTCCCAAAGAGTCAGACATGACTGAGTTACTGAGCGAACCTGCACACACATAGTGCACATTGAACCAAACCAGGACCAATAGTATTTAGAAGCTTCATATAATTTATCTGAACAGTATTGATGTGCCTTTAAAGGCATTTATAATCAGCTGAAGGGATTTGGTGAGATGGAGAAAGACTGGGACTTGGCCAATTATCTGCTCAGATTCTTCCCCTGTAAAATAGGAGAGTTAATTAACTAAATGGTTCTAGCTCAGATGTTGAAAACATTTCATTTAGGACACTGAAATGAGTTCATAATAGTTCATGTACTAGAAGATCCATATAATTAACCTTTCTATTTTTTCATCCTTTAATTTTTACTATTATAACCAAAGCTCTATTATGCATATCCTTAAATATTTGACCATATATGGCAAATATTTTCATTTTTAATCCAATATAATAGATAAAATATAGCTTTTCACTAATTTAAGTTGTATTGCTTTCTAAAAAATTATTTTATTGAAGTATAATTTATTTACAATGTTGTGTTAATTTCTCCTGTACAGCAAAGGGATTCAGTTATATGTATATATATATACTTTTTTCATATTCTGTCCTATTACAGTTTATCACAGGATATTGAATGTAGTTCCCTGTGCTATACAGTAGGACTTTGTCATTTATTCATTCTATATGTACAGTTTGTATCTGTTAATCCCAAACTCTCCATCCGCTGCCTACCACCCCCCTTCCGCTTGGCAGCCACAAGTTTGTTCTCTATGTGAGTCTGTTTCTTTCATAGTTAAGCTCTTCTGTTTTAGCCATGCCACACCACATAACTTGTGGGATCTTAGTTCTCTAATGAGGGATCAAATGCAGGCCCAGGACAGTGAAAGCACCAAGTCTTAATCACCGAACCACCAGGGAATTCCCATTTGTATCATTGTCAGGAAGCATTTAACAGGAGGCTTCCTGTGTGCTGTTTTGGATCTGTCATGAATCCTCTGTTCCTTATTAATTCCTGAATATTCAGGAATTAAGAGGAGTGGCAAACCACTCCCAGGGCTGAGGAATGCACGCATTTCCTTCGTTAGGTTTTCCATACAGTGATAAGTAACTCTTTATGACCCTTTTCCTTTTTATGAACTATACAGTAAAAGTGATTATTTACAACCCTCTCTCTTTGATATGGATTGCCTTATGTTTCCTTGATAAATTGTAAGTCTGGACTTTTGATCTTTATCTTTGCTGAACAAAGCTACCTTGTAAGACTGTATATATACCCACAATATGCTGAAAAAAACACCTTTGCTCCATCAGAGCTTGAGTCCCCGTGTCTTTTTTTTCTTTCTCTCTCTCCCCTGCTAATTCTCTGGAGCATAGAAACCCGTAGTGCTCACTCTCCTGCCCGGGCTTCTAAGACCCTCTCGAGAAGGCACACTGTGCCTCCACCCCCTCGAGAGGGTGCCTGGTGCATTCGTGAGCAATGCAAGCCCTGTGTCAAGGGCTTTATTGGTTTCCTGTGTAAACCAGGGAATATCCACCTCTCTTTTACTTTCTTGTTGTCGACTCTGGACGACCAGGTTCCAGTCCGTTAAAGGACCCCAACATATCATATTTTAGATTCCACATGGATGATATCATTACGGTATTTGTCTTTCTGATTTACTTCACTTAGTCTGATAATCTCTAAGCCCACCCATGTTGCTGCAAATAGCATTACTTCATTCTTTTTTGGAGAAGGAAATGGCAACCCACTCCAGTACTCTTGCCTGGAGAATCCCATGGATGGAGGGGCCTGGTGGGCTGCAGTTTATGGGGTTGCAAAGAGTCGCAAATGACTTAAGCAACTAACACACACACACACACACACACACACACACACATTCTTTTTCATGACTAAGTAGTATTCCATTATCAGAGAAGGCAATGGCACCCCACTCCAGTACTCTTGCCTGGAAAATCCCATGGATGGAGGAGCCTGATAGGCTGTAGTCCACGGGGTCTTGAAGAGTTGGACACGACTGAGGGACTTGACTTTCACTTTTCACTGTCATGCATTGGAGAAGGACATGGCAACCCAACTCCAGTGTTCTTGCCTGGAGAATCCCAGGGACAGGGGAGCCTGGTGGGCTGCCGTCTATGGGGTTGCACAGAGTCAGACACTACTGAAGTGACTTAGCAGCAGCAGTATTCCATTATATATGTGTACCACATTCTTTTTTAAATATTTATTTATTTGGCTACACCACGTCTTAGTTGCAGCATGAGAACTCTTAGTTGTGTCATGTGGGATCCAGTTCCCTGACCAAGGATCAAATCTGGCCCCCGCATTAGGTGCATGGAGTCTTGGCCACTAGATCACCAGGTAAGTCCCCACATCTTCTTTATCTATTCCTCTATTGATGGACATTTAAGTTGTTTCCATGTCTTAGCCATTGTAAATAGTGCTGCTATGAACATAGAGGTGCAAGTTTTCTTTGGATATATGCCCAGGAGGATACCATGGAGATTCTATTTTTAGTTTTGCTTTTTTTTTTTTTAATTTGGAATGACTTTTTAAATATGTTGAACACTTTTATTTTGAGAGGTATCATTCATCATTATCTGAATTTATTAATATCCCTGCCACTATATATGCTCTTAATTTTTCGTCCAACATGTCATTTGCATTTTGAGTTTGTCCATGGTAACTTTCCTGTATTAATGGCAGAGCAGTCTCTTTTCTGTGTTTATTTTTATGCTTGGAACCATCATCTTAGCCTGAGTGGCATTCATATGCTGCCTGGTAATTAAGAAAACTAGGCTCTAAGAGAAGAAATGTTGCCCAGCCCCATATCTAGAGAGTGTGGGGCCAGAACTGAACCTCAGTCTTACCTCAGGCTCTTCCCTTATTCCTCAGGCTTTCTCTGATCAGCTGCTTAGCAAGTACGCAAGAGCCTGGGGAAAGGAAGGGAGATAGGGAGTTCTCATCTGAGAAGACCAGGAGCATGGTTATATATCCCTGGTTCTATATCTTAAATCATTTCCTTCCAAATACTGATTTCCTAAAGATCTTGCTGGAGCTCCAATACTTTGGCCACCTGATGTGAAGAGCTGACTGGTTAGAAAAGACCCTGATGCTAGGAAAGACTGAAAGCAGAAAGAGAAGGAGGCAGCAGAGGATGAGATGGTTAAATAGCATCACTGACTCAACAGACATGAATTTGAGCAAACTCCAGGAGATAGTGGAGGACAGAGGAGTCTGGGGTCTCAAAGAGTCAGACAAGACTTAGTAAAAAAAAAAAAAAAAAAAGACTTAGTGACTGAACAACAACAAAGACTTGTCCATGTTTTTAATTTGTTGTTCTTTTTTTTTTTTTAGTTGTTTTCTTTTGCTTTTGGTTTTGTTTTGGCCATGCTGTGTGACTTGCCGGATTTTAGAATCCTAACTAGAAATTGAACCCAGGCCTGGGAAGTTAAAGCACTGAATCCTAAAAAAATGGACCTCCAAGGAATTCCCAAGAACTTGCCCTTGTTGAGGACAAATTTCCTACAAAGAATGTAAGAAAACTAGAGACAAAAACAAGAGACAGCATCTTTTATTTCTTTTGCACCTACAAGAAATTTGGAAATGCTGAAGTCTAATTTCAGAGAAAGACCATCACTCACCAATCATCCTCACTTGAATTCAGTTCAGTCACTAGTCGTGTCCGACTCTTTGCGACCCCATGAGTCGCAGCCTCCCTGTCCATCACCAACTCCCAGAGTTCACTCAGACTCACGTCCATCGAGTTGGTGATGCCATCCAGCCATCTCATCCTCTGCCGTCCCCTTCTCCTCCTGCCCCCAATACCTCCCAGCATCAGAGTCTTTTCCAATGAGTCAACTCTTCACATGAGGTGGCCAAAGTATTGGAGTTTCAGCTTTAGCATCAGTCCTTCCAAAGAACACCCAGGACTGATCTTCAGAATGGACTGGATGGATCTCCTCGCAGTCCAAGGGACTCTCAAGAGTCTTCTCCAACACTACAGTTCAAAAGCATCAATTCTTTGGTGCTCAGGTTTCTTCACAGTCCAACTCTCACGTCCATACATGACCACTGGAAAAACCATAGCCTTGACTAGACGGACCTTAGTCGGCAAAGTAATGTCTCTGCTTTTGAATATTCTATCTAGGTTGGTCATAACTTTTCTTCCAAGGAGTAAGCGTCTTTTAATTTCATGGCTACAATCACCATCTGCAGTGATTTTTGAGCCCCAAAAAATAAAGTCTGACACTCTTTCCCCATCTATTTCCCATAAAGTGATGGGACCAGATGCCATGATCTTAGTTTCCTGAATGTTGAGCTTTAAGCCAACTTTCCCACTCTCCTCTTTCACTTTCATCAAGAGGCTCTTTGTTCTTCTTAACTTTCTGCCTTAAGGGTGGTGTCATCTGCATATCTGAGGTCACTGATATTTCTCCCGGCAATCTTGATTCCAGCTTGTGCTTCTTCCAGTCCAGCATTTCTCATGATGTACTCTGCATAGAAGTTAAATAAGCAGGGTGACAATATACAGCCTTGACGTACTCCTTTTCCTATTTGGAACCAATCTGTTGTTCCATGTCCAGTTCTAACTGTTGCTTCCTGACCTGCATACAGACTTCTCAAGAGGCAGGTCAGATGGTCTGGTATTCCCATCTCTTGCAGAATTTTCCAGTTTATTGTGATCCACACAGTCAAAGGCTTTGGCATAGTCAATAAAGCAGAAATAGATGTTTTTCTGGATCTCTCTTGCTTTTTCCATGATCCAGCAGATGTTGGCAATTTGATGTCTGCTTCCTCTTCCTTTTCTAAAACCAGCTTGAACATCCGGAAGCTCACAGTTCACGTATTGCTGAAGCCTGGCTTGGAGAATTTTGAGCATTATTTTATTAGCATGTGAGATGAGTGCAATTGTGTGGTAGTTGGAGCATTCTTTGGCATTGCCTTTCTTTGGGATTGGAATGAACACTGACCTTTTCCAGACCTGTGGCCACTGCTGAGTTTTCCAAATTTGCTGGCATATTGAGTGCAGCACTTTCACAGCATCATCTTTCAGGATTTGAAATAGCTCCACTGGAATTCCATCACCTCCACTAGCTTTGTTCATAGTGATGCTTTCTAAGGCCCACTTGACTTCACATTCCAGGATGTCTGGCTCTAGCTGAGTGATCACACCATCGTGATTATCTTGGTCATGAAGATCTTTTTTGTACAGTTCTGTGCATTCTTGCCCTCTCTTCTTAATATCTCCTGCTTCTGTTAGGACCATTTCTGTCCTTTATTGAGCCCATCTTTGCGTGAAATGTTCCCTTGGTATCTTTAATTTTCTTGAAGATATCTCTAGTCTTTCCCTTTATAGTGTTTTCCTCTATTTCTTTGCATTGATTGCTGAGGAAGGCTTTCTTATCTGTCTTTGCTATTCTCTGCATTCAGATGCTTATATTTTTCCTTTTGTCGTTTGCTTTTTGCTTCTCTTTTTTTCACAGCTATTTGTAAGGCCTCCCCAGACACCCATTTTGCTTTATTGCATTTCTTTTCCATGGGGATTATCTTGATCCCTGTCTCCTGTACAATGTCACAAACCTCAGTCCATAGTTCATCAGGCACTCTATCTATCAGACCTAGTCCCTTAAATCTATTTCTCACTTCCACTGTATAATCATAAGGGATTTGATTTAAGTCATACCTGAAAGGTCTAGTGGTTTTCCCTTTCTTCAATTTAAGTCTGAATTTGGTAATAAGGAGTTCATGATCTGAGCCACAGTCAGCTCCTGGTCTTGTTTTTGCTGACTGTATAGATCTTCTCCATCTTTGGCTGCAAAGAATATAATCAATCTGATTTTGGTATTGGCCATCTGGTGATGTCCATGTGTAGAGTCTTCTCTTGTATTGTTGGAAGAGGGTGTTTGCTATGACCAGTGCATTTTCTTGGCAAAACTCTATTAGCCTCTGCTGTGCTTCATTCTGTACTCCAAGGCCAAATTTGCCTGTTACTCCAGGTGTTTCTTGACTTCCTACTTTTGCATTCCAGTCCCCTTTGTATAATGAAAAGGACATCTTTTTTGGGTGTTAGTTCTAAAAGGTCTTGTAGGTTTTCATAGAACCATTCAACTTCTTCAGCGTTACTGGTTGGGGCATAGACTTGGATTACTATGATATTGAATGGTTTGCCTTGGAAACGAACAGAGATCATTCTGTCGTTTTTGAGATTGCATCCAAGTACTGCATTTCAGACTCTTTTGTTGACCATGATGGCTACTCCATTTCTTCTGAGGGATTCCTGCCGGCAGTAGTAGATATAATGGTCATCTGAGTTAAATTCACCCATTCCAGTCCATTTTAGTTCGCTGATTCCTAGAATGTTGATGTTCATCTTGCCATCTATTGTTTGACCACTTCCAATTTGCCTTGATTCATGGACCCAACATTCCAGGTTCCTATGCAATATTGCTCTTTACAGCACTGGACCTTGTTTCTATCACCAGTCACATCCACAGCTGGGTATTGTTTTTGCTTTGGCTTCATCCCTTCATTCTTTCTGGAGTTATTTCTCCACTGATCTCCAGTAGCATACTGGGCACCTACTGACCTGGGGAGTTCTTCTTTCAGTATCCTATCATTTTGCCTTTTCATACTGTTCATGGGGTTCTCAAGGCAAGAATACTGAAGTGGTTTGCCATTCCCTTCTCCAGTGGACCACATTCTGTCAGCTCTCTCCACCATGACCCGCCCGTCTTGGGCTGCCCCACGGGCATGGCTTAGTTTCATTGAGTTAGACAAGGCTGTGGTCCTAGTGTGATTGGATTGACTAGTTTTCTGTGAGTATGGTTTCAGTGTGTCTGCCTTCTGATGCCCTCTTGCAACACCTACCATCTTACTTGGGTATCTCTTACCTTGGACGTGGGGTATCTCTTCACGGCTGCTCCAGCAAAGCGCAGCTGCTGCTCCTTACCTTGGATGAGGGGTATCTCCTCACCGCCGCCCTTCCTGACCTTGAACATGGAATAGCTCCTCTAGGCCCTCCTGCACTCATGCAGCCACCACTCCTTGGACGTGGGGTTGCTCCTTCTGGCCACCGCCCCTGACCTTGGACGTGGGGTAGCTCCTCCCACCCACGCTATGTGCACCTGTCACAGACGCCCACACTAGGTATCCAGATTCCATGACCAGCTTTGCCACGAGTAAATAGTTCGTGAGTCAGTGTCTTCTCTGAGTCAGTGTCTTCTTCCTTTACTGCAACTTGATAAATATAAGGGCTAACTAACATTTATTAATCCATTCCAATGCGGATTTCACACATTGTAAGGCACTATAGGGGCAGAAAGACAGGGGACCAGAGAGAAGCCTTATAAAGGTCAGTCTTCAGCCAAACCTTCTGTTCCATTTGAACAGAAGACAGCCATCCAGTCTCCTACCATGCAGCTCTGCTTCTGTCTCTTTGGGCCCCATACCTGGGAAACTCAGCATATCCCCTCAAGAAGACACACAGGAGCAGTTTCCTGACTCCCTTCGTGGGCACAGGGCAGCTTGCTGCTCTGCCCTCCAGCAGGATCTGGTGGTACCCTCATTCCCTCTTCACCTGGTACCGCCATTTGGGAAGGAAAATGGGGATGAAGGATGGGGTTTGAGGCTAGAAAGATGTCTACTGATGAAACCTGAGTAGTCTGGAGTCAAAACCCAAGGTGCTGACAATGTAGATCCAACTTAAGGTTTTTCAGGCTATGAGGCCTTCCTGGCAGTTTGTGTGTTGGTAGTTTAACTTCACAGAATGGTAAGGTAGCAAGGAAAGTGAAATATGTAATTGGACATTTCTGTGGTCAAGCAGCCTGTGCTGAACCCCTGATGCTGCTGCTGCTAAGTCATTTCAGTCGTGTCTGACTCTGTGCAGCCCCATAGACAGCAGCCCACCAGGCTCCCCTGTCCCTGGGATTCTCAGGCAAGAACAATGGAGTAGGGTGCCGTTTCCTTCTCCAGTGCACGACAGTGAAAGTCAAGTCACTCAGTCAGGTCCGACTCTTCACGACCCCATGGACTGCAGCCCCCCAGGCTCGTCCATCCATGGGATTTTCCAGGCAAAAGTACTGGAGTGGGTGTGCTCAACACCTAATTTTCCTTAAAGTCAGACTGCACAGAGCAATTTAAGGCTGCTGGAGTTCATCTCTGATGTACACCAGATCCTTATTTATAAACTGGGTAAAGCTAAGTTTTGCTACTCAGTAACCTTGAAGGTAGTCTGCCACATGAACAAGAAGCATCTTTATATAATTTCTCCAACTTTGAGGGTTCGGTCCCCTTGGCTAAGCAGACTTTCTCCACACAGGTGTGCTTCTCACCCTCTCCCTCTTGGCATGGATGGGTAGGTACCGGAGGGACCCAGGCTACACTGTGTGAACTGAAAGAAGAGACACATTTGCATTCACCTTCCAATTTCTCTCTCTACTCAAACTCATTCATTCTACATTGGGGTTTGCATTTGGCCATACAGAGTGAGTTGGAAGGAGGACTTGCTTTCAGGAAATTGTTTGTCCAGGAGCAGGGATGTGTTCAAAGTCCAGAGGGAAGACACACTTGGCTGGACAAGGGAAGTGGACAGTGTGCACACAGAGAAGGAGGATCCATTCCAGGCCACAGAAATAGCCACAGTGAATCACATTCTGTGAGTATTGAGTTTATTTCTACAAATCAGCCCTCACCCTACCCCTCAATCCCTTCTAAGGTTTACAGAATATTTAAGTGCTTCATATTGATCAAGTGAATCATATTGATTCATATTGATAAAAAGGCAGGACAGATGGACTTCCAAAGATCCCATTTCCTCCCATCTAAGGAAACCCCTTAGGTCCTCTGCCTGCCCATATCCCCTGTACTTTATGCCCTTCCATCCTGACAACTTCATTTCTTTAGAAATATGTCTAGGAGATATACACAAATCTTCAAATCCTTTTTCAATTTTGCATACTATTAAAAAGTATGGATGAGCCCTAGCTGAATTCATCTGTGACCTGACTCACACTTGCTTAGGTTACATCCAGTTTTGTTGTAGCAAGAGTTTAAGTGCTGCTCCCACAGCTGCAATGGCTAATGGCTGAGGGCTGAGGTGCCTCGGGCCTCCCACCAAGGTCCTTTCTCAGAGGTAGGGATGATACAGCCTCCTGATATTGGCAGGTGCCTTCTTTGGAAACGGCTCAGAAGAAGCAGGATGGGAACACAGCTCCTGGGGCAGAGGAGGTTGAGGAAGTGACCAACAGGACCAGGGTGGCACAGCGGTCTCCAGGCTCTGGGACGATGACTGCTCGAATTCCATCTCTGGCTTCATCTCTGGTGAAGGCTGCGAGCTCCACCATGGCTGCTGCTCACCAGAGGGGGGACGTTGCTCGTATCCCTGTGGGGTCTCATCCCCTTGAGCCAGGAGCTGTTCCGGGGCCCCCACATAAGTCTCTGCACAGCCAGCTTCCAGGTGCGGAGAGGACTGTTGGGAAGCCGTGAGATCTTCGGGGTTGAAGCCTGAGGAGAAATGGTGGAGGCTGAAACTCGAGGAGAAAGAGCAGCGCAGGTCTCCAGAAGGCTCATCAGCTGCACTTGGCAGGTTATGCGAGGCCATATTCATGCTCGGGTTACCAACATACCCACCAAAACCAGCTTGATCAGAAGCATTCCCTGGCTTTGAGGAAAATAAACTGGCATTCCTCTGGGCCGTAAGAAGACACTGCTGGCAAGGGCAGTTGGGGGCACAGAGTCCACCCTGACTGGGTCTTGGAACTGGGGCACCAACTCTTCCATGAATGGGTTCTGGAACCAGGGGGCGTGCCTTTTTCTTCTTTGGGTTCTTGCGAGGATCTCGAGCTCTTCTGTTCTGAAACCACACCTAGAGGGGCGGGGATAGGAGGAGGGAGATGGAGAAAGGAAGAGACACTGAGTCAAAGGAATGAGAAGACAAAAGATATTTTCCAATTAAGCCCAGTCCCATAATTATCACCACCAAGGAGCATGTGACTTAAGGTAGAATTCAAAATACAATTCGTGGTAAGCTGATTCAAATCATTCAAGGTGTAGCGCAACCTTAACCATCGGGCCAAGCTCCCCAAGCATCATGTGCGCATGGAGGACACTGTGGAGGCCGCCATAGCGACACACCCTTTCTTTCTCATTCTACTTTCCAGTCCTTGTCTGCACTGTGCTTGCACTTTCACTCCTGGCTCTTCTCTGCCAACTGCAACTCACCTCTTCTTATCCAGATTATCTTTGAAAGAAGCCTCCTCCCATGGCGGGGGAGGCGGGGCGGACGGGACTGGACAGATGCTAGTCAAAGGGTACCAACTCTCAGGTCATAAGATTAACAAGTTCTGGAGATCTAATTACAGCATGGTGATTACAGCTAATAAAATTGTAAAGAATACTTGAAAGTTACTAAGAAAGTAGATGTTTAATGTTCTTGACATAAAAAAGAAATGTTAACTACGTGACAGAATGAGGTGTTAGATAAACTACAGTGGTAATCATTTTGCAGTTTATAACACAGAACCCCTCTGAGTAAAACCCCTTTTCACTCCAAGCCCCAGTTCAGTGTCAGTTCCTCTGTGGGTCCTTTTAGTACCTCACCTTGGACAAGTGAGGCCTGGAAACAAGACACTTTGTTAGTCCCACCTCCTCTCCTCTGCCTGACATAGGCAGTCCTCTGCCTGACATAGGCAGTCCTCTTCTCTTCCCATTCCCAGGCAGGCCTCCTCTCTGCCTCCTCTAGATTTGAGATGGGGTTCTACTTCCCCCAGGGCTACTCCTTCTCCTGGAGGCACCTCTTTACCCCTCACCCTGGTCCAGTTCTGCCAGGCCTCCCCTTTGCCCTCCAGGAACACAACAGTGGCCTCTTTATAAGCCCAGCCACTAGGCAGGCCCTGAAGATGGAATAGAACAATAAAGGAACTTCACAGACAATTCCCTAGGGAAAACAACTCCCCCAGGGAAACTGCAGGACAAAGGCTCAGACTTACAAATGGAGGTGAGGGAGGAGGGACATTCCCTAAATTCCAACCCTGCACTCTCCTGTACACACTCTGGCCCCAAGGCAAGCCCACCTCCAGGTAGGCACAGGATGCTGGCTTCTTCCCCCACACCATGGCCTTTGCAAATGCTAAGCTGATCTCCAACCAGGAAACTTTCCCAGTCTCTCTGGCCCCTAATTCGGAGAAAGCAATGGCATCCCACTCCAGTACTCTTGCCTGGAAAATCCTATGAACGAAGGAGCCTGGTAGGCTGCAGTCCATGGGGTCACTAAGAGTCGGATACGACTGGGCGACTTCCCTTTCACTTTTCACTTTCATGCATTGGAGAAGGAAATGGCAACCCACTCCAGTGTTCTTGCCTGGAGAATCTCAGAGACGGGGGAGCCTGGTGGGCTGCCGTCTATGGGGTCGCACAGAGTTGGACACGACTGAAGTGAGTTAGCAGTAGCTGGCCCCTAATTGGGTTTCCCAGGTGGCTCAGATGGTAAAGAATCTGCCTGCAATGCAAAAGACCCGGGCTCAATCCCTGGGTCAGGAAAGAGCCTCTGGAGAAGGGAATGGCAATCCACTCCATTATTGTCCCTTTGGGAAATCCCATGGACAGAAGAGTCTGGCAGGTACTGGGTGGCAAAGAGCTGGACACGGCTAATCGACTTTCACTCTCTGGCCCTAATAGGGTGTCTACCAGGTGCCGCCAGAGGGATGTCCCATAGCTGAGCTTTTAAACTTCAAGGTTTCCCATCTGGCTCCAGATGCTACCTGAAGTATAAACGGAAACCCAGAACCTTCTACTGAACTTCTGAACCCAGCACTTCTGCCCATAAGTGGTTGTGAAGTTGTACCTGCCTGCCTGCTAAGTCGCTTCAGTAATGTACAACTCTGTGTGACCCTATGGACCATAGCCCACCAGGCTGCTCTGTCCATAGGATTCTTCAGGCAAGAATATTGAAGTGGGTTGCCATTCCTTTCTCCAGGGGATCTTCCCAACCCAGGGATGGAACCCAAGTCTCTTAGTCTCTTACGTCTCCTGGGCTTCCCAGACAGCACTAGTGGTAAAGAATCTGCTTGCCAGTGCAGGAGACCTTAATCTAGGACTGAAAACCACTGGTCAAGAACAGAGATTTCAATCCTAGCTACACATCAGAATCACCTGGGAGGCTTTCTAAACAGCCTGTGTATATTCCAGCTCCCCCCTCAGAGACCTGAATTTCATTAAGAGCAGCAGCAGCAGTTTTCAGACTTGACCTCACACTTCAATCACCTAGAGGGCAGAGGAGGGGGTGTTATTTAAATTCCCAGGCTGGACCCAGACTCATCCCAGTAGACTTCCTGGAGGAGGAATCAGAGAGACTACAGTGTGCCCCCAAGGCTGTGACCCAGAGAACTAAAGATCCAAGATCCCTGGGACCTCCAGTCTCCTTTGGGGGATCCCTGCGAAATCAAAACCATTTTCTTTACAACACCCAGATGTGACTTGGCTTTGCTCTTTTGCTTCCTTCCTATATTCTGATTCCCAGAGGCCCAGAGAGCTGGTACAGCAAAGGGAATGCAAGGAACTGAGAAACCAGCCTCTGAGTCTTATTCTGCCATTCCTCTAAGACAGTTTTCAGGCTTTGAAACCATGGTTGCTTTTCTTAAAAAATACTTCAAGGTTAACATGTAACGAGTTTATTGTTGTTCAGTCGCTAAGATACTTTGCAGCCTCATGAACTGCAGCACAGGTTTATTATGGTTATTTTTGCTGAATTAGTGAATATTTTGAAATGTCTCAGTTTCAATTTATTTTTCCCCCCTTTTTTTCAGTTCTCAGTTTTCAATTTCTAACATGGTAAATATTTGACAGATAGAACCCACAGAAGCCAGTTTAGACTCCACCCCTTGCCAGAGCAGTAACCTAAATTACTAACCTCTAACCTTTATTTTCCTGTAAATGGGGATAATGTCTACCTCACAGCAATATTAAGAGGATTAACTCAAAGCAGGGCTTTTAAAACCAGTATTAAAAACAGACAGTTAACACGTGGGCTGGTGCCCCACCCAGCCCTGCCCTCCTGTCAAGCATTTACATTTTTACCTGGATTCTTGACTCAGGAACCTTGATTTGCTCAGCCAGAGCCATTCTGGCATTAATATCGGGGTAAGCGTCACTTTTGAAAGCCTCAAAAAGAACCTTGTACTGGTTTTTGTCGTACTTGGTTCTCCTGCGCCTCTGGCCTTCTTTAGACTGTGGAGCAGGTCCAGAAAGCGACTCTAGAACAGATCCAGAATGAGAAACAGACTTTAGCCTCAGGCCTCACATTTCGGTTCACTTGTAACCTCTGCATCTCTGTGTGAGAGATGAGACTTGCTCACTTTGCAACCTCCCAAAGAGAAGGAATTTTGTTTCTGGGCAGGAAGCTTAGGCCCCCTTGCAGAGCTCTCACAAGCCCACTCCTGGGATTCTGCTCCTGGCCTGGCACCCTCTGAGGAATCCCATTAAATACGGACTCGCCCTCAGCTCCCAACTCAGGATTCCACCTGCACATCTTACCGATCCCGAAAACGTCGGTGCACCCCAAACAATTCTTGGGGCATCTGCCATATAAATTATAATGACAACGCAATGCACAGGTCCAGACACTGGCCTGGGAATGCCCAGATGTGTCTGTCAAGACCCCCACTAATATGTACCCACCACCTATGAGAGGACTCAAAATATGCAGGTATTAGGAGATGTCAAAAATTAAAACGAGGAAATCTCATCTGAGAAAAACCAAACATCGTGGAATTCTACACATTAATATTTGCATTTCTGCTTGTAACCAGGGCAAGCTCCCCAGTCCTCAATTTTGGCTTTGGGCTCCCAAGTCCATTAGAACTGGGCTCACCGCTGACTCAGTTCTAAACCAAATTCACTCTCTGATGGAAA
This sequence comes from Ovis canadensis, assembly GCF_042477335.2. Lineage (NCBI taxonomy): Eukaryota > Metazoa > Chordata > Mammalia > Artiodactyla > Bovidae > Ovis > Ovis canadensis. The sequence goes on along the minus strand of NC_091246.1, from coordinate 22,989,645 downwards.
ATGGGCAAAATATCAGGCCCTGGAGAAGCTAGGCTCCCTTCCCCCTTTAAGCCCTCCTCAAAGCAATCTAGAACCGCTGCATCCTGCAAAGGGAACTTTCCACATTTCTGAATTTAAGGGAAAAAAAAAAACAAACAAAACCATGATGGGTGCCTACTACCATCTTGAGCTCCTTCTCTAAGGAGGCTTTTTCAGGGCCTGGTCTAGTTAGCCTTTCCCTCTTTCCAAGTCTCAGCACTAAATGGCACAATGAACAGAAAACTTCAAAGCACTCCAGCTGAGCCCTGCGAATACCCCACAGCCCAGACTCTTCCGCATTAGTGCACAAGAGCCCTCCTCCCAAAGACTCACCCTCCGAAGAAGACATGCTGAGGATGTGCCTCAAGACGAGCAAGGAACTTCAGCAAGAACTGCCTCCCTCTCTCCTGGAGTCCTGTAGAGGCACTGGAGGGACCCACCCAGTCAAGCCCCTTTTAAACACCTTCCAAGGCCCCCTCCCTTAACACAATCTTCTCTAAAAGTAGTTCTGGGAGTGGCCAGGCGCACTCGGAAGAGCACTAGTTTCCGGTGCGTACAACAAGAGAACTTTGCGCAGCTACTGAGACATTGAGCACTGGGTCAGGATTTAGGAAACCTGATTGGAGATTGCCCCCACCCTGTCGCAGAATAGACCAGACCACACAGCGTCATCAAGGTGATTGGTTTTAAGAGATATGACGGCAGATGAATTAGTTAAGGAATGAAAGGCCTCTTCTGCATCCACAATATGCCCAGGTGCAGTGCGGCCAGCGTCGCCCAACAGCAAGCGTCCCCCAGTAGCAAACATAGGGCCAGACTGAGTCACACTTACCTACCCCAGTACTACAGAACTTGCTACTGCAGTTTCCTCATCCATGTCCTCTGATCAACATTTAAATAATGAAAAAAAAATTTCTTAATCGTGAAATGAACTATGTTATAAAAGCTGCTGCCATGCCTACATAATACATAGAAGGTCATGAGTCAAGATTTAGACATTTATGCTGTATATCAGGGCCCACTTTTCTTGAATTCCAATGGACTGAGCAAATCTCAAGGGAATTTTAGTAGAATATAATTCCAGGAAAATAGAAAGGAAATAAATTGTAAACTGCCCCCAAGGTGCAGGGACCAGGAGAGAAAGGGGTGGGAAGCTGCATGACCTTTTGCTTATCTCATTGTGGTGATTAACAAGCAGGGTGGGGCACTAGATATGATCACATTTTGTTGTTGCTGTTGTTCAATCACTCAGTCGCATCCTACTCTTTGCAACCCCTTGGACTGCAGCACACCAGGCTTCCCTGTCCTTCACTATCTCCATGATTTTGCTCAAACTCATGTCAGTTGAGTCCGTGATGCTATTTATAACCACCTCAACCTTTGCTGCCCCCTCTTCTCCTGCCCGTAGTCTTTCTCAGCATTAGGGTCTTTTCCACCTCTTCACATCAGGTGGCCAAAGTATTGTAGCTTCAGTTTCAGCATCAGTCCTTGCAATGAATATTCAGGGTTGATTTCCTTCAGGATTGACTGGTTTGGTCTCCTTGCAGTCCAAGGGACTCTCAAGAGTGTTCTCCAGCACAGTTAGAAAGCATCAACTCTGGCACTCAGCTTTCTTTATAGTCCAACTCTCACATCCATGTGGGTGGATGTGTAGTCAATCATGTCCAACTCTTTGTGATGCTATGGACTGTAGCCTGCCAGGTTCCTCTGTCCATGGAATTTCCCAGGCAAGAAGACTGGAGAGGGTTGCCATTTTCCTACTTCAGGGGATCTTCCTGACCTAGAGACTAAAACTGTGTCTCTTGCATATCTGCCTTGTCAGGCAGATTTTTTACCACTGTGCCACCTGGGAAGCCCCAGTTCACGTCCATACGTGACTACTGGAAAAACCATAGTTTTGACTAGACGGAGCTTTGTCGGCAAAGTGTCTGCTTTTCAATGTACTGCCTAGGTTTGTCATAGTTTTCCTTCCAAGGAGCAAGCCTCTTTTAATTTCATGGCTACAGTCAACATCTGCAGTTATTTGGAAACCCAAGCAAAGAAAATCTGTCACTGTTTCCACTTTTTTCCCCTTCTATTTGCCTGGCCACCTCATGCGAAGAGTTAAATTATTGGAAAAGACTCTGATGCTGAGAGGGATTGGGGGCAGGAGGAGAAGGGGACGACAGAGGATGAGATGGCTGGATGGCATCACTGACTCAATGGACGTGAATCTGAGTGAACTCCGGGAGTTGGTGATGGACAAGGAGGCCTGGCATGCTGTGATTCATGGGGTCGCAAAGAGTCGGACACGACTGAGTGACAGAACTGAACTGAACTGATACAACCAGATGCCATGATCTTAGTTTTTGAATGCTGAGTTTTAAGCCAGCTTTTTCACTATCCTCTTTGACCTTCATCAAGAAGTTCTTAAATTCCTCTTCACTTTCTGCATTATAATGGTATCATAAACGGTAAAGAATCTGCCTGCCATGCAGGAGACCAGGGTTCGATTCCTGGGTTGGGAAGTTCCTCTGGAGAAGGGAATGGCAAGCCACTCCAGTATTCTTGCCTGGAGAATTCCATGGACAGAGAAGCCTGGTGGGCTACAGTCCATGGGGTAGCAAAGAGTCGAACACGACTGAGCGACTAACACACACATAACACACACACACATTTCTCCCAGCAGTCTTGATTCCAACTTGTGATTCATCTTGCCCAGCATTTCCCATGAAGAGCTTCCCTGGGGACTCAGTGTTAAAAATCCTCCTACCCATGCAGGAGATGCGGTTCAATCCCTAGGTTGGGAAGGTCCTCTGGAGATGGGGATGGCTACCCACTCCAGTATTATTGCTCATAGAAGTCCAAGGACAGAGGAGCCTGGTGGGCTATCGTCCATGGAGTTGCAAAGAGTCAGCATGACTGCACAACTAACACTTTCACTCTGCAAATATGAAAAATAAGCAGGGTGACAATATATAACCTTCAAGTTCTCCTTTCCCAATTTTGAACCATCCATTGTTCCATGTCCAGTTCTGACTGTTACTTCTTGACCTGCATAAGGTTTCTCAGGAGGCAGGTAAGGTTTCTCAGGAGGCTGGTATTCCCGTCTTTTTAAGAATTTTCCACAGTTTGTTGTGATCCATACCAAAGGCTTTTGATCACATTTTGACCACTATCTAGCGTTTTCTTTCAAGCTCCATAGTTTTGTTTTGCTTCTGGCTGGATTAATTTGCAACTTGTTCAATTAATTTGGCATTGCCTCAGAAAAAAAAGAAATTATTTCCACCAAAGTCTGTCCTGAGCTGAAAGATTTAAATAGAGCAAACTTGGAAAGATCCAAGTGTTGAGAAGTAGAGTGGGAAGTATTGTTGAAAATTGTCAAAAAGACTACCTCAAAATGCCATATGAAGCTTCTCTGATGGTCTCCCATGGAGAATTCCATCTCAGAAACCTGCTTTCTGCTCTGCATTCCAGGAAGCTCAGAAATACATGGGCACTGGCCTCCTATTCTGCTCTGAGGTTGGTTCTGCTGGCCCATCTCGTTCCTGCAGAAAGGGGTAGCAGACTGAAAACCCAGAATGCTTCCAATCCTAAAAGGCTCTCCATCTGCCCCAGTTCTGGTTAGAAATGATCTTCACAGCTGTGTGTCCATGATGGATGTACTCTGTTTGAAAAAGTTTAGCATCAGAGGGTCCACCTTGGGCAGAAGGAACCACCTTATGGGTGTGATAGTTCCCACTCCTTCACCAGGGAACAGCTACATCAGCTCCAAGCAGTTGTACTTCCCCACCCACACACAGCCCCATAAGACCCCGCAAGACTCCCCTTCGGCCCCACAAGATCCCACAGCCACCCCAAAAAGACCCCAAATGGCCCCACAACAACCCAACAAGACTCCACACCATGCTATCCCACATAACGCCCCAAAGCCCCCACCATCTCTTTAACACTTGAAACTCTCACTTCATTTCCCGTTCCTAAATTTGAGAAGACTACTGCACTTGCAGGGGATGGTGAGTGTCAAGCTCTGTGCAGAAGGAGAGAGATGAACAGGAGGTGCAGGAGTGGAGAAACCATGGAGAATTTGCGGGGGAGCAGAGGGAGCTCTATACAGGTGTGGACATGGATTTTTGGAGAAACACTTTAGAATGGGAGAAACTCTAGTGTGCATCAAAGCAGAAAAGAGGTGACCAATGTTTCAGTGCCACAAAAGGACATATCCAAAGCTCAAAGGATCTGAATCTCTGCTCTGGGCCAAGCCCTGATCTTGTATTAATTTGTCCCCATAACTACTCTCATCCCCATTTCTTCAAGAGTGGAGGCCAAGCCCCAAAATCCCTTTAAAGGCACAGTCCTGGAATCCAAGGCAGTTTGGGCAGTAAACTGCTGCCCTTTTTTCCTCCTCTGAAACAGGCCCTGAGGGTGTTTATAACCAATAAAGTGGCTGAGCCACATTTATAACCAATACATGGCTGAGCCACATTGGGCACCTGAATGGGGCAAGTCCAAACTGAGATGTGCTGTGACTGTAAAACACACCCTGAATTGCGGGGTTGTTTTGTTTGCTTCTTTGTTTGTTTGTTTGGTTTTTTCCCCATGGTGTGGCATGCAGGGTCTTAATTTCCCAACCAGAGATTGAGCCCATGATTCCTGCAGTGGAAGCTTAGAGTCTTAACTACTGGACATCCAGGGAAGCCCTGGCACACTGCATTTTGGACACTCAGCACAAAACACACGATGTGAAACAGCTCTGTCCAAGAAAAAAATACTCAATAGCCAATCTAAGAAATAAATGGAAAATTTTATTCAAGCCAATCTGAGGATTACAACCCAGGAGACAGTCTCTCAGAAAGCACTGAGGACTGTTCCACCCATTGGAACTCAAAGATCCATTAGAGGTCAAAGCACAGTTATATAAGCTTTTGAGACAAAGTGTTATACGTACGAGAAACATATTGATGGTTTACATGATCTAACAAGGCAAGTAGTGAGTCATCATGACTTCTTACAGAATTGAGAAAGGAATGTTATCTCCTAAGGAGTTACCTTGCTGGCACTGACAGAAAATTGGTGGGGTTTTTAGTTAATTTTTTTGTTGGTGAGCACGCATTCCTGTGTCTTCTAGATCTTCTAAGGAGTCTATGTACAGTGCAGACGCCCAATGCGTATGAAGGGGAGAGCAGAGTGACTCAAACAGCAGATAAAATTTTAGGTTCAATTTTTCTTGTCCTGCCTTAAAATAATTTTGTTTCATCAGCTCAGTGATTTTTATATGCATTACACAGTCAAAACAACATTTTTTACATACTGGGCAAAATAAAACGTGTTAGTAAAATCCATGTCACTCATTTCTTCTTACTTTTTTAGTGTAGTTATTATAAAATTTAAAATCACCTATGTGGCTCACATTACATTAAGAGTCTGTGCCCTTAATTGCTATGCAGTCCCTCTACACCTATGAGGTGCCAGATAATGGGCAAGATCCTAAAGATAATTTATGAACAAGACAAATAGTATTTCTCTGTGGCATCAAGAAGCTTCCATGTTCCTCATGGGAGAAGGCCAAAGCTTCAGATTCCTTTAGAGCAGAGGCCCCCAACCCCTGGGATCTATTGCCTGATGATCTGAGGTGGAGCTGATGTGATAACAATAGAAATTAAGCGCACAATAAATGTAATGCACTTGAATCATCTGGAAACCATCCCCAATCCCTTCCCCCACCCCTCACCCCTCCCCCTTTACCCTCACACTTGTCTATGGAAAAACTGTCTTCCACAAAACCAGTTGTGCCAAAAAACACTGTGGACTGCTACATTAGAGAATAACAGGGAAAAAATTTAAAAAAAAAATTTAAGGAAGTTTATCTTTACTTCCAAAGACATTTGACAATTAGTCTATCCCAAATTATGTTTATTTATTATTCAGTTGAAGTGTATCAGACACTCATCACTCATAAATTAATGTTTTCCCATAAGAAATGGCAGACTTTATAACATAGTTGTGAATACTTGTTGATTATTTGAGGTTAGTATTTCAAGAATCATGCCAAAAAAAAATTTTTTTAAAGCATAACAGTAATAGATGGAAATAGAGAAGGGGGAAAAAAAGATTGTGTGTGTGAGAGAGATGGAGATTGAGGGTGATTGAAAGGGAGTCAAAAAGAGTCCATTCATGAATGTCTTCATGATTCAGACCCTCAGGACCACACTTGGCTAAAATGAACTCCATGGGCCTCCCCTGGTGGTCCATTGGCTAAGATCCCAAGTTCTCAATGCAGGGGACCTGAGTTTGATCCTTGGTCAGGGAACTAGATCCCACATGCCACAAATAAGAGCTCACAGGCTTCAACTAAAGACCCTGCGTGCCACAACTAAGACCCAGCCCAGCCAAATAAATATTTTTAAAATAATAATAACTAAAAAAATAAAATAAACTGCATAACTTTTGTCTCTCTCCTCCTCTCCCCCAGCCCCCTGATCTCCCTGTCCTTCCAATCCCTGTGACATTAGTGTTAGTCGCTTGGTCATATCTGCTTTTGTGACTCCATAGACTGTAGCCCACCAGGCTCCTCTATCTCTAGGATTCTCCAGGCAAGAATACTGGAGTGGGTGGCCATTTCCTTCTTCAGGAAATCTTCCCAACTCAGGGATCCAGCTGAAGCTCCTGCACTGAGGCAGATTCTTTATCCTCTGAGCCACCAGGGAAGGTCAGATAGATTTTGTTGTGAATCTGGCTCCTCCCTGCCCTAGCTCCCTGAAATGGAAAGACTTAGAAAAACTCTCTAAACTTCATTTTTCTTATGTGAACAACAGAAGTAACTAAATTCGCTGCCTCACTGGGTTTTCATATAAAGTGCCTTTCAGTAGGTTCTGGCATGTGTTACGTGCTTATTAAACATTAACTATTTTACTCTCTTCAAAAATACGAAGACCAATGAATTAGTGCTTTTATTTTATGCCTGAAATTTCCCTGATTCAGAGCTCACAGGGAAGAAAGAGCAGCCTGAGCAGACAAAGGATTATGAATGATATCCTGGGGCACTCCAGGGGCTTTTAGCCATGTCAGTTCTAGGCTAAGCAAAGGAGTCAGATCTTCCTTGATTAACTCATTAAAAATGACTACAGGGCACTCAGCTCTGCTAGGGCTAATTAAGGGAAAAGACAGAAGGGGATGGAGCTGATTTGCAGCACAAAGAACCACAAAGAAATCTGGGATTAAAGGATTTAGTAGATTTGGGCGAAGGTGCTGCTATGCCTTCCAGTGGGGCTGGTAGGACCGATGCGGGCTCTGCGAACGAAGCTACCGAAATTTCAGACAAAGTGGGAGACTGGCTTTGGGGCATCTACCACTTCAGCACCAATAAGAATGACTTCCAGAGGAACTTGTTCTTCAATTTGGGACTTTGCTGCTGGAGTTTGGCTGGCCAGGAATTCGAGTTATATTGACCAAATAGCATCTCAGCCTGGGATGTAACCACAAAGATACACGGAACCCCTGTGCTGTACTTGAACCTTCCAGAAATAGAGCCTTCAATCTGTGACCATCACAAGACTTGCCCTGATGGCAGCTGAAGCTTTATTCAGATGGGTACTTTTCCTTCCCTGCCTGATTTACTTTTCTTTGTTGAGTCCACTCAGGACACCCACTGCAGGTCAATGGGCAGGCTTCAGCTAAAGTGTCGTTCTCTGTTCTGTAAAGTTCTATACAACAAGGGTGTGATCCCTGGGTCGGGAAGATCCCCTGGAGGAGGGCACAGCTACCCACTCCAGTATTCTTGCCTGGAGAATCCCATGGACAGAGGAGCCTGGCGAGCTATAGTCCATAGCGTTGCAAAGAGTTGAACACAGCTGAAGCAACTTAACACAGATACATAGTTCCTAAGTTTTGTCAGCGGATGATCTTTGTTCTTGACCTGAAGAATAATTTAATTAACAAAGACTGTACATAAAGACAAAAAAAAACACACACACAAAGATTTAGAAGATTTGGAGTCAAATTCATGCTCCAGCACTTATACGCAATATTCTGGGTCCCTAAATACCTTATGATTTAACTTCTCTGAATCTGGGTATCTTCACATGTAATTCTCACACCACCACTGGTAAAACCCACTATGCTTTAATGACTTAATAATGATGAACATTTATTGAGAACTTAATGACTTATTACACTCTCATTAAACCATTGGAGCAACCCTCTTCAGTGGGTACTAGCAGTATCTCATTTGAAGAGAAAAACACTCAGCAATTGTTGTGGTCTTCAGCTGATGAGGAGCACTTTGAGAAACCCACTGCAACCACTTTGGTTTTATCCCCTGCACTAGGCCTCTACATATTAATGTTCCAAGAGTAACTGCAGGTTCCCTAAGTTGGAACCTTGGCCCATGGCCCTCTCCCTAGAAGTGCACACGATGGGCACTCACAGAGCTTTATTGACTTACTGCTTGATGATGCTAAGAGTGGTGGAAAGGACTTCCCTATTGGTCCAGTGTTAAGAATCTGCCTGCCAATGAAGGGGACACGGGTTTGATCCCTGGTTTGGGAAGATTCCACGTGCCTTGGGGCAGCTGAGCCCATGTGCCACAACTACTGAAGCTGGAGAGCTCTAGAGCCCATGCTCACTGCAAGCCTGTGCACAGCAACAAAGACCCAGTACAGCCAAAACTAAATAAATTAAAAAGAGACAGAGAGCCACTGACTCACTTTAGTACTTGAGAAAATACAGAATTTTCTGAGATAAGCAGCTATGGAGGGGAACTGGAAGATTACTAGTAGTAGTATCTGCTATGTGTTTAATCCTCAAAAGGTCGTGTATGAGAGCAGCCACCTCGTTCAGCTGAGAGAACTGCAGGCACTGGAGTAGGCATTTCTCCTCTTCACAAAAAGGAATTTATAGAGTGCACTTGAGTCATCTTCTCAGTTACTCTGCGACCCCATGGACTGCAGCCCACCAGCCTCCTCTGTCCATGGGATTCCCCAGGCAAGAATACTAAAGTGGGTTGCCATTTCCTTCTCTAGGGGATTTTCATGACCTAGGGATCAAACATGCAACTCTTGCATTGTCAGGCAGATTCTTTACCACTGAGTCATCTTGCTGCTGCTGATGCTGTTAAGCCACTTCAGTCGTGTCCGACTCTGTGTGACCCCATAGACAGCAGCCCACCAGGCTCCCCATCCCTGGGTTTCTCCAGGCAAGAACACTGGAGTGGGTTGCCATTTCCTTTTCCAATGCATGAAAGTGAAAAGTGAAAGTGAAGTCTCTCAGTCGTGCCTGACTCACAGTGACCCCATGGACTGCAGCCTACCAGGCTCCTCCGCCCATGGGATTTTCCAGGCAAGAGCGCTAGAGTGGGGAGCTTAGGCTATTCTGTGTACTCACTTTCTGAGGCAACTTTCGAGCCCCTTGGCTTGGATAGGATTGGGGGAAACATATGAGTAACAGAGTATAAACTCTTGACTAGTTACTCAAAATGTGCTTTGCAAGCCAGCAGCCCTGTCTACCAATAACAATCCAACAAGAAAAATGATTATACAAATATACTCACTTAACAATAGAGGTCTAAAACACAGTGAAACGAAACCAGACTTAACTGAAAGGAGAAATACATAATTCAACAATAAAAGTTGAAAACATCATGTCCCACTTTCAATAATAAAACAAATAGGCAAAAGAAAAGCCAGGAGCTCAGTCGTGTCCGATTCTTCGAGACCCCATGGACTATATCCTACCAGGCTCCTCTGTCATGGAATTTTCCAGGCAAGAGTACTGGAGCGCATTGCCATTTCCTTCTCCAGGGGATCTTCCCAATGCAAGGATTGAACCCGGGTCTCCCGCAGTGCAGGAAGACGCTTTACTCTCTGAGCCACCAAGGAAGCCACTAGCTAGAACACCACTAAAACACAATTTGATCCAGCAGACGCCTGTAGGTAGCATGTGGTCTCTTCCTGGACCAGATTGAATGTGTGTCCCCTGCACTGCAAGGCAGGTTCTTAACCACTGGACCACCAGGAAGTCCCTGTGATTACTGTTTTAATGATTTTTTTAGAGGAAATTTAAAAATTTCAGAACAGTTTTAGATTTACAGAAAAATCGTAACAATAATGCACCTCGCACATATTCACAACCCAGTTTCTTCTCTTAACATTTTGTATTAGTATGGCACATCTACAATAATTAATAAATGAACATTGACACATTATTATTGACGGAAGTCCGTACTTCATTCAGATTTCCTTAGTTTTTACCGAATATGTTTTTTTTCTGTCCTAGTGTTCTAAGATATCAAGTTCTATTTCGTTGTCACATCTCTTTAGCCTCCTCTTGGTTATGGGCTTCCCTTGTGGCTCAGCTGGTAAAGAATCAGCCTGCAATGCAGGAGATCTGGGTTCGATCCCTGGGTTGGGAGATCCCCTGGAGAAGGGAACGTCTACCCACTCCAGTATTCTGCCCTGGAGAATTCATGCCATAGACTGTATAGTTCATGGGGTCACAAAGAATCGGACACAACAGAGTGAACTTCACTTGGCTGTGGCAGTTTCTCAGACTTTCCTTGTTCTTGATGACCTTGCCAGTTTTGAGGAGTGTTGTTCACCTTTTTGTAGAATGGCCCACATTAGCGATTTGCGTCATGTTTCCTCATGATTTGATAGAGATTATGGGATTTGGGAAGGAAGACACCAGAGTGCCATTCTTTCCACGTACTATCAGCATGGCTTATCAGGCTTATCACTAGTAATAACCTTATCTCCTGACTGAGGTGGAGTCTTGTCAGATTTCTTCCCTGTATAGTATTTTTCATTTGATTTCACTTGATTTTCATTTCAGATGAGATGGGTGAATGGCATCACCAATGCAATGAACATGAACTTGGGCAAACTTCAGGAGATAGTGAGGGACAGGGAGGCCTGGCGTGCTGCAGCCCATGGGGTCACAAAGAATTGAACATGACTGGGCCACTGAATGACAATAATATAGCCTTTTTTATTAACTTTTCATACTGTCCTCTTTGACAGTATGACATGACATACAGCCAGCCGTTAAAAAGTGGCGAGCTGTTCATGTACTGGAAAGAAAACAACTTACAGAAATGAAAATATGTAACAGGGAGAGGTAGAGGGGAAGGGAGAGAAAAGTCCATATGTATTACAGGGACTCAGCCACACAATATATCACTAGAGTTTAATTTCCTTTAATTGTAGGGTCAGAAAAGATACTTAGGAATTGATTGATAGCCTAGATCCTGCAAAACCTGCTGTTCTGAGGGGAAGAGGCATCTGTAAATTTCAACAAAATTCCTGGAAAGATAATGCAAAATTTTCTGAAGCCACAGGAAAACATCAAAAGAAGCATTAAAATAACCCTAATATTAGGGTGACTAATATTGTGACTATGTGGATGACAACACACTGTGGAAAATTCTTAAAGAGATAGGAATACCAGACCACCTGACCTGCCTCCTGAGAAATCTGTATGCAGGTCAAGAAGCAACAGTTAGTACTGGACATGGAACAACAGACTGGTTCCAAACTGGGAAAGGAGTACGGCAACACTGTATATTGTCACCCTGCTTATTTAACTTCTATGCAGAGTGCATCATGAGAAATGCTGGGCTAGATGAAGCACAAGCTAGGATCAAGATTGCCAGAAGAAATACCAATAACCTCAGATATGCAGATAACACCACCCTTATGGCAGAAAGCAGAGAAGAACTAAAGAGCCTCTTGAAGAAAGTGAAAGAAGAGAGTGGAAAGCCTGGCTTAAAATTCAGCATTCAGAAAACTAAGATATGGCATCTGGTCCCATCACTTCATGGCAAACAGATGGGGAGACAATGGAAACAGTGACTTACTTTTCTTGGGCTCCAAAATCACTGCAGATGGTGATTGCAGCCATGAAATTAAAAGACACTTACTCCTTGGAAGGAAAGTTATGACCAACCTAGAGAGCATATGAAAAAGCAGAGACATTACTAGAAGGTTTGTCTAGTCAAAGCTATGGTTTTTCCAGTAGTCACATATGGATGTGAGAGTTGAACCATAAAGAAAGCTGAGCGCTGAAGAACTGATGCTTTTGAACTGTGGTGTTGGAGAAGACTCTTGAGAATCCCTTGGACTGCAAGGAGATCCAACCAGTCCATTCTGAAGGAGATCCGCCCTGGGTGTTCTTTGGAAGGAATGATGCTAAAGCTGAAACTCCAATACTTTGGCCACCTCATGCGAAGAGTTGACCCATTGGAAAAGACTCTGATGCTGGGAGGGATTGGAGGCAGGAGAAGGGGACGACTGAGGATGAGATGGCTGGGTGGCATCACCGACTCAATGGACATGAGTTTGAGTGAACTCCGGGAGTTGGTGACGGCCAGGGAGGCCTGGCATGCTGCGATTCATGGGGTCGCAAAGAGTTGGACACGACTGAGCAACTGAGCTGAACTGATGGCATTGATATTTTTAGAATAGTATTTAAACATGAATGAATTTAAATTTCATGATAAAATTTTATAATTATTGCAATTGTTTATATTTTATATGTTGTTTAAGGTCTTTGTAAATGTGTTGCCATATAAGTTACTTGAGAGAAATTAATTGGAATCATTACTGATGTTTACACGTTTAAGAAAACAAACTTTCATAGTCCAACTCTTTGCTATCCCATGGACTATAGCCTGCCAGGCTCCTCTGCCCATGGGATTCTCCAGGCAAGAATACCGGAGTGGGTTGCTGTTCCTTTTTCCAGGGGATCTTCCCAACCCAGGGATCAAACCCAGGTCTTCTGTATTGCAGGGAGAGTCTTAACCATCTGAGTCACCAGGGGAGCCCAAGGTATTTGAGAGAAATTAATCACAATCATTACTGATGTTTACAAGGTTAAGAAAATGAACTTGCATAGTTTTATCTTTTAGATAATAAATTGAAAATTAAATTACAAAAAAAAAGTGGGGGGTATGCTGCATCTCATGAGAGCAGAGTACTTACATAAGTTATCTGGAATTCTTCTGAACAGGATACTTTCTGTTACCCTTTATTTATTTATCATTTATTTATTAATAGTGATTTATGGATATTTATTTTATACTTTTGGTTATAACCCAATACTACATCCTTGTTTTCCTGGTCAAATTGTTTCAGCTTTGGAAATTGGAAGCTCTTTCTGCTGGCTCATGTACACCTTATTTTTTCTTCTATTCTTTTAGCTGTTTCTTGCTTTCTGTTTTAAATATTATTTGCGAATATACTGAGAAACACTTCAAATAACACTATAATTTTTTTAATACCAAGCATAATTTCTTGATAAAACCCCAGTGGGAGGATAATCTATTATCCTCACCAGAAAGTAACCCCTTCTCTTACTCATTTATGTATTTTTAAATCTATTTTTGGCTGCTCTGGATCTTCATTTCTGCGAGGGCTTTTCTCTAGCTTTGGTGAACTGGAGCTCCTTTCTGAAATGTATCTGTTGGAGGAGATTCTAGAAGTGGGTCAAAGAGGATATACAGCTCCTTCTGCACAGGGTTCTCTCATTGTGGAGCATGGGCTCTACGGCACTTGCTGCTAAGTCACTTCAGTCGTGTCCGACTCTGTGAGACCCCATAGACAGCAGCCCACCAGGCTCCCCCGTCCCTGGGAATCTCCAGGCAAGAACACTGGAGTGGGTTGCCATTTCCTTCTCCAACGCATGAAAGTGGAAAGTGAAAGTGAAGTCACTCAGTTGTGTCCAACTCTTAGCGACCCCACAGACTGTAGCCCACCAGGCTCCTCCATCCATGGGACCCTCCAGGCAAGAGTAGGCGCTTGGGCTTCAGTAGTTGCAGAAGCTGTGATTCATAGGTTTAATTGCTCCTCTTCATGTTGAATCTTCCTGGCTAGGGATCAAACCTAAATCCCCTGCATTGGCCAGCGGACTCTTATCCACTTCACCAATAAGTCAAGTCCAAATATTAACCCTTTCTATTCCTCTTTTTTGCTCCTGACATTCCATGTTTCCTTCTGTTATCATTCCCCTTCTCCTTTCAAGAACTTCCTTTAACAATTTTTTTATTAAGTTCAGTAAGAACAAATTCACACAATTTTCTTTCATCTGAGAATGGCTTCATTTCATTTTCATTCCTAAAGTATATTCTCACTGGATACATAATTCTGTTAACAGTTCCTTTCTCTTAGCACTTGAAAAATGTGCTGTCTCCTTCTGGCCTTTATGGGTTCTAATGAGAAATCACAAGAATTAGAGACATTCTGCCCCAGTAGGCAATGTATCATTTTTCTAGGACTGCTGGGCACATTCAAGAGTTGGTTTTTTGTTTTTTCTTTTAGTTTTCAGTAATTAGATTTATGATGTTTTGGGGCATTATGATATTTTGGGGCCTATTCTTTTGGGATTGACTCAACTTCTTCAACCTTCCCCAAATTTGTGAAGCTTTCAATCATTATCTATTCAAATATTTTTTTTCAGCCCTTCCCTCTTCCACCTCTCCTAAATTTTAGATCTACTTAATGTCTTACCAGCCTTTCAGATTATGTTTATTTAAAAATTCTTTTTTTTTAATTTAAAAAGGCTTATTTGTGGAAAATAACATGTAAAATTTACCATTTAAACAATTTACTATCTGAACAATTTCTAACAATTTCAGTTCAGTGTTAAGCATGTTTACAGTACTGTGAAACCAATATCCAGAAGTTTTCATGTGGGAAAACAAACTCTATACCCATGAAACAACAGCACCCCATTTCTTCCTCCACCCATGCCCCAGCAACCATCAGTCTACTGTCTGTTGATATGAATTTGATTTCTCTAACATACGTCATATAAGTGGAATCATACAGTATTTTTGTTTTTGTGACCAGTTTATTTCACTTAGCATAATGTCCTCAAGGTTCACTCACATTGTATCATGTGGCAGAATTTCCTTCCTTTTTAAGAATGAATAGTATTCCAGGACTTCCTTGGTGATACAGTGGTTAGGACTCTGTTTTTCCAAAGCTAGGGGCACAGGTTTCCTTGGTCAGGGAACTAAGATCCCACATACCATGCCCTTGAGTTAAAAAAAAGAAAAAAAGAGTAGTATTCCATTGTATGTATATATTGTGTTTGTTTATCCATTTATCTCTCTATGGACACTTGGGTTGCTTACTCCTCTTGCCTACCATGAACAGTGCTACTATGAAGATGGAAGTGCAAATATTTCTTCAAGGTCTTGCTGTTAATTCTTTTGATATATATTCAGAAGTAGAATTGCTGGATCACATAGTGATTTTATTTTTAATTTTTGAGGAACTGCCATACTGTTCTCCATAGCAGCTACACCGTTTCATATTATTTTGTGTCTAGTTTCTTTGAACATTGTGCTTGAGATTCATCCATGTTGTTGCAAATGACAATGTTTTGTTTATTCTCATTATTATGTAGCACTCCATTAGGTGAAAAATCCTGCAATTTATTTATTCTAATCACGACGGTGTGATCACTCATCTAGAGCCAGACATCCTGGAATGTGAAGTCAAGTGGGCCTTAGAAACCATCACTACGAACAAAGCTAGTGGAGGTGATGGAATTCCACTGGAGCTATTTCAAATCCTGAAAGATGATGCTGTGAAAGTGCTGCACTCAATATGCCAGCAAATTTGGAAAACTCAGTAGTGGCCACAGGACTGTAAAAGCTCACTTTTCATTCCAATCCCAAAGAAAGGCAATGCCAAAGAATGCTCAAACTACCGCACAACTGCACTCATCTCACATGCTAGAAAAGTAATGCTCAAAGTTCTCCAAGCCAGGCTTTAGCAATACATGAACTGTGAACTTCCTGATGTTCAAGCTGGTTTTAGAAAAGGCAGAGGAACCAGAGATCAAATTGCCAACATCTGCTGGATCATGGAAAAAAGCAAGAGAGTTCCGGAAGAACATTGCCTATGCCAAAGCCTTTGACTGTGTGGATCACAATAAACTGTGGAAAATTCTGAAAGAGATGGGGATACCAGACCACCTGACTTGCCTCTTGTGGAATCTGTATGCAGGCCAGGAAGCAACAGTTAGAACTGGACATGGAACAACAGACTGGTTCCAAATAGGAAAAGGAGTCCATCAAGGCTGTATATTGTCACCCTACTTATTTAACTTCTATGCAGAGTATATCATGAGAAACGTTGGACTGGAAGAAACACAAGCTGGAATCAAGATTGCTGGGAGAAATATCAATAACCTCAGATATGCAGATGACACCACCTTTATGGCAGAAAGTGAAGAGGAACTAAGAAGGCTCTTGATGAAAGTGAAAGAGAGTGAAAAAGTTGGCTTAAAGCTCCACATTCAGAAAATGAAGATTATGGCATCTGGCCCCATCACTTCATGGGAAATAGATGGGGAAACAGTGGAGACAGTGTCAGACTTTATTTTTGGGGGCTCCAAAATCACTGCAGATGGCGACTGCAGCCATGAAATTAAAAGACACTTACTCCTTGGAAGAAAAGTTATGACCAACCTAGATAGTATATTCAAAAGCAGAGATATTACTTTGCTGACTAAGGTCCATCTAGTCAAGGCTATGGTTTTTCCAGTAGTCATGTATGGATGTGAGAGTTGGACTGTGAAGAAGGCTGAGCGCCGAAGAATTGATGCTTTTGAACTGTGGTGTTGGAGAAGACTCTTGAGAGTCCCTTGGACTGCAAGGAGATCCAACAAGTCCATTCTCAAGGAGATCGGCCCTGGGATTTCTTTGGAAGGAATGATGCTAAAGCTGAAACTCCAGTACTTTGGCCACTTCATGAGAAGAGTTGACTCATTGGAAAAGACTCTGATGCTGGGAGGGATTGGGGGCAGGAGGAGAACGGGACGACCAAGGATGAGATGGCTGGATGGCATCACCGACTTGATGGACATGAGTTTGAGTGAACTCCCAGAGCTGGTGATGGACAGGGAGACCTGGCGTTCTGTGATTCATGGGGTCACAAAGAGTCGGACATGATTGAGCGACTGAACTGAACTGAACCCAAAGTCATTAAAATATCATGTTTTCTTCTAAGAGCTTTATTGTTTATCTTTTATATTTAGGTCTGCAGTCCATCTGGAATCAATTTTTGTGTATACTTTGAGATCTGTTTCAATAGACATTTCTTCCTCATATGACTTTCCAAATGACCCAGTACCATTTTTTGAAGACTATCCTTTCCCATTCCACTGCTGTATTTACCCACACCTCTGTAATAGCTGTAAAGCATTCCATTCTAAGGCACTCTCATAACTTATTCACCATTCTTCCATGGGATATTTGACTTATTTTCTGGCCTCTGTCATCATCAAACAGGGTGAATATATCTGTATGGACATCAAGACCTTCTTCTGAAATTGTTAGAGTACAATTTCTGAGCCAGAAAAATATTTATTTTTTTGAAGAATTAATAAATTATATGGTTCACATTTCAAAAAATCCAAATAGGCCCAGTGAAAAGACCGCCTCCTACCTTGTCCCCAATCCTTCCGGTCCCTTCACCAGGTAAGCACAATCATGAAATCTTGAGCATTTTCCAGACACCTTGTAATACATGAACAAGCATTATTTATATTCTTTTCTTCTTTTCTTTTTACACAGCCAGTGGCACTCTATATACTTTGTTCTTTGTCTTGTCCCTATGACTTAATACATCTTAGAAATCTTCCCGTTAGTGTACACAGAAAAGCACCCTGGTTCATTTTTAAGGTAGCATAATTGATGTGTGTATCACAATTTAGACAGTCTCCTATCGATGGATATCTATGCTGTTTCTAAGTTTTTGCAATTCATCTGCGCTTCAATGACTGACCTTGCACGTGTCGTTTCACATGAGTGCAATGTATCTGTTGGAGGAGATTCTAGAAGTGGGTCAAAGAGGATATACAGCTGTGATGTGATTATTTTATTATTATGTTAGTTGTGATTAGATTATTTTACGGTTTATCTCATCGTGTATGAGATTGAACACTTTTTCAGAAGTTTTAAAAAGCTACTTGCTTTTATCAACATCCTTTGACGGCATGCACTTCTTAAAAATCCCTCAGTCTGCAAATTTGTCCAGTGTTTCCTCATTAGAAGTCCTCAGACATTGTCTTTCTGTATCAGAGTTTGCACTTTTTAAAAGTTGTCTTTAAATGCTGCCATTTGACTCTCCCTCCACACCGCAGACCGGAACCCGTCTTGCTTCAATCATCATTGACTCTGGGGCTTAAAGGCGGAAAATGGCACCTGTTTGTTTTCCTAGGTGGAAGCTCTAGGTAAGGGGGAGGAGGGATCCTGGCCTTCTGCGGGAGAAGCCCGCCCCACCCTGTAACTTTTCGGCCACGCCCTCGGCGCCGCAGTCACGCCCCCGGGTGGACGGCCCCGCCCCGCCCCGCCCCGCCCCTCCCCGCCCCTCCCCTCCCCGCCCCGCCCCTCCCCTCCCCGCCCCGTGCTCGCCTCCTCCCTGAAGAGCGGCTCCACCCTCCCGCCAATTTAGCGACTTTCCACAGCCTCTCGGCTTTGCCCTCCGGCTGCGTGGCCCCGCCCCGTTGCGTAACCTGGCATCACTGGTCACGTGGTGCTCGGCAGAGGCGAGAGGGATCGGCGGTGACCGTCGCTCCCGCCCGCACGGTCTGCGCACGGATGACTTCTGCTAGTGAAGCGCACTGAGGCGTGACGGCGAGGTCCTAGGGAAAGGCACTGAGAGGCCAGGACGCCATTCCTAGTTGCCCTCGGCCTCCAGGCTCGGGCGCTCGTTTCCGCACCGTTGCTAGGCAGCCGCGTCTGGGGCGGGAGCCGGGGCGGGCTAACGCGGAAGTGTCAGGTGCCAGGGAGGGGCTGTGACTGCGTAGGGTCAGGGTGCCGGGAAGAGGGCCATGGAGCAGTACTGCATCTTGGGGCGCATAGGGGAGGGTGCGCACGGCATCGTCTTCAAAGCCAAGCACGTGGAGGTGAGCATCCAGCCCTTCCTCCTTCGGTTCCATTGAGATCTCCCCGTCTTCCTGACCCATGCTTGGGCCATAGCTTCTGCCTCCCGGTAGTTCATCCTGGCGTGCGCCCACTTCTTTTGCCCGCGGAAGGGAGGGCTTCCAAGTTGCGGCCAGCTACCAACGGTGCTTTCAGCGAGTTCCGCTAGTAGCCTGGCGTGGATATCTCTGAGTTGTTTGCCCAGCTCTGCGCCAGTTGGCCCTGATTTCCCTCCAGCACGGGTTGAGGGGTGCGTTCCACCCCCACGAGGACCTCAGCTCTCGGCGTCGCACCCCTTTTCCCAGCCGGGACGGGCTGGCAGTGTCTGCGTTCTGTCCCAAACAGACTGGAGAGATCGTTGCCCTCAAGAAGGTGGCCCTGCGGCGGCTGGAGGATGGCATTCCCAACCAGGTCCTACGGGAGATCAAGGCCCTGCAGGAGATCGAAGACAGTCAGTATGTGAGTGGGGCTGGTGTTCTGAGGGGCTGTCCCGCCCTCCTCGCTCACTCCCACTCTGAGGGCCTGCGGTCACTGTGTTTCCTTATTTGCATCCTCACCCCTCAACTCACTGCCTTTCTTGTCCACGTTCATTCACCCAGTTATTTCATTCCTCACTCCTTCCCTCTTGTTCACTCATTTATTTCTTGCCTACTTGTTCATTCATTGACTGAAGTATCCTTTTTCTCAAAACATATAATGATTTCTAATGATAACGATTATTGCCACCTGTTGAGCTCCTGTTACGTTCTGCAGGCTGGGTTAACTGCTTTTATGTACACTGACCTTCTGAGTTTTCTCCTCCATACTGCAAGGCGGGTTTCAGGCTCTCCTCTCAGGCCAGGGCCTGCTCATGGGCACTCAGCTGGCTCAGCTTGTCTGTGGAGGCTTTGGCCTGATTGCAGAATCAGCGTTTTAACATTAGGGTCTCCCATAGGCTCTGCCTTCTGCTGGGCACTGGCGACACAGCCCCTAACCTGCTCTTGAGAACTGAAGTGTGGTAGGGGAGACAGACAAAGGCTACAGGGTCCACTTGGTGTGATTTGTATGTGACAGGCATGAGAGGGGCTGTGGGCACATGGGGAGAGACACCTCACACACCCAGGCTCATTGCGTGGTTTTCTCTCTTGTCCATGTCCTTCCTGAGTGGAGAATGTACCTAACTTCCTGGGTAGTGACAAGGCTAGGCCCATGCACCCAAGAGTAGGCAATATTCTGACTTGCTTCTTATTCTCTAGAGATGTCCATGATATTTTGTGACAAAAGCATGTTTTAGAACTGCATGTGTCATCCTGGTTTTGTATAAGAATATTTAGTGTATATATACATATACATATATATATAGGCTTCCCAGGTGGCTAAGATGGTAAAGAATCTGCCTGCGATACCTGAGACCTGGGTTTGATCCCTGGGTCGGGAAGATCCGCTGGAGAAGGGCATGGCAGCCCACTCCAGTATTCTTGCCTGGAGAATCCCATGGACAGATAAGCCTGGGGGCTACAGTCCATGGGTTCACAAAGAGTCAGACATGACTGAGCGACTAACACATACAACACACACACACACACACACACGTATGAATATGTGTCTGTGTATACCATGTCTCTTATAAAGTCTGGTGGGATAGACTCCTACTGTTGACTATAGGTGGTAGGATTTTATTTTTGCTGGCTTTTTTTTGTTATAATTTTGTGTATTATCTGAATCTATGTTTGTCCCAACTTGTAAAATGACTGTCTGCTACCATCAAAATCAGAAAAACAGCACTACGGCCATTCTTGTGTTTTGAGGACAGTAAAAGGGCTTGCAAACAGCTTGTGTGAGCTGGTTGGAGGGCCCATGGGAAGCTGGTGATACAGTCCTATGTCCTGTGTGGCAGGCCTGAAGGGTCTATCTTTAAAACACTGCAGATATTCCCCTGGCCCAGGCCATCCTCACCTCTCATCAGAACTATTACAAGAGCTCCCCGTTCCCTCCTCCACCTTCCCTGCCACTACTCCCACTCCACAGTCAAAAATTGTAGATGAATCCACTCCCCAGCTTGAAAAGCTCCAGCAGCTTCTCTTCACTCTGAAAGAACCATCTCTATCTGCTCTGGCTCATGCCAGCCTCTTCATTCATTCATTCAGCAAAATATCTTCCATGTCTCTCCGAAAACAGCACTATCGAGACTCCAGGAATATAGAACAGAGCAGCCTCCTTCCTGTTCTTGCCTTCGGACCTTGTGTTTGCTGACCCTTGCCCACAGCTCCCTCCCCGATCCCTGTATAACAGACCTCGCCCCATCTGTTCTCTTCTGTTTTCATCAGAATACCCTATAGGTTTGTTAGTTTCTGTCATTTGTCCCCCGAGCTCCTTAAAGTCCTTGGGAACCCACTGGCCCTCCCTCCTGTTCATTGCTGTGCAGCCAGCCCTTGTGACCTTGTGGGCCCTCAGTTTGTATGGCATGTCTTCTGCGCCCAGTGCTGGGAGCTGTGATCACCTGTGTGGATGTGTGTTTCCAGATGACTTTCCAGTTCGTGGGCTGGGTGGGGGATCAGACACTGCCCTATGTGGCCTTTCTTAGACCTCCTTTCCCCTGAGGGTTTGCTAGAGCTAAATCACTTCAGTCATGTCTGACTCTTTGCGACCTCATGGACTGTGACCTGCCAGGCTTCTTGTCCATGGGATTCTCCAGGCAAGAATACTGGAGCGGGCTGCCCTGTCCTCCTCCAGGGGATCTTCCCAACCCAGGGGTCAAAGCCACATCTCTTATATCTCTTGCATTGGCAGGCAGGCTCTTTACCACTAGCGCCAGCTGAGTGTTTACTACAGGATTCCAGCAGGGACTTGCCTTCTTCTGGGAGAAGGGAGCAAGAGAGCACCCAGCTCCCTGATGCTGAGCCCAGGTCTCTTGTCGCCTTCTCTGCCTGCCTGGTCCTCTGTTGGTGCCGGGGCTGAGGATACAAGAGAGTCTGAGCCATGTGAGTCTGCAGGCTGACGGGGCACCCCACTGCAGGTTGTGCAGCTGAAGGCCGTGTTCCCACATGGCGCAGGCTTCGTGCTGGCCTTCGAGTTCATGCTGTCAGATCTGGCTGAGGTGGTGCGCCATACCCAGAGGCCACTGGCCCAGGCGCAGGTCAAGAGCTACTTACAGATGCTACTCAAGGGCGTCGCCTTCTGCCATGCCAACAACATTGTACATCGGGTCAGTACCACCATGGACTGGGGTGGGCCTGTGGATGGCTGGGCTGGGAGTAGGCCAGCCTTTGATAAAGGGCATGGTTTGGGAGGGGACAGAACGGGCAGGGCCTGGGGACAAGTGACTGGAGTTGTGGCCCTGGAGGAGACCAGGTCCTGAGCTCACCCAGGTGGCCAGCCTGCCGAGCCCTCCTGTCCTGAGGTCCACTGGGGGCTTTAGAGGAACTGATGCTTCTTTTGGTGCCCTCAGGACCTGAAACCAGCCAACCTGCTTATCAGTGCCTCAGGCCAGCTCAAGATAGCGGACTTTGGCCTAGCCCGGGTCTTTTCCCCAGATGGCAACCGCCTCTACACGCACCAGGTGGCCACCAGGTAGGGAGGACCAGTTTCCAGGGCAGGATATGGCAAAGGATAGGCCCCCAGCCTTCCTACTGGGGAAGAGATGATTTTGGACAGAGATGTTCTATTCAAACAAGTGCTCCTGGGGCGGGTGTGGGGGTCAGGGTGACCTTCCAGGGCAACTTCCTGACAGACCAGTGACCTACATGTGACCCTCTGCCCTCCTCTCGTAGGTGGTACCGAGCCCCTGAGCTCCTGTATGGTGCCCGCCAGTACGATCAAGGTGTCGACCTCTGGTGAGACTCCTATGGGCTAGACAAGGGGGGATGTGGATAGCTGAGTCACCTCTCCTCCTGGACACTGAGGTCTCTAAGCCATTTGGGGGTTTTCCCTGCTGTGAGCTCTAGTTTGCCTTGGGAGTGTCCCCTCTGGTTAGAGTATCTCTGAGGAGTTTGGAATCAGTGATCCTCCCCATGACAGTTTTGAGCTGGGAGGGGACAAGTGGGATTGGAGTGATTGTCCCTGTAGGAAGCTTCTGGGCTGAGGTTGGGAAGGCAGTCCGAGGCATGGGGCGTCTAAGCTGGTATACAGGGGGTGACACCCCAGGATGTAGTGTCCCTGAGTTATGCAGAGGCCTGGGTCCCTGGGTATGAAGGCCCTGAACCTTTATTTGGAGTTGGATGCATGGCAGCTCACTCTAGTATTCTTGCCTGGAGTATTCCATGAACATAGGGGGGCCTTGTGGGTTACAGGCCATAGGCTCGCGGAGTCGGACATGACTGACTTACCTGGTAGCTCAGTTGGTAAAGAATCTGCCTGCAATGCAGGAGACCCTAGTTTGATTCCTGGGTCAGGAAGATCCGCTGGAGAAGGAATAGGCTACCCACTCCAGTATTCTTGCCTGGAGAATTCCATGGACAGAGGAGCCTGACAGGCTACAGTCCTTGGAATCGCAAAGAATCAGACACAACTGAGTGACTTTCACTTCCTAGAGTTTGAGATCTGGGGGCTGTTTTGGAGGTCTGCCCCAGAATGGGAGGGGGTGGCTGTGTGTCCCAGAGTATGAGTTTCTGAGAAGTTCCCAAAACTATTGGGTTGATGTGTATTTCAGGGTTGAGGCCTGAGACCTATTTGGAGAAGGGGCTGTGCTACGTATTCTAGGCTTGAAGCTTTGGACTGTGTGAAGCTGGGGATCTGTAGGCTACTTTGTGGGTGTCTTGACCACAGGGGGAGGTGTGGGTGCTGGTGTGGGGAAACCTGTGTCCCTGGTGTGAGATCTCTGAGATGTTTGGCTTCTGTACCTGCAGGGCCGTGGGCTGCATCCTGGGGGAGCTGTTGAACGGGTCCCCCCTTTTCCCAGGAGAGAATGACATCGAACAGCTTTGCTGTGTGCTTCGAATCTTGGGCACCCCTAGTCCTCAAGTCTGGCCGGTTTGCAGGGGCCTACCATTTGGAGGGGTGGGGGTGGGTGTCCTCTTTTCCCCCAGCAGCTTGTAACTCGCCTGCCCTGCATCTTCTGTCTTCTGCCTCATGGCCCCCACACCTCCTAGACGCTCCCAGACCTTGGTCCTGGCCCAGCATGGGATCTCCTCCATCCCTGATCTGCTGGAGGAGGAAGGACCAGGGTCCAGCCCCGACCCCTTCCTGCGAATCCCCAGCACACACGCAGCCCATACCAAGCTGGGCATGGAGCAGGCGCCTGAGATGTGTGCATGTTCACTCACATCGTGCTGTGAGCGCATGATGTCATGAGTGATGTGGTGCGAGCAGGGGCAGGTGGATGGGGGCTCTGTGAGTGAGTGGCAGCAGGTGGGTGACAGGAAGCAAGAACTGACTCCTGAGGGGGCTGATGGGGTGGGCGCCAGCCCTAATGAGCCCCCTTCTCCTCCAGGAGATCACTGAGCTGCCTGACTACAACAAGATCTCCTTCAAGGAGCAGGCGCCCGTGCCCCTGGAGGAGGTGCTGCCCGACGCCTCTCCCCAGGCCTTGGACCTGCTAGGGCGGTTCCTCCTCTACCCACCACAGCAGCGCATCTCTGCCTCCCAGGTAGGGAGACACCCATTGTCCTGACCCTCCTTGTTCGTGCCCCTGTGACCTAGCAGGTTGAGGTCCTCAGAACCTGTGATGGGCTGGGAACAGCACCCCCAGAGACAGGGGTCGTGGAGAAGGTGTGCCTCTCCTGAGCAGACCCTGGAGAGGCAGCAGGTGGCTAGGAGTGGCCATATTAAAAGGGCATGCCCACCTCGCTGAAGAGTGCATCTCACTTCTTCACCCCTTCATTCCTTCAAGAAGAATTTACTAGCATCTGGCATGTGCCCAGCATTGTCTTGGGTCCTGATGCCGAGTGAACAGATGTGACTTGTTCCTCTGGGCTCTCCACCCTGTGGTGGGGCAGGGCAGCCAGTCTGTGGGCATCAAGGGGAGGGATGTTGGGACTGACTCTCGCGTCATGCAGGTCTTCTGGAGAAGGGCAGGGGCGGGGTCTATTATCCCGAGAGAAATGATAAGCAGAGGCCTGGAGAGGAGGACCCAGAAGGGGTAGGTTGTGGCTGCAGGTGAGGGAGGAGGGGAGAACCATGGACTGATGGCTCATGGTGTCAGGCCTCTCTGTCACATGTACCTGTCCATCTGGCCTCACGGCAGCCTTACCTCCCTGCCCTTGGAACAAGCAGTGTGTGTTTACATACACCCACTGTGAGTTCCAATGTCAGCAATGCCTTTAGGATGTACTGAAGCCAACCGAGGCTTCCCAGGTAGTGCTAGTGATAAAGAATTTGCCTGCCAGTGCAGGAGACATTAAAAAAAAAAAGATGCAGGTTCGATCCCTGGGTCAGGAAGATCCTCTGGAGAAGCGAATGGTACCTCCAGTATTCTTGCCTGGGAAATCCTAAGGACAGAGGAGCCTGGCGGGCAAAGTGTTGGACGTGACTAAAGCGACTTAGCACACACACACAAAGCCAACCGACCACTTCTCAGCCCTGCGCTGCTGCCTCCAGTCTAAGCGCCTCCTGCCTCCCCGCAAGTCCCCAATTGCCTCCCAGAGTCTGCTTCTCCTCCTGCCCATTCAGTCTCTCCACCCTGCAGAGAGAGGGACCTTGTCCAGGCAGGCTGTCACATCTTCCCCTGCAGGGCTCTCTCCTCAGCCAAAAAGCCCAGGTCCTAGTGGCCCACAGGCATCACACACGTGGGGCCGTCACATCTGTGACCCTGCAGCTCCCTTCCCCTTGCTCACTCCCTGGGACCTCAAGCCTCCTCCAGGTCCTAAGGTCTGTGTACTTCTGTCCCAGAGCCTCACTCATTCAGCTTTCAGATCTCTGCTCAAGTGCTACCTCTTGGGGCCTACCCTCCCGTTCTTCAGGCCTGCAGCTGCCCTAGTTTTCCTTGTCCACGCTCTGACTTTCTCTTTCCCACAGCACCAATCATCTGATGCACTGTTTATCTTACTTTTTCTTGTTTATCCCGCCCTGTGCTGTGCTGTGCTTAGTCGCTCAATCATGTCCAGCCCCTGACTATATGGAAGACTTGAAGGCAGAGCTCTTTGTTCAGTTCACTGCTACATCTCCTGTCTTTGGAGCAGTGCTGAAACTGAACACTCAGAGCTGTTGGGATCATCTTGAATGGAGAATGCGTGAATGAGAAAATTTCTTCCGGGGTATTCATATCCCCCGCTGCTCCCACAGAGGGAAATGAGCTGAACCTGGAAGGCTGCAGTGACCGATTTCCTTTTGCTATCTCTTTCTCACTCCCCTCAGGCCCTCCTGCACCACTACTTCTTCACAGCTCCCCTGCCTGTCCACCCCTCGGAGCTGCCGATCCCCCAGCGCCCAGGGGGACCTGCACCCAAGGCCCACCCAGGACCCCCGCACGTCCATGACTTCCACGTGGACCGGCCTCTCGAGGAGTCACTGTTGAACCCGGAGCTGATTCGGCCTTTCATCCCGGAGGGCTGAGATGCAGGGCCAGGCCCTGTTGGCTTGTCCCCCCAACTTCCTGCCCCTCCCAAGGACAACCCAAGCCACTCTCTGCTCCAGCCTGATTTCAACCACAGTGGCCCTGGTCCTGACCAGATGATGAGGCCATCCAGCCCCAGCAGAGGGCGCCCTCAACCTGTGCTGTCGGCCTCCCACCTGTGTGCTGAAGGAGGCAGTGAGTTCCACTGCTATGCCTGTCATCATCAGGGATTCCACCGGTCAGGGATTGTCCCAGTGGAACCATCTAAGGCAGCACTGAGTTTACCATGTCCTCATGTTGGAAACCCAAGTGAGAAGGAAAGTTTGGTTTGATTTTCTTCTCAGACATTAAACACTAGTTCAACTTTGAGATTTATTATAAAAACCCTGAATAGTTCTACGTGACGTACGCCCCTCTTCCATAGTTCATATAGAAAGAAGTGGCCGAGGTGGCATCATCTCTTGACCCTTGTTTCTCTCTGGTCACTTGGAAAGTGGCCCCATTCATGGCTACTTTAGTCTTGGGGGCTTCCTAGGTTCTTCATGTAACAGAGCTCCTTTTAGAGGTGAGGTGGAAGAAGGCAAGGCCCAGGGGTGGCTCAAGTGGGGGACCCCATAGTGACCCTCTACACCTTAAACTGGTTTACCAGCATCACCCTCAGGGTAAGGGTGAACCTTATCCTCTTCGCTCAGAGATATCTTGCAAATAAGACAGACATTCCTGGAATTCATTTGTTAATTCAGTAAGTATCAAAACAATCTGAACTTGCTTTTGTCTTTCTTATTTAATAATTTGGTAAGCCAACTCTAAAATATATATGTGGAAATGAAAAGGTTAAAAGGAGGGAGAAGCAGAAGAAAAGGAGAAAAGCAATGAAAGGATTTACCGTATCAGATACATACCAAGACATATCATAGGGCTATAGTAAATAAGACAGTGTACTATTTGTTCATGGACAGATTAAAAACAGACGAGAGAAACTTACTAGCAGTTTTTTATTCAAAATATACATTTTGTGCTCATATGTATAAACTTCTGCAAGCACTGAGGTTACAGAGGTGACTAACTGCCCTCTAGGCTCTTTGAGGGTAAAGCACAGTAAACTCAGTTGTTGCTTGCAAGGATGAGTTTAAGTGTCTCATGTGACTTTAAAGGTATTTTAAGGATCTGGCTTCTGCGTGTTTGTCCAGCCACATCTGAAGACTAAGTAAGCTTCAGTCTAGCTCAATTTCTGGTATCTCTCACCTCCATATAAATGTGGGTCTAGACCCAAACCCTGATCACTGATACTCAGCCAGTTCTGCTCACAAAGACTCTATAAACCTTACCCCCACCCCCGACACAGACCCTAGCCTTCACCTTGAGCCTTAAATTTAACCTGACTCTATTACCCTGACCCTGGCACATACCCTCACTCTCACCTTCACTCAGTTCTTCAGCAGCCCCTTCCCCACCCACCCCCCACCCCCGGCCACTGGCCTGGCTTTGATCTTGCATTGACTCTGACCCTCATTCCAAACTCTGACCTCATTTGACCTAAAATTTAACCTTGTCCTTGAACTTGGCTCTCATTTTTACCTTAACCATGACTATCTAATTGATATTTATCTTACTTTGTTTCTCATGTTGACCCTGGGATTGAACTCAGGTCTCCTGCATTGCAGGCAGATACTTTACTGTCTGAGCACTGTACTCAAGCTGAAACTGAAACTAGTCTGCACCCCAAACCTGATCATGACTTTGGTTCTGACATTCATCTTGCCATGGACTCACACTTGGCTGACACCACTGACACCCTAATCCCATCATGACCTTGAACTTGACCTGGACCTTAACCCTGAAATTGAACTTCAGGGTGATATAGCCCTTCATGATTATGATGACTCTGATCCTCAGTCTAATCATCACCTCCATCTTGACCTATCCTCACGTTGAAACTTAAGCCTGATTTTGACTACAAGCCAAACTCTGACACTCTGTGGTAAGCAGACTAATGTTACCCTAAAAATGCCCATGTCCTAAGCTATGAATATGCTGTTTTACACACAGAAGGGATTTTGCAAATGTAATTAAAGGAATGAGATGTAAAGAGTGTCCTGGATTATGCAGATTGGGCCAATGTAATTGGGGGAGGGAAGGGAGAGTTGGAGGAGAACTTAATTCCTGCCAGCAGGAGTAGAAATGGAACCCCACCTTGACTTAATTGACCTTGACTTTCATAATGTCATGCTCACCCTGACACTGACATTATCCTCACATTGATCTTGACCCTGAAACCAACACTGATTCTAATTCTGAACATCAACCTCACCCTCAACTTGACCCTGAATCCTACTCAGAACTGGACATGCACTGTCAACCTGAACCCAACTTTTACTTTCATCCCCAAAATACCATCTTTCTTATCCTGACATTCATCCTCTCACTGACCCTCTGCAATGGAGGCACAACTTGATCTTGACTGTCACACTGATCTCAAACTTGAACTGGATCTTGAAACTAACCCTGGATCTAAAATTTCCTTCACACTGATCTTGTCCTTGAACCTGATTCCAATGACATGACCTTGACCTTTTTGTGATCTTAACCCTTAACCTGACATAGAATTTTACCTTGAACTGGACAGTCACCCTATTTCTGATCTTCATGAATCTGTCCTTGATCTTACCCTCATCCTGACTGTGACCCTAACTGCTCTGACACTGAGCTAGATCATGATCCTCACCCTTACACTAACTCTGATCTTTGATATGGTCATGACAAGTCCAGAGTGAGGTCCGGGGTCAGGTCCAAGGCAGGGGTCATGACAAAGGAGACACTAGGTGAGGGCCAGTGCCAGGGTAAGGGGGAGGCTGGGGGTCTCTGTGGAGGTGACTGTGAAGGTGAGAGTCATGGCTAGGGCAAAATTCGGGGTGAAGGAATGTTAGGGTGTGTCAGGGTCAGGTGAGGGTAAGAATAGGGGTGGGGTAGATGTCAGATGCTAATGAGGTCAAGGGCAATGATTAGGGTGAGGCTGAAGAAAAGGGACAAGGTCTGGATACGGGCCAGCACCAGGGCAAGGGCTCAGGAGGTACTTGGTGCAGGGGCGCCACAAGTTCCAGTGTAAGGGTCAGTGCAAGGGCGAAGGTCAGAACGAAGATGAATGTCCGTATAAGGGGGTGAGCGAGGTTCTGGGCTACTGTCAGGACAAGAGCAAGTGCCAAGGGGAAGCTCAAAAGCCAGCTGAAGACTAACAGAAGCGGAGCCGGCGTGCTATTACTGGAAGGAGTAACAGCACCGCGGCTGGCCAAGAATTATGCCAGCCGGCCGGAAGCCGGCGGGTTGGGCGGGGCGCGGCCTGCGGAAAGAGGTTCAGCTTGAGGGGTGGGGCTCGGCCTACGGCGGCGGGGCTCGGCCTCGGGGGCGGGGCTCGGCCTACGGGGGCGGAAGCGCAGCGAAGGCGTGGCAAAGCCCCGGCGTCCTGGGCGGCGGGCGCCATGGAACCGCGTTTGGGGTTGCATGAACTGTTGCATATCTTTTCCTTCTTGGAGGCTCGCGACCTGCTCTGCGCCGCCCAAGTGGACAAGGTAGTGCGTCCTGTCCCAGGTGGGAGGCAGGGCTGGGTTCATGGTCATGGGTGTGTCCACGGTTGGTCCGTCCCCTCTAGGCCTCAGTTTCCCAAATCTGGGAGGGGGCGTGCGGCGGCCCTGAATCTGCCCGGGATCAGCAGAGGACGCTCGTGGCCCCCGGGGTGGTGACTTCCTCAGCGTTTGAAGGGGTCGCTTAGAAAGCCTCTTACTCCTCCGTCCCTCCATCTGTCTATAGTGTGTCCAGAGCTCCTGTTGGTTTGACATGCTCTGGGTACCTGTGAACAGAATTCACCCCAAGATTGACTTAGAAATCCCTCCTCTTCTGGAATGTTCTGAAAGTTCCCTTCTGGGGCCTGCCCGGAAATCCTTGCTCTCCCAGTGAGTGGCACCTCCTGCAGGCTCGGGCTACCCCTTGTCAGCCAGTCGAACTCATACTGGCTGTGAAGCCTAAGTGCCTGTTGAATGTGGTAGTCTGGTCTGCGCTTCTGCACATGTTACAGGTATTGTGAGTGCTTTCTCTTCTGTGTGCTCCCTCAGCATAGCTGTAACTAAATGATCGTACAGTGTTGTGTATTTGTTAAATATCTGCTCCTCACCCCCCACCCCCACTAGACTCATTTCTAAGAGCGGGGAATTTGTTTCTTGCATCACTGTGTATAAAATCACTGTATAATCATTGTGTGTATACACTCAATGTGAGGTGAGGTGAGGTGAAGTCGCTCAGTCATATCCGACTCTTTGCGACCCCGTGGACTGTAACCTACTAGGCTTCTCCGTTCATGGGATTCTCCAGGCAAGAATACTGGAGTGGATTGCCATTTTCTTCTCCAGGGGATCTTCCGGCCCAGGGGTTGAATCCGGGTCTCCCGCATTGGAGGCAGACGCTTTAACCTCTGAGCCACCAGGGAAGACTACACTCAGTATATGGCTTGATATTTAATTGTTCAGTTACGCGAAGTCCTGTCCCACTCTTTGCGACCCCGTGGACTACAACACGCCAGGCCTCTCTGTTGCTTACCATCTCCCAGAGTTTGCCTAAATTCATGTCCATTGAATCGGTGATGCCATTCAACCATCTCAACCCCCTTGATATTTAGGGTCCTCAGTAAATGTTTGTTGAGTGAAAGAATTTCTTCACTTTTAAAAATACATTATCGTATCGCTTTACAAAAGGTAAACAGACCTTTACCTGCTTTGTGTAATTATAATTTAAATGTGTAGAGTAAAATCCTGGGTTGTTATCCCCAGTTGTACCCGTAAGGTATTAGGGTGTCTTTTTGGTGCTCCAAAATTACTGCAGATGGTGACTGCAGCCATGAAATTAAAAGACCCTTACTCCTTGGAAGAAAAGTTATGACCAACCTAGACAGTATATTCAAAAGCAGAGACATTACTTTGCCAACAGAGGTCTGTCTAGTCAAGGCTGTGGTTTTTCCAGTGGTCATGTGTGGATGTGAGAGTTGGACTGTGAAGAAAGCTGAGCGCCGAAGAATTGATGCTTTTGAACTGTGGTGTTGGAGAAGACTCTTGAGAGTCCCTTGGACTGCAAGAAGATCCAACCAGTCCATTCTGAAGGAGATCAGCCCTGGGATTTCTTTGGAAGGAATGATGCTGAAGCTGAAACTCCAGTACTTTGGCCACCTCATGCGAAGAGTTGACTCATTGGAAAAGACTCTGATGCTGGGAGGGATTGGGGGCAGGAGGAGAAGGGGACGATAGAGGATAAGATGGCTGGATGGCATCACTGACTCAATGGACACGAGTCTGAACTCCGGGAGTTGGTGATGGACAGGGAGGCCTGGTGTGCTGCGGTTCATGGGGTCGCAAAGAGTCGGACACGACTGAGCAACTGAACTGAACTGAGGTGGCGCTAGTGGTAAAGAACCCACCTAACAGTGCAAGTGACTACTTGGTCGGGGACGTAGGTTTCATCCCTGGGTCAGGAAGATCCCCTGGAGGAGGAAATGGCAACCCACTCCAGTATTCTTGTGGGGAGAATCCCATGGAGGAAGGAGCCTAGTGGGCTATGGTCCATGGGGTCACAAAGAGTCAGACACAACTGAAGCGACTTAGCATGCATGCACACCAGTAAGGAAAATGAGTATCAGGTAGTGAGTGCGTTGGCTGAGGTCACCCAGGTAGTCCCCCAACAGATTTAGAAAGGGAGGTGCCCTTTACCCTTTGATAGTAGCAGATTCTCTAGGTTCCGGTTCCCCTGTTAGTTAAAATGAGGTC
Source organism: Ovis canadensis (assembly GCF_042477335.2). Taxonomy (NCBI): domain Eukaryota; kingdom Metazoa; phylum Chordata; class Mammalia; order Artiodactyla; family Bovidae; genus Ovis; species Ovis canadensis. The sequence goes on along the minus strand of NC_091246.1, from coordinate 22,957,448 downwards.
AGTAAACCCTGCCTCACAGTGTCATCATGAAGGTCAGGTTCTAACAGAGAGATTCTCAGAAGACTTGAAAGTGAAAATGTTAGTCGCTCAGTTGTGTCTACTCTTCTGCGACCTTATGGACTGTAGCCTGCCGGACTCCTCTGTCCATGGAATTCTCCAGGCAAGGATACTGGAGTGGATAGCCATTCCCTTCTCCAGGGAATCTTCCTGACCCAGGGATCAGACCCAGGGATCAAACCCAGGTCTCCTGCATTGCAGGTAGATTTTTTACCATCTGAGCCACCAGGGAAGCCCAAAGGTGGGTAGCATCTATTTTGTAGGTTCCATTACATTTTATAATTATTAAGGATTATAAGTATTAGGGAAATAAGATCTCAGTTGGGTTTTGAACTGGGAACTGTGTAAAAGGAAAATGGATAATCTTGCCAGGTTTGATCTTTGCAAAATATCAACTTTACATTCCTTCCAGCCAAAAATTCCTTTTTTTTTTTTTTAAATTTGTCTATACTGGTTCTCAGTTGTCACACACAGAATCTTCAGTTTTCACTGCAGCATGCGGGATCTAGTTCCCTCCCTGATTAGGGATCAAACCCAGGCTCCTGCATTGGCAGTACAGTGTCTTAGCACCTGGACTACCAGGGAAGTCTCCAAAAAGACTTCTTAAGGGCTGAAATATTTTGAACTTGGATGAGTGAGGGCTGCAGAAGTAGGAGCCTGGGCTCAGACAGGATGGTTGTTACTTCTACCAGGGCCTGGTAAGCCACATATCTGGATGGGAGCCTCAGTAGGTCTGGGCCACAGAAAGCTCCCGAGTGGGTTCCATGAGGATGGGTAGGCCCCTGAATCCAGGGTGGCCCAGCTAGAGAGGCCAAGAGGTTCCAGGATGCAGGTGTGGCCTGAGGGAGAGGGAGGCACGGCACTCTGATCCTGTCCCAGGGCCGCCTGAGCCTCTTCCAGACATTTCTGCAGAGAGCAGTTTGTGGGAATAGGGCTTATGTACCCTCCCCAGATAGGAGTTCCGTTCTGCCGCCTTGACATCTCTGGGCCATCTTTAGCCAGGGCCTGAATTTACTCCATTGCAGCAGGCTTCTTATGGGCCCTGCTGCTCTGCCTTCTTCAGTTCTTCCTTCTGCTAGCATCTAGTGACCTTCCTGAAACACAGTTTGGCTTGTCGCTCTGCCGTTTACAATTCTCAAGTGACGGCTCACTGTTTTTGCCCTTCCAAGAGTTGGTTTAAGCCTGTCTCCAGCTCCTTTCTCTGTGTTCTGATGAAGGCAACCTGCTCATCATCTTTTTCACACTTGTGAATCTCTGCCGAGGTGGATGTCTCTCCCTGAAATCGCTTCAGGCATTTTCTTAGAGGACAGCCACTCATCCTCAGGGTTTGATCCATCATTTCTTCTGAACCTCTTGGCCCCAGTTGAGTTGGTCGTTCTTTCCTTCCTCGTTCGTTGTTTGGTGGGTTTTATTTGATTGTCTGAATATGTCACCTCAGGGTGAGTGTTCTTGAATGCCAGCACTGGATCTCATTCAGCGCTCTGTTGCCTCCACAGGGCCTGGCAGGCTATGCCCTGATTGCTTGCTGACTGAACAGATGACTGTCTTCTCTCCCCTCCTCTTTTAGGTCTGGAATGAGGCTTCAAGGACCAAGGAACTGTGGAGGTGAGTGAAGGAAAAACCAGGCCACTCAGGAGAGAGTGTGCCTTGAAGGAGAGAGGGGTGGCCCTTTTCAGCACTCGCTGCATTTCTGTTAAGGAGACAGGAACAAACAATCCACAGCCCCTACCAGCAGGAAACTCCTCCCTACTTGGAGAATAAGACTTTTCTTTAATAGTGAAGTGAAGCTCGCTCAGTCGTGTCCAACTCTCTGTGACCCCATGGACTGTAGCCTACCATGCTCCTCCGTCCATGGGATTCTCCAGGCAAGAATACTGGAGTGGGTTGCCATTTCCTTCTCCAGGAGATCTTCCCAATCCAGGGATCGAACCCAGGTCTCCCGCATTGCAGGCAGATGCTTTACCATCTGAGCCACCAGGGAAGCTCATATAATATATAATAGTATATTGAAATAAAAGAGACTTTATTAATCAAGTGGAGGTTAATCTTAGAGGTGGGGGTATCAAACTCAGGGGCAGATGTGTATAGCAGATTGAATGCAGCTGGCTGATAGACAAATTGATGGACAGATAAGCCATTTTGATTTCATCTTTGCTGTAACAGCATTGTTCAAATGGGTATATCTTTCCTTTTCTCCTTTGCTTTTCACGTCTCTTCTTTTCACAGCTATTTGTAAGGCCTCCTCAGACAGCCATTTTGCTTTTTTGCATTTCTTTTTCTTGGGGATGGTCTTGATTCCTGTCTCCTGTACAATGTCATGAACTTCTCTCCATAATTCATCAGGCATCATCAGGCACTCTGTCTATCAGATCTAGTCCTTTAAATTTATGTCTCATTTCTACTGTATGGTCATAAGGGATTTGATTTAGGTCATACCTGAATGGTCTAGTGGTTTTCCCTACTTTCTTCAATTTAAGTCTGAATTTGGCAATAAGGAATTCATGATCTGAACCACAGTCAGCTCCTGGTCTTGTTTTTGCTGACTGTATAGAGCTTCTCAATCTTTGCCTGCAAAGAATATAATCCATCTGATTTCGATGTTGACCATCTGGTGATGTCCATGTGTAGAGTCTTCTCTTGTGGTGTTGGAAGAGGGTGTTTGCTATGACCAGTGCGTTCTCTTGGCAAAACTCTATTAGCCTTTGCCCTGCTTCATTCTGTACTCTGAGGCCAGAATTGTGTTTGGTTTATTCTGTGTGGATCACAATAAACTGTGGAAAATTCTGAAAGAGATGGGAATACAAGACCACCTGACCTGCCTCTTGAGAAACCTGTCTGCAGGTTAGGAAGCAACAGTTAGAACTGGACATGGAAAAACAGACTGGTTCCAAATTGAAAAAGGAGTACAGCAAGGCTGTATATTGTCACCCTGCTATTTAACTTATATGCAGAGTACATCATGAGAAACGCTGGGCTGGAAGAAGTACAAGCTGGAATCAAGATTGCCGGGAGAAATATCAATAACCTCAGATATGCAGATGACACCACCCTTATGGCAGAAGTGAAGAACTGAGGAGCCTCTTGATAAAAGTGAAAGAGGAGAGTGAAAAAGTTGGCTTAAAACTCAACATTCAGAAAACTAAGATCATGGCATCCGGTCCCATCAATTCATGGGAAATAGATGGGGAAACTGTTGAAACAGTGTCAGACTTTATTTTGGAGGGCTCCAAAATCGCTGCAGATGGTGACTGCAGCCATGAAATTAAAAGACGCTTGCTCCTTGGAAAAAAAGTTATGACCAACCTAGACAGTATGCTAAAAAGCAGAGACATTACTTTGCCAACAAAGGTCTGTCTAGTCAAAGCTATGGTTTTTCCAGTAGTCATGTATGGATGTGAGAGTTGGACTGTAAAGAAAGCTGAGTGCCGAGAAATTGATGCTTTTGCACTGTGGTGTTGGAGAAGACTCTTGAGAGTCCCTTAGACTGCAAGGAGATCCAACTAGTCCATCCTAAAGGAAATCAGTCCTGAATATTCATTGGAAGGACTGATGCTGAAGCTGAAACTCTAATACTTTGGCCATCTGACACGAAGAATTGACTCATTTGAAAAGACCCTGATGCTGGGAAAGATTGAAGGTAGGAGGAGAACGGAATGACAGAGGATGAGATGGTTGGATGGCATCACCGACTCAATGAACTTGAGTTTGGGTAAACTCCAGGAGTTGGTGATGGACAGGGAGGCCTGGTGTGCTGCAGCCCATGGGGTCACAAAGAGTCAGACACCATTGAGCGACTGAACTGAACTGAACTTGTAGTACAGTGCTCACGATTGAAATGGGTAGAATGCCAACCCTAAACCCTAGTATTTGTTTTCATTTTTACTGATAAGCTGGGGTAGAAATTTCCCTTTGAGTAGGGCAAGTAAGTATATTTCTTGCAGCAATTCTAACCCCCACATGTGTGTCGTGTGTCACCATATTGTGTGCACCTCCAGGTTCCTGAAGCAGATTGTTCAGCTTGCCAAGTCACAGATGGGTTTCTGGTTGATTATTATTTTTTAGTATCTGGTGTTAACTCTTTTTAGCATAAAGTCATTGCTTAAGATTGTACCTGTGTTCATATAAAAACACTGGGTTTCTGTTTCTGGGACAACACATGCCAGAAGCTTTGTCACATGTACATATCATTTCTGACGCTGTTCCTGTGTAGGTACCAGAGCCCAAAATTCCTCAGGCCCAGTGAAATTCTTATGGACACAGTCAATGAACGTGATTAACTGATCATGTGTTTTTAATATGTACTCTAATTCTAATTTAAAATACTTCATGTTACTTCTTTAAAATGCTTCATGATCTTTTTTGCCCCTTTGACTTTTTAATTAAATTGTGCCATTTCTTTAACACACTAAGCATTAGTTTTTTGGTTAAAAGTAAAACTGCAAACATTTCCTTTTGTTTAAGGTACGTAATTTCTGTTGTGTACATTAGATTGTTTTGCTATCAGTTGGTATCTGAAAGGTTTTGATGCCCAGGGTTTTGATTTTTTCACTTGATACATCTTTGTATTTCAGAGATGTATATACTTTACCCGTACCCATACTTCAACCGTATTGACAGTGTGCCCTTTTTTAGTCAGATCATTTGGTTTTATTTCTTCTGAATATTCATCATGGTTCCTACTTACGGTTTGATGTATAATGGCCTTAAAGATGTAGAAACAGGCTTCACTTCCACAAAGAAACATGCTTTCTCCCTTTTTTTCTTAAAACTACATTGTCTTCTTGGTCTAGTTTTTATTTTCAAACTGTTTAAGTTGACATATGTGTACAAGAAATTCCCCTTTGTGCTTATTTCACCTAAATGAAAATCAGCAACATGAGAGTAATGATGTGAGGCAGCTGACATTCAGCTGCTTAGTCCAGGAGATGACACAGATGGTGAAAGCTCTGGCGGAGCTGATTCTTTTTTTTGTTGGTGCCATTCAGCTTGCGGGATCCTCGTTCCCCACCCAGAGACTGAACTAAGGTCCTCAGCAGTGAAAGTGCAGAGCCCTAACCACTGGACTGCCAGGGAGTTTCCTGAAAGCCCATTCTTGTCTGAAGGGAACAGTTTTCTGTGGCCCCAGACAAGTTTTACCAGGTGGTAATTTGATTTCAGTATAGCTAAATCATCATCTTTTACCTGATTTGTGTGTGAAATTTGATTTTTAAGTGTGTGCAACTACTTCATGTAGGCCAGTCCTATGCAAAGGGATTCCCTAGTGGCTGAGATAGTAAAGAGTCTGCCTGCAATGCAGAAGACCCAGGTTCGATCCCTGGGTTGGGAAGATCCCTTGGAGAAGGAAATGGCAACCGACTCCAGTACTCTTGCTTGGAAAATCTTGCAGACAAAGGAGCCTGGCAGTCCATGGGGTTACAAAGAATTGGACATGACTGAGTGACTTCACTTTTGCTTTCAGTCCTAAGCAGACCAAACAAGGTAATCTGGATACCCATTCTGCCCACAGGCTGTAAGTATGCTACTTCTGGTAGAATAAGCAGAGTTTCAGTGAGTATAGGAAAACCTGCATCCCACCTCAGCACTGAATCCCTCAAAGGAGATTGAGGCCTACATAGACAAATCGAGTTGTCCAGGCTAATGTTAATAGATGCTGAAACTGGGAATTGAAACTAGGCCTACTGATGCCAAAACACTTTCAAATGACTCCTCTTCTGTCTGGGACTGGGGCCTGTGTTTCAGGCAGCTGTGTCTGAGACGCTGGTCCTCCTGTAAAGCCTCCCAGATGACCCTGGGCACACAGACATGGAAACAGTACTATCTCCGCCGATCTGAGCTCGAGTTCCGAATGGCATCTGGGCGGCCAGAGGACTTTACCTGCAGAGCCCTTGCTGGGCACAAAGGTATGGGGTGGCATAGTTGTAACTCTGTACATTTCCACGGCTTCCCTGTCATGTCTCCAGGGATTTGGTCTTTCAGCCAGTTAGTTGGAAAGTACCACTTAATGAGGATATGGACTTGCTGGTTTGTATACTTGTTCTATATAATTTGATCCTCACAGAGATCATTATATCTGTTTCAGAGTAGAAAGAAACTAACGTAAGGAAGTTGTTCACAGTTACATGACCAGTGGGATGATAGGCAGTCCTGGGCATGATACCCGGGTTGTAAGTCTGAAGCCCAAACTCTGTCTGTCTGCCGCTGTGCCCTGAATCAGCACTGCTTCTGAGAGAGAGAGAGGGATGACTGTCCCACCTACCAAGCTGAGTGTTCGTATCCTGAGCACCCATATGTGTGCTCAAGGCAAGTCTGTGTTCTCTTTCAGGAGAGATAGATGATCTGGCCTACATCTCAACCAGCGAGTACCGGTTTGATGGTCAGGACAAGTCCGTGGTGTGCACCGTGTCCTCAGATGGCACCGTGCGTGCCTGGGATCTGCATGAGGTGAGCTGCCTGGGAGGGGGCCAGGATGAGTGCTACGGATTCTGCTGTGTCCTCAGTCTTGCAGCCCTTTGCCTTTATTCTCTTTAACCATCACAGTCAACTTGTGAGGTGTGGGAGTCCCATTGTACAGTGAAAAGCGTGAGCTGTAGGAGGCTCAGTCACTGTGCCAGGTCACTCTTCAAGCTTGAGTCTGATTGATCACAGATGCCGTTAACTGTCTGCTGCCCTACCTCAGGGAGATGGGCATTTTTACCGTGCCTGATGGAGGCTGTTCATGCAAGGGGATGGCAGCTGGCTTGCCCAGTTTTGTGATGTCCACATTGGAGCTGATGCTGGCCTCTGGGTGATTTTGCCCAGATGATGCAACTTTTACTCACCCATTTGCAAACTAAGTGTTAACATCTTCAATAACTATTAGTAATTTCAGACTTGGTTGGCACTTACAGTTAAAAAGTTTCCCTATCCATTTTCTCATTTGATTCCCACAGTAGCCAATATTCTTCACAGTATCCATTATTATTATCATCCTAATTTTATACAGGTTTAGACTGAGACAGAGAGGAAAAGCATCTGAGTTGAACCACATTGTCACTTGCAGATCCAGGGCTTCTGCCTAGGCCCATGGATCTTTTCCTGGAAAACTAGATAACTTGTGTTTTCAAACACCCTAGACAAGGAGAGGTCCCTCTAGAGCCTTGCATTATTAAGTAGACAGACTTGGTGAGGTGGTTGCTCATCTTGTGCTATTGTTCGGGTTTGCTGGACATGACAGTTTCCTTCCACGTGAACTTAGTGCAGAGTGAGCAGAGGGCGAGCTCCTGAGTAGGGCACCAGGAAGCCCTACCTAACCTGCAGATTGCCCCCATGAACAGGGCATGGTGGTCAGAGACCTGACTGTGATCTGTGGGCTTGACTTCTCAGTCCGTGTGGTAGCTGCATTCTCGAGCCCCTGTGCCTGCCTTGGGGGTTGCTTCTCTGCCCAGACTTCATGGTAGAAGCCGTGAGAGAGAATGGTGTGAACCGTGTTAGGCGATGGGGGTGCGTGGCTGCCAGTGAGTGAGTGAGTCCGAAAGCCCTAGCTGGGCTCCAGCCCAGGATTCAACAGATGCCAGATGACAAACCAGGCCATCTGAGGGACTCTAGAAACTGGGATAGGAACTCAGAAAGGGAGGAAGGTTGGGGGCACTGGATGGGAGCAGTGAGAGGGCAAAGGAGCAGAGCAGTTTGGGAATGAGTTTTGGGTAGTTCTAATTTACTTTGATTTTCATAAAACACTATCAACACTTTTATATGAAAAGGAAAATGGGACTAATCGATAATTCATAAGAAGTAAAAAAAATTGCCCTTCCTTCTACTTTTCTAAGGTTATATTTCCAGAGGTAACCACTTTTTTTATTCATTTCTGATCTTATTAAATTTTATATTTTATTAATGGATTCTGTTTCTTGGTCTGTATACTTTAGAGAGTATCTGCTTTCCAGAAACATTTTTAACTACTAGGAACCCTTTCATATTTGATTATAATTATTATTTTTGTTTAAAGGATACAGTTATTTGCATCATATATCTTTCCTCCATAGTTTTTCAGTTGTTTATCATGGATTTTTCTCTTCCATGTGCTTTATTTTCCTCATATATATGCCATGATGTTTGACATAATTCCACGTGAAGGTCTCTGGTGACCATGGGTGCATGTAGCTGGTTTCTGTCTCATTGCAGTTGTGTTGCCCTGAAAGAGACCTGCCTCAGGCTGTGGACATGAGACCTTGCAGGTTTAGTAGGTTAGGGATCTTGGGCAGGAATGAGACCCAAAGGCTGGGAGGATCCATAGTTGCCAAAACAAAAAGATCTTGACTTGAAAGAGCTTTGGTGCAGGGGTCAAAGACCTTTCTGTAAGACCTTTTCTTTCTCTGGTCAACAGACCAGAGAGCAAATATTTCAAGCATGGTAAACCATGTGATTCTGCAACAACTTAACTGTGGCTGTAATGCAAAAGCAGCCGTAGATAACAGGTAAACAAAAGGGGGTGGCTGTGTTCCAGCATAACTATGGACACTCAAATGTGAGTTTCGTGTTGTTTTCAAGTGTCATGAAATGCTCTTTGTTTTTTTCCTTTAACTAAAATTCAAAACTGGGCAGTAGGCTGGGTTTGGGTACAGGCCGTGGTTGAACTCTACTGTGGTCTGTTTATTATAGGGCTAGACCACTGCATCCATTCTCCCTGCTTCCCTATCTTAATCCCTCTTGTGAGCACATCTCCAGTCTTACTTTATTTTTAAAAAGCTCAGTCATTTGGTTGGAGTCATGCAATATGTAGCCTGTTTCCATGCTCTCTTCCCCTGGCCGCTGCTTTCGATTCTGACATGAGAAGGGAAGTTTCACTGCTGCTTTGCCTACTTCCATACCACTGGCCATTGGGGAGTAACGTGTGGTCTCCGAGATCTACTTGACATGAGCCCGTCACTGGTGCAGAGCTTCTACTAGTGATGGTCTTGTTAGCTGTTCCAGCAGCAGAAATCAGCTATTGATATGTTGATGTGAGGGGGAAGAAAGAAGAGAGAGGAAGAATACTGGGATATCATAACTGGGAAAAGATTGTGCTAACAAGATAACACCTGATACAAAAAGGACCATAATAACTACAAATTGGAAGGAAAAAAAAAAAAAACACTTCGTCACAGCTCTGGAAAACTCTGAAACAATGGCTAGAGGATTGGTTCTCTGATGCCCTTTGTTAATGTGCCATGGGCCTGCTCTTTACCTCACTCTTCTAGCTTTCAGAATCCTGGGGGGAGAGACTGGGGAGCTGGGAGTCCGCCCATCTGAGAGCAGTTGTCCTCTGTGCTAATGGCCGTGACAGGGCGTGGACCTTGGCCAGGCCAGGCCCGTGGTAGCACCACTGGGCACCCTGATGGGAACGGCGTGTCCCAAGCAGGGCAGCTGCAGTTATTCAACAGAAACTGCATCCATGAGCCTAAATTAGTTTATCTGTAAACTTGGGCTTCCTGGGGACCAGGTGGGATGCTCTGTGTGGAAGTTCTCTGTATGCAGCCCTCTGGAACTCAGGTCCTGAGTACAGCTCCAGTCCAGGGCAGGGTGGAGGGTGGTGTTGGTCCTGCCTCCCTGCCCAGCCTTCCTCAGTTAAGCCATAGTTGACCACTGGTAGTGCTTCAGACATCCCAGTGTGCACCGCAGACCCCACCTTCAGTCCTCCTGGCCATGGCTCTAGCCCCAGGCACTCGCCGCACCCACGCTCAGCCACTGCTCTCCTCTAGGACAAATGTGTCCTTTGTGGTAGAACATCACTTTTTTTTTTTTAATAAATATATTATTTATTTAGTTTATGGCTGTGCTGGGTCTTCATTGCTGCATGATCTTCTCTTGTTGCCAGGCAGGCTCTAAGGGTGCACAGGCTTCAGAAGTTGGGGCACGCGAGCTTAGTTTCCCTACAGCATGTGGAATCTTCCTGGACCAGGAATCAAACCCATCTCCTCTGCATTGGCAGGCAGATTCTTAACCACTGGGCCACCAGGGAAGTCCAGGGGAACATTGCTTTTGTGTTGTATCCCATATCGTGCTGTGCATCCTGTGAGGATGGGGATCACACCCCTCATCCTGCATGTCCCCAGTGTGCCCTGGGTGATGGCTGAATGAATGAAACCAGTAAGTGTTGAGGAAATAATGAGCCCTGTGTGAGTTGTTATATTCATTTTGTTGTTGCACAGGGCATGGAGCTCTGGTCGAGCCCTGTACAGTCTGCTGCTCTGGTGAATCTGGTGACCTACCCTCGACTGCAGCTGGTTGTTACTGTGGACGAGCGGGGACTGATCAAAGTATGGGAAGCAGAGAATGGGTGTGAGCAAGCCGCCTTCTTGCTGCCCATGTATTCATCCACATTGGAGGCCTGTGACATTCCAGAGGGTCCCCTCTTGCTGGTGAGTAACCTGGCTCCTAGGAGCCTCTCCTGTTTTCCAGCATCTGTGGGCCTGGCACCAGACCACCGTGTCAGGTGGCACCTCAAGCCAGGCCCTCCGTGTGGCAGACCAAGTTATTCTGCTGAGTCCCCCCTGCGCCTCCTTGCCTGCCGTGTGGAGGGCAGACTCCACATGCCCCTTCAGTTCTAACATGCCGCAGCCTGCTCCCTGGACCTGTCTCTGCAGCCTCTCACCCTCTCCCAGTGAGGTCCAGCCCCCTGGGCTGCCGGTGCTTTCTTGTCCACATGCCCCTGCTTTCCTGTCTCCTGGTCCTGCTCATAGTCTTTCTTTCCCTTCTGGTTACTTCTCACTACTGCATTCTCACCCTTCTTTCCCCCTTTCAAGTCTCAGCAAGGGCCCAAAACAAAGGAAAACTGAGGCATGTTCAACAGAATGCAAGCATTTGCCTGAGATGATGAAGGCCTTCTGTTGCCAGGACATTTGGTTTGGAGGTGATTCTTGAGTATTGCGAGGGAGCATTTGACCAGAGAGAAAGGGTGAAAGTGGGTATAAGTTGGCAGGTCGAGGATGTGGCTCTCACCTGGCAGCAGTATCCTCCTCCTGGAGGGAAGGAGGTCTTGGAGAGTGTGGACAAGCTGGCCTCCCAAATACCAAGATGAGGACACCCCCAGGAACAGTTTCTTATGTAAACAAGACTAATTCTGTAAAGGAACTAAGCTCATGAACAAAAACAGTAAGACCTGATGAAACATATTTCATATAAATAACTCTGTAGTTGTTTAAAGGAGACTTTGGAATAAGTGTAATTAATACCTCCAGAGCAATTTGAGAATATATTGTAGAGAGGAAGAGGAAGCCACTGTAGTTTTCTCCGGGGAATGAGAGACCACATGATTCACACTTCATTGTCGGTGAAGGACAGTTAGGAAAGTTAGAATATATATCAAATCAGAGAGCTAAAAATAGCAAACAGTTTCTAGGCCAAGATTCAGAAGATGGCAGAAAGCAAAGTGCTGAGCCTAACATTGGGGCTGCTTTTGTTCTGGAGATGTTTACTCCAAGGCCAAGGAGCTAAGCAGGGAGATAGCCAAGTAGATAAAGGTTGGAGTGCAGGGCCATGAAGGGTTGGAGCCCTGTGAATCCTCTTACATTGGATGTGTTATCGAATGTTGGAATGTGAGAGTTGTGGGGGAGGGTCTGAAAATAAACAGTCCCTGCAATGGCTGCAGCTGCCCAGTTACCTGGTGGTAGTAAATGAAAATCCTTTCTAGAGAAAGATAAGACTCCCCATGCCTCTCTTTTCAAGTACAGTGTTTAGCACTCCCTTAGAGATAAATAGGACTTCCCTGGTGGCTCAGACTGTAAAGCATCTGTCTACAATGTGGAAGACCTGAGTTTGATCCCTGAGTCGGGAAGATCTGCTAGAGAAGGAAATGGCAATCCACTCCAGTACTATTGCCTAGAAAATCCCATGGACAGAGGAGCCTGGTAGGCTAAAGTCCATGGGGTCACAAAGAGTCGGACACTGAGCAACTTCACTTCACTTAGAGATAAGTAGTGATAAGATAACATGACCTACCAAGGCAATCTACAGATTCAGTGCAGTCCTTACCAAACTACCAATGGTGTATATTCTTGGGCTTCCTTTGTGGCTCAGCTGGTAAAGAATCCACCTGCAGTGTGGGAGACCTGGGTTCAATCCCTGGGTTGGGAAGATCCCCTGGAGAAGGGAAAGGCTACCCACTCCAGCATTCTGGCCTAGAGAATTCCATGGACTGGATAGTGCATGGGACCGCAAAGAGTGGGACATGACTGAGCGACTTTTACTTTCAGAGATAAGTAGAGATAAAATAATATGACCTACCCAAGGCAATCTACAGATTTGGTGCAATCCTTATCAAACTACTACTTTTTCACAAAACCAGAGCAAAAAATTTTTAATTTATATAGAAACACAGAAGACCTTGGAATAGTCAAAGTAATCTTGAAAAAGAAAAAGGGAGCTGGAGGAATCAGATTCCCTGACTTCAGACTATACTGCAAAGCAGCAGTAATCAAAATAGTATGGGACTTGCACAGAAACAGGAATATAGATTAATGGAAAATAGAAAGCCCAGCGATAAACCCATGCGCCAGTGGTCAGTTCATCTATGACAAAGGAGGCAAGAATATACAGTGGAAAAAAGACTGTCTCTTCAATAAGTGGTGTTGGGAAAACTAGACAGCTACATGTAAAATAATGAAATTAGAACACTCCCTAATACCATACACAAAAATAAACTGAAAATGGATCAAAGACCTAAATGTAAGGCCAGACCCTGTTAAATTCTTAAGAGGAAAACATAGGCAGCACACTCTGACATACATCTCAGCAAGATCCTTTTGGATTCACCTTCTAGAGTAATGAAAATAAAAACAACAATAAACAAATGGGACTAATTAAACTTAAAAGCTTCTGCACAACAAAGGAAATTATCAACAAAATGAACAGACAGCCCACAGAATGGGAGAATAATCCCCCAAATATGCAGACAGCTCATGGAGCTTGCTCTCTGTCTGTCTCTCTCATATATATATAAACAATATATATATAAAACAATCAAAAAATGAGCAGAAGACCTAAATAGACATTTCTCCAAAGAAGACATTCTAAAGGCCAAAAAGCACATGATAAGGTACTCAGTGTCAGTAATTATCAGAGAAATATAAATCAAAAGTACAGTGAGAGATCATCTCAAACCAGTCAAAATAGTCATCAAAAAATCTACAAACAATAAATGCTGGAGAGGGTGTAGAGGAAAAGGAACCCTCCTACAGTATTGGTGGGAATGTAAATTGGCACAGCCACTATGGAGAACAGTATGGAGAGTCCTTAAATACAACTTAAAATATGATCGAGCAGTTCCACTCTTGGGCATACACCTGGAGAAAACCATTATCCAAAAGAATACATGTATCCTGATGTTCACTGCCGCACTGTTTACAATAACCAAGACATGGAAGCCATGGGTGGTGATATGAGTATTTACTTTGTAATGATTTACAGAGCTCTAATGTTTATGCTTTGTGCAATTTTTTGTGTGTGTTACATACATCAATTAAGCTAAGATTGTAGAAGAATTAGTGAACTGGAAGATAAAAGTAGTTCTGTAGAATGCAGTGGGGATATCAGGAGTGGTGAATGTGGAAGAGAGGCTGAGAGACAGAGCCCAGTGCTTCTCAGACTTGAATGGGATGTTATTTACCTGTGGACCTTGTTTAAATGAAGATTCTGATTCAGTGGGTCCCTGGGAATACCTGAGATTCTGAGTTTTTTAGGAGCTTCTTGAGAATATTGATGCCGTCAGGTCACAGACCACACTTGGAGTAGCAAGGCCATTAAAGGCCCCATGAAAAACTTTAGTATTTGTTTATTTGATATCTTAGGAGTAGGTGAGTCAGGGTGTCATTTCATGGGGCTCCAAAGAGCCCTGATCTTTTATGTCTCCACGCAGAAAGAATCCAGCGAAGGGTGAAGTGATAGATAAGTGATTTATTAGAATATGGTGCTTGTGAGGCTTACAAGCAAATGGGCGAGAGAGCACTGTGTCCTGAGAACTCAGTGGGCTACAGTTTTATAATCAAAGGAAAAGTGAGGAGGAGGAGATCTTCTTTGTCTTTGTTGAATAGATGTCACCCTTCCATCGTCAGTTCCTCCTCCAGGTTGAGCAGGGGAGTTTTCTTGTCCCTACATGGTCTGACCAGGTCCACAGGTTACTGTTTTCATGTATGCGGAGAGCATGTCCTGGGGATCATCAGCTGACTGAGCTCCCTGGGCAGGATGTGGACTCATGCCACCACTGGTTTGCAGTTTGGGGGCACGACTCATGCTTCTGTCGCTAAGCAAGCCAGCTTGCTTTCGAGGTTAACCAAATTTGCTTTCTTGAGTGATCACTAACTCGCAGGGGTCTCCCCAATTTTTAAAACTTACAATCCCCTAGTGGGAATTAACTATTTTATGACCTACTTTGTCTCTTTACTCTTTCCCTATCAAGGTGGGGGGGTGGGGTGGGAGCATAAGAAATGTGTGACAAGATGGTAGATATTTTTCCAAAATAGACTGAGGACATTAATCCATGAAGGTCAAGAAGGTCCTGCAAACCCCGAGTAAGGTAAATAAAAATAAATTTGCACATAGACCCATCAGAGTGAACTGAGATAATTGAAGACTAAGACAGATCTATTTAACAGCAGTGAGGGGAACTACCTTAAGTGTAATAGTAATGAGACTGCTTCAGGCAGTGGGAGAATGATCACAGGTGAATTTTCAGAAGAAGCAGGAAAGATTGTTGAGCAAGAACGATGGTAAGTCTTAGGAAATCTAAACGAATATCCTGTATAAAGCAGCAGCAACAATGCCTTGTGGATTTTATATGTAGAAATAAAATGAATGACTTCACCATTTAGGTTAGGAGAAGGTTATGAGGAACTAGGTCTACTAAGCTCCTTGAACTGTCCGAGATTCAGTTCAGTTCAGTCGCTCAGTCGTGTCCGACTCTTTGCGACCACATGAAATGCAGCATACCACGCCTCCCTGCCCATCACCAACTCCCGGAGTTCACTCAAACTCAAGTCCATTGAGTCAGTGATGCCATCCAGCCTCTGTCATCCCCTTTTCCTCCTGCCCCCAATCCCTCCCAGCATCAGAGTCTTTTCCAATGAGTCAACTCTTCCCATGAGGTGGCCAAAGTACTGGAGTTTCAGCTTTAGCATCATTCCTTCCAAAGAATACCCAGGGCTGATCTCCTTCAGAATGGACTGGTTGGATCTCCTTGCAGTCCATGGGACTCTCAAGAATCTTCCCCAGCACCAGTTCAAAAGCATCAATTCTTTGGCGCTCAGCTTTCTTCACAGTCCAACTCTCACATCTGTACATGACCACTGGAAAAACCATAGCCTTGACTAGACGGACCTTAGTCGGCAAAGTAATGTCTCTGCTTTTTAATATGCTATCTAGGTTGGTCATAACTTTCCTTCCAAGGAGTCAGTGTCTCTTAATTTCATGGCTGCAATCACCATCTGCAGTGATTTTGAAACCCCCAAAAATAAAGTCTCACACTGTTTCCACTGTTTCCCCATCTATTTCCCATGAAGTGATGGGAATTAGTCATATACTTTATAAGGCAGTTTGCAAACAGTTATCTCTCACCTAACTCCCAAAATAGTATACGGCAAATAGCTTCTAAATCATAAGAGGAAGATCAATGTGTCTTGTGGTTTCCCTCTAGGGGCAGGATCAACCCGACCCAAAGTTTGGCTTGGTTATTGTCAACTGGAAAAAAAAAAGCACAACCTAGAAGCTGAGAGTTTTGTTTTATTCAGCAGACTTTCAGATGATCTTAAGAAAACTGTTCTGAAGAGACAAGGGTGGGGACCCAGGATATATAGGATTTTTTTGGCAACAAATGACCAGGTGGTTGGAACATCAAAAGATTACTGTTAATTAAAGAAAACCAGATATGATATCTCAAGGAATTTAACACTCTTCTGTGTATGGGGAAATGCAAGAGTCTGGGCTTACTGAATTGTTCCTTTGATATGTACCTTCCTTTGATGTGGGCTTCCCTTGTGGCTCAGCTGGTAAAGAATCTGCCTGCAATGTGGGAGACCTGGGTTCAATCCCTGGGTTGGGAAGATCCCCTGGAAAAGGGAAAGGCTACCCACTCCAGTGTTCTAGCCTGGAGAATTCCATGGACGGTATAGTCCACGAGGTCGCAAAGAGTTAGGCACGACTGAGCAACTTACACTTTCATTTTATGAACCTTCACTGTCTGAGGCCACTATCCTGTGTTTTCACATCCCGAGTCCCCTCAGAGCTCACCATTGGGAGTGGCGGTAATGTGCTGGCAACATCCTTTGTTTACAGATATGGCAGGCAGCATTTTTAGTTCTCATTATCAAAACTCATGATGCCACACATGCTCTGAGGGGATGTGAAAAGATTCATTGGTTTCATTATCAAACTTCCCTGGGAGAGCAGGGCGGGCTTCTAGGAGTCAGCTCTGGAAATGGCTTGAGGGAGTAGGGAGGAGTGACTGGCTCTGGTCTTCCTTCAGAGGAAGCAGAGCCCTGCTGGCATCTTGATTTGGGGGCTCTGCCCTCCAGAACTGTGAGAGAATACATTTTTTGTTTTTATAAGCCACCCTGTCTTATTACTGCAGCCAAAGGAAACTAATATAAAACTCCTATAAGACAGAACACTTAAGGAAGGGTTGGAATTAAAATGATGGGAAAATGATAGGTATTAGAGATGTTACCAGAAGCAAGCTGATACAGCTAATAATGTTAGACGAGAAGACTGGAGGTGAAAGTCTTTCCTGGATCTCAGGGGTCTTATATCAGAATAGTAATTAGGTAAGCCTCCTGGGAAGATACAGCAAGACTATTTTTTTTGGCCTCATTTTTTTGGTGTAGCTTTTGGGATCTTAGTTCCCCGACCAGGGATCAAACCTGTGCCCCCTGCATTAGGAGTACAGAATCTTAACTACTAGACCACCAGGAAAATCCCAGGGCTAATTTTGAATGTATTTTAGAATATGGTCTAAAATATATATTGAAAAATAATGTGTAGGATTTCAAGGAGAAATGGTCAAAGCTACATGCATCATGAGACATTTCTTTTTTTATATAAATTTATTTATTTTAATTGGAGGTTAATTACTTTGCAGTATTGTATTGGTTTTGCCATACATCCATGAATCCACCACAGGTATACACGTGTTCCCCATCCTGAACCCTCCTCCCTCCCCATGCCATCCTTCTGAGTCGTCCCAGTGCACCAGCCCTGAGCATCCAGTATCATGCATCAAACCTGGACTGGCGATTCATTTCACATATGATGTTACACATGTTTCAATGCCATTCTCCCAAATCATGCCACCCTCTCCCTCTCCCACAGAGTCCAAAAGACTGTTCTATACATCTGTGTCTCTTTTGCTGTCTTGCATATAGGGTCATCATTACCATCTTTCTAAATTCCATATATATGCGTTAGTATACTGTATTGGTATTTTTCTTTCTGGCTTACTTCACTCTGTAAAATAGGCTCCAGTTTCATCCACCTCATTAAAACTGATTCAAATGTATTCTTTTTAATGGCTGCATAATACTCCATTGTGCATATGTACCACAGCTTTCTTATCCATTCATCTGCTGATGGGCATCTAGGTTGCTTCCATGTCCTGGCTATTATAAACAGTGCTGCAGTGAACATTGGGGTACACCTGTCTCTTTCAATTCTGGTTTCCTCGGTGTGTATGCCCAGCAGTGGGATTGCTGGGTCATAAGGCAGTTCTGTTTCCAGTTTTTTAAGGAATCTCCACACTGTTCTCCATACTGGATGTACTAGTTTGCATTCCCACCAACAGTGTAAGAGGATTTTCTTTTCTCCACACCCTCTCCAGCATTTATTGCTTGTAGACTTTTGGATCGCAGCCATTCTGACTGGCGTGAAATGGTACCTCATTGTGGTTTTGATTTGCATTTCTCTGATAATGAGTGATGTTGAGCATCTTTTCTTGTGTTTGTTAGCCATCTGTATGATGAGACATTTCTGTTACCTGGTTAAAGAGAGATGATCTGGGTGGGCCCACTCTAGTTCCGTGGGTGCTGTAAAGGCAGAGCATTTTCTCTGGCGGGTCACAGAAGAGGAAGTCAGAGACACAGCAGGTGAGGGCATGGGGGCCTCCTGTGCTGGCTGCCAGGTTGTTGGTGGGCCTGGAATGGGGATGGTCTCTGCTGCCAGCCAGTGGGCAGGGAAACCTCAGTCCTGCGGCCTCAGTGACCTGAAGGGGCGCTCAAATGAGAACCCAGTACCCTGACACCTTGACTCAGCTTTGTGTGACTTTTTATACATTCCACGGGTTATTTGGAAGTTGTCAGGCCAGTGGCTCATTTCAAGTTAAATTACATTTGTGTGCAAGGTCAGCATCAGGGTTCATTTTTACTTACAAATGGTCATCCAAAACTTACAGGAAAGACCATACTTTCTTCATCGAATTACATTATCACCTTCTTTTTGTCAAAATATCAACTGACCAAATGTGTTATGGGTGTTCTGTGTCAAACCTGTGAGTCAGTCTCCACTGATCTGTATGTCTGTCCTGATGACAGTCACATGGGGTCTTGTTTCCCACAGATTTTAGTTAAGTCATGACCTCCCACATTTCCTTTCTTTGAAAATATATCTATTTTCCATAAAAATTTTTGCAGTGAGCTCATCAATTTCCATAAAATTTCCATAAAACTTTTCCAGTGAGCTCATCAATTTCTGTAAGACTGCTTCCTTAGTTTTTGGTTACTTTGAATCTGTACATTGATTTGGGAATAACTGACACCTTATTCAGTCTTCTGAGCATCAGTTCAGTTCAGTCGTGTCGGACTCTTTGCGACCCCATGAATCGCAGCACGCCAGGCCTCCCTGTCCATCACCAACTCCCGGAGTTCACTCAAACTCATGTGCATCGAGTTGGTGATGCCATCCTGCCATCTCATCCTCTGTCGTCCCCTTCTCCTCCTGCCCCCAATCCCTCCCAGCATCAGAGTCTTTTCCAATGAGTCAGCTCTTCACATGAAGTGGCCAAAGTATTGGAGTTTCAGCCTCACACCAGTCCTTCCAATGAGCACCCAGGAATGGTCTCCTTCAGAATGGACTGGTTTGACCTCCTTGCAGTCCAAGGGACTCTCAAGAGTCTTCTCCAACACCACAGTTCAAAAGCATCAATTCTTTGGCACTCAGCTTTCTTCACAGTCCAACTCTCACATCCATACATGAGGAGGGATGGGCTTCTCTGCTGGTTTCCCTGGTAACTGACAAGCCAGCCTGATGTCAGTTACCTCTGTAATTGGTCTTCCTCCTATATATGGACGTCACCAGATGGTCTATACCAAAATCAGGTTGATTATATTCTTTGCAGCTGAAGATGGAGAAGCTCTATATAGTCAGCAAAAACAAGACCAGGAGCTGACTGTGGCTCAGATTATGAATTCCTAATTGTAAAACTCAGACTTAAATTGAAGAAAGTAGGGAAAACCACTAGGCATAAGGGTATGATCTAAATCAATTCCATAACTCTGACCATAAACTGGACCACAGACAGAAGGAGTTACAGGAGTATGGAGGGACAGAAACAGGCTTGAATGAAGCATGAGCCTCCTGAGCAGAGAGCACACGGGCTGATAATAAAGCCCTTCCTGGGAAAGCACAGTCTTCAGCCAGGAGAAAAAAAGAAAGGGGAAGGAAAGAGCAAGAAGTGGGATGCAAGAGGATTGGAAAGCAGGGAAATGAGTAAACTGTTATTATTAAGTCTGAATAAAGGCAATCCTGGGCTTACCTGGTGGCTCAGACAGTAAAGAATCTGCCTTCAATGTGGGAGATGCGAGTTCGATCTCTGGGTCAGGAAGATCCCCTGGAGTAGGAAATAGCAATTCACTCCAGTATTCTTGCCTGGAGAACCCCATGGAGAGAGGAGTCTGGCAGGCTACAGTCCATGAAGTCGCAAAGAGTCTGACATGACTGAGAGACTAACAGTTACACTTTAAATCAAATCCCTTGAGATTATACAGTGGGAAGTGACAAATAGATTCAAAGGATTAGAGCTGAGAGAGTGTCTGAAGAACTATGGACAGAGGTTTGTAACATTGTACAGGAAGCAGCGATCAACACCATCCCCAAGAAAAGAAATGCAGAAAGGCACAATGGTTGTCTGAGGAAGTCTTACAAATAGCTGAGAAAAGAACAAAAGCAAAAGGCAGAGGAGAAAAGGGGAGACATACCCATCTGAATTCAGAGTTTCAAACAATAGCAAGGAGAGATAAGAAAGCCTTCCTCTGTGAACATTGCAAAGAAATAGAGGAAAACAATAGAATGGGAAGACTAGAGACCTCCTCAAGAAAATTAGAGATACCAAAGGAACATTTCATGCAAAGATGGGCATAATAAAGGACAGAAACGGTATGAAACTAACAGAAGCTGAAGATATTAAGAAGAGGTGGCAAGAATACACAGAAGAACTATATAAAAAAGATCCTAATGACCCAGATAACCATGATGGTCTGGTCACTCATCTAGATCTAGGCATCTTGGAGTGTGAAGTCAAGTGGGCCTTACGAAGCATTACTATGAACAAAGCTAGTGGACGTGATGGAATTCCAGCTGAGCTATTTAAAATCCTAAAAGATGATACTGTTAAAGAACTGCAGTCATATGCCAGCAAATATGGAAAAATTCAGCAGTGGCCACAGGACTGGAAAAGATCAGTTTTCATTCCAATCCCAAAGAAGGGCAATGTCAAAGAATGTTCAGACTATCCCCACAATTGCACTTATCTCACATGCTAGCAAAGTAATGCTCAAAATTCTCCAACCTAGGTTTCAGTAGTACGTGAACTGAGAATTTCCAGATGTTCAAGCTGGATTTAGAAAAGACAGGAACCAGACATCAAATTGCCAACATATGCTGGATCATAGAAAAAGAGAATTGCAGAAAAACATACTTCTGCTTCATTGACTATGCTAAAGCCTTTGACTGTGTAGATCACAACAAAACTATGGAAAATTCTTCAAGAGATGGGAATACCAAACCACCTGACCTGCCTCTGAGAAATCTGGATGCAGGTCAAGAAGCAACAGTTAGAATTGGGTATGGAACAACAGACTGGTTCCAAATGGGAAAAGAAGTACATCAAGGCTGTATGTTGTCACCCTGCTTATTTAACTTATATGCAGAGTGCATCATGCGAAATGCTGAGCTAGATGAAGCAAAAGCTGGAATCAAGACTGCTGGGAGAAATATTAGTAACCTCAGATATGCAGATGACACCACCATTATGGCAGAAAGCAAAGAGGAACTAAAGAGCTTCTTGATGAAAGTGAAAGAGGAGAGTGAAAAAGCTGGCTTAAAACTCAACATTCAAAAAACTAAGATCATGGCATCCAGTCCCATCACTTCATGGCAAATAGATGGGGAAACAGTGAGAGAATTTAGTTTCTTGGGCTCCAAAATCACTGCAGATGGTGACTGTAGCCACGAAATTAAGAGACACTTGCTCCTTGGAAGAAAAGCTGTGACCAACCTAGAAAGCATATTAAAAACCAGAGACATTACTTTGCCAACAGTGGTCTGTGTAGTCAAAGGTAAGGTTTTTTCCAGTAGTCGTGCCATGTGAGAGTTGGACCATAAAGGCTGAACTCCAGAGATTGATGTTTTTGAACAGTGGTGTTGGAAAAGACTCTTGTCCCTTGGACTGCAAGGGGATCAAACCAGTCAGTCCTAAAGGACAGTAATCTTGAATATTCATTAGAAGGACTGATGCTAAAACTGAAGCTCCAATACTTTGGCCACCTGATGCAAAGAACTGACTCATTAGAAAAGACTCCGATCCTGGGTAAGATTGAAGGCATTAGGAGAAGGGGATGACAGAGGACAAGATCGTTGGATTGCATCACTGATTCAATGGACGTGAGTTTGAGCAAACTCTAGGAGATGGTGAAGGATAGGGAAGCCTGGCATACTGCAGTCCATGGGGTCGTAAAGATTTGGACACAACTGAGCAACTGAACAACACTAACTGCCCCCTCGCTAGTGAAGACTGCTGCTATGTCCTGCCTGCTCCCTGCTGCATATGGTAGAATGTCACTTAAGGGCCTTGCTTCAGACATAAGCTCCCCCATCCACTAAACCATTGTTGACTCCAGACTCTTCTGTCTTGAGGCTACGTAAGTGGGTAGGGTGCAGACCAAGAGTAATAGGAGAATGTATGGTTTTGTATTTATAAAGAAATTGCCATGCATCACTATGTAGCATACATAGAAATAATTTCTGTATAAATATACATAGAAGTGCATTTGACTTTTGTGTAGTTACCTGTATCCAACAGTCTTGCTAAATTTACCTATTAATTCTTCGGTAAAAAAGAAAAAATGTTTTTATTATTTTTTGCCCGCACTGTGCGACTTGTGGGACCTTCCCCAACCAGGGATTCAACCTGTGCCCCTTGCACTAGCAGTGCAGAGTCTTAACCACTGGCTCACCAGGGAAGTTCCACCTATTAATTCCAACTGGTTTTGGGGGAAGTAGATTAGTAGAAAATTTTCAAAGGTAACAATTTCTTAGGACTAACAAAGGACTAGCTGTGTAATAAAAAATAAACAAATTCGATTTCATCAAGTTCAGAACTTTTACTCTTTAGAAGACGTTGTTAAGAAAAATAAAAGGCAAACTTCAAACTGGAGTAATGTATTTCCCATGTTTAAACATGACACAGGGCTGTGTCCAGAATATAAAGAACTGGTACCACTCAGGAAAAAGGACACAACACAGCTTTTACATTACGCAAAGGATTTGAACACTCCTCAGTTCAGTTCAGTCGCTCAATCGTGTCCAACTCTTTGCGACCCCGTGGACTGCAGCATGCCAGGCTCCCCTGTCCATCACCAACTCCTGGAGCTTATTCAAACTCATGTTCATCAAGTCAGTGATGCCATCCAACCATCTCATCCTCTGTCGTCCCCTTCTCCCGCCTTCAATCTTTTCCAGCATCAGGGTCTTTTTCAGTGAGTCAGTTCTTCACATCATGTAGCCATAGAATTGGAGTTTCAGCTTCAGCATCAGTCCTTCCAGTGAATATTCAGGACTGATTTCCTTTAAGATGGACTGGTTGTATCTCCTTATGTCCAGGGGACTCTCAAGTGTCTTCTCTAGTACCACAGTTCAAAAGCATCAATTCTTCAGCGTTCAGCTTTCTTTGTAGTCCAACTCTCACAGCCATACATGACTACTGGGAAAACCATAGCTTTGACTAGACGGACCTTTGTTGGCAAAGTAATGTTTGCTTTTTAGCATGCTGTCTAGGTTGGTCATAATTTTTCTTCCAAGGAGCAAGCGCCTTTTAATTTCATGGCTGCAGTCACCATCTGCAGTGATTTTGGAGCCCCCCAAAATAAAGTCTCACTATTTCCATTGTTTCCCCATCTATCTGCCATGAAGTGATGGGACCGGATGCCATGATCTTAGTTTTCTGAATGTTGAATTTTAAACCAGCTTTTTAACTGTCTTCTTTCACTTTCATCAAAAGGCTCTTTAGTTCTTTTCACTTTCTGCCATAAGGTTGGTGTCATTTGCATATCTGAAGTTATTGATATTTCTCCCAGCAATCTTGATTCCAGCTTCTGCGTCATCCAGCCTAGCGTTTCTCATGATGTACTCTGCATATAAGTTAAATAAGAAGGGTGACAGTATACAGCCTTGATGGACTCCTTTTCCTATTTGGAACCAGTCTGTTGTTCCATGTCCAGTTCTGTTACTTTTTGACCTGCATCCAGAGGCAGGTCAGGTGGTCTGGTATTCCCATCTGTCTAAGAATTTTCCAGTTTGTTGTGATCCACACAAAGACTTTGGCATAGTCAGTTAAGCAGAAGTAGATGTTTTTGTGGAACTCTCTTCCTTTCTCAGTGATCCACTGGATGTTGGCAATTTGATCTCTGGTTTCTCTGCCTTTTCTAAATCCAGCTTGAACATCTGGAAGTTCATGGTTTATGTACCGCTGAAGCCTGGCTCGGAGAATTTTGAGTGTTACTAGGCTTACGTGTGTGATGCGTGTAGTTGTGCAGTAGCTTCAGCATTCTCAAAAGCATATCATCAGATGGCTATTAGCACATGGAAGGGCATTCCACACGGTCAGGTCATCGGTAGAATGCGATTTTTCTTTTATTTGGCTGCATGTGTTCAGTCATGTCCAGCTGTTTGTGACCCCATGAACTGTAGCCTGCCAGGCTCCTCTGTCCATGGGACTCTCAGGCAAGAATACTGGAGTGGGTTGCCACTTCCTATTCCAGAAGATCTTCCCAACCCAGGGATCACACCCAAGTCTCTTGTGTCTCCTGCATTGGCAAATGGATTCTTTACCCCTGCCCCACCTGGGAAGCCCTTACTTGGCTGCACCGAATCTTAGTTATGGCACTGCAGATCTTTAGTTGCAGCATGTGGACTCCTAGAGGGATGTGGGATCTAGTTCCCTGAACAGGGATTAAACCCAGGCCCTCTGCATTGGGAATGGGGATTCTTAGCCACTGGACCACCAAGGAAGCCCCGGGTTTCTTTATCTGAACACTTTTTCTCCTTTTTCCTTATTTAGGCCTCTCACCTGTTTTATTTGTTGTCTTTACGCCTTTACTCCCATGACAGTCAGTGAGTTATTCTATTTTGATCCTCCTCACTTTTTAAAGATGTATTATTTCCAGCTTTTTGAGAACATAAAATATTTACACCCTGTTCGTCTCTTGTGTCTGCCTTTTTTTTAATTAGCTCTTTGATTTATGGTTTAATGTATCTCATAACCACACTAGTTCTTTCGGTGGCATTTTCGTTGGATCTTGTGATTTGATGAAGCCCATCCCCTGGTCAGGTCCCGAGGACGGGCCCATGATGCAGGTCCTGCCTTAGCATTGTGTTCTGTAGTCGGGGGGCTTGAAGAGTGGCCTGGCTGGACACTGCATCCCTGGCTCATGCTTTCCTTGAATTTTTTGGAGATACTATGCCACAGTGTTTCTGTTGGAGAAGTCTACTGCCACCCTTACTTCTCTTGTTAGATACTGGAGTTTTAAACATCAAAGGCCTAAAGGATTTTTTGAAAGATTTAAAGCCTAGTAGTTAGTTGTATTGTGATGTGTCTGTGGTGACCATCCCAGCTCAACTTCCCCAGGATTTATTTCCAGAAAGTTTTATTGCACATGAACTTTGTTTTTTTGACTGCGCCATGTGTTTGTGGCAGCACGTGGACTCAGTAGTTTCGGTGCTCAGGCGTAGTTGCTCAGGGGCATGTGGGATCATAGTTCCCCAGTCAGGGTTCAAACCCACGTCCCCTGCGAATGGGAAGGGGGATTCTTTACCATGGACCACCAGGGAAGTCCTTGTACATGGATTTTCAGTGTTAGTCTGTTAATTATTTGACTTTTCTTTTGTAGGAACTTCCTCTGTGTGTTTCTTAGACCTTTGCTTATCTCCTTGGACACTTTCTGATTCTTTTTGGCTCTTGATCCCATTTTTGTTCTGTCGCTTGCAGGCCGCCTGTGCTGAAGGGGCGCTCTACACACTTACGGTGCCCTGGCTGCAGCTGCTCTCCAGAGTCAACGTGTTTCCCGGCAACCCCACCAGTCTCCTCTGCTCACCTGACCGGCAGTGGGTGTTAGCGTCCACCCAGAACTCAGACCTGAGCCCGGAGGTCAGTGGTGGGCTGTGTCCCTTGCCTCAGGGGTCTGGCTTTGTGCACAAGGGTGGTGGGTCCTGTGCCCTAGGCTTTTGGGGTGCATCTGGTGGGGGCAGCTTCTCATGTAGGACCAAACCCCACAGCCTGCATGGGTGATGCCGAGTCATCTGTGACCTTTCACAGCAATGACTGCCTTCTCAGGGCCACCAGCTGAGCTGAGACATGGCAGCCTCACCCAGGAGCCTGTGTTCTTTCCAGGCTCCCGTGTTCCCCACAGGCTGGAGGGGGTCAGCTACCTTACTAGAGATGACAGAATTCAGTTTTGAAAAGGTTTGGGACTTCCTGGTGGAAATGCTCATGAGGTATTGGTGGCCTGAGAACAGGCTTCAACAAGAGTAAGGAAGATAGTGTCTGGGCGAGCATGGAGGAGATGCTGACAGTGTGGGGACGGTATCCATTACCTGGAGGCCCATACACAGCTTGCCTGTGAGAATGGTTGCCTCTGCCAGTGGTTCATGGGCTCAGAGATGCTCAGGCTGAGTGCCAGGGTGTGAATTGGAAAAGTGTGTGGGTGTGCAGGCGCACCCATGAGCTCTATCGTTCCAGTTGTGTCCAACTCTGACGCCATGGATTGTAGCTGGCCAGGCTCCTCTGTTCATGGGATTTCTCAGGCAAGAATACTGGAGTGGGTTGTCATTTCCTACTCCAGAGGATTTACCCAACCCAGGGATCAAACCTGCATCTTCTGTGTCTCCTGCATTGGCAGGTGGATTCTTTACCACTGAGCCACCCGGAAAGCCTGAATTAGAAAATTAGACCAGAGTAAAAAGCAGGCAGCTGAAGCGGGTCTTGAGACATACTGGAGTCGGCGAGCAAGGAAGGACAGAAAAAGAGAAGCAGTGGCCAAGCTGGACAGAACTGGCAGTGCCAGGACCTGAGAGTCAGGGGAGGCCAGGGGTCAGGAAGGGCAGCCAAAGGAGAGAGGCCATAGGATTGGTGGGCAGCCTCAGATCACTTCCAGGGACCAAGAAGGGGGTTGGAGGCAGACTGCAAGAAGATAGGAAAGGAGTATGGAGGAAGACATTGGAGGCAGAAGCAAGATGGTGACAGGCGCTCAGGAAAAGAAAATCCATTTATTTGATTCACCCTTTATGCTGACCTCACTGGGACTGGTGTGCCAAGATCTTTCCAGCAGGGCCAGACATGGGGCGGGGTTAACCTCTTTTCCCTGGTAAGGGCGTTTGAGAAAGGCGGGTCCACATGAGGCACCCTGTGAGACCCAGTACAGTCACGGTGGATGTGGTCTGGTGGGGGCTTTCGGAGTGCTCCTGGTTGGAGAAGTCTCCTCGCTCACCGGCGAGCTGTGAGCTGTGCTGTGCTGTTTCCCAGGTGTTCTACACTCAATCCTTGCTGTGCCGGTCGGAAGATGAGACTCCTGCCTCCACCACTCTCCCCATCTGGCTGACGTCCAGAGCCTGCTGGGCCCCCGACAAGGCAGCCAGGCTGATGGTGATGCACAGAAATGACAACGGCATGCAGTTGGTCATCACCACCTACGAGCTAGGGACCAGGAAGTCCAGGGATAGAGTGGAGATTCTTGGTAAGGATCCCCATGTCACCACCACTACCTTACAGTGCTTCCTCACGTTTCCTTTGGGGCCCTTTTTCTTTCCTCTCAGTGCATCGTAGTGACCCACAGATGGTTTCTAGTGCTGTTGTGTGCTGGTGGAGTGGGTGAACACTTGCTGTGTGTTGGGGCCCTCTGCATGGCAGTGGGACTCAGAGGTTAACTGCTGTCCACTCTTCTCCCTTCTCTGCGTCCATTCATCCCCACCTCTCCTTTTACAGCTGTGTCAGAGTCACCACTCTCAGCACTGAGTGCACACAGAGAGTCACCACTCTCAGCACTGAGTGTACACAGAGATGAATAAAAGCCACAACTATCTCTTCCCTAAGGAGCTCCTAGTCCAGTAGGAAAATAAGACCCACATTTTTGTCCTTTCCTGTCTCCTCTGTTTTCCAAACCCCACATCACCCTGATAGGCCTTTTCTTTGTTCCTTAGCATTTTTTCCTTTGTATTATATTCATTTGTTTTCCTATCATCATTTGACCATAAATTTTACTCTGAGCTTCCTGGCAGCCGAGGAAAAAAAGGGAAACAGGATGTGTAATATAATCCCTTGTCTGATACGAGAAAACGCATGAACTCTTCAAAAGAGGTAATTTTGTTTTCCTGGTGCTAACTAAATTCCATAAGGAAATGATCGAATTAATTTTTTTTTTTTTTAACAAGGAATGCTGTACAGTATAAAAGAATCTTCAACAGTAGTTTTCAGCACATATCATAAACATCATAGTTCTCATGTGGTCATGTCTTACATCCCCCTGTCGTAGATGGGGAAGGGTAGAAAGCAGGGTGGAAGCCTCACCCCTGGATAGTACCATGGGCCAGATACTGTCACTTCCATGTGCGTATCACCTTGAACCTCACCAGCGTTTGACAGCTGATGACCAGTAGACTAGGGGAGTAAATGCATGGGTCAGACTGATTGCAGATGCAACACAAAGCCGTTGCTCTTTTCATTATTCCACATCCTCGTAGGTGAGGCATGTCTATTCCAGACCCCCAGCTGCTACTAGGACATGACAATCTGTGTGCCTTTATTTCAAAAAGTACGACAGATTGCGAGCTTCCTGCTGCCAGACACCATGATGCCTCCTCACCTCATGAAGGGCCACGGCTCCCAGGTGATCCTGCTGGTGTCCGGCTCAGAGCTGGTGCTCTTCACCATTCACGGCCTGCAGCTGGTGGCCTTTCAGGACCACCAGAGGCCCATCACGTCCATGTGGGTGGTGAGTGTGGCCCCTTGCCCGCCTGCTGCCAGCCTCATAGCTCCGTGCCTTAGAGCCCACATCCCTGCCTCACTTGGTTTTTCATTTCAAGGACCAGACTCGAGTCATCACCTCTTCCTTTGACCTCTCCCTGCGAGTCTACATGTGGAACAAGGAAAATAAATTTCCTGTCCTCAAGAGCTGCTATCATTTGCTTGGTGGGTCCCACAGATGGGCCAGGTAATTGCTTCTGACTTTTTAAATGTTACCTACACAATGGCCTCTCCTGGCCTCCCAGCAAGAGGATACCATTGGCAAGAATGAGTATGGGATTTGGGGTCTTAGCCCAGCCTATCCCTCCCTATGTGGGGACCTGAGGCAAGTCACTGTTCATATTTATCCTCTGGTTTTAAAAAAGACGCTACACTATGCATCATGTGCTTATCTCCTTTAATATACAAAGCCACCACCTGCAGTTAGCATCACCTACATTTCCCAGATGAAATCAGCCACGTGGGTTTTGCCCAAAGGCCCACGGGGATGCACAGTGAAGCCGGGGTCAGCCTGGATGCAGCCCTTAGCCCACCTCTGTAACCTGTACAATGCCAGGTCCATTTACCAAACCTAGGTGGCCATAGGGGCAAGACTATACAAGTTGAAAAGAATGTGATTTTTGTGCTCTGGTTTACAATTAGAATTGGGGATGCTGTGCTTAGTCGCTCAGTTGTGTCTGACTCTTTGCAACCCCATGGACTGTAGCCCACCAGGCTCCTCTGTCCCTGGGGATTCTCCAGGCAAGAATACTGGAGTGGGTTGCCGTGCCTTCTCCAGGGGATCTTTCAACCCAGGGATCAAATCCAGGTCTCCCGCATTGCAGGTGAATTCTTCACTGCCTGAGCCACCAGGGAAGCCCAAGAATACTAGAGTGGGTAGCCTATCCCTTCCCCAGGGGATCTTCCAGACCCAGGAATGGAACCGGGGTCTCCTGCATTGCAGGTGGATTCTTCACCAGCTGACCTACCAGGGCAGCCCAGAATTGGGGGCTGACATGTTTTTTCTTATCAGAGTAAGTCCTGCAAAGTAAGGACAGGGCTTCCAGATTATCTGTTTCACTGGGTTACTTAAGGTAACACCTCCTACTTCATAACCATCAGTTACTTGTCATGAGTTACGGGATTAATTCAGCCTCTTGTAGCAAACATCTTACAGTGTTAATTAAAAAAAATACAATGCCCCAAACTAAATAATTTTACCATTAAGGATTTCTATAACAAACCTGCTTCCCTAGTAGCTCAGATGGTAAAGCTCTGCCTGCAATGCAGGAGACCCAGGTTTGATCCCTGGGTCAGGAAGATCACCCCTGGAGAAGGAAATGGCAACTCACTCCAGTATAACAAACCTACCTAGTTGCTGAGTTTGAGAGCCGTAACATTCCATCTCCACACTGCAGGCCATGAGGGGCTGTATATTTCCTACTCAAGACCCTAACATGTTGCTATCTACCCTCCCCTGTGCTCAGGGGAGGTGGCCTTGCTCTGTTCTGTCTGTCATCCACTCATGACTCCTCAGTAATGATTTTTTTCCTCCAGTGGCAGGAGACGTGTGTGTGAACAAACACTTGTTGCCACTGGAAGGAGGCCACTGAAGAGCTTGCCAGCGATGCTGGTCTCCCAAGATGTGCTTTTTTTTTCCTTTCCTTTTTTATATGTATCTTTAAAGAATTCCCTGTATCATTACTGAATGGTTAGAACATCTTTTCACTTAAATAACACTGTTGTCAGCTTAGTCAGCAAGTAGCACTTCTAGAAACTTCTGTTTTACATGTTTTTAAACACTGCTCTACATGCATCACACAAAGCAGAACACGTTTATTCACTGAAATATTCACTGTGCACGATCAGACACTCATTTTTTTAATTACTGTTTGTTTGCTTACCTCTGCTGGGTCCTCATTGCTGCACGCTGGCTTTATCCAGTTGCAGTGGCTTCTCATTGCAGAGCTCAGGCTCTAGAGTATGGGCTTAGTAATTGTGGCGCATGGGCTTTGTTGCCCTGTGGCATGTTGGATCTTCCTGGACCAGGGATCAAACGTGTCCCCTATATTGTTGGCAGGCATATTCTTAACCACTGAGCCACCAGGGAAGTTCCAGAAACTTCTGTTTTATATGTGTTTTTAAACTGTGCTATTCTGAGGCTTCCCTGGTGGCTCAGATGGTAAAGAATTCATCTGCATTACAGGATACCCAGATTCAATTCTTGGATCAGGAAGATTCCCTGGAGAAGGGAATGACTATTCTTGCCTGGAGGATTCCATGGATAGAGGACCTTGGCGGGCTACAGTCCATGAGGTCACAAGAGTAAGACACGACTGAGTGACTGACATACCCATTTTATAGGATGGTAAACCATTCACTGAAATGACATTTTGTCAATGAGCAGAGCACACTTAGTAACATAAATGTGCTTTAATCAGAACCCTGGAATGTATTACAACCTTGAATTCTGCTCTTTGCTAATTCATAACAGATTCCTCAGAAATCATTGGTTAATGCAAGTGGTAATTTCCCTTTGAGGGCTTCATTTGGCAATGATAAACCCAGCAACCTAGCTCCGTGCTGATCCCCACAGGATGGGCAGCTATGGACTGCATTTCATCTATCTTCATTACTTTTTAGGAGCTTTTCAGTTTCCTAAAATGTTATAATGTGTAAACACATATTCTGATTCTCCAAAGAAAATGGGTATGTTAAATATAAATTTAATAGCAAACCTAGCAGCATACCCCTAGGAGAAATAAAACATGTCTACAAAGACTTGTACTTGAATGTTCTTAGCAGATTTATTCAGAAAACCCTAAAGGTGCAAACAGTGGAGATACCCATCAACTGGTAAATGGATAAATCCACTGTGGTGCATCCATACAGGGGAATGTTATTCAGCCATAAAGAGGAATGGCATATGACATACATGTGGGTGAACTGCCAACATATTGTGCTGGTGAAAGAAGCCAAATATGTAAGGTCACATATTGAATGATTCCTTTAATATGGTACATATAGAAAAGGCAGGTCTATAGGAACAGAAGGTTAATTACTGCTGCCCAGGGTTGAGTGTAGATGAGATTTACTGCAGATGGCTACAACAGATCTTTTTGGGCCAATGGAAATGTTCTTAAAACTGGGTTTTAGTGATAGTTACAGAGTTCTGCAAATTTACTAAAGATGAGTGGAGGGGGTGGGGGAAGATGAAGAGGAAGTCTATAAAGAGGAAAAGAAAGAAGATAGGTGCTAGTTCAACCTTATTTGCAAACAAACCAAGGAGACTGCTGACTGACTGCTTGTTTCAGGGAGCAGTTGTTGCCCTGCTCAGACCCACGCAGACCAGCCAGTCCTGCAATTTTCCAACCCAATCCTGCAGTTTTCTGACACAGTCTGCAAACTGCCACATTCCACTCTTGTTATTAATCTCTTTGTTGTTGTTTGCACAAGATGCATTTTTTTTTAATTATTTTAATTGGAGGCTAATTCCTTTACAGTATTGTAGTGGTTTATTAATCTCTTAAGTTGAGTAAGTCAGCATGGGATTTACTCTAAGCTGAAAGGTAGTTCATGAAAGCCAAAGCTTGTTTCAGAAGCAGTTTATATAGACAAAAACTGGGCTTCTGTGAGAAACTCAGCAAGTTCCTTCTGTGTTTGTTTGTTGGTTAGTTCTTTTTTTGTTGTTTGTTGGTTTGGTTCTCTACACACTTGCTCCATTTTTCTTTAGTGCAACAGAGCAGCATTTTGTTTTTGTGGAAACTGAAGGCCCCATTGGCTCCTGCAGTTACATCTCCTTCACTGAGACTGGTTAGGAATTGATAGTAATTCTAAATTCTGGAGAAATGACTCTGACCTGCCCAGATTGGATGAGGTACCCCCAACTCCTGTATCAGGAGAAGTTTCTAAGTAGCTGGAATGATTGTGATTCAGGCAGCTACCATCAGGACCTCAAACTGATCACACTCAAGAATGTGATGATTTTTGCTACTTGATACAAATGAACGCAGGTCCTCAAGTCAAAGCCCAGTATACTCAGAGATGGGGTGGACTGGGTGGAGAACGTACAAGGTTAAGCTCCATCTTTGTGTAAAAGCTTTGTGACTTAAACGTTTGTCCTTTTCCAAAGTTAACATACAGCATGTCCCTTCCTTCACAGTGGATTCACTCATGTGGAGAGTGACAGTATGAGCATTGTAGGCGTGGAAGCCAGAAACATCGGAACTAGTATTCTGAGGTCATATTACTTCCAAGTGCAGTGTGGCTAAGAGGACTGCATCAGCTGGTGATTGTCACCACAGTTGGTGAGGGGCTTGTCTGCATACAGAGACTAAAGTAATTATTGTATCAACATCGGGAAAGGAAGGAATGATTCTCAAATACCTACTGTGGGCCACACAAGTGTGTGAGGTGACTTTATTTTTAAATCCTCAGCAGAAGCCAATGAAGTGTAGATATTACTGTCTGTATTTTTCAAATAAGTTGAAATGTAGTGGAAGAGTAGTAACCCACTGTTAGTCCATTTTCCAGCTATCAAACAAACTGTCCAAGGTTATTCAAATAGTAAGTAGCCAAGAAGAATGAATGTAAGACCTTGGGTGCTAGAAAACCCAGGTTTAAAGTACTAAGATTGTAATATAATTGTTTTTTGTTGTCCAAATATGTAATTAATGAAGTAAATTTTTTTTTATCTTCGTAGTCTGTGTTACATGCTTTAGACACACATTAATAAATAGCTCTGGATGTCCTACAGATGTTCTGTGGCACAACATTGCATGGCTGCAGGGCATCATTCTGTGCCTTGTGACAATGATGCCTCTGGAGTTGGTCCACTTGGAAGCCCTGACTGGGTTAGCGGGTCTGTCTTTAGAGTTCTTAATTGCAGGCAATAGGAACAGCAGGCTGGATCACTAACACCAAAAAAGGAATTTATTAGAAAGAGTAGCATAGAGGGGCAGTGTGCAGGCTTGAGTCCACCACATCTCTGCCACCATGCTCCCATCGCTGTCACTGAACAGGCATCACTGCCATTATCTGAAAACTTCCTTAAGGAAGTGTGACTCTTTGAGACTCAGTGGAGTGTGTGTATGGGATTTACTGGCCTGGGTCACACACCCACACCATCAAGTTGAGGATGGGAGAGTCTGGCCCATTCAGCTTTAATAGTAGGTACTCACAACCAAGATTCATACAGTGAAAAACTCCTCAAAAATAGAAAATAAAGATTAAAACGTTCTCTACTACATTCTGCTGTTGTGGCTGGCTAGTACCCAATATACCCTACTTCCTATATTTGCCTTTTAACAATAGTTTTTTTGCCTAACACAGCACCTGTATACTGTGTAGCCAAGACCACATGCAGTCATTTCACCCAGAGGGGAAAATCTAAGGTTTTTCTCTCTCTTTTTTAATCTTAAGGTTTATTTTGGAGTTATTTTAAATTTACAGAACATTCGCAGAGATAGTACAGAGGGTTCCCATATGCCCTTTACCCAGCTTCCGTAATGCATTAAATCTTGCATAACTGGTACACTTAAAAACCCAAGGTCTTTGTTAGCTGTGGGAACCGGTTTCAAGTCAGAACTCTTAGGGGTGTGAATCTCTCTTTTAGTTCTATCACAATTTTTCTTGATGTTCCAAAACTCATGAACTAAGTACTAATGCATTGTATATGCAGCAGTGGGGAAAGGGGAAGGAGATGAGAAATTAACTGAAATAAATACACATACACACACACATGTGACACAGCAG
Source organism: Ovis canadensis (assembly GCF_042477335.2). NCBI lineage: Eukaryota > Metazoa > Chordata > Mammalia > Artiodactyla > Bovidae > Ovis > Ovis canadensis. Next base: position 22,923,154 of record NC_091246.1, on the reverse strand, counting down.
GAAAGGAAATAGCTGTTCAGAGATGAAGGGAAAACCAGAGAAATTGAGATATAGGAAGGTTTTCTGAAGACAAAGGGAAAGGGGTTGGGGTGTTGGCAAGAGATTGGAGATCAGACAAGGGAACTCTTTAGTGTGTGGATCCACCTAAGAAACTTGGACACGTGATGACTAGGAAAGCAGTCCTGGTCATTTCTTAGGGGAGGCCAGCTAATCAGATCCAGGCACTCTGTCCTCAGCTGCTACATTAGGTATCATGTCTGGGAATGGCAGCCCTACCCAAGAACAAATGCAGTTCTAGGGGTCTCTGCTTTGGTTGTGTGTAGGAGGTTTGTAAGGGGCTCTATGGGAACTTAGGGAGCTCTGGGGATTTCTGTGGGGCTTGACAAGGGTAGGTCCTGAGTCTGGCAGATGGGCTTTTGTCAGGAAAACATGGTCTACTGGGGTGTGGTGCCATGGCCCCAGGAATAGGCACTTAGTATGTCATGCTCTAAAGTCCTTTAAGTCCAAGTCCTGAAGGCTTGTTTTACAAGGTGCAATGGGCACTGTTCCAGTTAAGGAGCGTAACTGGTCCTCGAATCCTACAGAAGCATCCACATCTCTGTGAGACCTTCCATTAACTCCTGGTGTAGGCATATGTATTCTCTCTTAATTTTTTAAAAATTTCCCTAGTCATTGGCTACAGGTCAAGTCTTAACAAACTACAAAATACTGACTGCTAACTGTGTATTCTTGTCTATAGTCACACTGTCAGTCATAAAGATCCCTAGTCATTGACTACAAGTCAAGTCTTAAACTGCATAATGCTAATTGCTAAGCATATATTTTCGCTATAGTCACATTATTGGTCATTGGTTCAAAGCACACACTATATCTTGTATTGGAAGATTGTATCCAAACCTCACTAAGTATTGTCTCCCTTGCCAGCACCTTAGCTGAGCCTTCAGTAGGCCATCCCATATTGTATCAGGCCAGTTACTTCTGGATGATGGATACATGACAAGATCAACGCATTACACAGTCATGAGCTCATCGTCGCCCCTCTGGTGTAAAATGGGTCCTTTGTTGTGAGGCAGTGTTGTACAGGATGTCTGGATAAGGCGTTTAGCAAGTTTGGGAGATGATGCTGACAGAACTGTGGGCAATTATGACAAAGTAGGCAAGAATATACAATGGGGAACAGACAGTGTCTTCAATAATTGGTGTTGGGTAAACTGGACAGTCTCATGCCAAAGAAACGACTACTTTCCCACATCACTAAAAACCTCAAAATGGATGAAAGCTTAAGTCTAAGACTTGAAAACATAAAACTTCCAGAAAAGCGTAGTACCTTCTTTGACATTGGTCTTGGCAATATTTTTTTTAATGTGTCTTTAGGCAAGAGAAAAGCAAAAATAAACAAACAGGACTACATCAAACCAAAAAGCTTTTGTACCACAAAGGAAACTTAACAAAATGAAAAACAGCATGCTGAATGGGAGAGGCATTTACTTGCAAATAATACAACAGATAAGGGGTTAATACCCAAAATACACAAAGAACTCATAGAACTCAACACCAGAAGGACTAACAGTCCCACCAAGGATCTGAATATAAACATTTTTTCCAAAGATACAGATACATATGACTAAGACATGAAAAGATGCTCAACATAAAAAAGCTCCCATTAGTAAACATCAGGGGAATGCAACTGAAAATCAGAATGAGATAATACCTCACACATGTCAGAATAGCTATTACAAAAAGATAAGAAATAAGTGTTGGTGAGGATATGGAGAAAACCCTTGTGCACTGTTGGTGGTACAAGTTGGTTCAAGCATTATGGAAAACAGTATGGAGATTCCTTAAAAGTAGAACTACCATCAGTTCAGTTGCTCAGTCGTGTCCAACTCTCTGTGACCTCATGAACCGCAGCACACCAGGCCTCCCTGTCCATCACTAACTCCCAGAGTTCACCGAAAGTCATGTGCATCGAGTCAGTGATGCCATCCAGCCATCTCATCCTCTGTCATCCCCTTCTCCTCCTGCCCCCAATCCCTCCCAGCATCAGGGTCTTTTCCAATGAGTCAACTCTTCGCATGAGGTGGCCAAAGTATTGGAGTTTCAGCCTCAGCATCAGTCCTTCCAATGAACACCCAGGACTGATCTCCTTTAGGATGGACTGGTTGGATCTCCTTGCAGTCCAAGGGACTCTCAAGAGTCTTCTCCAGCACCACAGTTCAAAAGCATCAATTCTTGTGCTCAGGTTTCTTCACAGTCCAACTCTCACATCCATACGTGATCACTGGAAAAACCATAGCCTTGACTAGATGGACCTTTGTTGGCAAAGTAATGTCTTGGCTTTTTAATATGCTATCTAGGTGATCCAGCAATTCCACTTTGCATATTTTTTAAAAGGAAAAAAACACTGATTAGAAAAGATGTATGCATTCCTATGTTTATTGCAGCATTACTTACAATGGGCAACATATGGAAACCACCTGAATGTCCAGCAATAGATGAATGGATGAAGATGTGGTATATTATACATAGTGGAATATTAGCCATAAAAAGAAAAATCTTATATGATTTCAGTGTGACAGCATGAATTATCCTAGAGGTTATTATGCTAAGTGAAATAAGTCAGAAAAATGAAGTGTGATTTTAACTTATATGTGGAATCTAAAAAAACAGCAAATGAAAAAAGGAAGACAGTAGATACAGAGAAGAAATAGTGATTTCCATAAGGGAGGGAGTGGTGGGTTGAATGCAATAGGTGGAGAGTAAGAGGTACAGACTTCCAGTTACAATATAAATGAGTCATGAGGATGAAATATACAACATGTGGAATATACTCAGTAATACTGTAATATCTTTGTATGGTGACAGATAACTAGACTTACCATCGTAAACATTTTGTAATGTATAGAAATACTGAATCACTATGTTGTGTCCCTAGAATTAACAAAGTATTACAGGTCAATTATGCTTCAGTTAAAAAAAAAAAAAACAGTTCTTTGAAAAGATCAATAGAATTGATAAGCCTCTAGTCAAGCTAACTGAAAGAAAATACAAATTAGTAAGATCCAAAATACAATAGGGACATTACTACAGATCCCATGGATATTAGAAGGATAATCAGGAAATACTATGAACAACCATATGTCCACCAATTTGGTAACCTAGATTAAATGGAGTAATTTCTTAAAAAATACATCTGCCAAAACTTAAGAAGAAAAAGACTGAATAGGCCTGTATCTAATAAGGAAATTGAATCAATAATTTAAAACCTTTCAGAACAGCAGCAGGCCCAGATAGGTTCACTGGTGAATTAAAACATTTAAGGAAGAAGTTATGCCAATTCTATACAATCTCTTCCAGAAGATAAGATGCAGAAGGGAACCTCCTAACTCTTTATTTGAGGCCAGCATTATTCTAAAACCAAAACCAGATAGTCTTTAAAACTATAGAGCAGTCTCTCTCATAAATATAAATGCAAAACTTCTCAACAAAATACTAGCGAATCAAAACGAAAATGTATGCAAAGAAGTTATTCCAGGTATGCAAGTTTGGTTTACCATCTGGAAATCCATTAATGTACCACATCAACAGGCTAACAAAGAAAAATCACGTGATTATATCAATAGATACAGAAAAAATATTTGACAAAATCTTTTATAAAATTAGTAAACTAGGCATAGAGGGGAACTCTCAACTTGATAACATCTACAGCTGATATCATAATGGTAAGAAACTAGAAGCTTTTCCACTAAGAGCAGGAACAAGGCCAATGTCCTCTCACCATTCCTTTTCAGCATCATAGTAGAAGATCTAGGTAATGTGGTAACAACAAAAAAGGGAAATAAAAGTTACAGAGGGTGGAAAAGAAGAAATAAAATGTTAATTTATTACATGATGGTCTATATAGAATTTTAAAATTTCTGGAACTAATAAAGTTATTACAGCAAGTTTACAGGATACAAGGTTAATGTACAAAAGGTTATTAACACTTTTATTATACCAGCAATAAACATGTAGAATTTTAAATTTAGAATATGTTACCATTTACATTAACACTCAAAAAAATTAGTTATATGTAAATCTAAGAAAATACATATAAGATCTATATGGGGAAAACTACAAAACTCTGATGAGAGAAATTTTAAAAGAACTATAGGTAGAGAGATGTTCATGGATGGGAAAATTCAATTTTGTCAAGATGTTCATTCTTCACACCGATTTATAGGTTCAATGCAATTCCTATTAAGATGCCAGCATATTATTTTGTGGCTGTCAACTAAGTGATACTAAAGTATATCTGAAGTGACAAAAGACCCAGAATTGCCAGTACTGAAGTTGGAGGACCAACACTGCCTGACTTCATGACTTACAATAAAGCTACAGTAACCAAGTGTCGTATTGGATGAAAAAACAGTAATATAGATAATTGGAACAGAATGAAGAATCCTGAAAGAGACTCACATAAATATCACTGTATTTCTGTGAAAATGTCACTGATCTTGATGAAATACAAAGGCAGTAAAATGGAGGAAAGACGTGTGCTAAATCACTTCAGTCATGTCCGACTCTTTACGACCCCATGGACATATGTACAATTTAAAAATATAAGCAACTTAAAGTATACATGAAGGTATATAAATAGCTGACTGGGGCTCAGATCATGAATTCCTTATTGCCAAATTCAGACTTAAATTGAAGAAAGTGGGGAAAACCACTAGACTATTCAGGTATGACCTACATCGAATCCCTTATGACTATACAGTGGAAGTGAGAAACAGATTTAAGGGACTAGATCTGATACAGTGCCTAATGAACTATGGACGGAGGTTTGTGAAATTGTACAGGAGACAGGAATCAAGACCATCCCCAAGAAAAAGAAATGCAAAAAAGCAAAATGGCTGTCTGAGGAGGCCTTACAAATAGCTGAGAAAAGAAGAGAAGCGAAAAGCAAAGGAGAAAAGGAAACATATACCCATCTGAATGCAGAGTTCCGAAGAATAGCAAGGAGAGAGAAAGCCTTCCTCAGTGATCAGTGCAAAGAAAGAGGAAAACAATAGAATGGGGACTAGAGAATCTCTTCAAGAAAATTCTAGATACCAAGGGAACATTTCATGCAAAGATAGGCTCGATAAAGGACAGAAATGGTATGGACCTAACAGAAGCAGAAGATATTAAGAAGAGGTGGCAAGAATACACAGAAGAACTGTATAAAAGAGATCTTCACAACCCAGATCATCACTATGGTGTGATCACCCACACTCACCTAGAGCCAGACATCCTGGAATGTGAAGTCAAGTGGGCCTTAGGAAGTATCACTACAAACAAAGCTAGTGGAGGTGATGGAATTCCAGTTGAGCTCTTTCAAATCCTGAAAGATAATGCTGTGAAAGTGCTGCACTCAATATGCCAGCAAATTTGGAAAACTCAGCAGTGGCCACAGGACTGGAAAAGGTCCGTTTTTATTCCAATCCCAAAGAAAGGCAATGCCAAAGAATGCTCAAACTACCACACAATTGCACTCATCTCACATGCTAGTAAAGTAATGCTCAAAATTCTCCAAGCCAGGCTTCACTGATACATGAACCGTGAACTTCCAGATGTTCAAGCTGGTTTTAGAAAAGGCAGAGGAACCAGAGATCAAATTGCCAACATCTGCTGGATCATTGAAAACGCAAGAGACTTCCAGAAAAATATCTATTTCTGCTTTATTGATTATGCCAAAGCCTTTGACTGTGTGGATCACCATAAACTATGGAAAATTCTGAAAGAGATGGGAATACCAGACCACCTGACCTGCCTCTTGAGAAACCTGTATGCAAGTCAGGAAGCAACAGTTGGAACTGGACATGGAAAAACAGACTGGTTCCAAATTGGTAAAGGAGTACGTCAAGGCTGTATATTGCCATCCTGTTTATTTAACTTATATGCAGAGAACATCATGAGAAACGCTGGGCTGGATGAAGCACAAGCTGGAATCAAAATTGCTAGGAGAAATATCAATAACCTCAGATATGCAGATGACACCACCCTTATGGCAGAAAGTGAAGAAGAACTAAAGAGCCTCTTGACGAAAGTGATAGAGGAGAGTGAAAAAGTTGGCTTAAAGCTCAACATTCAGAAAACGAAGATCATGGCATCCGGTCTCATCACTTCATGGGAAATAGATGGGGAAACAGTGGAAACAGTGTTTTTATTTTTTGCAGCTCCAAAAACTGCAGATGGTGACTGCAGCCATGAAATTAAGACGCTTACTCCTTGGAAGGAAAGTTATGACCAAACTAGACAGCATATTTAAAAGCAGAGACATTACTTTGTCAACAAAGGCTATGGTTTTTCCAGTAGTCATGTATGGATGTGACTGTTGGACTATAAAGAAGGCTGAGTGCTGAAGAATTGATGCTTTTGAATTGTGGTGTTGGAAAAGACTCGAGAGTCCCTTGAACTGCAAGGAGATCCAACCAGTCCATCCTAAGGGAGATCAGTCCTTGATGTTCATTGGAAGGACTGATGTTGAAGCTGAAACTCCAATACTTTGGCCACCTGATCCAAAGAGCTGACTCATTTGAAAAGTCCCTGATGCTGGGAATGATGGAAGGCAGGAGACGAAGGGGACAACAGAGGATGAGATAGTTGGATGGCATCACTGACTTAATGGACATGGGTTTGGGTAGCCTCTGGTAGTTGGTGATGGACAGGGAGGCCTGGCATGCTGCGCTTCATGGGGTCGCAAAGAGTCAGACACGACTGAGCGAATGAACTGAACTGAAACAGTAATATCTAGCAGAATCTATGTCTATTTCACTGTAGAGCCTAAAGAAATAATAAAGACATGCAACTTAATCCCAAGGGCTTTCAAGAAGTGAGGTGCATTTGCTCTGCCATCACCCAGCAACTATATCATGAGAATATATTATATTTGAATAGCATGTTTCTTTAAACATAGGATCGGTAGATAAGTCAGGGTTAAACAGGAAAAATATATCCAAGGCCATGAAGTCACCTTGATATGTTTTCTGATCGCTGTATCCTTTTTCTGTCCCACAAGCACATTTCAAAGCAGAACTATGGAGTTTTAGTTTCAAAGAATTTAAAGTTGAAAGGGACCTTAGGGGTGATTTAGTCCAGTTTTCACATTACAAATGAAGTTGCTCAGTTGTGTCCGACTCTTTGCGACCCCATGGACCGTAACCCACCAGGCTCCTCTGTCCATGGGATTCTCCAGGCAAGAATACTGGAGTGGGTTGCCATTTCCTTCTCCAGGGGATCTTTCCAACCCAGGGATTGAACCCAGGTCTCCCGCATTGCAGGCAGATGCTTTAACCTCTGAGCCAGACCCTGATGCTGGGAAAGATTGAAGGCAGGAGGAGAACAGGGTGACAGAGGATGAGATGGTTGAATGTCATCACCAACTGAATGGATATAAGTTTGCGCGAGCTCTGGAAAATGATGAAGGACAGAAAGCCTGGTGTGCTGCAGTCCACGGGGTCACAAAGAGCTGAACATGACTGAGTGACGGAACAACAACAAACAACTAAAGAATCAAGATTCTAGGTTTTTCCTACTATATCATTATTTTCAAACTAACTTTAAAAAATTATTTTATTGTTCATATTTTATTTATTTTTATTTTCTGACCCTGCCACGTGGTATGTGGGATCTTAGTTCCCTGACCAGAGATCAAACCTGCATCTCCTGCATTGGAAGCATGAAGTCTTAACTACTGGACCATCAAGGAAGTTCCTCAAACTAACTTTTATTCATGCTATTAAAACTATAGAAAAACAATTGAAAATGACATCAATGAGAAAAAAACAGAATTAAGACAAATATATGCATGCTACCATCAATATCAGAAAGATCTCTACAATGGCTAAGCTTTATTCTGGTCTCTAGGAAAAGTTTCAATGGAAATAATATATGCACTGCATATTACCACTTCAAGTTGTAAATATATGGAATCATCTGCAAAAATAATGCTCTAGTCTCTTCAAGTTGTAAACATATGGAATCATCTGGAAAAAATAATGCTCTAGTCTCTCTTTCATAGGAGATACTTGTTGATTTTCTTCTAGACATTTCATTTTTATGTTCAATTGTATAGTCTTTTTTTTTTTTACTTGTCCCAATGGTTTTTTATAATGCTTTCTTAGGTCACAGCGATAACCGGAGACGCAGATGTGTTTTGTATTGGACCTTTCACGGGACTCCTCACCTACACTGGCATTGGTCACCAGAAGGGCGTTTGAGGAAAATACCCAGTTGTCTGCTGAAGCTTAACCAAAAACTTCTTCAAGGCTGCTTTCTCTTTATCGATCTCCCTGAACCGCATATTTAAAGACTGCTGAAGTTTTTGAATGTGGATCCTGGTTCTCTTCTCCTCTCCAAGGTTGTACACAAGGGCCTTCCGCAGGTATACAGGATCTCCTGTTTTTCTTGTGCCCTTCTTCACTGCGTAGCTCATTCCACCCATGTTCAAACTTCAGTAGAAGAAGTCCAAAACAAGAGAGTAGGACTGCCTGTTAACGTCTCAGTAAAATGATTCTCCTCTGGTTTGGAATATTAGAACCATGGCACCATGGGAACAGAGGCTCACAGAATCTTGGAGCTAAGCGGCATCGGAGATACACTTAGCTCAAACCTTATATTTATTGATCAGAAGTTTTTAAGCTTGCATATATTCTAGAAATACAAATGAATACTTCAGTAGACCAGAATGGCAACAGGATGGCTGCTGTTATTTTGCGCTTACACTTAGGTTGAATGGTAAGTGCCTTTCAGTTCAGTTCAGTCACTTAGTCGTGTCTGACTCTTTGTGATCCCATGGACTGCAGCACACCAGCCTTCCGTGTCCATCACCACTCCTGGAGTTTACCCAAACTCATGTCCATTGAGTCGGTGATGCTGTCCAGCCATCTCATTGCTACTGTTGCTGCTGCTGCTAAGTCACTTCAGTCATGTCCGACTCTTTGCGACCCCATGGACTGCAGTCTACCAGGCTCCTCCGTCCCTGGGATTTTCCAGGCACGAGTACTGGAGTGGGGTGCCATTGCCTTCTCCAAACCATCTCATTAGGTGTTTCCTAATTAGGACTTTAGGGCTTCCCCAGTAGCTCAGTGGTAAAGAACCCTTCTGTAATGCTGGAGCTACAGGAGACATGGGTTTGACCCCTGGGTCAGGAAGAGTCCCTAGAGGAGGGCATGACAACCTACTATAATAGTCTTACCTGGAGAGTCCCATGGAAACAGAGGAGCCTTGAGGGCTACAGTCCATAGGGTCGCAGAGTCAGACACCACTGAAGTGACTTAGCACGCACGCCATCAGGACCAGAATGGACAAAGAAAAAAAGGAAAACTCAATAATTCAGTTTAGTTTCTAAAGCTATTTGTCATTTCTTTATATACCCACTTGAAGTTGCTAAATAATTGAGATTTTATCATTTGTTTAGGTATTAGATTAGACTTAAAGATAAGAACTTCCTCACGAACTGTCTAATATAAGGACAGGAAACAGCAAAATATACGTATGTGCAAAAAAAAAAAATATAAACTAAAAGCGAATGAGGTGACAGAGATGGGAAGGGGTAAGTGGAAAGGATGGGGAAATGGTAATAGAGGAATAGGAACAGGAAGAGAGGTGCTTTAAATATGTTTAATTGTTCTTACATTTAGAAATGTGTTAACTTTATGTGTTCAAAAATAATTAGAAAAGGATTGGAGGTGGTGCCAACATATGTGTATTCTAGGAGTGAGTAAGAAGTGAATATGTTACGGATAAAGAAACCCTCATTCTCTCTGTATGAGAAAGAAACTAAAAATAAAGGAAGAAGGCTATAATGTACTCTGTGGTGCTGGATTAAGAATTAGAGATGCATATATATTTATAATTGTTATATCTTCTTCTTGGATTGATCCTTTGATCATTATGTAGTGGCCTTCTTTGTCTCTTTTCACAGCCTTTGTTTTAAAGTCTATTTTATCGGATATGAGTATTGCCACTCCTGCTTTCTTTTGATCTCTATTTGCGTGGAATATCTTTTTCCAGCCCTTCACTTTCAGTCTGTATGTGTCCCTTGTTTTGAGGTGGGTCTCTTATAGGCAGCATATAGAGGGGTCTTGTTTTTGTATCCATTTGGCCAGTCTTTGCCTTTTGGTATAAGCACCCAATATAGGAGCACCACAATATGTAAGACAAATGCTAACAAGTATGAAAGGGGAAATTAACAATAACACAATAATAGCTGGAGACTTTAATACCCCACTCACACCTATGGACAGATCAACTAAACAGAAAATTAACAAAGAAACGCAAACTTTAAATGATACATTAGACCAGTTAGACCTAATTGATATCTATAGGACATTTCACCCCAAAACAATGAATTTCACCTTTTTCTCAAGTGCTTATGGAACCTTCTCCAGGATAGATCATATCCTAGGCCATAAATCTAACCTTGATAAATTTAAAAAAATCAAAATCATTCCAAGCATCTTTTCTGACCATAATGCATTAAGATTAGATCTCAATTACAGGAGAAAAACTATTAAAAATTCCAACATATGGAGGTTGAACAGCACACTTCTGAATAACCAACAAATCACAGAAGAAATCAAAAAAGAAATCAAAATATGCATAGAAACTAATGAAGATGAAAACACAACAACCCAAAACCTGTGGGACACTATAAAAGCAGTGCTTAGAGGAAAGTTCATAGCAATAGAGGCATACCTCAAGAAACAAGAAAAAAGTCAAATAAATAACCTAACGCTACACCTAAAACAACTAGAAAAGGAAGAATTGGAGAACCCCAGAGTTAGTAGAAGGAAAGAAATCTTAAAAATTAGGGCAGAAATAAATGCAAAAGAAACAAAAGAGACCATAGCAAAAATCAACAAAGCCAAAAGCTGGTTGTTTGAAAGGATAAATAAAATTGACAAACCATTAGCCAGACTCATCAAGAAGCAAAGAGAGAAAAATCAAATCAATAAAATTAGAAATGAAAATGGAGAGATCACAACAGACAACACAGAAATACAAAGGATCATAAGAGACTACTATCAGCAATTATATGCCAATAAAATGGACAATGTGGAAGAAATGGAAAAATTCTTAGAAAAGTACAATATTCCAAAACTGAACCAGGAAGAAATAGAAAATCTTAACAGACCCATCACAAGCACAGAAATTGAAACTGTAATCAGAAATCTTCCAGCAAACAAAAGCCCAGGTCCAGACGGCTTCACAGCTGAATTCTACCAAAAATTTCGAGAAGAGCTAACACCTATTCTACTCAAACTCTTCCATAAAATTGCAGAGGAAGGTAAACTTCCAAACTCATTCTATGAGGCCACTATCACCCTAATACCAAAACCTGACAAAGATGTCACAAAAAAAGAAAACTACAGGCCAATATCACTGATGAACATAGATGCAAAAATCCTCAACAAAATTCTAGCAATCAGAATCCAACAACACATTAAAAAGATCATACACCATGACCAAGTGGGCTTTATCCCAGGGATGCAAGGATTCTTCAATATCCGCAAATCAATCAATGTAATTCACCACATTAACAAATTGAAAAATAAAAGCCATATGATTATCTCAATAGATGCAGAGAAGGCCTTTGAGAAAAATCAACATCCATTTATGATAAAAACTCTCCAGAAAGCAGGAATAGAAGGAACATACCTCAACATAATAAAAGCTATCTATGACAAACCCACAGCAAACATTATCCTCAATGGTGAAAAATTGAAAGCATTTCCCCTAAAGTCAGGAACAAGACAAGGGTGCCCACTTTTACCACTACTATTCAACATAGTTCTGGAAGTTTTGGCCACAGCAATCAGAGTAGAAAAAGAAATAAAAGGCATCCAAATTGGAAAAGAAGAAGTAAAACTCTCACTGTTTGCAGATGACATAATCCTCTACATAGAAAACCCTAAAGACTCCACCAGAAAATTACTAGAGCTAATCAATGAATATAGTAAAGTTGCAGGATATAAAATCAACACACAGAAATCCCTTGCATTCCTATACACGAATAATGAGAAAGTAGAAAAAGAAATTAAGCAAACAATTCCATTCACCATTGCAACGAAAAGAATAAAATACTTAGGAATATATCTATTCTAAAGAAACTAAAGACCTATATATAGAAAACTATAAAACACTGATGAAAGAAATCAAAGAGGACACTAATAAATGGAGAAATATACCATGTTCATGGATCGGAAGAATCAATATAGTGAAAATGAGTATACTACCCAAAGCAATTTACAAACTCAATGCAATCCCTATCAAGCTACCAGCCATATTTTTCACAGAACTAGAACAAATAATTTCAAGATTTGTATGGAAATAACAAAAAACCTCGAATAGCCAAAGCAATCTTGAGAAAGAAGAACGGAACTGGAGGAATCAACTTGCCTGACTTCAGGCCCTACTACAAAGCCACAGTCATCAAGACAGTATGGTACTGGCACAAAGACAGAAATATAGATCAATGGAACAAAATAGAAAGCCCAGAGATAAATCCACACACATATGGACACCTTATCTTTGACAAAGGAGGCAAGAATATACAATGGATTAAAGACAATCTCTTTAACAAGTGGTGCTGGGAAAACTGGTCAACCACTTGTAAAAGAATGAAACTAGATCACTTTCTAACACCGCACACAAAAATAAACTCAAAATGGATTAAAGATCTAAAAGTAAGACCAGAAACTATAAAACTCCTAGAGGAGAACATAGGCAAAACACTCTCCAACATAAATCACAGCAGGATCCTCTATGATTCACCTCCTAGAATTCTGGAAATAAAAGCAAAAATAAACGAATGGGATCTAATGAAAATTAAAAGCTTCTGCACAACAAAGGAAAATATAAGCAAGGTGAAAAGACAGCCTTCTGAATGGGAGAAAACGATAGCAAATGAAGCAACTGACAAACAACTAATCTCAAAAATATACAAGCAACTTATGCAGCTCAACTCCAGAAAAATTAACGACCCAGTCAAAAAATGGGCCAAAGAATAAATAGACATTTCTCCAAAGAAGACATACAGATGGCTAACAAACACATGAAAAGATGCTCAACATCACTCATTATTAGAGAAATGCAAATCAAAACCACAATGAGGTACCACTTCACGCCAGTCAGAAAGGCTGCGATCCAAAAGTCTGCAAGCAATAAATGCTGGAGAGGATGTGGAGAAAAGGGAACCCTCTTACACTGTTGGTGGGAATGCAAACTAGTACAGCCACTATGCAGAACAGTGTGGAGATTCCTTTAAAAATTGCAAATAGAACTGCCTTATGAGCCAGCAATCCCACGCTGGGCATACACACCGAGGAAACCAGAATTGAAAGAGACACATGTACCCCAATGTTCATCGCAGCACTGTTTATAATAGCCAGGACATGGAAACAACCTAGATGTTCATCAGCAGATGAATGGATAAGTAAGCTGTGATACATATACACAATGGGGTATTACTCAGCTGTTAAAAAGAATACATTTGAATCAGTTCTGATGAGATGGATGAAACTGGAGCCGACTATACAGAGTGAAGTAAGCCAGAAAGAAAAACACCAATACAGTATCCTAACACATATATATGGAATTTAGAAAGATGGCAATGATGACCCTGTATGCAAGACAGCAAAAAAGACACAGATGTGTATAGCGGATTTTGGACTCAGAGGGAGAGGGAGAGGGTGGGATGATTTGGGAGAATGGCATTGAAACACGTATACTATCATGTAAGAATCAAATCGCCAGTCTATGTCCGATGCAGGATACAGCATGCTTGGGGCTGGTGCACAGGGATGACCCAGAGAGATGTTATGGGAAGGGAGGTGGGAAGGGGGGGTCATGTTTGGGAACGCATGTACACCCGCGGTGGATTCATGTCAATGTATGGCAAAACCAATACAGTATTGTAAAGTAAAATAAAGTAAAAATAAAATTTTTAAAAAAAGAAAAAAAAAGAATTAGAGATGGCAGTATAAAATTATGGTTCTATCACTCAGTTTGAATTTATGATCCTATGAATCAGATGAATCCATGCTTCTGTGAGTTAGTATGAATTCACGGTTTGATGAATTAGTTGAATTCATGGTTCTATGAAGCAGTATGAATTCTTATGAAGACTAGACCCCTAGAAAAACTCTGGTCTCCAAACATGTCTTAGAAACGTGGGACTTTGTGACCCTCTCCAAAATGACTCGAGCCTCATTTATTCCTAGCCTCAAAATTCTGGAATTTGCAGATAACAGATTACATGTCCCCTCTCTTTCTGTTTTAGCTATGATTTTTACCTAAGACTTGATATGCTATTTTATTCTTTTTAACCTTGTTATGAGCAGACACGTGCATAATTCTTCCAGACTTGTTTAGTCAAGAGCAGAAAACCTGAACAATGTGGAATGTTCCTAAGTAAGAAAGCACATTTTTTCCTAACAGGAAAATTTTACTAGTTTTCTTTTTAAATTGAGGCATAATTGACATATAACATTATATTAGTTTCAGATGTACAACATAATGACTTCATATTGGTGTATACTGAAACACAATAAAAGTCTAGTTAATATCCATCCTCATACTTGTTACAATATTTTTCTCTTGTGATGAGGACTTTTAAGACCTACTCTCTTACCAACTTTCCAATATGCAATACAGTATTATTAACTATAGTCACCATGCCGAAAATTACAAGCCCATGATTTATTAAATAACTGGTTTGCACATTCTGATCCCCTTCACCAATTTCACTCCTGTAACTTCCTGACTCTGCCAACCACCATTTTTCGGTCTGTATTTATGTGCAAAAACTATCTTAAGGACTCAGATAACCACGATGGTGTGACCATTCACCTAGAGCCAGACATGGAATGTGAAAGCAAGTGGGCCTTGGGAAGCATCACTATGAACAAAGCTAGTAGAGGTGATGGAATTCCAGTTGCTCTGTTTCAAATCCTAAAAGATGATGCTGGTAAGGTGCTGCACTCAATATGCAAGCAATTTGAAAGATTCAGCAGTGGTTATAGGACTGGAAAAGGTCAGTTTTCATTCCAATCCCAAGGAAAAGCAATGCCAAGCAATGTTTAAACTACTGCACAATTGCACTCATCTCACATGCTAGCAAACTAATGCTCAAAATTCTCCAAGCGAGGCTTCAATAGTACATGAACCGAGAACTTCCAGATGGTCAAGCTGAATTTAGAAAAGGCAGAGAAACCAGAGATCAAACTGCCAACACCCATTGGATCATAGGAAAAAAAACAAGAGAATTCCAGAAAAGTATCTATTTTTGCTTTTATTGATTACACCAAGTTCTGTGACTGTGGATCACAACAAACAGTGGAAAATTCTTAAAGAGATGGGAATACCAGACCACCTGACTAGCCTCATGAGAAATATGTATGCAGGTCAAGAAGTAACAGAACCAGACATGGAACAACAGACTGGTTCCAAATCAGGAAAGGAGTCCATCAAGGCTGTATATTGTCACCTTGCTTATTTAACTTATATGCAGAGTACATCATGAGAAATACTGGGCTGAATGAAGCACAGGCTGGGATCAAGATTGCCAGGAGAAATATCAATAACCTCAGATATGCAGATGACACCACCCTTATGGCAGAAAGCAGAGAAGAACTAAAGAGCCTCTTGACGAAAGTGAAAGAGGAGAGTGAAAAAGTTGGCTTAAAACTCAACATTCAAAAAACAAAGATCATGGCACCCAGTCCCAACACTTCATGGCAAATAGATGGGGAAACAATGGAAACAGTGAGAGACTTTATTTTGGGGGGCTCCAAAATCACTGGAGATGGTGACTGCAGCCATGAAATTAAAAGACGCTTGCTTCTTGGAAGAAAAGCTATGATCAACCTAGACAGCATGCTAAAAAGCAGAGACATTACTTTGCCAACAAAGGTTGGTCTTGTCAAAGCTATGGTTTTTCCAGTAGTCATGTATGGATGTGAGAGTTGGACCATGAACAAAGCTGAGCCCAAAAAACTGATGCTTTTGAACTGTGGTGTTGAAGAAGACTCTTGAAAGTTCCTCAGGCTGCAAGGAGATCCACCCTGTCAATCCTAAAGGAAATTAGTCCTGAATATTCATTGGAAGGACTGATGCTGAAGCTGAAGCGCCAATACTTGGGTCATCCTGACGCTGGGAAATATTTCAGGCAGGAGGAGATGGGGACGACTGAGGAGGAGATGGTTGGATGTCATCACCAACTGAATGAACATGAATTTGAGCAAGCTCTGGGAAATGGTGAAGGACAGAAAGCCTGGTGTGCTGCAAGTCCACGGGGTCACAAAGAGTCAGACATGACTGAGCAACTGAACTGAATTGAATTGAATTTATGTGCTCTGTTTTTGTCTTTGTGTTGTTTTATTTTAGATTCCACATATAAGTGACATTTCATAGTATTTGTCTTTCTCTGACTTACTTCATTTAGCAAAATGTCTTTAAGGTCCATCCAGTAGTCTCAAATGGCTTCAGTTCAGTTCAGTTGCTCAGCTGTGTCTGACTCTCTGTGACCCCATGGACTGCAGCATGCCAGGCTTCCCTGTCCATCACCACTCCTGGAGCTTGCTCAAACTCATGTCCATTCAGTTGGTAATGCCATCCAACCTTCTCATCCTCTGTCACCCCCTTCTCTTCCTGCCCTCAATCTTGCCCAGCATCAGGATCTTTTCCAGTGAGTCAGTTCTTCACATCAGGTGGCCAAAGTATTGGAGTTTCAGCTTCAGCATCAGTCCTTCCAATGAATATTCAGGACTAATTTCCTTTAGGACTGACTGGTTGGATCTCCTTGCAGTCTAAGGGACTCTCAAGAGTCTTCTCCAACATTGCAGTTCAAAAGCATCAGTTCTGCGGCACTCAGCTTTGTTTATGGTCCAACTCTCACATTCATACATGACTACTAGAAAAACCATAGCTTTGACAAGACCAACATTTGTTGGCAAAGTAATGTCTCTGCTTTTTAGCATGCTGTCTAGGTTGGTCATAGCTTTTCTTCCAAGAAGCAAGCGTCTTTTAATTTCATGGCTGCAGTCACCATCTCCAGTGATTTTGGAGCCCCCCAAAATAAAGTCTCTCACTGTTTCCATTGTTTCCCCATCTATTTGCCATGAAGTGTTGGGACTGGGTTTTGAATTGGGACTGGGACTTTGTTTTTTGAATGTTGAGTTTTAAGCCAAATTTTTCACTCTCTTCTTTCACTTTCATCAAGAGGCTCTTTAGTTCTTCTCTGCTTTCTGCCATAAGGGTGGTGTCATCTGCATATCTGAGGTTATTGATATTTCTCCTGGCAATCTTGATCCCAGCCTGTGCTTCATTCAGCCCAGTATTTCTCATGATGTACTCTGCATATAAGTTAAATAAGCAAGGTGACAATATACAGCCTTAACGTACTTCTTTACCAATTTGGAACCAGTCTGTTTTTCCATATCCATTTCTAACTGTTGCTTCTTGACCTGCATACAGATTTCTCAGGAGGCAAGTCAGGTGGTCTGGTGTTTCCATCTCTTTAAGAATTTCCCACAGTTTGTTGTGATCCAGACAAAGGCTTTGGTGTAATCAATAAGGCAGAAGTAGATGTTTTTCTGGAATTCTCTTGCTTTTCCTAAGATCCAGTGGATGTTGGCAATTTGATCTCTGGTTCCTCTGCCTTTTCTAAATCCAGCTTGAACATCTGGAAGTTCACAGTTCACGTACCATTGAAGCCTTCGTTGGAGAATTTTGAGCATTAGTTTGCTAGCATGTGAGACGAGTACAATTGTGCAGTAGTTTGAACATTGTTTGGCATTGATTTTCTTTGGGAGTGGAATGAAAACTGACCTTTTCCAGTCCTGTGGCCACTGCTGAGTTTTCCAAATTTGCTGGCATATTGAGTGCAACATTTTAACAGCATCATCTTTTAGGATGATTTCCTCAAATGGCATGATTTTCTTCTTTTCATGGCCTAATAATATCTGTGTTTTATCTATCTATCTATCTATCTATACACACACACACATACATCACATTTTCTTTATCCATTCATCTGCTGAGGGACACTTGTCAATGTCCTAGCAACTGTGAATACTACTGCAATGAACATGGGGATGTAGATATCTCTTTGGAACAGTGAGTTCACTGTCTCCAGAAAAATACCCAGAAGTGGAATTGTCTAATCATATGATGGTTCTCTACTTAATTTTTTTGAAGGACCTCCCATACTGTTTTCCATAGTTGTTATACCAATTTACATTACCACCAACATGCACAAAGATTCCCTTTTCTCCATATTCTTGCCAATACTTCATACTAGCCATTCTAACAGGTATGAGGTGATATCTTTGGAATTTTTCAAACTTCCCTAGTAATTAAGGATGTTGAGCATCCTTTAATGTCTCTCTTGATGATTTGTATGTCTTCTTTTGGAAACTATTCAGGTTTCTGTGCATTTTTAAATCAGATTACTTCTTTTTCTAGTTGTATCAGTTCCTTATATATTTTAGATATCAACTCCTTATCAGATAGATGGTTTGCAAATTTTTTCTCTCATTATGTAGGCTGCCTTTTCATTTTGTTCACTGCTTCTTTGGCTGTGCAAAAGCATTTTGGTTTCCACGTTTTTCCTTGTTCATTTCAATCAGTGTGATGCTGCTGCTGATGCTAAGTCTCCTCAATCATGTTTCACTCTTTGCCACTCTATGGACTGTTGCCCACCAGGCTCCTCTGTCCATGGGATTCTACAGGCAAGAACACTGGAGTGAGTTGCCACACCCTCCTCTGAGGATCTTCCTGATCCAGGGATCAAACGTGTTTCTTCCACATTGCAGGCAGATTCTTTACTGTCTTGAGCCACCAGAGAGAATTGTCTTAAATGTAAATCAATCTCAAAACCAGCGTTCCTTTAGATACTGAATATTGTGGAGAAAACCTTTTACCTGTGCATTAAAAATCGTATGTTTTAATAAATGAGGGTGTGGAGAAAAAGGAACCCTCTTACATGGTTGGTGGGAATGCAAACTAGTACAGTCACTATGGAGAACAGTGTGGAGTTTCCTTAAAAGACTGGGAATAGAACTGCCATACAACAACAGTGAGATGCCAGCAGTCTCACTGCTGGGCATACACACCAAGGAAACCAGAATTGAAAGAGACACGTATACCCCAATATTCACCACAGCACTGTTTACAATAGCCAGGACATGGAAGCAACCTAGATGCCCATCAGCAGACAAATGGATAAGAAAGCTGTGGTACATATACACAATGGAATATTACTCAGCCATTAAAAAGAAGCCATTTGAATCAGTTCTAATGAGGTGGATGAAACTGGAGCCTATTATACAGAGTGAAGTAAGTCAGAAAGAACAACACCAATACAGTATACTAACGCATATATATGGAATTTAGAAAGATGGTAATGATGACCCTATATGCAAGACAGCAAAAGAGACACAGATGTATAGAACAGCCTTTTGGACGCTGTGGGAGAAGGTGAGGGTGGGATGATTTGAGAGGGTAGTGTTGAAATGTGTATATTATCATATGTGAGGTGGATCGCCGGTCCAGGTTTGATGCATGAGACAGGGTGCTCAGGGCTGGTGCACTGGAATGACCCTGGGGGAAGGGGTAGAGAGGGAGGTGGGAAGGGTCTTCTGGATGGGGAACACATGTACGCCATGGCTGGTTGATGTTGATGCATGGCAAAACCCACTACAATATTGTAAAGTAATTAGCCTCCAATTAAATAATTTTTTTAAATCATATGTTTTCATGTGAAAAATGTTAAAAACAAAGGACTTGTTTTGTTATGTTCTCCATTATCTTTTTTTATATCAATTTCTGTTTTGTATATATTAATGGTAAAACATTTATATGATTTACAGTAGGTGAATCCTGTTAAAATATAGGTGAATGTAAAGTCTGGAAGTATCAACAATATTTTTAAAATAGATAGAATCCTCATGATTGCTTCATCTAGGGTAAAGGTGCAAGTTTATGCTGTGGAATTTGGACACATAAATCAGCTGAGACAACATATGAAGATGCAGGTGCAATGACTTGACGGGAACGTTGCTTTAGTGCTCATTGTTCATTGCAGTTTCGCACAGTTTATTGCACTATGCATTACTAATGAGGGGCAATGCAATCACACATCATTGCAATAAACTATTTATTATGTATGTTTGTCTATGTTTTCAGTTTGTTCAACTTAAATTTAAAGGACTGAATAATAATCAGTCTAAGACAGTCAACTTGAAAAGGGAATAATACATTTTGTAAAGCATTTCCTGTATGGAATTTTTCTCAGTAGGCCCCATTTTGTTATGAAACCTACCTGCGTAACTTTCACTACAGAAAAAAAAAAATCACATAATAAAATACAACGGGACATCCACAACCATATTCCATCATGTTGTGATTCAGTAAGAATGTAAGAAGTAAGGTAGAAAATTAGTTATACATTTGTAATCATAAAAAAAAATACAAGAAGGGAATTGAAATAAATAGGCCAAAAGAACCCTCACATCAGCTCTGTTTCTCTTAGAAACAGACTGTGATACTGTCATCCTGAGGGATAATCTGACTTAACCAATGACTAACACTTGACAGCTGTCATTAAAGTAAATTTTAACAAGGCAAGGAAACGTAGTCGCTTATGAGCAACAAGAAATATGTATATAGTTTCACTAAAGTGCCACCTTTGGAAAGGGCTGAATATACAATGTGAGGATTTTGATAATTGAGGTACATTTTGTGTACATTAATACATTCTTTCTTTATGTAACCCTATCTTCAATTCAGATGTAAAGAAGTCCCTTCTGGTCATTTTATTATGCCATGTGTATATATCAAGCATAGGTTAAATGATCTTTTGTAAAACTCCAGACTAGTTGAAGCAGAGTCCTTTTTTAGCCCTGTGCTTTGTTGCTTGGTCATGCCCGACTCTGCTACCCCATGGACTGTAGCTCACCAGGTTCCTCTATCCAGGGTGATTCTCCAGGCAAGAATACTGGAAGGGGTAGCCATTCCCTTCACCAGCGGATCTCCCCAACCCAGGGATCAAACCCAGGTCTCCCTCATTGCAGGCAGATTCTTTACCATCTGAGCAACCAGGGAAGCCCAAGAAAAGTGGAGTGGGTAGCCTATCCCTTCTCCAGGGGAACTTCCCAACCCAGGAATTGAACTGGGATCTCCTGCATTGCAGATGGATTCCTTACCAGCTGAGCTACCAGGAAAGCCCCCTTTTAGCCCTAGAATGATATAATGAATAAAAAGTGGAGCCTAACTGAGTCTTGGAAATTGTACATTTTTAAAGAATTATTTAAAAAATGATTCCTCCTAAATATTCATCAGTTTCATCTGTGTTACCTGGACATTAGGACTTTGTCATATCTTTGAAATATGTATAACACCATTTAAGGGTATTACCAGATTTTAAGGAAAAAAAAATTCCCAATGGATAGAAAAGGAATATTGTCAGATATATAATTCACCTGAAAAACCTCACATAATATTTAGCTTGTTTCATTTAAAAATAAAACCAAACCCACAAACCTGACACAAGCTGTATGCACAAAATAATGTGTTAGTTGCACAGCCCGCTGGGAGATGGGTGCGACTTCACATGCCTTTTTGCTGGTTTATTCCTTGAGCCCATTTGTTACCTTGTTTTCAAAGTAAAGAAACCTGACCTTTTGAGTTCTCATCTTGTCCACAAGGAAATTAATATGATATTTACACCATCTGACTGGAAGATAACTAAAATAGGACAAATTTTTATACTTTCTCTCATTAGAGGTTGGCAGCATTTTACTGATGTTTAAAATCTGTGATTCTCAAAGCAATGAGCGCTGAAGAATTGATGCTTTTGAACTGTGGTGTTAGAAAAGACTCTTGAGAGTCCCTTGGACAAGAAGATCCAACCAGTCCACCCTAAAGAAGATCAGTCCTGGGTGTTCATTGGAAGGACTGATGCTGAAGCTGAAACTCCAATACTTTGGCCACCTGATGCAAAGAGCTGACTCATTGGAAAAGACCCTGATGCTGGGAGGGATTGGGGACAGGAGGAGAAGGGGATGACAGTGGATGAGATGGCTGGATGGCACCACTGACTCAATGGACATGAGTTTGGGTGGACTCCGGGAGTTGGTGATGGACAGGGAGGCCTGGCGCTCATGGGGTCACAAAGAGTCGGACACGACTGAGAGACTGAACTGAACTGAAGCAATGTGGCAGAGCTCAAGGTAATGAAGACCTGAGGAGGAAAGACATTTGCAAGTCTGCACGTGGAAAGTTATAATTCTTCTGTTCTGTTTCTTTACAAAAGTACAAGAAAGCAGGAGCATTTCTCCAAGCAGAGAAACCCATCTGGGGACATGCTGACAATGTCTGGATGTCTTAGAGTTCTGGACAAGGGGTAGGGAGGAGGTCAGGACACGGCCACTGGTCTTTCTCCAGTGCTGCAGTTTGTTAACTGACATCAGACCCACCATGAAGGACTTGTCAGTAGGGGGATACTCAGATCCTAATGAACACCAGTGAGGTGTGTGGGGGAAGTCTCAGAGAGGGAGGTCTCTGGGATTTCTCAGAGTGGGTGTGTGGGAAGTCCGTGTGTGGGGTCAGTGTGGGACTCTTAGTGGGGAGACCTCTATTGCTGGTCTTTCTGCCCCTCATGGCAGACTGACACAGAGACTTGCCACTTCTTGTTTCTTGTGTCCATTCTGGTTCATTCCTCTGGATAGGTGCCTAGGGGGTCTACCTCCCCCCATCCCTCATACTCACCTCTTGGTGCCTCTGAGAGGACAAGGCGGCAGCCAGTCTCAGGGTCTCAGCTCTCTGTGTTCCCTTCTGCTGAACTCCAGAGGTCACTGTCTGTCCTGGGCCCCAGCTTGTCCCTTAGCCCTGGATAAGCCCCCAGTTCTATGCTCACCCCAGAGGATGGGGCCCAGAGGGCACCTGTCTTCAGGGAGGAAACAGCACAAGCAGGCCTGTGCCTGCTGCCCCTGCAACACTGATCCTGGTCCCACCTGTGGGAGTCCTGACGGCCGTGGGGCAGGACTAGTCTTCCTGTGGCCTGGATCGGGGCCCCTCCTGGAGCAGGTCTCTCTACTGCGGGAGTAACGTGACACAGGGCCCCAAGCTGCTCCAGAGAATTGCTCCCCGTCTCCCCACTTTCCCCTGTGGATGGGTCCAGGGAGGAAAGCTGACAGCATACTTGTTCCCCACAGGTCACCTCCCGCCCATTGCGTGACACGTCCTGTCTGCTAGTCTCTCCCCTCCCCAACCCCGGGCTCAGGTCAGCAAGCTGGGGGCAGGTGAGACTTGCTCTGATCTCTGCTTAGGCCCTGGACCTGTTAAGTCCCGCCTGTCCCCTGGGAGCCTCCTTGGGCCACACATGTAGGCAGAGGTCACAGACCTCGAGTCTGTCCCGAGCTTCCAGTCCTGTGAAAGCGGATTATTGACACTGTGAAAAAGTGAAGCTTCCATTCTCAGAGGCTCCACTGTCTCTGGGAACCTGGCCCTCTGTGGAGGAGCTCCAGGTAGCCCCCCTCTGTCTGGGCTCTGGGAGCTGGAGTAGGGAGGGACTCTGGGGGTGGAGCCACCAGAAAGCACTGGACCCCTAACTTCTTTCCTCTGGGCCTGTAGTTGGTGGTGGGACACCAGGGGCTCTTTGGTCACTGCACCGTCTACAGACACCTCTGCCACCTGCCTCCTTCCCCTGCATCCCATACTAGGGGCACAGCGTTCCCCCCTCAGGCAGTGAGGTGACTGTACACGCAGTGACACCCCTGCCCCTTCCCCAGGGGAGGCGGGTGCTGTGAGCACGGCTGTCCTCTCCTCCAGGGCAGGGGTGGACGGGCCCTCAGGGGCCTCTAGGCTCTACACCGCACACCCTCAGAGCTGGGAATGTGGTCCTCATTGTCGCCTCTGCTCCAGAGCATGAGAAAGGCAGAGGCAGGGTGATGCTCCTGGTTCATCTCAATCCACCTCCATCAGGGAGAGAAGGGGCTTCCAGGACAGTGTCCTCTAATCCCACCAAAATGTGGGGACGAGGTTTCTCCCACCTCTGGACTTGGGGCCAGCACTGCCCATAAACTCCCCTCCTTATTCTGACATGTAAACTTGTCTCTGACACTTTCTGGGGTCTGAGTGGAATTTCAGCCTCCGCAAACCCCTCTGCTCTATAGCCCCACAAGCTCAAGGTAGAGAGGGAAGTAGAGAGGACTGAGTCGGATCCTAAAATGTGGAAGGTCTTTAGGTTTCGTTCACCTTGACACATACTAAATGCTGTTGCTTGTTTATGTAATGCTGCGATCATGGAAACTGAAGGTGCAGTGAGGAAATGGGGTGGCGGTGAGTATCCACGCTGGGGTCACAGCCTCCCTCCATGGCCCCGTCCCAGCTGGGAAGAGTGGACCCTGCTCCTTTGCCTTCCCCCAGCAGGGTACAGACCACCAATTCTCATGAGAAAAAACATTTATTTCAGGAAACAATAAAATTTGTGGTAGGAAGAAGTCATTAGGACACAGAAGATGTGTTAACATGAAAGAAAAAGTTTTTCTCTGCATGATATGCAATTTTTTTTTTTTTTTTGAGAAGAGTTTTCCTACCAGGAAATCTGTGACAAGCATGTTCTGATTGACCAGAAGAGGTGTATTTCTGAAGGAAACAGTGCCTTAGATAGTGGATAGCCTGGGACACTTGTTACTCTTGATCTATGCTGGAAGGCTCTCACAAGGGGAGGTGAACACACATCTTTCTACTCCGTTAGCTTGAACCCTCTTACCTTACCTTTTTGTTTGGAATACAGTCCTTTGTTTCTTTGCTTTCCCCTACTGTCTGTTGGTTTTAAACATTAGAAAAGACAGCCACCTTTCCCAGTCGACAGAGTTGTTTCACATAGAAGACGAAACTTATTAATCAGCTCACCCTGGGTTCTTGATTGCCTCTCAAATCTTTGACTGTTTAAGCCACACTCTTTGTCCATGGTACTTCTCAGTCATTGAGGATGTTCAAGGGCCCATCAGTGTCCCAAAGGGGAGGATCACGTCAGGACCTGAAGGTAGGCTGATGGGAAACTGGCAAAGTATGTAGTTAAGCCCCTTCCAGTGATATACTGAAGGACTGACATTTTTGCCTGTTCCTTCTATGCTTGTATAGTTGTGAGGAAGAAGGAGGGGCTGTCCTGTGCCCTTTCAGAAGTACTTCTTCATTTGCTCCGGTTCTGTGGGATTAATGAAAGCAAACCCCACTGGCTGTCAAAAAATCCAGTCGCCTGTGACTTGTGCAGTAGCCACAAAAGCTGGAGGATACGTGTACAAGCTTCTTGTAAGAGATACTAGCAACTTCAAGTAGGCTTGAGGAAGAGGGCAAAGGGTAGGACATAGGCTCTCGGAACTCTGGGGAGGCTCTCATTCAGCCCATAGAAGGATGCTACATTAGAAACGTGATACTTGCAGTGAATTTTAAAGTACGCAAATAGACCCTTTTCAGAAAAAGACTAAAAGATGTGTATTTCTATCTGCTCCCTCTGCTCCTGAGTCCCAGGAGGACAGCCAGTGAAAACTGCTTCTTTGTTTGCTACTGTCCTATGGGACCAGTGAATGCAAACCCTGGTGGCTATCTGAGCCAGGTAATCCAAGGACCCATCCCTCAGCAGCAGCCGCTGAAGCTAGGACGTAGACCTGGCCCAAGCTTTGTCCAGAGACATAACATGATTGGAATCAATTAGAGGGATAAGCTGGAGGAGACCAATTTTGGTTCTTTAATCATACTTAAATAAGTGCTTTGAATTCTAAGTCTGAAAAATATATCTGAGAATACTTAAAAACAATTTTTACTAATTTATTTCCACCCTAGTATGTGTTCTAGTATGAACACATTTTCTTGCTTCTTTTTATGTCTTATAACTTACTATTGAACACTAGACATTTTAGATAATTTACCATAGATATCGCTGCCCAAATATTTTGCTTGTTTTAATTATTATTCTAAAGTTTCCAGACATAATGCCTCTTTTTTTTCTCCTTTTTTAGTATATTTACTTATGTTTCTTTTTTTTTCTTCCAGTTTTATTGGGATATAGTGGACATACAGCACTGTTTAAAAGGTGATTAGACTTACATACATCATGAAATGATTATGATAAAAGTTTAGTGAACATTCTCACCTAATGTGTTACATATAACTAGAGAAACAGAAAACAACTTTTTGTGTGATGAGAACTCTTGGGATTTACTGTTAAAACTTTTATATATAAAATGTATCAGTGTTACTTATATTTGTGAGGTTTAACTATTTCAACTTTATACTTCACAACTTTGTAAATTTCAAATAATTGTATAAGTCCCTATAGCTGAATACAGTTAAGATTAGCATAAAGTTTAAAATTTTTCTTTAATATTTTCAAAATTCACATGGCTAAGTATGAGAAAAATTTAAGTTCTGTGCCTGGGTTGATGCAAGGCATAAACATACTATGTGGGAAACTTGGAATTACAGTCAAGGGCATCCTGGGAATAAAAATTCCTGGGATAAACCAAAACTACAGGGACAACTCCAGATTTTTCAGACCAACTGATGGGGCTCAAGTGGAGATCTCAGAGGAATCAAGTATTGTCTGAGTTCCAAGTGGAATTAATTGAAACTTGACTTATGTCTCTCTAACAGGATGAAAAGGTAGGACGGGAAGGCTCAGAGAAGGGAGATGAATGGAGCTGTGGGTCTGGATGGTTAGGGAGGGGCCATGGTCCAGCCCCTCCTCCAGTACTCCCTCCCCACCTTCAGGAGCCCATTGTGACCAGACCACAGCTCTATGATGGGGATCTCAGACTTTAGTCCCCAGTGCACACCCTGTGCTTAACTGCCTGAGGGCAGCAGTGTGATTCAAATTTTGGAGAATCCTCTCTGTTCTCTGAAAAGCACTTTTGATACTTGGCTGAACTCCAGTTCTACTTTAGAGGTGATTAATGATTGATCAGGAGGGTAAGGAACCCTTGGCCCAGACTCACAAGCACATGATTCCCTCTTCTTTTCTACTATTATTTCCATTTTCTTTTTTATTTTTTATTGAAGAATAATTGCTTTACAGAATTTTGCTGTTTTCTGTCAAAGCTCAACATGAATCAGCCATGGGTATACATATATCCCCTCCCTTGTAAACCTCCCTCCCATCTCCCTCCCCATCCCACCCCTCTAGGTTGATACAGAGCCCCTGTTTGAGTTTCCTGAGCCATACAGCAAAGTCCCATTGGCTATCTTTTTTACATATGTATTTCCATTTTCTGAATCAACTAGAGAGACTCCTGGGATGGAAAAGAACAGGATAACTATTCTCAAGGAAGAACAGAACATCATCCCTCTAGGGACAAACCAGGCTGGGCAGGGGATACAGTGAACACTAGGATTTCTATCCAAAGTTCTCAGACCAGTTGACCAGGTGTAGCAGAGGGCTCCAGGACTAGTCCCCAACATAGTGATCAGGGTCTGAGGACTGGATACTGAGTTCACGCTCAGCCAGAGGAGAGGCCTTTGAGCATCTGTTCACCAGACCTGACCAGGTATCTCAGACCAGGACTAATCTGAGGGCACTGCTGAGGCCCCCAGAGCCTCAGAGCAGGGGCTGGAGGAGGGCCTGGTCTCAGGAAGCAGAGACCTACCTGATGGAGTTCAGATTCACCCACAGGTCTGAGAATGTGTGTGTTTCTTGAGCAGAGGAACAGTGACAAACGAAATTCAGGGTGAATCTCACACTGAAAATCCTTTATGTTCTTCAAAGAAGGAAAACAGAAAACACTTTTATCTTCTTTAAAAGTGAGTGAAAGGAAGGGAAACCCACAGAGCTGTTACTAAAATGTAGGAAATCATATTATGTATGGCCTCTGAGTGATGCTTGTCTTGAGAGGGGAGAGCGAGACTTAGTCCCAGGTACTCATTTTTTTCTGTCTCTCAGCATCAAATGGAGCTGAGGGGAAGAAGCAGGGGCAGGAAAAGAAACAGAGCTTTGAAAGGTGAGTTCTGCCATTCAACCCTGTGTGCCTCAAGCATTAGCCCCCACCTCTCCCTACCCTGAGGGCCCAGGTCCATGGACTCCGAGGAGGCCAGTGGCAGTACCTGTCACTCAGGGAGACTCCTGGGATGAAGAGCAGAACACAGATACTTCTGAGATTCCATGTAGAGAATGAAGCCGCGAGGGGCCTGGAAAAGGGGTGTGGCCGAGCAGGAGCCTTCAGCATTGAACCAATAGCGCCTAGATTGGGAGCTGGGACTCCAGGTCCAACTATGGACAAATTGTTGCAGTTGTTTTTTAATTGGAGTATGATTGCTTTACAATGTTGTGTTAGTTTCTGCTGTACAATGAAGTGAATCAGCTGGATATATACACACAGACCCTCCCACTTGGACCTCTCTCCCACTCCATCCCCATCACACCCACCTAAGTCACCGTAGAGCATTGAACTGAGCTCTCTGGGCTCTATGCAGGTTCCCACCGTCTATCTATTCTGCACATGGTAGTGTAGGTACATGAAACCTAATCTCCCAATTCACCCCACCCTCCCCTTCACCACCCTCTGTGTCCACATGGCTCAGTCTCTAGTTCTGCATCTGTATCCCTGCCCTGGAACTAGATTCACCTGTAACATTTTTTCTAGATTGGCCATCATCAAAAAATCTACAAATAGTAAGTGAAGAAGAAGGTGTGGGAAAAAAGGGAACCCTTTTGCACTGTTGGTGGGAACGTAAAGTGATACAGCCACTTCAGAGAACAGCATGGAGGTACCTTAAAAAACTAAAAATAGAACTACCACGTGACTCAGGAATACCACTACTGGACATATAACCTAAGAAAAGCATAATTCAAAAAAGACACAAGTACCCCAGTGTTCATTGCAACACTGTTTACTATAGCCAGGTCATGGGAACAACGGTGCTCATGAACAGATGAATGGATAAAGAAGATGCGGTACTTATATACAATGGAATATTACTCTGCATAAAAAGAGACAAGGTGTTTAACTCTGCTAAGATTCATCAGCAATGTGACCCCTGCCCACTCCCCTCCATATCAGGGTTGTAAGGACAGCAAAGGGTAATGGCTATGGAAGCACTTTGTAAATGATAAACCCTTTCATCAACTTCACCATCACTGTCAGGGATCATGTGTCCTTGGGCTCCAATCTCCCAATTGTGTCCCCTTAAAAGGACACTGCACTTAACTTCCTGTAAGACCCCTAGACCCCTGCCTTCACCACCATGACCCAGTCTGCTGATTTCTAGCTTTGTAGACACTACCAGGAAGAGCTGGAAGAGATTTGGGACCTGACTTCACCTCTGCACAGGTAAAGAATCTTCCCCTTTTCTCCTGGGTTCTTCTTCCCAGATCCTATACAGGCCGCGTGGGGCTGAGCTGGGAGGGAGAGCCCTGGGGGTAGGGTATTGATCAAGTCCTGGGGTAAGGACAGAAGGAGCATTGTAAAGTCACCATGGGGGCCAGGGAGGGCTGTGGGCTGCAGGTGCCCACCCCAGCCTGGCCTGCCCAGCCCTCCTGGCACTGGAGGCTCCTGGTTGCAGCTTGCTCCTCAAGTCTCCTGCAGCCACCTGGGGAGGTTCCTTCAGAAAGGCAGCTTTCATCACCTCTTGTCAAGTGCCCCCTTGCAAGAGTGTAAAGCAGCACCTACTAGAGCCCATCAGCCATGCAGGGAAGAGGCTCCGCCCACCATGTCCCCAGCTCCTCTGACCAAGAAGCCTCTAACTCAGGCCTCCACCTGTTCTCCAGGATCAGGGACCTCTGTTCAGTCATGTTAATCCCTGAGTGCCTCACCAACACCAGAGACTTTCCTTCCCCTGGACAGACTTTCATCCTGGCCACTTGCTCTTTCCTTTCCCCACCATGCTCCCCTGATGAGACTCCATGCTGAGTCTCACTCAGGGTGACTCCATGGCACTCCCACTCAGTACCATTCCATGCAGCTCATCTCTACACTCCCCTTGGAGACCAGCCATCTCAGTACTTGTGTGTTCAAGCTGTGCCATTTCAGGCCTGTCTAGTTGGCACCCTGAGTCAAAAAGAAAGCTGTGTCCAGGCAGAAAGCATCCAGAAGAAGTGTCAGGAGTTCTTATGGGCAGGAAGGCACAAGAGATGCAGAGGGTCGGTTCCCTATAGAAAGTCCTCTGTAGGAAGCTTGCTGAAATCCACATATTAGACTTTCCTGGAGACTCAAATGTTCATGAGGAAACAGAAAATCCAAACTCCTCTCAAGGTGGGGAAACCTCCATGAACACCTCCCATGAATCTCTTGTCCTCAAATCCTTATATTCAACAAGAGTTGGAAGCACATATAATGTTTCAAGTGATCTTTCCAGGTGGTGCTAGTGGTGAAGAACCCACCTGCCAATGCAGGAGACATAAGACACGGGTTCAATCCCTGGGCCGGAAAGATCCCCTGGAGGAGGAAATAGCAATCCACTCCAGTATTCTTCCTTGGAGAAGCCTCATGGACAGAGGAGTCTGGCAGGCTACAGTCCATGGGGTAGCAAAGAGTCAGACACAACTAAAGCGACTTAGCACACACAGGTGAGGTACAGGTGGGGAGTACCTCTAGAGTTACTCAAGTTCATACTTAGCTTAAAGTTGAAAAAGGCTCGAGTGCACCTTGAAAGTCACCTATGACTCTGGGGACCATTCAAAATCCCAGTTAACCAAGTTTTTGGAAAAGCCCCTCCAAGCTCATCTGAGAGAGAAAGTGATAATAACAAGGGCAGTTTCCCCTCTGAAGAGTCTCTTTCCTGCCCCCTCATGGGAGAGTGAAGAAACCCCGGGGCCCCTGGGAGGACCCCCACCTGGTGACACCCATAAGCCCTCAGAGGTCCCTCTGACTGGACAGGAAGACAAGCCACCCTCACAGGCCCCCTCATACCACTCTGTGGGCAGAGTCTGTGACAGTGAGTCTGTGGTGGGGACTGACAAAGGCAGCCTGGAGCCCAGCCAAGTCCGGCATTGGCTGGGAATGAACCACAGGAAGAAGCTGGCCGGCAGGCCTCCCCAGACTCCTGCTCTATCATGACAGTCAGATCTCGACACATGGTCCCAATCTTTCAGGGCCCAAGAGGTCATGGAGGGGGATCCTGCTCGGAAAAGTACTTTCAAACCTAGTGTGCTGATTAAATTCCAAATCTGCAATATGGATCTGAGGAGATCATGGTCCCAAAGGCCCATAAAAGCCCCTCGTTGAACGGAGCCCACAGCCTCAAGTCCAGAAGATCGACACTTTGAGGCCTGGTGTTGTAAAGCCTGAGTTCCAAGGGTTCAGAGACCGGCAGAAACAGGCTCAAGGCTGCGTCACTGCTTGCTGCTTCAAGATGGCGCCACCGAGACGTTTCTCGGACTGTGACTCAGATGTTTTCATTGCCCCCAAACATCTTGGTTTCTCAGGAATCCCTGTCTGGCTTCCAGCCCTTGTCCGGTGGAGACTCATCCAATTCCCAGACGCTCCATGACCTTGAGTGGAGGGAATAGGCATGGCCAGCAGGAGGCCCTGAGACAGCAGCCTGAGCAAGACATTTGTCCCCACTGCCGGGAGACTTACAGGAGGCCCAAACTAGGACAGCATGAAAGGCTGGCAGTACCGAGGGCCAGCCAGGCCTGCTAGAGAGCAGGACTGCTGAGGCCTAGGCTCTTGGGACAGCTGTTGGATGGATCCTAAGGGAGAAGATGGCACTTCACTGTGGACCTCATGCCTCCGAGTTTAACTGGTTCAAAGGAAAACTCTGGGCCCCATTAGTTCTGCGTTACTGCTGCCACAGGTTTCTCTCGACCAAGTTAAGAGTGAGGCAATATACATGCCGGGATGACCAAGCTACCCCATGGGTCATGGCTGCCCTAGGGACAGCAGGTGGACCTTCCCATCCAGGGAGCCAGGTTCCCCCCCCCTCCCCCCCACCAGGCAGAACCTTCATCATGGATCAAGAGTGACAGGTGTCCCAGGCCATCCTCTCCACTGTCCAAGGTACTACCTCTTTCAGAAATAGACCTCTTTTGGTCAATCAGAACATGCCTGTCACAGCTTTCCTGGTAGAAAAACTCATCTCCAAGAAAAAAACGCATACCATGCAGCTAAAAACTTTTTCTTTCATGTTAGTACATCCTCTGTGTGCTAATGGCTTCTTCCTACCACAAAGTTTACTGTTTCCTGGAATAAATGTTTTTTTTCTCATGAACAGTGGTGGCCTCTTTGCACCCTGCCAGGGGGAAGGGAAGGGGTCAGGGTTCACTCTTCTCAGGTGCCTGCTTTGTCTTCCAGATGGGACAGGGACATGTAGGGAGGGTGACCCCAGTGTGGATACTCACCCTCACCCCAATTCCCTCATTGCACCCCAGTTTCCACAATACCAGCATTACAGAAACAAGCAACAGCATTCAGGACATGCCAAGGTGAACTAAACCTAAAGACCACTCCTTCTCAGGATGCAGCTCAGTCCTCTCCTGCTCTCTCTCTACTTTGAACCTGTACAGCTGTGGGTGGGGGATTGGGTTGCAGAGGCTGAAATTCCCCTCAGGCTCAGAAGGTGTCAGAGACAACTTCTCCTGTCAGAATAAGGACGGGGGCTTGGGGGCAGTGCTGGCCCCAAGTGACAAGTGGGAGAAACCTTGTCCTCGTGTCACGGTGGGATAGATGACGCTGCCCTGGAAGTCCCTCCTCTCCCAGACGGAACTGGAATGAGATGAACCAGGAGCATCACCCTCCCTCTGCCTTTCTCATGCTCTGGAGCAGAGGCGAGGATGAGGACCACATTCCCGGCTCTGAGGGTGTGCAGTGTAGAGCACGGAGGCCCCCGGGCTGGTCCACCCTGCCCCAGAGGAGAGGACAGCCCTGTTCACAGCGCCCGCCTCCCCTGGGGAAGAAGCAGGGGTGTCACGGTGTGTGCAGTCACCTCACTGCTTGAGGGTGGGACGCTGTGCCCCTAGGGTGGGATGCATGGGAAGGAGGCAGGTGGCAGAGGTGTCCACGGATGGTGCAGTGACCGAGGGATCCCTGGCGTCCCACCACTGTCTACAGGCCCAGAGGAAAGAAGTTAGAGGCCCGGTGGTTCCTGGTGGCCCCACCCCAGGGTCTCCCCTTACTCCAGCTCCCAGAGCCCAGGCAGAGGGAGAATGCCTAGAGCTCCTCCACAGAGGGCCAGGCTCCCAGAGGCAGCAGAGCCTCTGAGCAGGGAAACTTCACTTCTCCACAGTGTAATTAACCAGCTTTCACAGCACTGGGAGCTTGGGACAGATTCACAGTCTGTGATCCAAGGAGACTCTTAGGGAACATGTGGGACTCAACAGGCCCAGGGACTATGTTGGCATCACAGCAAGTGTCAACTACTGTCAGCATGTCAGAACCCCAACACGTAGGACCAGGACCTGGGAGGGGAGGGCAGTGGCACGGGCCTGCTTGTGCTGCGGTTTCTCCCTGGAGCCTGGTCCCTCCTCTGGTCCCCATCGTCCAGGTCGGGCCCAGCAGCCGGGGCTCAGGGCCTGAGGGAGGGGCTCAGGGCACAGAGTGGCCTCCAGAGCTCGGAAGAGTGGGGCACAGAGCAGGCTTGAGCCTGGCTGCTGCTTGGTCCTCTTAGGGGCACCAAGAGGTGAGTGCCCGGGTGCCCCATCGTCTCCTGTCCGGAGGAGTGACAGAAGGGATATTGACAGAAAAGTCCCTCTGCCCTTCTCCTGCCCTAAATGCAGAAAGGACAGCAGTGTAGGGCCCCCCACAGGGATCTCCCACAAGCCCACAGACTCCACAACACTGACTGCACACATAGACCCCTAGTCCCACACAGAGACCTCCCACAGATAAAAAGTGACCCCAGACAAACCCACACTGACTCCACAACACTGACCCCATAGACCCCCCTAGTCCCACAGAGAGACCTCCCACAGATAAAAAGTGACCCCACACAAGCCCCAGACAAGCCCACACTGACTCCACAACACTGACCCCATAGACCCCCCTAGTCCCACAGAGAGACCTCCCACAGATAAAAAGTGACCCCACACAAGCCCCAGACAAGCCCATACTGATCTCCCATAGGGACCCCACTAGCCCCTCACAGGGGCCTGGCACAGAGCCACACTGACCCCACACAAGGGCCCCTCACAGACCCGCACTGAGCAAACTCTCCCAGTGACCTCTCAAACCGTTAGGCAGAGAGCTGTTTCTGAGACCTCCCACAAAGACCTCACAGGCGTTCTGTAGAACCTGAGCATCCACTCACTGACAGGGCCTTCACAGTAGGTCTGACGTCACTTAAAAAACCTTGTGCATTGGTGTTCGGAATGCAAATTGGTACAATATTTAAAACACTGTGGAGATGCTTCAAAAAATAAAATTAGAGTACTATGTGACCCAGCGATTTCACTTCTGGTCATTTAGCAAAAAGAAACAAACATTTTTATCTGAAAAAGTTATCAGTGCTTTTCTATGTTCTCTGAAACATGAATCACAAAATGATGGTGCAGAAAGAAACTTCCTGTTTGTGGTAGATAAATGGATAAAGAAAGGTGATACACACACATACATAACATACAAAATGAGATATTATTCAGCCTTAACAAAAGTTAACCCTGACATTTTCAAGAACACTGAATGAACTTGGAGAACATTATGCTAAGTGAAATATCGCTTACATGTGGAATCTAAAAGAAGAAAAAGGAACCACAGAACAGAGTGTAAATTGTAGTCTACAGCTGGTTGTGGGGGAAATGAGAACAGGTCTGTGTATGGATACAAATTTTTCATTATAAAATGAGAAACAAAGTAAAGGAATAAGATCTGAGGAGCTGATGTACAGCATGGTGTTTCTCCTGCATTAGCAGGCAGGTTCTTTACCACTAGTGCCACCTGAGAAGTCCCTGAATGTGCAACCTGGGTTGCTATCACACATGTAAATTTTTAAATTGGGTGACTGGTCTGATTTAATAAAATGTATCTGAAAAAAAATTAATGAAACCCTTCTCCGCGGCTGCTCCTTCTGCGTTGAGGCACTGATCAGCATGGACTTTGGACTTAACATAGCTCCTCCTAGATGCCTGTGGGCTTCTAGACCAAACAGCCGCTCTCCACACCTACTACACTCCCCTAGCACATCAAATCCTGGTCACTTAGTGGGCTCTGTGGAAAATTCTGAAAGACAAAGGAATACCAGACCACCTGACTTGCCTCTTGAGAAATCTGTATTCAGGTCAGAAAGAAACAGTTAGAACTGGACATGGAACAACAGACTGGTTCCAAATAGGAAAAGGAGTCCATCAAGGGTGTATACTGTCACCCTGCTTATTTAACTTATATGCAGAGTACATCATGAGAAACGCTGGGCTGGAAGAAGCACAAGCTGGAATCAAGATTGCCGGGAGAAACATCAATAACCTCAGATATGCAGGTGACGCCTCCCTTATGGCAGAAAGTGAAGAGGAGCTAAAAAGCCTCTTGATGAAAGTGAAAGAGGAGAGAGATGTTATGGGGAGGGAGGTGGGAGGGGGGTTCATGTTTGGGAACGCATGTAAGAATTAAAGATTTTTTAAAAAAAGAAAGTGAAAGAGGAGAGTGAAAACGTTGGCTTAAAGCTCAACATTCAGGAAAATAAGATCATGGCATCTGGTCCCATCACTTAATGGCAAATAGATGGGCAAACAGTGGAAACAATGTCAGACTTCATTATTTTGGGCTCCAAAATCACTGCAGATGGTGATTGCAGCCATGAAATTAAAAGACGCTTACTCCTTGGAAGGAAAGTTATGACCAACTAGATAGCATATTCAAAAGCAGAGACATTACTTTGCCAACAAAGGTCCATCTAGTCAAGGCTGTGGTTTTTCCAGTAGTCATGTATGGATGTGAGAGTTGGACTGTGAAGAAAGCTGAACGCCAATGAATTGATGCTTTTGAATTGTGGTGTTGGAGAAGACTCTTGAGAGTCCCTTGGACTGCAAGGAGATCCAACCAGTCCATTCTAAAGGAGATCAGTCCTGGGTGTTCTTTGCAAGGAATGATGCTAAAGCTGAAACTCCAATACTTTGGCCACCTCATGCAAAGAGTTGACTCATTGGGAAAGACTCTGATGCTGGGAGGGAATGGGGGCAGGAGGAGAAGGGGATGACAGAGGATGAGATGGCTGGATGGCATCACTGACTCGATGGACGTCAGTCTGAGTGAACTCCGGGAGATGGTGATGGACAGGGAGGGCTGGCGTGCTGCGATTCATGGGGTTGCAAAGAGTCAGACATGACTGAGTGACTGAATGGAACTGAGTGGGCTTTGTTACAAACAGCAGCCTTCATGGGATGAAGATTATTCTCTGGCAAACTCACATCCCTATTATATCAAGGATAAGGGATTCCTCCTAAGTGTGACCCAGCATGGCCACAAATGCCTCTGGGCTAAAACAGAAATAGTACCATTACGAACAGGCTAAACCTGACATGGTAAGGGAAGACTCCCAAAGTCACTCTCTGAAGCTACCATCCTCCTGATACTAAAATCAGACAAAGATGCTACCAAAAGAGAAAATTACAGTCCAATATCTTTTATGAATCTAGATGTAAGAATCCTCAACAAAATATTAGCAAACCAAGTCTGATGACACTTTAAAAGGATCATACATCATAATCAAGTTTGATAAATCTCAAGGTCATAAGGATGGCTCAATATATGCAGAACATTTAATCTGTTACATCACAACAAATCGCAAAAATCACATGATCATTTAAACAGATGCATAAAAAGCATTTGATAAAATTCAACATCCATCCGTGACACAAATTCTCACCAAAGTGGATATAGAGGGAACATATCTCAGCATAATAAAAGTTATTTATGACAAACCCCCAGCCAACATAACACTCAATGGTGAAAAGCTGAAAGCTTTCCCACTAAATTCTGGAACAAGTCAAGGATGCCTACTACCACTACTTCTATTCAACATACTAATGAAAGTCCTATCCACAGAAATCAGACAAAAAAATAAAAATAAAAGGTATCCATTTTGGAAGGGAAGAGATAAAACTGTCGTGTACAGATGACATAATACTCTATAGAAAACCCTAAATCCTCCACACAAAAACAATTAGAATAGATAAATGCATTCATGAAAATAGCAGGCGACAAGATTAATATACAGAAATCTGCTGGATTTCTTTACACTAATAATGAAATATCAGAGAAAGTAAAAAAATATATATTCTGTTTAAAATTATGTCAAAAAAATAAAATGTCTAGGAATCAACCTGACAAGGACATGAAAGATTTACACACTGAGAACTATAAAAACACTGACAAAGGCAAATGAAGCTTATTCAAGGAAATGGAAAGATATCCTATGCTCTGTGGTTAGAAGAATTAATATTGTTGGAATGGGAATGCTACCCAAAACATTCTGCAGATTTAATGCAATCCCTATCAAATTACCCACAATATCTTGTTGGTTTTTTTTTTTTTACAGAACTGCAATGACTAATCCTGGGCTTCCATGATGGCTCAGTGGTAAAGAATCTGCCTACCAATGCAGGAGATGCAGGTTTGATTCCTGGGTTGGGAAGATCCCCTGGAGAAGGATATGCAACCCATTCCAGTATTCTTACCTGGGAAATCCCATGGACAGAGGAGCCTGATGGGCTACAGTGCCTGGACAGGACTTAGCAAATAGACAACAAAAATAAATAATCCTAAAATTTATAAGGACCCACAACGACTCAGAAAAAGAACAAAGCTAGAGGCATAACGCTCCCACATTTCAGACACTACTACAAAGCTACATTCATCAAAAGAGTGTGATATTGGCAGAAAAATTGACATACGGATCAACGGAACAGAATGGAGAGCCCAGAAATGACCCCACATTCCGACAGTCAACTAATCTTTGACAAAAGAGGCAAGAATATGCAATGGACCAAAGACCATCTCTTCTGCAAATGGTACTGGAAAAGTTGGACAGTCACAAGCATATCAATGGACACTCCCTCACAACATACACAGAAATAAACTCAAAATGTCCTAAAGCCTTAAATATAAGACATGAAACCATAATATTTCTAGAAGGGAATATAAGCAAAACATTCTTTGACGTAAATTGTAGCAATATTTTCTTAGGTCATTTCTTCAAGGCATGAGATAAAAGCAAAATTAAAACAAATGGGACCTAATCAAAATCACAAGAATTTGCACAACAAAGGAAACCATAAACAAAATGGAAAGACAAGCTATAGTTGGGAGAAAATATCTCGGAATGATACAACCAACAAGGGCTTAATTTTCAAAATATACAAACAGCTTATATGGCTCAGGATCAAAAAAAAGCAACCAAATCAAAAGATGAGCAGAGGACCTAAATGGACATTTCTCCAAAGAAGACATACAGATGACCAACAGACACATGAAAATATGCTCAACATAGCTAATTATTCAGTTCAGTTCAGTCGCTCAG
Organism: Ovis canadensis; assembly: GCF_042477335.2. Classification (NCBI taxonomy): domain Eukaryota; kingdom Metazoa; phylum Chordata; class Mammalia; order Artiodactyla; family Bovidae; genus Ovis; species Ovis canadensis. The sequence continues at coordinate 22,884,685 of NC_091246.1, read as the reverse complement.
TCGTGTCTGACTCTTTGCAACCCCATGAATTGCAGCACGCCAGGCCTCCCTGTCCATCACCAACTCTCAGAGTTCACTCAAACTCATGTCCATCAAGTCAGTGATGCCATCCAGCCATCTCATCCTCGGTCATCCCCTTTTCCTCCTGCCCCCAGTCCCTCCCAGCATCACAGTCTTTTCCAATGAGTCAACTCTTCGCATGAGGTGGCCAAAGTACTGGAGTTTCAGCTTTAGCATCATTCCTTCCAAAGAAATACCAGGGTTGATCTCCTTCAGAATGGACTGGTTGGATCTCCTTGCAGTCCAAGGGACTCTCAACAGTCTTCTCTAACACCACAGTTCAAAAACATCAATTCTTTGATGCTCAGCTTTCTTCACAGTCCAACTCTGACATCCATACATGACTACTGGAAAAACCACAGCCTTGACTAGATGGACCTTTGTTGGCAAAGTAATGTCTCTGCTTTTGAATATGCTATCTAGGTTGGTCATAACTTTCCTTCCAAGGAGTAAGCGTCTTTTAATTTCATGGCTGCAATCACCATCTGCAGTGATTTTGGAGCCCCCCAAAATAAAGTCTGCCACTGTTTCCACTGTTTCCCCATCTATTTGCCATGAAGTGATGGGACCAGATGCCATGATCTTGTTTTCTGAATGTTGAGCTTTAAGCCAACTTTTTCACTCTCCTCTTTCACTTTCATCAAGAGGCTTTTTAGTTCCTCTTCACTTTCTGCCATAAGGGTGGTGTCATCTGCATATCTGAGGTGATTGATATTTCTCCCGGCAATCTTGATTCCAGCTTGTGCTTCTTCCAGCCCAGCGTTTCTCATGATGTACTCTGCATAGAAGTTAAATAAGCAGGGTGACAATATATAGCCTTGATGGACTCCTTTTCCTATTTGGAACCAGTCTGTTGTTTCATGTCCAGTTCTAACTGTTGTTTCCTGACCTGCATATAGGTTTCTCAAGAGGCAGGTCAGGTGGTCTGGTATTCCCATCTCTTGAAGAATTTTCCACAGTTTATTGTGATCCACACAGTCAAAGGCTTTAGCATAGTCAATAAAGTAGAAATAGATATTTTTCTGGAACTCTCTTGCTTTTTCCATGATCCAGCGGATGTTGGCAATTTGATCTCTGGTTCCTCTGCCTTTTCTAAAACCAGCTTGAACATCTGGTTCATGTATTGCTGAAGCCTGGCTTGGAGAATTTTGAGCATTACTTTACTAGTGTGGCAGATGAGTGCAATTGTGTGGTAGTTAGAGCCTTCTTTGGCATTGCCTTTCTTTGGGATTGGAATGAAAACGGACCTTTCCAGTCCTGCAGCCACTGCTGAGTTTTCCAAATTTGCTGGCATATTGAGTGCAGCACTTTCACAGTATCATCTTTCAGGATTTGAAATAGCTCCACTGGAATTCCGTCACCTCCGCTAGTTTTGTTCATAGTGATGCTTTCTAAGGCCCACTTGACTTCACATTCCAGGATGTCTGCCTCTAGGTGAGTGATCACACCATCATGATTATCTTGGTCATGAAGATCTTTTTTGTACAGTTCTGTGTATTCCTGCCACCTCTTCTTAATATCTTCTGCTTCTGTTAGGTCCATACCATTTCTGTCCTTTATCGAGCCCATCTTTGCATGAAATGTTCCCTTGGTATCTCTAATTTTCTTGAAGAGATCTCTAGTCTTTCCTAATTATTAGAGAAATTAAAATCAGAGCTTCAGTCACTTCACACTGGTCAGAATGGTTACCAACAAAAAGTCTACAAATAAACACTGGAGAAGGTATGAAGAAAAGGGAACCCTCCTATACTATTGGCAATGAACGTAAATTGTTGCAGCCACTATACAGAACAATATGAAAGTTCCTTAATAACCTAAAATAGAGTAACCATATGATCCTGCAATCCCACTCCTGGGCACATATCTAGAAAAGATGAAAACTCTAACTTGAAAAGCTACATGCACTCTGATGTTCAGTCTCGACAGTGCAAGCATACCCTAATCAGGGCCCGATTAGTCCCCTTGGCCACTCAGTTCCCCTCCTCAGAGGCTCCCTGGCAGAACCATTATGTTGGGAGCCTCTGAGATGGCTCCCTTCACCTGGGACAACACTGGAGATGCAATGCTTCAGCCCACAAAAGTGCAGGACATAACAGTCTGAGAGAAGACAACATGGATGGATTGGGACATAAAGATTCATGCTATGACAACACCCCAGCCCATGACATGACTGGACACAACCTCATCCTGAATGCTGCCTCCACAACCTTCCATTATAGCCAAGATGACATCAAGGGAGACATGCATTGGGACTTGGTTGCTGAACTGAATGTTTGCTTATCTAAATGCCCTGCTGATGACCACTTCAAGTAGCATTTTGCAGAGCTAACTATATGTCTACCCCAAGGCCTCCTTGCTTGCTTACTGTATACAACACTTGCCGCTTCAGTGTGAGATGCTGCTATAATTGCCAGGCTGTTCTCTGCTGTGCCTTTGAGTTTTGGAAAACCAAGGTATGTTCTGAGTCTCATAACCTTTTTTTACACCCTGAGCTTAGAATTCTTGCTCCAAGTTCAGTTTTACTTTTCCTGGGACACCTTTTAAAGTAGCCACTTACAGTTGAGCCCACCAAAGTTTAGTGACTTCCACCTCAAACACCTAATAATTAATAGATGCATGCTACCCTGCTTTCTACCTCTTGCTGGCTCATAACCTGGGCAGAGGATTGCCTTTTCCCAACTCCTTGCCCAACCCACCCCCCTATCCCCCAGTTCCAGGGTCTGACACTAATAACTCTTGTGACTTTACTTCCTTTGTGTGTATGTACTGAAACTATGCCTTCAATCAAAACAACACTTAGGGTTTTCATTTCCTGAACATGGGAGCTTGGATGCTGAGGGAGCTGCCTGCCAGTTCCTTGTGGGGCTTGTGCCTCCTCACTCAGCAGGTCATAATCTACATATTCTTAATGTAACACACCAGATATCCCCCTGCGAACACACCTCACCCCAACATTCTAGGGGCCATTCCAACTTCCCTCCAACATAAGCACGACCCTCCACACTCCCTGACTTCACACATACAAACCATGTTTATGCACACAGACACAGCCCCGACACACACATACAATTTCCACCACCCTAAAGACACAACTGGAGAAGGCAACGGCAACCCACTCCAGTACTCTTGCCTGGAGAATCCCAGGGACGAGGGAGCCTGGTGGGCTGCTGTCTATGGGGTCGCACAGAGTCAGACATGACTGAAGCGACTTAGCAGCAGCAGCAGCAGCAGCAGCAGCAAAGACACAACCACGCTCAGAATCCCTGTAAAGAAACAGCTGCAAGCTGTAAAGGGGATGAATTTGGTGACATGGACATGGGCCACCTGGATTTCTCTTCAGGGAAGGCCTTGTGTCCTGAGTTGATGAGAGTATATTTGGGAGGCAGTGTCAGCTCCCAGTTCCTTCAAGGACTGCTGAACTAGAGAGCTGTCTTGCCTAACAGTCATTCCCCTTCCAGGAAAGTTCATATCTGATGGACTGATGGTGGCAGAGTTAGAAATGCCTGGCCCACTCCTTCCAGCTGACAACCTCTCTGAAAAGACAGTCTGGCTTCTCAGGTCCCATGGGGTAGTGTGAAGCTGTTTTGGAGTTTGAGTCACTGTTCAACAGCCCCTCTACCCAATCCTTTCTGTTTCTACTCCTCACAGGTGTTGCTTAGTAAATATCCTGTTCCCTAAGCTCTCTGATTCTGTTTTCCTAAAAATCCAAACCATGACAACCATCATTATTTCTTCATTCAATTATTCATCAGGCATCAATGAACATGGCAAAGACCACTCATAGATTTACAGTATGTGGAGGAAATAGACAGTAAACACATAGCTCCATCATAAACATGGACACAGGTACACATGCAGGGTATTAGAATATATCCAGTTCACAACTGAACTAAGGGTGCTTGATCTACTTGGCTCTGCAGGTAGTAGTGGAAAGTGAAAATGTTAGTAGCTCAGTCATGTCTGACTCTTTGCAACCCCATGGACTGTAGCCAGCCAGGCTCCTCTGTCCATGGGATTCTCCAGGCAAGAATACTATTATGGGTTGCCATTTCCTTCTCCAGGGGATCTTCTCAACCCAGGAATTGAACCCAGGTCTCCTGCATTGCAGGCGGATTCTTTACCATTTGAGCCACTAGGGAAGCCCATGGTAGTAGTCAGGGAGGGTACAAAGAGACTTGCGAGCTATTCAGAAACAGCCTTTCTGGTTAGGGTTTCTGGGCTGTTCCCAGAGAAGAGGGCCTGAACTTTCTTCCTTACACTGCAGTTCTAATCTGGGTACACCATGCTTGTTGTTTAAAGCATGGGAGAGCTACAGGACGAACCTGGACCCCTGCCCTCCAAGAAAACACTCCCTCTATTAGGAAGTGTTACTTGCAGCCACAGGAAGTGAGTCTGGCCATGGAGTGAGGGGGAGAGGACCAACATGTGTACAAGCTGAGAAACATCTAGCAATTTGGCCCTGAAAATGACTCTAAACTCTTCAAAAACTTTTGGGGTCCCTCCTTAGGTTTAGAGAATTCTTTGCCTAGAGCTCTTGGTTCAGTCTTTAACCAAGGGAGAGAAGATATCTGAGGAGGTTTGCCTGCAACCTCAGTTAGTTTTATTTTAAATAGCAATTGCTGAATATTCCCTTTGGAATAAAAAAGTCGTTCAGTCAAAAAGTTAGTAAAACATTAAATCAGTCACTCAGTCGTGTCTGACTCTTTGTGACCCCATGGACTGTATCCCACCAGGCTCCTCTGTCCATGGGATTCTCCTAGGCAAGAATAGTGGAGTGGGTTGCCATTGCCTTCTCCAGGGGATCTGTCTGACCCAGGGATTGAACCCAGGTCTCCCACATTGTAGGTGAATTCTTTACCATCTGAGTCACCAGGGATTGGAAAAGGATATGGTGGAATAGTAGGGCTTGAGTCTACAGTCATAGCTGTCCTATCATCTTCTGTTTCAGGTAACTTTATCTCTTTAATTTTTCATTAGCTTTTGTACTGAGTTTTTAAATGAAGATATTTTGGAATCTTGAAAGCTTGTAAGTTTTCACATGCCCATTAAGGTAGGCATCTCATTCTCCCTGTCTATATGGGATCCCTTGCTCTAATGTTTTCCTTAAATGAACAATCTTGTCTGGTTGGAACACTCCCCACAACGGCCACCGTAATTCTAGACCAATATCACTAAAATTTTGCCATCCTTCTAGGTCTCTACAGCCTCCAGGACTACAGTTCTTAAATATAAAATAAGCAAGTGTGCCAGAAGGTAGCATAATGAATTGCGATAAAGGCTCCCATTTCCTTAGCTAGCCTTCGTCAACCCAAAACACGGCAAATACACCTGGGCCTTAATATATCAGCAGTAACCAAGAGATGCTACTATGTCTCGGCCAAAAGAAGGCCTGGCCTGCACCAACACCAATTCCCAGGGAACGTTGGAGTGGGGGAAATGGTCAAACTAGCAAATTCCAAGGAATTGGGACTACAAACTAATTCCAAACAAAAAGGAGAACTATGGCAGTCACCAATAGTTCCCAGCATGGAATCTGGGGGCCAATGCTGATTCCAAACAGATGGGAAAGTACAGACTAAACTGTCAGCAGTTCCCAGGGAACAAAATTAGGGGCTAGGGTTTACTACTCAAAAATAGATTGGCAATAACCAAGAGATATTACTGTGCCCTGGCAATTTTGATCTGAAAGGCTAGGGGTTTGGCCTCAGGCAGAGTCCCCTACCAGCCAAGCTGACCTGCCCTGTAAAGGAAAGCCGATCAGACTGGGAGCACAAATGCAAAGAGAATGGAGCTCAAACCAAGACAACCTCCAGGAATGGCAAGAAAGACAGTGAATTCAAAGGATTTCTAGACATCACACCTGTTTCTCCTTGTCCCCAAATATCATTAGACATTCCTTTCAGATTCCATCACTGCCACTAATATATTAAAAAAACAATATTTAACTGAGTAAATTTGAACATTTACTGTGAATTTGTAACATACTGACTCTAGTAAATGATTCATGAATCAGGTGGCATCTCATGTGGAAGACAGGAGATACTCCAAGGTGCTGCACATCATGGAATGCTCTTAAAATAAGGAAGGTAGGACAAGGAAAGGAAGCGATGAAAGTTCCAGTGGGGAAAAGTAAAAGTTCAGGTGACAATGGCTTCTGATGGCAAAATTTTCTATTAGCTGCGTTTGTTGTTGGCCAAAAAGGAAATCTTCCCTCCTCCAGCTGGGCTAGTAATGTAGCTGCACTTTCTGTTTGGGATTGCAAGGTATCAGTCTTCCTGCTGGGATCAGTAATGACCTCTTCCTGCTAGGGTATTTGATGATGAGTGACAGGAAATGGTAGCTCCCTCTACAGGCCTTCCAGATTCCAGTTACAGTTGAGTTATCCTTTTATTAAAGTTCATAGCATGTTTTGTTGGCAGGAGGATTCACAATGAGGGAAAAAAGGCCAGAAGACTCACCATTAAGAAGGTTCAGAAATTCTTAGGAGGATGCAAATGGCAACCCACTCCAGTGTTCTTGCCTGGAGAATCCCAGGGACAGGAGAGCCTGGTGGGCTGCTGTCTATGGGGTCGCACAGAGTCGGACACGACTGAAGCGACTTAGCAGCAGCAGCAGCAGCAGCAGCAAGGGAGGCAGAATGTGACTATGGGGTCAGCTGGTGGCCACACTGATCACATGGCTCCATCTGCTGACTTTGCAGCTTGCTGTGGAATACTTAAAAAAAAAAAGTCACTTTATCCTATCAGAGAAACATGAAACTGAGATGAGCTTCCCACTGCTAGAAGCATCCTCAGCCTTCAGAAAAGACCAGAGAACATGACTAAAGGATTTGGGAATATCAGAGCCATATCTCCTCAGAGTGGGACTCCCCAGTCTCTGCAGGTCTCAGTCCTCAACAGTCCCTCAGGGACAAAGTCTCCCCACCTCCATCCTTGTCAGCTCATTGATCCCTAGAGGTCCTGCCTTACCCTGAGAACTTAGGTTTCCATGGAGCTAGGTTGGTTGAGACCTAGTGATACAGCTGACCAGCCTGATAATAGCCCCCATCACTCTGGAGCAGTTGGGGTCAGGGATACATGGCTCTGTAGACTTTCAACACCTAGACTCAGCGTGGAGTGTGTGCTTGCCCATCACCTGTGTCACACAAGAGCCAGCAATACTTGGAGCTGTCCAACCAACTCTCAGGGGGTTTTCCTGGGAGAGCACTTGGTTATCTGACTTCTTATCCAGGAAGCCCAATGACTTTTGACTGCTGCCTGTCACACCAACAATGCACCTGTGAAGCTTCTCCTCTACAAGGCCATCTGCCCACCAGACCTACCCTTCTAGGGGCCCAGATGCTAGGACCATACAAATGCTGAAGGAGTGTCCACCTGCTTAAAGTACCCCTCTATCCATCTGCATGATTTCTGCTGGGAATCCCCAACATTTACAGGAATTCTTTGACCAACCTGATAGGAACAATGCAATGATTCAGAATGACAAGGATCCATTCACACTTACAACCCCAGAAGCCCCACTCACAGCCACGTAAGTGTCCCATACATTCCCACTGATGCCCAAATATTCTTGCATCATACATACATACATCTAAACACACACATCAGTGGTGTGCTGGTAAATGCTTAATAAAAACCTCTCTGAGAAAGGTAGGAAAGACTTCATTTCTGGTGTCTACGTGGTATAAATATTCCCAGCATGATCAGTTTCAAGCTACCTAGTTGACATCACTGAACACAGAACTGGGAGGAGATATGCACCATTGACATCCCAAGCTAGTATGAACCATTTTCAACACATCCCAAATCTTTTCATATGAGTATGTGCACATGATCCACTTATAGCCAGAGGAGGCCCCTCAACTCCCATCACAGATATAAGCAAAAGGACACAACATACATATTCATATATATGTGTATGTATGTATATCCATACACATATATTCTGAACACACATGTACATTTCTACTCTCATCTTGAAAGAATATACAGAGACCACCTCTTACTACCTAAACTTTTATAGATGAAAACCTACTCACACTGAATATTCACATGCCACTCTTACAACTATATACATATACACACACAACATGGGCCTGAACACAAACATGTGCAACCAATATACCACTCATATGTACACACTGTACACGTATACACATAGGCTCATGAGGTACACAACTGTTTCATGAGCAACTCCCAAAAGACCCACATGCAATTCATAGCCCTAAAATACATACACTCCAGATTTCTGAACATACACATAACCTATCTAAAGAACTCTCACATCTGCCAGAATTCTTAGCTTATAGCCCCAGGGACTCAGATACACACAGCCACAAACAACCTACACTTATCGAATATAGCTGAACCTTGAACAACTTGGGGATTAGGGTACCAACCCTCCATTCAATGCTTCTGTATCCATGGATCATGTAGTAGTACTGTAGTATTTACTGAAAAAAAAATCCACTAGGAATGGACCCATGTGGTTCAAACCCATGATGTTATAGAGTTAACTATATTTAAGTTATATGCAGAGTACATCATGAGAAACGTTGGGCTGGATGAAACACGAGCTGGAATCAAGATTGCCAGGAGAAATATCAGTCACCTCAGATATGCAGATGACACCACCCTTATGGCAGAAAGTGAAGAGGAACTAAAAAGCCTCTTGATGAAAGTGAAAGAAGAGAGTGAAAAAGTTGGCTTAAAGCTCAACATTCAGAAAATGAAGATCATGGCATCTGGTCCCATCACTTCGTGGGAAATAGATGGGGAAACAGTGGAAACAGTGTCAGGCTTTATTTTGGGGGGCTCCAAAACCACTGCAGATGGTGACTGCAGCTATGAAATTAAAAGATGCTTACTCCTTGGAAGAAAAGTTGTGACCAACCTAGATAACATATTCAAAAGCAGAGACATTACTTTGCCAACTGAGGTCCATCTAGTCAAGGCTATGGTTTTTCCTGTGGTCATGTATGGATGTGAGAGTTGGTCTGTGAAGAAAGCTGAGCACTGAAGAATTGATGCTTTTGAACTGTGGTGTTGGAGAAGACTGTTGAGAGTCCCTTGGACTGCAAGGAGATCCAACCAGACCATTCTGAAGGAGATCAGCCCTGGGATTTCTTTGGAGGGAATGATGCTAAAGCTGAAACTCCAGTACTTTGGCCACCTCATGAGAAGAGTTGACTCATTGGAAAAGACTCTGATGCTGGGAGGGATTGGGGGCAGGAGGAGATGGGGACGACAGAGGATGAGATGGCTGGATGGCATCACTGACTCGATGGACATGAGTCTGAGTGAACTCTGGGAGTTGGTGATGGACAGGGAGTGCTGGCGTGCTGCGATTCATGGGGTCGCAAAGCGTCGGGACATGACTGAGCGACTGAACTAAACTGAACTGATATAAGTCCAACTTACCAGTACTGAGAACACACAAACAAGCAACACTGCTAAATTCTTCAGGCATTATATTTTGAAATAAACACAAACAGGACGCTAAGCCTCCTATACTCACAAATCACAAATACACACATCCATAAATTACTCATGAGTATACATCCCAAATGCTATGACACACCCAAAACACAAAAACACCGACAATTTCTGTTCTCTAATATACAAATGCAATTTTCACACACCTATGGACACAGATGTGCAAATATTCCCAACCTCTGAACATAGAGATCCCCCTCAAACACTACCTCTCCACTGCTCCACAAACATATAAACAAAGGACACTATATAAACATATATACCCTCATGCTAGTATACACAGACCACCTCTTACTATTTACTACCAAACACATGTATAAACACCCTCAGTTCAGTTCAGTCGCTCGTGGTCGACTCTTTGCGACTGTTGAGCTTTAAGCCAACTTTTTCACTCTCCTCTTTCACTTTTATCAAGAGGCTTTTTAGTTCCTCTTCACTTTCTGCCATAAGGGTGGTGTCATCTGCATATCTGAGGTGACTGATATTTCTCCCGGTAATCTTGATTCCAGCTTGTGCTTCATCCAGCCCAGTGTTTTTCACGATGTACTCTGCATAGAAGTTAAATAAGCAGGGTGACAATATACAGCCTTGACAGACTCCTTTTCCTATTTGGAACCAGTCTGTTGTTCCATGTCCAGTTCTAACTGTTGCTTCCTGACCTGCATATAGGTTTCTCAAGAGGCAAGTCAGGTGGTCTGGTATTCCCATCTCTTTCAGAATTTTCCACATTTTATGGTGATCTACACAGTCAAAGGCTTTGGCATAGTCAATAAAACAGAAATAGATGTTTTTCTGGAACTCTCTTGCTTTTTCCATGATCCAGCAGATGTTGGCAATTTGACCTCTGGTTCCTCTGCCTTTTTTAAAACCAGCTTGAACATCTGGAAGTTCACAGTTCATGTATTGCTGAAGCCTGGCTTGGAGAATTTTGAGCATTACTTTACTAGCATGTGAGATGAGTGCAATTGTGTGGTAGTTTGAGCATTCTTTGGCAGTGCCTTTCTTTGGGATTGGAATGAAAACGGACCTTTTCCAGTCCTGCGGCCACTGCTGAGTTTTCCAAATTTGCTGGCATATTGAGTGCAGCACTTTCACAGCACCATCTTTTAGGATTTAAAATAGCTCAACTGGAATTCCATCACCTCCACTAGCTTTGTTCATAGTGATGCTTTCTAAGGCCCACTTGACTTCACATTCCAGGATGTCTGGCTCTAGGTGAGTGATCACACCATCGTAATGATCTGGGTCGTGAAGATCTTTTTTGTACAATTCTTCTGTGTATTCTTGCCACCTCTTCTTAACATCTTCTGCTTCTGTTAGGTCCATACCATTTCTGTCCTTTATCGAGCCCATCTTTGCATGAAATGTTTCCTTGGTATCTCTAATTTTCTTGAAGAGATCTCTAGTCTTCCCCAATCTGTTGTTTTCCTCTATTTCTTTGCATTGATCACTGAGGAAGGTTTTCTTATCTCTCCTTGCTATTCTTTGGAACTTTGCATTCAAATGGGAATATCTTTCCTTTTCTCCTTTGCTTTCTGCTTCTCTTCTTTTCACAGCTATTTGTACGGCCTCCTCAGACAGCCATTTTGCTTTTTTGCATTTCTTTTCCATGGGGATGGTTTTGATCCCTGTCTCCTGTACAATGTCACAAACCTCCATCCATAGTTCTTCAGGCACTCTATCAGATCTAGACCGTTAAATCTATTTCTCACTTCCACTGTATAATCATAAGGGACCCTAGCAGTTTCCAAAGAAATGCACTTAGAATACTCTTAAAAACTCCATACCTCATGAACAAACTTTGATAATTCATACACCCTTTGATGACATACACATAAATTACTATTCACAAGTAACATACATAAAAGTATCCCCAGGAAACCATTTATGAAATAACTTCCACATACCAAATGATCCCTAGCTAGTAGGAGCCAGCTCATACATCTGCAAATACTAACAAATAACCATGTCACATGTTCCTAATACATATAAGTGCAATTCTCCAACTCCTGTGTATAAACCTGGAACCTCACCTTCTCATCAGATACACATATACTCACTTCTAAAAATACTTAAGCCTAAGAGGCCCCTACTGAAAACTACAAATACATAGCACTAGCAGATATTCCTCCAAATGGTCATGCCCTTGAATACACACACACAAACTTACTTTACAAACAACTCTCCACAAGCTCCAAATAGAACAATTACCCACTGCACTAAAAATAAGCAAACATATAACTACATATACTCTCTGTTTCAAATACACATCCCACACTACCTGCATATGCATAACCCCACATTCCCAAACTCTCACACAGAATTAACTCTTCCATCCTGCATAATACAGTATTATACAAACACAACACACCTACATCCATCAGTTCCATAAAATAGCCACAGACTTCCCTCTACACAGCAAAAGATACATACACAGCTCCTGAAAATACAGACACACAAACCACATAAGCCCTACAACATACACATTGCACAAATGATATTCTGAATACACAAATGATCATGCTACATTCACCAAATACACAAAACAGATAGTATACCCAAACTAATACACGCCAGTCCTTTTCCTAACACTGTCCTTATGCATATGCAAATCCATCATGAGACACACAGAAATTCACAAATTCATGGGTAAAAAAGACACATGTAAAAATATTCCCCAAATACCAAATTACAAACACCTAACCACTAACTACAGAGAAGGCAATGGCACCCACTCCAGTACTGTTGCCTGGAAAATCTCATGGACAGAGGAGCCTGGTAGGCTGCAGTCCATGGGGTCGCAAGAGTCGGACACGACTGAAGTGACTTAGCAGCAGCAGCAGCAGCAGCAACCACTAACTAACTCCTTGAGTACGTCTCCGTTAAATCTCAATACCCTTCAAATACCCTTCAAAGATTTACCTTACACATTCTCACAAATACATAACTTCCCCTTAAACACAAATATTCACAAACAAAACCAACCCACACATTTGATTACATATCAGATTCCCACCAACCAACTGATTATACACGAACCCTATCTATGCTTGCAAATCAATAGTGAATTGACATCAGACTATGAATCAATGTTTATTACTACATTCAGCAAAGTTTCTTCTATCATAGACAAAAGAGTGCAGTTTGAACATTTGTGTCCAAATCAATTGAACAATCGATTGATGTCTTTACATTAAAAATGAAGACATCAGTGAAACTATGATTTCAGTCACTTTCCATTCATTTTCCTATAACCTGTGCTAGTTCTTAGGAACCTGATGAGGGCTTTCAAATCGGAAGAACTTCCGTCTAGCTTTCGTACTCTTCAGAACACGTGGACAGAATGGCACCTGTTTAACGGCTCTCACACACTATTTATGCCACAATTTACGCCCACAGTCACTGAACCGTTCTTGCAGCCTGCTCCCCCATGGCCAATAACCCTAGTGTAAACACAGGGAATTGAGCTCTATAGGGGCATGAATCCACCTGTGGGGAGTCTCCCCTACACAGACGAAGGCACAGATACCCGACAGGGTGAACAGCAGTCAGAGAGTGACACCCGCAGGTTGAAGGGTCCCTCCATCCCTTACCTCCAAGTTGACTCTGGAGGCGGCCTTCAGAGGTCCGGCCCGCTGCTGAGTCAGCCGTTGGGGCCCCGCCCTCCAAGCTCGCGCGTGCGCTCCTGTTTTCCTGAGCAGACACCCTCAGCAGACACTCAGAAGAGCCATTAGACAACCACACTTCGAGTGCCCGGAGCCCCTAGGGTCCTGTTCTTGCAAGCACAGGACCTGTGGGAAACTGTCCTTTTAAGTTCCTGCTGGAGAGGAGAGAAATGGAGGGTCGGGGTATCCTGAGGAGCTTGTCTCCTTGCTGGCTATGTCTCTTGCTGGAAACTTTGTGGTACTCTCTTAAAACTAGCTCTCGTGAGATGAGCACTTGTGATTTTTAAATTGCACACGTGAAGTCCTTGCGCTTAGATGCAAAGAGTTTTGGAGAGCTCCATCCTTATCACAATATCCTCAAATTGGAGCAAATGCTTTCGTGACCTTCAGACTGCAGTTGCTTGCTTCTTGTTTATGCCTGTCAAAAGCAAGTAGGTCTTTTTCCTAGCAAGCTGGACGTTTCTGTTAAAGAACAATTCCAGCAAAGAGTTTCAGACCTGGGAACACCCTTAAGATGCTTTCTCCTGATTCCATTCCTAGAGTTCTTCCAAATGCATATACTCTACTAGAATATTTTTTTGTAGTGTATTTAATACATGGAGTTTTTTTTCAGTAAATATTGAGTGTTTCCTTTGTAAAGTTTTTGTTGTAACCCTGAGTAAGGGTTACAGTCTGATTCAATTTAAACACAACAGGTATTAATACTCTGGGAACAATTTTACTCTCCCCCTTTTTTGGTAATATATTGCAAAATTTCAGTTGGCAATAAAAAAATAAATAGTAATCAACTTAGTGACCTGACTGTGTAATCCTCGCCAGCAAATCCTCTTTCTGGTCAACTGCAAGATTAGAGCATTTCTCACTCAACGGAAAGCTTCTGAAGATCTCTCAAATTTAACTGTACTAAGAGAAGCAATGACAACCCACTCCAGTACTCTTGCCTGGAAAATCCCATGGACGGAGGAGCCTGGTAGGCTGCAGTCCATGGGGTCGCTAAGAGTCGACACAACTGAGCAACTTCACTTTCACTTTTCACTTTCATGCATTGGAGAAGGAAATGGCAACCTACTCCAGTATTCTTGCCTAGAGAATCCCAGGGGTGGGGGAGCCTTGTGGGCTGTCGTCTCTGGGGTCACACAGAGTCGGACACGACTGAAGCGACTTAGCAGCAGCAGCAGCAGCAAGAGCTTCCAAGTGCAGACTTGAAAACTCCACAAGACATAAACATTGTGTCTCTTCCTGTCTTTAATGTTCTATAGTGGTGTGGAAGATGAACTGTCTTCTGATGCTTGTGATCCGTGTCCAGAGATACTTTTTCTTTGTGATCAATGCCTGCCCCCAGCGTCTCTATAGGAATAGTCAGAGATCATGATTTAAAGGAATTTTAGATACTTCCTTCTTTGTCTGGTCTTCCCAAATCATATTTGGGCTGATTTGATTATATCTGTCTCTGGGGTGTAGTATTTTGAAGTAGTACAAAAATGATTGCAGAATTGAGATCAGATAACTTTTACATAATGCAATTTTTGTATCAGTGGCCCTGAGAGGCCTCATTCACATACTTCATCAGAGTTATGAGTGAGAATCTTGTAACTGGTTGAAGGACTGAACAAGGGGAGAAAGCATCAAGAAAGCTTTCCTTTCTTGTATTCTGCCTCACCATCCCTCTAGCATCAAGTCTAGCATTGGCTGAATATCATTTATGTTTTCCTTCATGATAAAAGTCCAAGTACTGAGCCATATTTCCAAGTTATTTTTTCAGTCCCCAACAGGAGTTTCTTGATATAAAGTTCACCATGATATTACTTTAAATACTCTCACCTCATCTTTTCACCTTTTGAGTCCATTTTTCCTTGCAAGGCGCAAGGAACTTCATAAGCACCAACAGGAGTCTTTTTCACCATATGGAACTGTCCTTCTAAACCTCTTTCTTTCCCCAGTACCCCACAATCCCTGCTATTGCAGGGAGTAACTATTGTCTCCCAAGAGATCTGCTTGAAGTCCTCTGAAGTTTTCACCCTTCATATCCCTTGACAAGATTCCTAAAATCCTTTCATCTCACAACACAAAAGGCGAATATTCTTTCATATCATTTTGATAGTGATAAACTGACATTGATTCTCAATATGAAAATAAGAATCAGGCAAATTATTTAAAAAAGAGATGCTCCCATTATTTCCAGGCAGGTGGGTCCATATCCAATGATGAGCCTAAAGAGCAAGGGTATGTAATGCAGACAGGAAATTCACAAGCTTATAAGCAGGATTTGCAGGCTAGGGTTTAGATGGAAGTGGATTTGTGTGAATGGGGATTGGACATTGCTAGATAAACTTTTGGCATTTTTCTCAAGGTGCACGTCCATTTCATGGGTAATAGATTTTTAACATCCAGAAAAACCAGTGCTCTGGGATATTTAGTCCTTTAAACACAAGGAAAGAGAAGAGTTTTTACCTTCTCGTTCCTCATTTCTGTCCTTAGTCCTACTAAGCCTAAACTTTCAATGCCATGTGATGGCTCTTCCAAATCCATTTCATCCAGAGTCTGCAGATTTTGTGTGTGTGCAGTTGTGTTTTGTGTTGGACCCAAGATGCACACTTCAGTCTCTTTATTCCCAGTTCTCTTTCTCATAGTGTAAACTGTGGTCGCTCAGTCGTGTCCGACTCTTTGCAGCCCCATGGACTGTGCCCACCAGGCTCCTCTGTCCAGGAATTCTCTAGGCAAGAATACTGGAGTGGATTGCCATTTCCTTCCCCAGGGGATCTTCCCGACCTAGGGATCGAAACTGAGTCTCCTGCATGGCAGGCAGATTCTTTACTGTCTGAGTCACAAGGGAAGCCTCTCTTTCTCAGAAGAATGATGAATAATAGTTTACTATATTACACTTTTTTGGTAGTACTGCCAGATAAAATACAGATTTTGTTAAATGCAGATATCAGATAATGAGGAAAATAATTTGCATAAAACTATGTCAAAAATATTGCATAGGGCACAACTAGACTAAAAGCTATTCTGTTGTTTATGTGAAATTCAAAAATCAAATTCATTTAGGCACTTATTATTTTTATTTGCTTGATCTGGCCATCCTACCTTTCCAGGTAATTTGAAATTTAAAAGACTGTAGAAATTCTTGTTCTATGAATTAAGTCCAGAAACAGAGGAGCTTAATACAAAATACAAAAACAATCATTGAAAGTATACTTGGATATATTGGAACATATATGAATTTTCAACCAGAAAAAAAAACTGGAGACATTTTTAAAAAATGAATATCAATTACATTCGTATTTAGTTGCAAAACACATCTCTGGAAAGATTTTAATGAAACAGATAACTCTGGTTTTCTCTGGGAAAGAAAGATTGAATTGAAGTGGGGAAAGAGGTGGAAATATGTCACGCATATTCCATTTCTCACAATTTGATTTTGAACCATGAGAAGGTGTTACTTGTTTTAAGTATTACACTAAAATAATTTAAAAGATAAAAAACTAAATATTTAACAACAATGTAATGCTATGAGAAACACAGTGAATTCTGGTCTTAGACATGTGGGCTGCATGATGGCTTTTTGATAGATGGGCATTTTCCAGCAAAAAGGATCGTTAGTAAGGAAAGTCCTGCTGAATGTTGGTTGGGGCACAAGGACTGCTTCCTTAGGAATGATGTACAAACAGCAACCAAACACCCTGCATCTGCTGAGACAATCCTAATTTCAAACTCTCAGCTCCATGTAGCCATTAATACCTAAGGGTTTATAAGACTAAAAGTTCTTCCAAACTTGTTCTGAAAGTCTAGTCTCTGTTGAAGCAAGTCAAGATCCAGTTAGGAAGCAGAGTGAGTTGAGGGACACAAAACTAGGTTGATGGAAAAAAAAGTGAAATAGGTGGAAGATCAAGTCCAATGTTGTTGCTGTGAAACTGAGAAATAATTGATAAATTGACAAAGAGGCAGACACCAATTGTGTCATCACGATGTAATGTGGAAGGAACTTCTGGTTCTCGCCTTCCTGCCAGAGCCGTTCATGGAATGTCTGCTCACCCCACCCAGGTCCCCCTGCCTTCTGCCCCTCCCCCGCTGCAGAATGTTTCAGTTCCACATTCTACTGTTTGAATTCAAACATTTCCCTCCTTTACTTGGATGCTGAGCATCTGCTGGAGCAGGCCCCTCTCTGGGTCTTGGTCTTGACTTTTCTCATTGAGGCTACCGGGCAGCAGTGGTCCGTGTCCAAGCCTGTGGGAATGGCTTCAGAAGGAGGTAAGCCTGTAGGCTGGGGTTGTGTTCCCTGCCATTTCTCAGACCTCTGAGTCCACATGTGACATTTCACTGTGGGCACATGGTTGAACTGAAGTTGAGGAAGGAGAGAGCCTTGGACCTCTAAGGACATCTGGGGAGACTGAAGGGCCTGAAGAAACGAGACTGCGCTGGGGAGGAGGGTTCACTGAAGTGGATCAAGGGAAATTGCCCTGGGTATGGAGAAAGGATGGCAGCAGGCAGGCTCAATTATTTCTAGAAGGAAGATAACCACTTTGAAACGTGTGTGTAGAAAGTGTGGGTGATCTCCTGGTGGTGACACAGGAAGGGTCATGAGGAGGACCTAGCCCCGTATCGTGTTTCTTAGGTACCCGAAGCTTGCCCCCACCCCATGTCTTTCTGAGGCGTTTGGACTGGGGCATACTGTATCTAATTGGGCCATGGGGAGAGATAGTCTTAGTAGAAAAGTATTCGATGGGACTGTGTGTGGTGACACCTGCAGTGAAATTTCCTCTGAGAGCTAGGCAGGAAGTTACTCTAACTGCTGCAGTCCAGACCTTCTCCACTCCTTCCAGCTCACAGCTGATGTCTCAGTTCAGGTAACAGTTGCCTTGGCTTTGACAGTGATGGGCATCCATGTAACGTCAACCAAGACAGGCCTCAGTTTCTCAAGATGTCTTATACTGTTCTTCCTTTTGTAGAAAAGCAGTTCTTTAGACCTACTTCATCTTGTCCAATGTCTCCTGGTGGACTTCCTGCACATCTTGAGACAAGGAGTTTATTCATTTTTCACATCACTCCTTTGTGGACAGGGAACAGATGTGGAGGGTGGTTAGTTCTGGTGGAATGTCAGTGAAAGCTGATTTCCTCTTTAAAGGGGGTAAAGAGTGTAGCCCAGAAGCAGGCAGACAATCTTCTCTGTTATGAGTAAAAGTCCTATGACACCTGTTCTGATTAATTAGGTGCACGTGGCATGTACCTTTTTCTCCTGAACAGGGATGTGTTACAGACAACTTTATTACAATGGCACCTGGATCATGCCTGTTTCTCAGTCTTTCACTCTCTGTTATTGGGAACTCAGAGGGGAAGGACCCCAGGCAGTCTATACTCCCACAACCAATGTAACATGACAATTCCCCGGCCCTTGTCTAATCCTCTGCAGCCATTCACCGGCTGTGAAATGACAGAATTTAAGGGACAGATGCCCACTTCTCAGATTCCCCACAGTTCCTACAAAGAGAACTCCTAGAGTGATGCCATGGCTCTGGGCACTGGGCTATTAACTGTCTGCTGTGGTGATTCTGCTGTGGTGATTCTGCTGTGCATGCTGAGCCAGTGTGTTATGGGTTTGTATCAGAATTTCATTCGAGTGATATTTTCCATTATTTTTGTTTTGTGAGGCTTGAAAAGAGTGAGAGGATTTATACTGAGCACAAGGAAAAGGAAGACTGAGGTGGAGGTGGGGCCCTAATATTTTAAACAATGACTGTCCACAAAGGGTCTTTGGGTGGCTAGAACTTACCTTGGAGAAGGGCCCCACCTGCTAGTGTACCTGCTGAGGGGCGTTT
The DNA here is from genome assembly GCF_042477335.2 of Ovis canadensis. Lineage (NCBI taxonomy): Eukaryota > Metazoa > Chordata > Mammalia > Artiodactyla > Bovidae > Ovis > Ovis canadensis. Next base: position 22,865,650 of record NC_091246.1, on the reverse strand, counting down.
CTCACAGAGCAGAAGTCCACCCAGTTCTGGGTCTGGGAGACAGCCTGTGAGGTTTGGGTGCCAGGGAGTGCCTGAGGGAGGCTCTCTGAGTCAGCACTTGCTGAGGAGATTTCTTCTTGGCAGACAGGGCTCAGGGACCTTGGTGGCTAGGAGTGAGGTCACCAGGGGAATATTTCTCACCCAGAGGTCAGATCGTGAAAATCATTAGAAGACCTGTCCAGGCTGCACATGCTGTCCAGGTGTCCTCATCTGTGGAGATTTACACTCTGATTCTCTCCAGAGAACCTCAGCCCCAGTGAGAGAGTCATTTCCTAGGCAGGTTGATAAGAAGTCTAGGGGTTCCCAAGGAGAGAGGGGTCTGGAATTCTCAAGGAGGAAGAGAGAACAAACTTTATTTTTCCCCTCTACATTCCTTAGGATTATATAACAATAATGTATCCTGCCTGAGGACAGTTTCTGGATTAAACTTTCTGGCTAATCCTGTTATCTTAAATTATGGGAGTAGATCTGGTGAGGTCTTTACAAGGATTATATATATATATATATAAATTACAGGATTACATAACAATAATGTATCCTGACAGAATGTGGTCCACTGGAGAAGGGAATGGCAAACCACTTCAAGTTTCTTGCCTTGAGAACCCCATGAACAGTATGAAAAGGCAAAATGATAGGATACTGAAAGAGGAACTCCCCAGATTGGTAGGTGCCCAATATGCTACTGGAGATCAGTGGAGAAATAACTCCAGAAAGAATGAAGGGATGAGCCAAAGTAAAAACAATACCCAGTTGTGGATGTGACTGATGATAGAAGCAAGGTCCGATGCTGTAAGAGCAACATTGCATAGGAACCTGGAATGTCAGGTCCGTGAATCAAGGCAAATTGGAAGTGGTCAAACAGGAGATGGCAAGGGTGAATGTCGACATTCTAGGAATCAGCAAACTAAAATGGGCTGGAATGGGTGAATTTAACTCAGATGACCATTATATCTACTACTGTGGGCAGGGTTCCCTTAGAAGAAATGGAGTAGTCATCATGGTCAACAAAAGAGTCCGAAATGCAGTACTTGGATGCAATCTCAAAAATGACAGAATGATCTCTGTTCGTCTAAGAGGCAAACCATTCAATATCACAGTAATCCAAGTCTATGCCCCAACCAGTAACACTGAAGAAGCTGAAGTTGAACGGTTCTATGAAGACCTACAAGACCTTTTAGAACTAACACCCAAAAAAGATATCCTTTTCATTGTAGGGGACTGGAATGCAAAAGTAGGAAGTCAAGAAACACCTGGAGTAACAGGCAAATTTGGCCTTGGAATATGCAATGAAGCTGGGCAAAGGCTAATAGAGTTTTGCCAAGAATATGCACTGGTCATAGCAAACACCCTCTTCCAACAACACAAGAGAAGACTCTACACATGGACATCACCAGATGGTCAACACCAAAATCAGATTGATTATATTCTTTGCAGCCAAAGATGGAGAGGCTCTATACAGTCAGCAAAACAAGACCAGGACCTGACTGTGGCTCAGACCATGAGCTCCTTATTGGCAAATTCATACATAAATTGAAGAAAGTACGGAAAACCACTGGACCATTCATGTATGACCTAAATCAAATCCCTTATGATTATACAGTGGAAGTGAGAAATAGATTTAAGGGTCTAGATCTGATAGATAGAGTGCCTGATGAACTATGGATGGAGGTTCATGACATTGTATAGGAGATAGGGATCAAGACCATCCCCATGGAAAAGAAATGCAAAAAAGCAAAATGGCTATCTGGGGAGGCCTTACAAATAGCTGTGAAAAGAAGAGAAGTGAAAAGATACAAGCATCTGAATGCAGAGTTCCAAAGAATAGCAAGGAGACACAAGAAAGTCTTCCTCAGTGATCAATGCAAAGAAATAGAGGAAAACAACAGAATGGGAAAGACAAGAGATCTCTTCAAGAAAATTAGAGATACCAAGGAAACATTTCATGCAAAGATGGGCTCAAAAAAGGACAGAAATGGTATGGACCTAACAGAAGCAGATGATATTAAGAAGAGGTGGCAAGAATACACAGAAGAACTGTACAAAAAAGATCTTCACAACCCAGATAATCACGATGGTGTGATCACTTACCTAGAGCCAGACATTCTGGAATGTGAAGTCAAGTGGGCCTTAGAAAGCATCACTATGAACAAAGCTAGTGGAGGTGATGGAATTCCAGTTGAGCTGTTTCAAATCCTGGAAGATGATAGTGCTGCACTCAATATGCCAGCAAATTTGGAAAACTCAGCAGTGGCCACAGGACTGAAAAGGGTCAGTTTTCATTCCAATTCCAAAGAAAAACAATGCCAAAGAATGCTCAAACTACCACACAATTGCACTCATCTCACATGCTAGTAAAGTAATGCTCAAAATTCTCCAAGCCAGGCTTCAGCAATACATGAACCGTAAACTTCCTGATGTTCAAGCTGGTTTTAGAAAAGGCAGAGGAACCAGAGATCAAATTGTCAACATCCACTGGATCATGGAAAAAGCAAGAGAGTTCCAGAAAAACATCTATTTCTGCTTTATTGACTATGCCAAAGCCTTTGACTGTGTGGATTACAATAAATTGTGGAAAATTCTGAAAGAGATGAGAATACCAGACCACCTGACCTGCCTCTTGAGAAACCTATATGCAGATCAGGAAGCAACAGTTAGAACTGGACATGGAACAACAGACTGGTTCCAAATAGGAAAAGGAGTCCGTCAAGGCTGTATATTGTCACCCTGCTTATTTAACTTCTATGCAGAGTACATCATGAGAAATGCTGAGCAGGAAGAAGCACAAGCTGGAATCAAGATTGCTGGGAGAAATATCAATCACCTCAGATATGCAGATGACACCACCCTTTTGGCAGAAAGTGAAGAGGAACTAAAAAGCCTCTGATGAAAGAAAGAGGAGAGTCAAACAGTTGGCTTAAAGCTCAACATTCAAAAAACTAAGACCATGGCGGCTGGTCCCATCACTTCACAGGAAATAGATGGGGAAAAGTGTCAGACTTTATGTTTGGGGGCTCCAAAATCACTGCAGATGGTGACTGCAGCCATGAAATTAAAAGACGCTTACTCCTTGGAAGGAAAGTTATGACCAACCTAGATAGCATATTCAAAAGCAGAGACATTATTTTGCCAACAAAGGCCCATCTAGTCAAGGCTATGGTTTTTCCAGTGGTCCAGTATAGATGTGAGAGTTGGACTGTGAAGAAGGCTGAGCGCCGAAGAATTGATGCTTTTGAACTGTGGTGTTGGAGAAGACTCTTGAGAGTCCCTTGGACTGCAAGGAGATCCAACCAGTCCATTCTGAAGGAGATGAGCCCTGGGATTTCTTTGGAAGGAATGATGCTAAAGCTGAAACTCCAGTGTTTTGGCCACCTGATACAAAGAGTTGACTCATTGGAAAAGACTCTGATGCTGGGATGGACTGGAGGCAGGAGGAAAAGGGAACGACAGAGGATGAGATGGCTGGATGGTATCACCAACTCGATGGACATGAGTTTGGATGAACTCCAGGAGTTGATGATGGACAGGGAGGCCTGGCGTGCTGCAATTCATGGAGTCTCAAAGAGTCAGACATGACTGAGTGACTGAACTGGACTGAACTGAGCTGAACTGAACTGAATGTATCCTGCCTGAGGACAATATCTGGATTAAACCTTCTGGCTAATCCTGTTATTTAAAATGTAAATTATAGGAGTAGGTCTTTACAACCTCCAGACATTCTGTTGATTCATTGGAGAGTATATAACTCCACTGTAACACTAGCAATGGTGTACTCTTTCTGCCCCCTTCTGATGCCTATGTCAGAAGCTTTCTCTATCTCCTTTATACTTTAATAAAACTTTATTACACAAAAGCTCTGAGCGATCAAGCCTCATCTCTGGTCCCGGATTGAATTCTTCTCCTCTGGAGGCCAAGAATCCTAGTGTCTTTTCATGGTTCAGCAGCAACCTTTCATCTGTTTCCCATTCTCCTCCTCCATTCAAATCTCTCCTTTGTCTCAACAGCATCTCCAGAGCTGGGAACGGATGTGACCTTGACCCCTGGTGCCTCCTTGCCTCCTTTCATGACAATGCCCTTTCCTCCACCCATTCCTGGCCCCCCACACCGGCCACCCTGGGAGCAACCCCTGCCACCTTCCATGACCCCATCATTCCCTCCTGGTGGCACCCAGCTGCTGCCAGCTTTCCCCAGGACCCCTTTGGTGCCCAATGCTGGCCATGGCCCCAGTGCCCCTGGGGCTTGCAACATCATTGTCCAAGTCAGGTCAGAAGGAAGGCCAGTGGAGCACCCACAGGCTCAGACCTTTGTCCTTACTCAGGCTCCCCTCAACTGGAGCACTCCAGGGCCCCTCAGCAGGAGTACTGCACATCCTGTTCCCCTATTCTTAACAACCCCTGCAATGGAGACCATTGTGACTGCCCCAGCTGTCGGAGTAGCTCAGTCTGGCAAGGGAAGCTGGACCCCAGGATTTCCACCTCAAGCTCCACTACCAGCTGCCCAGCTGGCCCCCATCATTCCCCAAGTGAACTTGGGGCCACAGTCACATGGCACTTCCAGGGAGGGCAGCCTGGCCACCAACCAGTCCAAGGCTTCGCAGGATGACTCCTGTAACCCCAAGAGCGTGTATGAGAACTTCCGACGTTGGCAGCGCTTCAAGTCTCTGGCCCGGAGACACCTTCCCCAGAGTCCTGATGCTGAAGCTCTTTCCTGCTTTCTCATGTGAGTGAACAGCCAGGGGGTCATGAGGTTATCAGAGCTTTTAGATCAAAAGGAACTGGGGGTGGATGCTCAGATTAGGTTTCTAGGGATACTGGGAAGAAAGTCTGAGGGTGATGTCCCTGCTCTGAGCAGGCACATTTTGGTCCCACACATCACCATACAAGTTCCTGACATCCTTTCAGTACCTTATCTCAGTTACCTCACTGCTTTGTGAGTACAGCCAACTTGACCTTCCATGATGCTTATGGTGATATTGATGAAACTTGTAGCCAGAGAGGGTTGTGGTGTGAGGTGGGGAGCCACAGATGGGGTGCTGCACTCCTTTGTGGTGGCATCTGCTTTCACACAGGACTTGAGTGTCCATGGTCAGGGGATGTCCCTTCAGAAAGGAGAGGGAGTGCAGGGTCCAGGATAGAGCTCTGTGCACGCCTCAAGAATAAGAACCTCCTTGTTCTGGAGAATTCTTAGAACTGGGTGGTGGTTGAGCTCACAGGGCATGGGCTCTCTCTTCCTAGAGCTGGGAGCCTGGCAGGCATTACCCTCCTAAACCTCAGTTCCCTTGTTAAAAAAAAAGGGTGGGGGTACAATTGCACTTAACACAGAGAACTGTGCAGAAGACTCTTTAGGCTAATCTATGAAGTGCTAGCAGACTGCCTGGCACGTGCCATGCCTCACTGAGGATAGGGATTTTTATAGTGAGAAGGCAATCTTGCAAAGGAAGGAGCCCTCACAAGGCTCCCTGTCCCAGCCTTAGCCTGGGAATGGATGGTCATCCTCCAGTGAGTGAGGTTGTGATGGCAGTAGCAGGAAGGCTTGTCCTTGCTCTCCCAGGCTGCCTCTCACCCTCCTCATGCTCAGTCATGCTATCTTAGATTATGTGGTCCAAGTTGCTGGGTGGAATCAGATGGGTGGAGACTGGGCTGGACTCTGAAACAGATCCTGATGGCTTACAGCCCAGTGCTTCGGTCCCTGGCTCGCCTGAAGCCCACCATGACGCTGGAGGAGGGACTGTGGCGGGCTGTGCAGGAATGGCAGCAGAGAAGCAACTTTGACCGGATGATCTACTACGAGATGGCCAGAAAGTGAGTCAGCGTCTGGGCCCTAGAGCTGTGTGGTGGGTAAGAGGGGTGGGTGAGGGTTAGACCCCAGGTCAGGGTCTGGCTGTGGGCGTCCTCATCAAGCAGGATAAAGGAGGAGGGCTGTCACTCAGCACAGGGCCCCCACAGCCCAGATGCCCTCCTCCCCTCCCTCACCTTGAGAGCATGGGCCTTTAGTACTTCCTCCACCAGGACCTCTGATCTCCCCTGATGGTGACCTACCTTTCGCTTGACATGAAGGTCTCAGGATGGGTGGGGCTTTGAGCCCAGGAGGGGGTCCAACCCCAGCCATAGGGGCTGTGCAGGGGCATGCTCTCCACCCGCCAGCCTGCTGCTTCCTTAGTAGTGGGTGGCTGGCAGCCACTGACATAGAATTTGGGACCCCCTCTTCTCATGACAAGTGGCTGGAGTGGGTACCTTGACCTCCCTGAAGAAGCTGGGAAAGCCAGCAGGACATCAGCCCAAGCATCTCTGGCTGTTCCAGTATTTTCTCCATGGCAAGCCTTTTAGTTTAAAAAATAGAACCAACCAACCAAACATCTCTCAGAGGAAAGGAAAGCCTCTCCTCTAAGCTTAACGGCCAAATCCTGCAACCTTTCCTGGGCCCTGTCTCCAGGCTTATGTTCCAGGACTGTCAGCCCCTGTCCAGGGTCCTGGATTCAGCAAGGACTGCTTTGGGGACATGTGCCTGGTTCAGCCTCTGGCCATCAGCCCTTCATATAGTTCTGGATGGGAACAAGGGCATGAAGAGGGTCCCCTGTGGGTCTGCCTGTGTCCTGAGGGCCTGGTTCAATTCAGCAGCCTTGGTCTATGCTCTTGAGTGTCCTCCAAGTGCTGGTGGGGCAGGAAGAGTCCCAGATGTCGAGTCAGTTCCAGGAGAGCCCTCTGCTGGGAATAGCACCTCCCAGGGCCTTCTTGTCCACCCAAAGACACACCCTCTCCCAGCCCCTCATTCTCTGTTGCCTTTGTTCCTGGCTCCAAAGCCCAGGCCTTTTTCTCAGTGTGCCGTGTGCCTCCATCACTCCCAGGTTCATGGAATTTGAGGCAGAAGAGGTGATGCAGATTCAGAAGTTACAGTGGATCCAGGGGGTGCAAGGCCTACCTCCTCCAGTCCCACCGAAGCTGGATCCTCAGGGGTCCTCAGCCCCGAAAGTGTGCCTTCAGCCAGGCACCCATGTTCCCACCGGAGTTCAAAGCAAAGGTAACATGGGCCAAGGGATGACTACTGGCCCCATATGGATCCTTTACCTTCAACAGGGTCATTGATCTTTCAACCAGAACAGCCAGTGAGACAGGGTCTCAGTTGTTCTTTGTCACTACAGGGTATTATCTCCATCAGTTTAATAACTCCTCTTCTACCTCCCTGTCAAAAGACCCCATACCAAGTCTGCCGAAGAAGTGGGCTTGTTGGGGATACCCTGAAGAATCAAGGTTCCACATTCCTCACAGGACTTTCTTAGATGGCCCTCTCCCCCTCCCACTGTGCATGAGGCTTCAGGTGGTGCTAACCCTGCCCACACCTAAGTCACTGACCCCCAAACACTGCCCTCACCAGCGCGTGCTCAGGAGGTGGACGCAGAAGCCCCTCACCTTCCTTCCCTCTTTCCTGCTCTGCCTCAGCCAATGCTCCCCGGAAGGCCGGGGCTCGGGCCCATCCCACCCGCTCGCAGCCACATAGAGCCCAGCGGCACCCAGGGACCAAGGCACCCAAGGAGATTCCCCCTGAGGCAGTGAGAGAGTATGTGGACATCATGGAGGTGCTGATGGGACCTGCCCACTTGGCCATGGGCAAGTCAGATGCAGAATGTGGAAAGGATGGAAATGAGCTAAAGCAGGAAGAGGATGGGACCTATGAAGACCCAGATCTCCTGAGCTACATTGACAAGCTGTGTTCCCAGGAAGACTTCATCACCAAGGTGGGCTGGGCATGGAGCCTGGGGTCTACAAGATTCCAAGGCATGGAACTCTCAGCACCCAAGATCTGGGTTCTGCCCAGGCCAATGGGACTGAAGCTCTGTTCATGTGCTTTGTGTGTGTGTCCATATGTGTGTGGAGTGTGTGTAGGCACATGTATAAGTGTTCATGTCTGTGTCTGTGTGTGTGTATGCCTTCATATGTCTGTGTAAGTATGTGTATACGTGCTTTTTTATTGGAGTATAATTGCTTCACAATGTTCTGTCAGCTTCTGCTGTACAACACGTGAATCATCCATATATATACATATATCCCCCAGCCCTCACTCTTTTTTTTAATTTTTTTATTTTTTTTCTTTATTTTTCTCCCCTCACTCTTGAGCATTCACCCTACCCCCACTTTCCACCCTTCTGGGTCATCACAGAGCACCAAGCTGAGAGCTTCCTGCGTTACACACCAGCTTCCCATTAGGTACCTATTTTACACATAATGTGCGTTTGTGTCAAGGCTCCTTTCTCAGTTCATCCCACCCACCCCCTTCCCTTTCCTTTTTCCTTTTCCCTTTTTCCCCTTCCCCTTCCCACTTGTATGTCTACAAGTCCATTCTCTACATCTGCACCTCTGTTCCTGCCCTGCTAATAGGTTCATCAGGACCATTTTTCTAGATTCCACGAATATATATGACATTTTTTTCTCTTTCTACTTACTTCACACTGTATAAGAGGCTATAGTTTCATCTGCACTTCTACAACTGACTCACATTCATTCCTTTTTATGGCTAAGAAATATTTCACTGTAAATATGTACTGCATTTTCTTCATCCATTTATCTGTTGATGAACGTCTAAGTTGCTTGCCTTCCTGGCTATTGTAAATAGTGCTGTAGTGAACACTGGGGCATCTGCGTCTTGTGGAGAACAGTATGGCAGTTCCCTTAAAAACTAAGTATAGAACTACCATATGACCCAGAAACCCCACTACTGGGCATATACTCTGTATATGTACTTTTTTGTGCCTGTACGTGTATGAACATATTTGTGTGTGTGTGTGTGTGTGTGTGTGTGTGTGTGAGGACCATGGCAAGAACAGGAGTGGGTCTCTACTTTTCACTTTCCTCTAGGTCTTCTTGGCTCCCAGGCCATTCCTGGCCAGGGATGCTCACAGCCTTTTCTTTCTGTTCCAGGTAGAGGCAGTCATTCACCCTCGATTCCTGGCAGACTTGCTTTCCCCAGAACCACAGCTGGATCCCTTGGCACTAGCTGAGGAGCTGGAACAGGAGGAAGGCCTCACCCCTGAGGAGGTGAGCAGGAGAGGGAGGGATACTTATGGAGCCTGTGGGTGGGGACCCCATGTGACCCAGGGGAGCCAGGGGAGGGAGGGACCCCAGGTAGAACAGGGGAGACAAGGGTCTCCCAGGTAAACCAGGGCATGGGGGACCCTGGTGAGCAAGGGAGACATAGAGCCCCAGAGCAGGAGGTTTCCATGGCTCTGTCCATCCCTCCCCTGCCTGGGACATCTGGCCTGGAGGAGAGCCCGCTCTGGGGTAGGTGCAGTGCTGGGTGGTAGGAGGAAAAGGATAGGGAGTTGGGGCAGGTGATGGGGGAGGAAAGGACACAAAGCTGGGAACAAGGTGCAGGAGGCCAGCAGGATCACCACAGTGTCTATATTTGGATTTGAGTCTCAGGGTCGCCCCTCCTTTCCACCCCACCCAGAGCCATGTCCCACTGACCAGGGTTCCTCCTCTCACATGTGGGTGTGCAGAGCAGTCACTGCCCTCCTCTCTCCTACCAGCTGGTGCAGAAACGACTCCTGGCCTTGAAGGAAGACCAGGGAGTGCAGACACCCAGCAGTCAAAGTGTACCCCGAGTGGACTCAAGTCCTTCTGAGTCCGACGCCAGCAAAGATGCCCAGAGACATGATCAAGGCCCCCAGCTAGGGGTCAGTCATGAAGCCTGCCCACCAGAGGTTGATTCCGAGGCTGTTCACAGGTTCAGCCAAGCAAACACTGGCCTGTCCAGGGCCAAAGACCTTGTTTCCTCTCCAGGACGGCAGGAGTTGCCTCCATTCCAGCCAGGACAACCCTCCCCTCCCCAGGGTCAGAGGTGCACTGGCCCTCAGCCAGGACCCAGGGATACCTCTGTTCTCAGAACGGCCTCTCCAATTCTGGGGGCCCGAGGGCCCAGGGACGGGTCCAGCGAGGACGAGGAGGAGCTCCCCAGCCTGGCCTTCCTCTTGGCCTCGCAGCACAGCCTGCTGCCCTGGAGGCTGTCCCAGAGTCCTGTTCCCACCTCAGGCCAGGCCCCCTCCTCTCAGAGAATAGGCCTCAGCCCAGCTCCTCTGGCCGCTGCCAAGTCTAGGAAGCGGGCTCTGTGCGGAGGCCCAGCTGCTGTTGAGATGCTGCCCGGCCCGGGGGCTGGTCTCGGGGTCTCGGAGAGGCCAGCCTTGGCTCTGGGACTGGTTTGCCCCTCACAGCTGAGAAAGAGAAAGTGTGACCCGTTTGTCACAGGGAGGAAGAGGAAGCGGCTCTGCAGCCAGTAGGGGACAGCGGGCCAGCCCCAAGGGGAGCCTGGGGCTCCTCAGCTCATGGGTGATCCTGGCTGCTGTTGGAGGAAGGGATTCCAGGGCAGGGAGGGGACTGGGCTTGTGGGAGGTTCGAGAGGTGGGGGAGGTGGATCTGGGTGGGCGTGGGTGGCAGCAGGATCTTTGGAGAGATGTATGTAAAATGTGAATAAACGTAGTTTCGTTGGGAAATGCTCTTGGGTCACTGTCACCTTATTCGTGTCTGCTCTGCTCCACAGAGAGGGGTCCCGACAGGAAGGAAGGACGAGGGAGGTCACAGGTGCTGTGGGCCTCCAGGTGGGCAAGTCTGGCCTCCACACAGACAAGGACTCCTCAGGTGCCTCCTGGGAGCTCTCAGCTCTCATCCTCCACAGGGACCCCCTCGTCATCCCCTTCTCTAAAGCCAGCTTGGCTCGAGACCTTAGGGACATCTGTACTGTCATCTGCATCCCTGGACCATCTAGGGATGGAGAGCTGCTGTCCTGCCCTCAGCCCTCTGGACATTAAGCAGTTTCCAGGATGGAGCCTGAAGACAACTTTTGTCTTTAGGGAGCTTCTCTCTGCTTCCTGAAGCAGCCAGATGAAGGGGTTGGGCTGATCCTCTGCTCATACAGGGTTTCCTGTGTGGTGGCCTGACCAGAGAGGAAGAATCTCGGCCATAGGGTCTGGATTGTCTGCCTGTCTGCCTGGCTGGAGGGTGAGCACCCTCTAGTCTCAGAGGGATTACTGCAGTGTGGAGAGTGGTGGAGGCAGCTACCTCTTAGTCCCAGTGAGGATGAAACAGGGGAAATGGGTGAGAGGAAATTCATGGGGTGCCCATTGAAGGTGTGTATAAGGAAAATGACAGTTGGGCCCCTTTCTGGAATTTATGGGAATTTTGTGCAGGAGTCTCTTGTTCAAGGGAGGGAGGGGACCCATCTTGCTGTGGCTATGGGGACTGACCTTAGGGGCCCAGGGTTCTGCAAAGACATCCCACAACTACTGTCCCTTCCCTTCCCACCCATGGCTGGACATGTGTGTGTACTGGGGTCGACGCTGATCCGTATTCACACATAATACAGTTCCTCCTAACAATAAATGAGCAAGTTTCACAAGAGCAGCTCACCTAGCAGGGACAGCAGAGAGAGATGTGTCTGTGTTCTCAACCTGGGTAGGAGCTGGGATCCATGCTGAGGAGTGTGGAGGCTTCCATTACCTTCTGTGGGTGCTGGCAGAGACCTCACTGGTCAGGCCAGAGGAACTGTCCCTCTCTAAGGGTGAGATGAGCAGACAATGAAGGGCAGGCGCTGAGCAGGGAGCAGACCCCTGCTGTACCCCAGAACTGCTTCATCCCCCTTCCAACTTGCTTAGTCCCTGTCATAGGTTGTGCTGGCCCAGCTCTCCACTCTGGGCCTCACCCCTACTTCCGTCCTGGCCAATGCCTCTTCTCCAGGTTCTGTGTTCTGGGGTTCCTTCCCTTGACCAGGTGGTGACGGCAGAGACTCCCTGAGCTTGGGTATAGTCACAGAAGTGTCTGGACCACAGAACTTTTGGAAGGACTCTTGAGACTCCTAAGAAGGAGTAAAGTGTGGAAGGCTTAAAGCGTGTCTGGAGATTTAAGAGACTTGGCTATAGTCACAGGAATGTCTGGGGCTATACAAGTCCAAGAAAACATTTCAGGAGTATCTGGGGCCAGAGGAAAAATAGCAGGAGAGTCTGGAGTACAGGAGTCTGGGTGGAGTTTCCTAGAGTTTGGAGGGTGCAGTTGACCTGTAAGAGGGGTCTGCAAGGCTTCGTCCTTTTGAGATCCTACAGAAGAATCTGTTTCCTTTCCCTTTCTGGCTTCTGGAGGCTACCTGCATTCCTTGAAATCAGTTCCTTTTTCCATCTTCAAAGTGCATCACTTTACTCTGCTTCCCTCATCACATGGTCTCTCCATCTCTGACTCTGCGTCCCTCCAATAGGGCTTTTGTGTTTATATCTAGTCCACTCAGAAAATTTATGATAACCTCTTCATCTCAACATTTTTAAATTAGTCACACCTGCATAGTGCCTTTAGCCATACAAGGTAACATTTATATATTGTCATATGAGGGATTAGACATGTACATCTTTGGGGAACCATAATTTACCCTACTAGGAGAAAGCCACAAGAACGCCTACCATAAGCATCCACACATGAGAGTTCTGGTTCAAGATGGCGGAGCAGAAGAATGGGCACTCATCTCATGAGAGATCACCAAAACTGCAGCTAGCTGTTGAACAATCATTGACAGCAGGATGCTGGAACCTACCAAAAAAAGATACCCCATGACAAGACGAAGAAGCCTCAGTGAGATGGTAAGAGGGGTGCATCAAGATAAAATCAAATCCCATACCCTGTTGGGTAGGTGACCTACAAATGGGAGAGCAAGAACACCAAAGAAGTTCTCCCAATGCTGTGAAGGTTCTGAACCCCATGTCAGGCTTCCCAGCTTGGGAATCTAACAAAGGGACTGGGAATACCCAGGGAATCATGGGGTGCCCATTAAATGTGTGTATAAAGAAAATGACAGTTGGGCCCCTTTCTGGAATTTATGGGAATTTTGTGCAGGAGTCTCTTGTTCAAGGGAGGGAGGGGACTCATCTTGCTGTAGCTATGGGGACTAACCTTAGGGTCCAGGGTTCTGCAAAGACATCCCACAACTACTGTCCCTTCCCTTCCCACCCATGGCTGGACACGTGTGTGTATTGGGATCGACACTGATCTGTATTCACACATAGGACAGTTCCTCCTGACAACATATGGCCCAGGAAATCTGGCCTTGAAGGCCAGTGGAATTTGATTATAGGACTTTCACAGGCCTGGGGCAACAGACACTCCAGTCTTGGAAGACATAAACAAAATCTTGCACGCACCAAGACCCAGAGGAAAGGAACAATGACTCCACAGGAGACTGAAGAAAAACTATCTGCTATTGTTGGAGGGTCTCCTGCGGAGACATGGGTGGTAGGCGCTCCACCATTGTATCATCATTGGTCAAAAGAAAAATAATGGAATTCTATATCATCAAAACCACCATTTAATAGAAAAACCTGTAATGACTTTTTATAATCCAGATGCATATCAGAATTATCTTGGAAATTTTTGAAATATACAAATACTCAAGCATTGCTTTTTTAAATGTTTTGCCAGAGCTTCAGATATGTTTCTAATGAACATTCAGTTCAGTTCAGTTCAGTCATTCAGTCATGTCCGACTCTTTAAGACTTCATGGACTGCAGCACGCCAGGCCTCCCTGTCCATCACTAACTCCCGGAGCTTACTCAAACTCATGTCCATCGAGTCAGTGATGCCATCCAACCATCTCATCCTCTGTTGTCCCCTTCTTCTCCCACCTTCAATATTTCCTAGCATCAGGGTGTTTTCAAATGATTCTGTTCTTTGAGTCAGGTGGCCAGAGAATCGGAGTTTCAGCTTCTGTATCCATCCTTCCAATGAATATTCAGGACTGATTTCCTTTAGGATGGACTAGTTGGATCTCCTTGTAGTCCAAGGGACTCTCAAGAGTCTTCTCTAACACGACAGATCAAAAGCATCAATTTTTCAGTGGTCAGCTTTTTTTATAGTCCAACTCTCACATTCATACATGACTGCTGGAAAAACCATACCTTTGACTGGATGGACTTTGTTGGCAAAGTAATGTCTCTGTTTTTTAATATGCTGTCTAGGTTGGTCATAATTTTTCTTTCAAGGAGCAAGTGTCTTTTAATTTCAAGGTTGCAGTCACCATCTGCAGTGATTTTGGAGCCCCCCAAAATAAAGTCTGCCACTGTTTCCCCATCTATTTCCCATGAAGTGATGGGACCAGATGCCATGATCTTAGTTTTCTGAATGTTGAGCTTTAGGCCAACTTTTTCACTCTCCTCTTTCACTTTCATCAAGAGGTTCTTTAGTACTTCTTTACTTTCTGCCATAAGGGTGGTGTCATCTGCATATCTGAGGTTATTGATATTTTTCCCAGCAATCTTGATTCCAGCTTGTGCTTCTTCCTGCCCAGCATTTCTCATGATATACTCTGCATAGAAGTTAAATAAACAGGGTGACAATATACAGCCTTGACGTACTCCTTTCTCTATTTGGAACCAATCTATTGTTCCATGTCCAGTTTTAACTGTAGCTTCTTGACCTGCATACATATTTTTCAAGAGGCAGGTCAGGTGATCTGGTATTCCCCTCTCTTGAAGAATTTTCCACAGTTTGTTGTGATCCACACAGTCAAAGGCTTTGGCATAGTCAATAAAGCAGAAGTAGATGTTTTTCTGGAACTCTCTTGCTTTTTTGATGATCCAACAGGTGTTGGAACATATCTGGACTATATAAGGCTGTTTTATCTAGTTTGTTTAACTTTTTCCATTTCGTATTCAGGGCTCCCATTTCATTTAGTCTACGTTTTCTAATTTTTCCATCTCTTCTTTTTTCTTGGTGTTCTTCCTCAAGCCTGTATCAAGTGTAGTAGAAAAGCTCTTGTGTACATATACATAAATAATATGTATAATATGTGTATTTCAGAAAACTTTTTAATTTTTGCCTAACTAAAAAATTTACATTTTGATTCTACTTGTTTGACTTAGTATAAATAGAATGCCAGTTTTCCAATTTAAAAAATAGATATATAACAAGTAGCAAAGGTTTACTATATAGCACAGGGAATTATAGTCAATATCTTATAACAACCTATAATGGAAAATAATTTAAAAAATAATATATATGTATAGGTATAACTGAATCACACACAAAAAAGAATTCTACTTTTTGAAATCTAGTAATGTTTATCTTTTATCCAGTTTTTCTAACCATCTTATGAACATCTAATAACAATGTGTGAAATACAAAATTTTAAGTATGTTTATATAGGATATAAGAGTAATATAAATTAATGATAGAAGAGTAATATAAATTAATATAAATAGAAATCTATTATATTTAAATTATAAATGACATCATTCAAGATGCTTCTATTCTTGTTTTTATGCACTTGATAAAATATTCTCAGAGAAATGTGAGTACGTCTCACTGTGATTATATTTTTTTTTTTCCCATATATTTCTTCTAATTTTTGCCTTATGTATCTTTGTGTCTTTATTGCTAGGTGCTGAATGGTTTATGATGTCTATCTTCTTTGTGAGTTGTACCTTTAATCATTAAAAATATTCATCTTTGTTTCATCTAGAAATACATAAAAAAATTTATATAGGAAAAAAATCAGAATTTAGAGATTTGGAAAATTATCAGCTTATCTGTATTTCAAAGTGAGCAAGCTTGTTATGAAGAAAACTCTAAGGGTATAGCTGAGCAGTCATCTGAAGAAGAGGTCATGGATGTGGCTCATTAATTTAACCAGTCTTCTCAACAGAGGCCAAGACTGCTGCTGCTAAGTCGCTTCAGTCGTGTCCAACTCTGTGCGACCCCATAGACGGCAGCCCACCAGGCTCCCCCGTTTCTGGGATTCTCCAGGCAAGAACACTGGAGTGGGTTGCCATTTCCTTCTCCAATGCATGAAAGTGAAAAGTGAAAGTGAAGTCGCTCAGTCGTGTCTGACCCTCAGCGACCCCATGGACTGCAGCCTTCCAGGCTCCTCCATCCATGGGGTTTTCCAGGCAAGAGTACTGGAGTGGAGTGCCATTGCCTCCTCTGAGGCCAAGAATAGAGAAGGATAAACCAGCAGAGACTTTCCTGTCACTTTGAGCTAAAGGGGACAGAGAAAAACCACTGTGAAATGAAAATATCTCCTGCCATATTAATCAACAAGAATTGTCATAGCCATCAGTAATGGCCATCATAGCCATTTCTAACCTCCAAATGTGAATGAGAGCTCCCAAAACTGGGGTCCAGTGATGCTGCCACCTCCACCCCCCACCCCATGGTGATTGCTGAGGAGCTGGGGGAATGCAAGAAGCAAGGTGAGCAAGGAAACAGGCTTGGCCCCAGATAGCGGAGCTGTGGTAGTGTTCAAAACCATCCCAAGAAAAGGCAAAATGGCAACATGGCTGTCTGAGGAGGCCTTACAAATAGCTGAGAAAAGAAGAGAACCAAAAGGCAAAGGAGGAAAGGAAAGATACACCCATCTGAATGCATAGTTCCAAAGAATAGTGAGGAGAGATAAGAACAATGCAAAGAAATAGAGGAAAACCATAGAATGGGAAAGACTAGCTATCTCTTCAAGAAAATTAGAGATACCAAGGGAATATTTCATGCAAAGATGGGCACAATAAAGAATAGAAATGGTATGGACCTAACAGAAGCAGAAGATATTAAGAAGAGGTGGCAAGAACACACAAAAGAACTGTACAAAAGAGATCGTCATGACCTAGATAACCTCAATGGTGCAGTCACTCACCTAGAGCCAGACATCTCGGAATACAAAGTGAAGCAAAAGAAGCATCACTATGAACAAAGCTAGTGCAGCTGATGGAATTTCAGCTCTGTGATAGCAACTCAGCTTGCACATTCAAGGACTTCTCAGGCGGTACTAGCAGTAAAGAACCTGCCTGCCAATGCAGGAGACATCATGCTGTCCATTAGCTCCTCAGACCTTATTCCTTCATTTTGGTTCTCATTTTATAATGGAAAATATTTATCCATTTGCCAACCCGTTCTCATTTCCTCACAACTAGCTGCAGACAATAATTTCGACTCTCTGTTCTGTGATTGCTTTTTTTTTTTCTTTTAGATTCTACACATAAGTGATACTGTCAGGCTTATTTTATTTAGCATAGTGTTCTCCAGGTTCATTCAATGTTCTTGAAAATGTCAGGGTTTACTTGATTAAGGCTGAATAATATCTCATCGTATATGCTATGTATATGCACGTGTGTGTATCACCTTTCTTTATCCATTTATCCACTGTAAACAGACCTCTGACAGATCCACACTGATCTCCCATAGGGATCCCACTAACCCCACACAGGAACAGAATGACCAGGCTCAAGGTCCCTGCTCTGTGCCCACCTCGCCGGAGCTCTGGAGGTCACTCTGTAACCTAGGCTCCAGATCCTCCCCTCAGACCCTGGCTGAGCCCCCTAATGCTGGGCCCACCCTGGAGGATGGGGCCCAGAGGCAGGATGTGGCTCCAGGGAGGAACCACAGCACAAGCAGGCCCGTGCCTCTGCCCTCCCGTCCCAGATCCTGGTCCTACGTGTTGGGGTTCTGACATGCTGATAGTAGTTGACACTTGCTGTGACGCCAACATAGTCCCTGGGCCTGTTGAGTCCACATGTTCCCTAGGAGCCTCCTTGGATCATGACCATGAGTCAGATCATGAGTCTGTCCCAAGCTCCCAGTCCTGTGAAAGCTGATTAATTACACTGTGGAGAAGTGAAGCTTCCCTGCTCAGAGGCTCCGCTCTGCTGTCTCTGGGAGCCTGGCCCTCTGTGGAGGAGCTCTAGGCATTCTCCCTCTGCCTGGGCTCTAGGAGTTGGAGTAAGGGGAGACTCGGGTGGGGCCACCGTGAGCCGTGGGCCCCTAACTTCTTTCCTCTGGGCTGTAGATGGTGGTGGGACACCAGGGGCTCCTTAGTCACTGCACCATCTATTGGGCACCTCTGCCACCTGCCTCCTTCCTCTACCTCCCACACTAGGGGCACATTTGGAAGTCACAGCAGGCACCTGGGAAGAATGGCCCCTGATCCCCTCACTATCCCTCAGCAGGGCACAGAGGCCACCACCTTTCATGGGGGGGAAAAATCACATTTATTTCAGGAAACAAAATAATACGTGGTTGGAAGAAACCATTAGCACATAGAGGATGTGCTAACATGAGAGAAAAACTTTTTTCTCTACAGAATATGAATTTTTTTTCTTGGAGAAGAGTTTTCCTACCAGGAATGCTGTGTAAAGCATGTTCTGATTGACCAGAAGAGGTGTATTTCCTAAGACAGTGCCTTGGACAGTGGAGAGGAACAGCCTGGGACATGTCACTCTGATCCATGCTGGCAGGCTCTGCCTGGAGGGGGACCTGGCTCCCTGGGTGGGACAGTCCACTTGCTGTCCCTGGGACTGGTCTGCTTACTTGTTTTTGGACAGATGCGGCCCGTGGGGGTAACTTGGTGATTGCGGGCTATGTTTCTCCTCACTCTCCTTTCCTCTGGGTAGGAGAGAAACCTAGTGTAGCAGTAATGTGAACCTAATGGGGCCCGGAGAAGGCAATGGCACCCCACTCCAGTACTCTTGCCTGGAAAATCCCATGGACGGAGGAGCCTGGTAGGCTATAGTCCATGGGGTCACCAAGAGTCGGACCCTTACTGAGTGACTTCACTTTCACTTTTCACTTTCATGCTTTGGAGAAGGACATGGCAACCCACTCCAGTGTTCTTGCCTAGAGAATCCCAGGATGGTGGAGCCTGGTGGGCTGCCATCTGTGGGGTCGCACAGAGTTGGACACGACTGAAGCGGCTTAGCAGCAGTAGCAGCAGCAATGGGGCCCAGAGTTCTGCTTTGCACCAATTTAACTCCGAGGCATGAAGTCGATGGTGAAGCTCCATCTTTTCTTTAGAATCTGTCCAACAGCTGTCATGAGAGTCTGATCCTCAACAGCCCTGCTGTCGGTAATCAATCTGCTTTTGACTGGTTCCTGGCCCTGAGCGGCGGATGCAGCAAGCTTGCCTTTTTGCAGGGGCTATTCTTATCCTTTGCATTTACTGGAGAAAATCCATTGCAGAACCTGCTTAATCTGTGTTCTGAAGTGGCTTTCTGAAGGAACCTATCCCTTCTTCAGGTTTAACTGTCACAATTTGCTTCTTTGGGACTCTGTTGATATCTTTTGCTGGCCCAGGGTACTCATCCCTTAGGTCTCGTAGGCCCTCTATTCTGCCAACCCTTTTTATGCTGTCCTAGTTTGGGCCTCCGGTAAGTCTCTGTTGTATCAGTGGGGACAAATTTATTGCTCAGATTCTTATATTGGGGTTGCTGTCTCAGGATCTCCTGGTGCCCCCTGGGTGCTCCCTCCACTGGAGGTAATGTTACAGAATGTCTGGTAATTGGACACACCTCCACTGGGCAAGTTCTGGGAATAGCAAAGAGATTCCTGAGAAGTCAAGATGTTTGCCGCAAAGAACATATCTGAGTGACAGTCCTTGAGAAGCGTGTCAGTGGCACAGTCTTGAAGGAGCACACCAGCTTCACAGTGTGCCCTTGGAACTGTGAACTCTTGGAACTCAAGCTTATGAAACTATTCACTGGTGTATAGATCTTCCTGATTCTAACTTTGTGTTTGAGGAGGGATTTTTATTGGACCTTGGAGACTGTGATCTCCTCATATCAATGTTAATGATTTGGGATTTATAAGTGCTCTAGGTTCAAAACTACCTTACCACGCAGGGCCTCCTCCCCAGATTCTTCAGGTCCTGGCAGATTGGGGGCATTCGTTGAGGTCCATGGCTTTCATGCTAGGGCAAGATGCTGGGGAGGCCTGCACCCCAGCTTCCCTCTGCGGCTCATTCCTGGCCACTTCTGGACTTTGACTAGGTTCCGGGTTGCATTTGTCCATTCCCACCACAGGCTCACTGTGCCAATTCTGCCAACAAAATTGTCTGTGGGAGCCTGAGAGGTGGCTTGTCTTCCTGTCCAGTCAGAGGAACCTCTGAGGGCTTTATGGATGCCCCCATATGGGGGTCCTTCCAGCGCTCCCTTGGTTTCCTCACTTACCTGTGAGCAAGCAGGGAGGGGCCTCTCCAGAGGGAGATCTGTCTTTGTTGTTATCACTTTCTCTCCCAGATGGCGCTGAGGAGGTTTTCCCAAGCCCTAGGTTAACTGGGTTTTTGAGTGGTCCCCAGAGTCACAGGTGGCCTTCAAGGTAGATCCTGGAAGGGGTACGGGGTGAGCCCTTGTTAACTTAGAGTGAAGTATGAACTTGAGGACTTTAAGAAATAGGTCCCACCTGCACCTCACCCAAAACTGAAAGCTTATGGTGAATCGTGCTGGTATTCCTGGTCTCTAACGGCGAAAATTTCAAAACTAAAATTTCACAAAAATTTCAGTTTTGACTGAAACACAGTCTCAGTCACTTAGCGCTTTGTGTAACAAAGTTTTATTAGAGTGAAAAGTTTAGAGAAAGCCTCCAGCAAAAGGGGGAAGGAGAGTACCCACCATCACTAGTTTTTAAGCAGGTTGTTATATATAAGAATATATAATGCCCTGATTAAAAAAAAAAAACAACAACTCTGGTGTTGGTTAAGACTCTTGAGAGTTCCTTGGACTGCAAGGAGATCCAACCAGTCCATCATAAAGGAAATCAGCCCTGAATATTCAATGGAAGGACTGATGCTGAAGCTGAAACTCCAATACTTTGGCCACCAGATGCAAAGAACTGACTCACTGGAAAAGACCCTGATGCTAGGAAAGATTGAAGGTGGGAGGAGAATGGGACGACAGAGGATGAAATGGTTGGATGGCATCACTGACTAGATGGACATGAGTTTGAGTAAGCTCCAGGAGTTGGTTATGGACAGGGAAGCCTGGTGTGCTGCAGTCCATGGGGTTGCAGAGTCGGACACAACTGAGTGACTGAACTGAACTGTATACTTCTCAACTGGCTGCTGAAAATAGATAAAAAGAATATCTCGAGGTTGTAAGAGTTCCACCAAACCCTTTCCCAAGTCACACATCCTGAGATAACTTCAGTTCAAGAATAGCCAGAAGGAAGGAGTTCCGGAGAGTTCCGGAGCACCATGTTTCTGGGCGAGATATATTGTTGTTGAGAAACAGGCTCCCAGGCAAGATTTGTTACAATTATAATCATTAACATAGAGTCTAAGAAAAGCATACCCATGAGTAAGATATATTGTGCTTTGTAATCATTAGTTCTGGACCTAAAGAAGGCCAGGTCTCAAGCCAGATATATTGTTGCAATACCAATACAGGGCTTAAAAGAAACATGTCCTACCTGACTAAGGCAAAAGAATGGATAAAGGAATGTTTGCTGCCTCCTCCTTTAAGACCCTTGGGCTACCTGCCTATGCTTCAACTCTCTCATTCTCCCCTTTTTCTTTTAGGAAAATATTGTTGCTGATGGGAAAGGGGTGAAGAAATCTGTCTTTAACTGCTCTGTGTTGGTGAGGGGCGCTGGCCCTAAGTTGCTGAAGCAACATATTCTTCTTACCCTTTTATTTAGTGTTTCTGATCCAGGGGCCCCAAGTAATGGCTAGAGGAGGCAGTAGAAATTGTAGGAGCATGAACAATTATTTGCAACTTAAATGCCTCAAGCTGCTTAGATACAAAATTCATTAGACAATTAAAGATGAAGGGTGCAAATAGTAAGAATAACTACCAAAGTAGTTTTCCACCAGGTTAGGCCCACAGACTACAGATTCCCGATAGTCTGTGAATTTGGGGAAACTAAAATTCCCAAATCAAGACTGGATCTATGACCAGAGTGGAATATCAGGGGAGTCCATCTTGAAGAGTGACCAGAATCTCTACATCACTGTTACTTTGTCTGGGAAGCCATTGTTTCATTTAGGAAGAACAAACTAGACAAGTAGATTTAAAAGGCAGAAACCAAAAATCAGCAAAAGAATTATAATCAGCAGTCAAAGCAAGAATAAGAATCAGGTTACATTTGGCAGGAAATTTCATCCTGGTCTAGACATAGTCAACCCTTGGGCTGCCCTGTCTGTAAGAATGGAGCCATTTGGTGTGGTCATATACGTTTTAAAGGTAGGTATAGCAAACCCAGTTCTCAGAAGTAGTTGAAAGAGTGACAACTTGCACTTTAACAGACAAAATAAATCTCATCGTTTCTTTTTAGGAGAATGTGTCTCTAACCCAATGTAGTCAGGTGCTTTATGTAGACTTATAGCCAGGCAGCCAGTTGTCTATGTTTGTCCAAGTAGACTTTAGCCTCTTACTGTGGTATTAATAGATAAGCCACTGTTGACAATTTTAGTGTTTTTCTATGTATGAGAAGATGCAAGAATTTGGGCTCAAGAAAATTTTTACATGAAAATATCTAACTATCTGAAGGCCTGTTTTGTCCATTTTGCCAAAGCACAGAGTGAGTGCCTAATTTCTGATTTCCATCCTCAACTCCTTTCAGGGGATGTTAAGGTCAGCAGCTATAATGTCCATGATTTCATATTTGTAGAGAAAGTTGGCAAGTGCCAGTTTCCAGTCAGCGGGACCCCACTGTGGCCATGAGTTTGAGCATCCTTTGGGGAATTTCATGACCATCTCGTCCACGGTGCTGGGAAGGCTCATTCCCAGCTCTGTCAAAGATTTCACAGATTGGCCACTCTGTGTGCTGTTACTGGACTAGGCCCTGTGAATAGCAGAAGTCTCAGGACAACACCTGTCTTACTCACCTCTTGGTCCAGGGAAATACTTCCTCTTGTTGCTTCTTCTAATATAGAGTGATGTATAATCATACATGACTATAGCCTGCTGTTAATCTCCTGCTTGTAGATCTTGAAGGATCTGATCTTTATTCAAAGATTGGTTTAGAGATAAGATAGGCTTTAGAGATAATCTCAAAAACGACAGAATGATTTCTGTTCGTCTAAGAGGCAAACCATTCAATATCACAGTTATCCAAGACTATGCCCCAACCAGTAACACTGAAGAAACTGAAGTTGAATGGTTTTATGAAGACCTACAAGACCTTTTAGAACTAACACCCAAAAAAGATGTCCTTTTCATTATAGGG
This sequence comes from Ovis canadensis, assembly GCF_042477335.2. NCBI lineage: Eukaryota > Metazoa > Chordata > Mammalia > Artiodactyla > Bovidae > Ovis > Ovis canadensis. Next base: position 22,842,668 of record NC_091246.1, on the reverse strand, counting down.
GACTGGAATGCAAAAGTAGGAAGTCAAGAAACACCTGGAGTAACAGGCAAATTTGGCCTTGGAATATGCAATGAAGCAGGGCAAAGGCTAATAGAGTTTTGCCAAGAGAATGCACTGGTCATAGCAAACACCCTCTTCCAACAACACAAGAGAAGACTCTACACATGGACATAACCAGATGGTCAACAGCAAAATCAGATTGATTATAGTCTTTGCAGCCAAAGATGGAGAAGCTCTATATAGTCAACAAAAACAAGACCGGGACCTGGCTGTGGCTCAGATCATGAGCTCCTTATTGCCAAATTCAGACTTAAATTGAAGAAAGTAGGGAAAACTGCTAGACCATTCATGTATGACCTAAATCAAATCCCTTATGATTATACAGTGGAAGTGAGAAATAGATTTAAGGGTCTAGATCTGACAGATAGAGTGCCTGATGAACTATGGATGGAGGTTCATGACATTGTATAGGAGACAGGGATCAAGATCATCCCCATGGAAAAGAAATGCAAAAAAGCAAAATGGCTATCTGGGGAGGCCTTACAAATAGCTGTGAAAAGAAGAGAAGTGAAAAGATACAAGCATCTGAATGCAGAGATCCAAAGAATAGCAAGAAGAGATAAGAATGCCTTCTTCAGCGATCAATGCAAAGAAATAGAGGAAAACAACAGAATGGGAAAGACTAGAAATCTCTTCAAGAAAATTAGAGATACTGAGGGAACATTTCATGCAAAAATGGGCTCAATAAAGGACAGAAATGGTCTGGACCTAACAGAAGCAGAAGATATTAAGAAGAGGGGGCAAGAATACATGGAAGAACTGTACAAAAAAGATCTTCACGACCAAGATAATCATGATGATGTGATCACTAATCTAGAGCCAGACATCCTGGAATGTGAAGTGAAGTGGGCCTTAGAAGGCATCACTACAAACAAAGCTAGTGGAGGTGATGGAATTCCAGTGGAGCTGATTCAAATCCTGAAAGATGATGCTGTGAAAGTGCTGCACTCAATATGCCAGCAAATTTGGAAAACTCAGCAGTGGCCACAGGACTGGAAAAGGTCAGTTTTCATTCCAATTCCAAAGAAAGGCAATGCCAAAGAATGCTCAAACTACTGCACAATTGCACTCATCTCACATGCTAGTAAAGTAATGCTCAAAAGTCTCCAAGCCAGGCTTCAGTAATGCATGAACCGTGAACTCCCTGATGTTCAAGCTGGTTTTAGAAAAGGCAGAGGAACCAGAGATTAAATTGCCAACATCCGCTGGATCATGGAAAAAGCAAGAGAGTTCCAGAAAAACATCTATTTCTGCTTTATTGACTATGCCAAAGCCTTTGACTGTGTGGATTACAATAAACTGTGGAAAATTCTGAAAGAGGTGGGAATACCAGACTACCTAACCTGCCTCTTGAGAAATCTGTACGCAGCAACAGTTAGAACTGGACATGGAACAACAGACTGGTTCCAAATAGGAAAAGAAGTACGTCAAGGCTGTATATTGTCACCCTGCTTATTTAACTTATATGCAGAGTACATCATGAGAAACCTGGGATGGAAGAAACACAAGCTGGAATCAAGATTGCTGGGAGAAATATCAATCACCTCAGATATGCAGATGACACCACCCTTATGGCAGAAAGTGAAGAGGAGCTAAAAAGCCTCTTGATGAAAGTGAAAGAAGAGAGTGAAAAAGTTGGCTTAAAGCTCAACATTCAGAAAACGAAGATCATGGCATCTGGTCCCATCACTTCATGGGAAATAGATGGGGAAACAGTGGAAACAGTGTCAGACTTTATTTTTGGGGGCTCCAAAATCACTGCAGATGTTGGACTGCAGCCATGAAATTAAAAGATGCTTACTCCTTGGAAGGAAAGTTATGACCAAACTAGGTAGTATATTCAAAAGCAGAGACATTACTTTGCTGACTAAGGTCCATCTAGTCAAGGCTATGGTTTTTCCTGTGGTCATGCATGGATGTGAGAGTTGGAGTGTGAAGAAAGCTGAGCGCTGAAGAATTGATGCTTTTGAACTGTGGTGTTGGAGAAGACTCTTGAGAGTCCCTTGGACTGCAAGGAGATCCAACCAGTCCATTCTGAAGATCAGCCCTGGGATTTCTTTGGAAGGAATGATGCTAAAGTTGAAACTCCAGTACTTTGGCCACCTCATGAGAAGAGTTGACTCATTGGAAAAGACTCTGATGCTGGGAGGGATTGGGGGCAGGAGGAGAAGGGGACGACAGAGAATGAGAGGGCTGGATGGCATCACTGACTCGATGGAATTGAGTCTGAGTGAACTCCGGGAGATGGTGATGGACAGGGAGGCCTGGCGTGCTGCGATTCATGGGGTCGCAAAGAGTCAGACACGACTGAGCGACCGAACTGAACTGAACTGAGAGATAAGATTTAGAAACAAACTCAGAGTGTCCTTTTCAATAACTTAATTAAACCACTTAGCAATATAGCATAGCCACAAGGAACTATCTCAGAAATGAGTCTTAGTAAATACAGATCTTAATTAACAAATCTAGAACTTAGTATTCAGTGAAACATAATATTTTTCTACAATTATCCCCATTTTTATTAAATATCGTCAAACCTAATTTCCTTTCTAAAATAAGTTTGGTCCATTGACTATAGATGTCATAGGACTGACATCAGTTTTTACTGAGGTGGATTTTTCTTTTAGAGGTCGCCAGTATACTTTGGGTGGAGAAGGCAATGGCACCCCACTCCAGTACTCTTGCCTGGAAAATCCCATGGACGGAGGAGCCTGGTGTGCTGCAGTCCATGCAGTCACTGAGTTGCTCACGACCGAGCGACTTCACTCTCACTTTTCACTTTCATGTATTGGAGAAGGAAATGGCAACCCACTCCAATGTTCTTGCCTGGAGAATCCCAGGGACAGGGGAGCCTGATGGGCTGCCGTCTATGGGGTCACACAGAGTTGGACACGACTGAAGCGACTTAGCAGCAGCAGCAGTATACTTTGAGATTTCTGTATATGTTGGGAGACAGTATTTTTATTTACCTGATAAATCTGTTCAGAACCCATTGTCTCCAATTTCTGGAAGGACAAGACAGAGAGAAAAAAGTTATAATTTTACCTACAGTTGTAAATTACTAAGTTGCTTTAAACCATCAGTAACTTGAGGAGAAGAGCCTCTTTATATCTGAAAACAAAAATTAGAAGCCAGCAGTATGTCAGACAAAAAGTCATGAAAACTGTAATGCTTGTATGGTTTGTCCAATAAAGTGGGTGCCTTGATCACTGGAGATTGTAGAAAACATATTTTAACCATTTTTTTCTCCACTGTGAGACACTAACCCTGCAGCCAGGAAAAGCCTTATCCTATCAAATAAAAGTGAGGTTTATCAGGGAGCCAGGAAAAGCCAAGCAGCCATATTGGATTTCCCATAGCCCCGGCTGTTTGGTTTACAGTCATTGTTTATCCATTTTAAATTCCCTGATGAGGGGTTAATTTTATAGAAGCAGAATGAGCTTTGTCTATGTGTGCCATAGTCTTCATAGAGCTTTGTGAAATAATATTAGTTCATTTTATCAAAGTAACAAAAGATTTAAAAAACAAATATGAATCATTTAAAGGCAAAGAAATCTACATAGTCTGTTATCAAAAGCCATATTCCAAGAAAACTTTGTTCTTTTCATCAGCGAGTGAAAACCAAATTCCAGTTTGATACCAGCTTACATTCACTGTGAAACAATAGTTATCTACTTAATCGAAGTAACAAAAAAAGATTTCAAAGGCAGTTTAATGTCTCAAGAAACCTTTACCATGTACACAAACCTTTTTTACACTTGCCACAAACCTTTCTTACACTTTCCATATTCGTCACTTTATTGTACAGGAATATTCTTGTACAGGAATATTAACAGCAGCTTTTTCATAATAACACAAACTGGAAACAACCCCACTGTCTATTGACAGAATAATGGACAAAGAAATTGTGATATATTCATACAGTTGTATCCTACAGCTATATAAAGGAAGGGACAATTGATATACATAACAGCATACACTGTATGATTCCATTTATAGGAAGTTCAAGAACAGACAAAAGCATGTTAAGAAATCAGAATAGTGGTTGTGTTGCGCCATGGCAGGGAGTCAGGGGAGCGAGGGTTCAAGGCATAGAAAAACATGGAATTTTCCAAGGTGAAGGACTACAGACTGATGGAAAATTGCACAATATAAGAGTTGTGAGCTAAGTTTCATTTAGGGTCTTATTGAAGACTATAACCCGAGTAAGAGCTTTTCAGTAGCTCTGAGAAACTGCTCTGAAGAGATACCTGGGGAAACTAATTTATATATGATTTTTGGCTGGGGAATACATGCAGTCAAGTATATTATATTTCTTGGTAACAGATTACTGTTAGTCATCTAGAACGAATGTATTGAGCTAATGATTTTGGTGCTTTTCAATGCACAGAAAGTTGTAAGAAACTTCATTCACTAAAATTCTTCCTGAGACACATCTAACCACGTGAGGCCCTGCTTGTCCAAAGCATAGAGCATCCTGCTATCATTTTAATTTCTTCTGTCTGAAGCACAGAGTGCTTCATCCTGTTATCATCTTAATTTCCTCTGAAGTAGAATGCACTGTCAGTCAACAACTGCAGCAGGTTAATCTTTGCAGAACTGGGTGAAATGCAATGCTCTCTGTCTTTCTTCTTTTACAGGTCTTTTCTTTATATTGATCTAGACATTGGTGGCACAAATATATCTGTCAAAATTCAATAAGCTTTACACTTAAATCTGTTCATTTTGTCATATATAAAGTATACATTACCAAAATACTGTTAAGATAAAGAGTTGGAAAAAAGGAGACAATACACATTTGTGTGATTTCTTTTTTTTTTCATTTATAATTATTTTTTTAATCTTAAAAGGAAATGTTTTTGGCCACAAGGCACGTGGTATCTTAGTGCCCTGACCAGGGATTGAACTTGTGCCCCTGAATTGAAAGCACAGTCTTAACCACTGGACTATCAGGAAGTCCCATCTGTGTGATTTCTGAAGGTGAGTGCAAGGCGTGTTGATGGTCTCTAAAAGTTGATGGCGTTCATTCCTTTTTTGAAGTTAATTTTCTTCTGAAACTTTCTGATGTCCTTTTACTGTGTTCCATCACTAGCACTCATTTTACCAGATTAGCTCCATTTCCAGAACCAAAATAGAACTGAGACAAGGAGGAAAGGAGAAAAAATTGTACATGATGTACTATGATAAAGATAGAAATAGACATAATCACTTAACAAAAAGCCTGTAATGGTATTAAGTAAGTTGCGGGTAGTGACAAATACAGGAAAAGAAGTATTTCTCTGGAGGGAAGGAAGCATGTCTTGGAGGAAGTCTTTGGAGGAGAGGGTGAGCTGAGAGCACTAATTAGCAGTACATGGCCTCAGTGAAGTCATTTGAGCCCTCTGAGGATGATTCCGTATTATGCATTTCCTTAATTGGAAAAGGAAATGGCAACCCACTCCAGTACTCTTGCCTGGAGAATCCCATGGAGGGAGGAGCCTGGTAGGCTATAGTCCATGGGCTCGCAAAGAGTTGGACATGACTGAGCGACTTCACTTCATTTTATATGCTAAATGATAGGATTGAACTGAGCTCAGAGCATCATGCTATAATATTAAAGTACAGTATAATGGTTAATATCCCAAGTCATTCAAAAAAAGCTATTTTCTATTCTATGTATTTAGTTTCATAAGGCATGTAATACATGATTTGTAATAAGAAACTATTTTGATATAGTGAATGCCTCCTTTGTGCCAACTAATAGACACATGCCTAGCAAGGCAATATACTTTCATTGTCTTATTTAACTTCCACTTTAATTGACTAATTACTTTTATAACTTGTATTGGATCAAGAAAAAATATTTTAAAATAACATATATATATTTCATCATCATGGTAATGTAGCATTATTGCAGACAACTGAGAAAAAATAGAAAAATCATAAAGAAAAAATAACCCTGTCATTCTGAAAGGAGCTATTACCATTTTGGCAACATATATGTTGACTCTTTTATACACACACATTTGTTTTAGTTTATTTTCTTTGGTTTTATAAAACTGACATCAAATTCAGTATATTCCTTTGTATCCTGTTTCCATTTTTCAAAAATATGATTTTTCAATAACCAATAGCATTCCATTTTGTAAATACAATAGATTAGATAATCTCTTATTTTTGGCCAGAAGAAGGGTTTTGACACTATGGCTCAGACGGTAAAGCATCTGTCTACCATGCGGGAGACCAGGGTTCGATCCCTGGGTTGGGAAGATCCCCTGGAGAAGGAAATGGCAATCCACTCCAGGACTATTGCCTGGAAAATCCCAAGGACAGAGGAGCCTGGTAGGCTATAGTCCACGGGGTCGCAAAGAGTCGGACACGACTGAGCGACTTCACTTCAATGTAAAATTTAGTTATCCGAAAAATCCCAGGGGCAATGTCTCTATCAGGGTCCCCAGGGGAAACAGATGACACACTTAGAGACAGTAATTTGAGGAGTGTTTAACATAAGATCTGTTTACAAAAGAGTGGACAGAGATTAAAGAAGCCAAAAGTAATAACGGAATATGTGACCACATTGCTGATGGTACCTATGGGCCTGAAGTGGTGACAGGAGGAAGGAGAGGCAATTTTGGGAACCTGGAAATCAAGAAAGCTGGCAGAAACTCCTGCTTGACAGAAGCTTAGAAAGTACTTTGTTGAGGGAACAGCTAGTCTTCAGTTCAGTTCAGTCACTCAGTCGTGTCCGACTCTTTGCAACCCGATGAATTGCAGCATGCCAGGCCTCCCTGTCCATCACCAACTCCCGGAGTTCACTCAGACTCATGTCCGTCGAGTCCGTGATGCCATCCAGCCATCTCATCCTCTGTTGTCCCCTTCTCCTCCTGCCCCAGTCCCTATCAGCATCAGAGTCTTTTCCAATGAGTCAACTCTTCGCATGAGGTGGCCAAAGTACTGGAGTTTCAGCTTTAGCATCATTCCTTCCAAAGAAATCCCAGGGCTGATCTCCTTCAGAATGGATTGGTTGGATCTCCTTGCAGTCCAAGGGACTCTCAAGAGTCTTCAGGGACCCGAAAGGAGGAAGCAGGGGGATAAAAGCAGGTGGGATACCCCACCTGATTCTGAGCTCCTGCCTATGCACCGCACTCAGACTATTCTCCCCAGTCAGAAGCCACGGGGCCAAGGAGACTTGGTGTGTTCTGCACATGTTGGCTCCCTTGGGTATAATGCATAGCAAAGAAAAGCGAAGAGTACATCCAGAAGAGCACATGGAATTCGAAGCACATACACTTTCTTGCTTGCTTGCCAGAATTTATCTCTGTGATGACCTGTGCTGGGAATCTGAGAAAGTTTCTCTTGAGAAGTGATGTTGAATCTGAAATCTAAAGGATGTGCGGTTGTTTAGAATGTGATCAGTTCAAAGAAGACATTCTAATGGTAAAAGTGAAAAGAGGCTCAACACCACCAAGCATCAGGGAAATGAAAATCAAAATCACAGTGAGATATCACCTCACACAGGTTCAGTTCAGTTCAGTTCAGTTCAGTTCAGTCGCTCAGTCATGTCCGACTCTTTGCGACCCCATGAATCGCAGCACGCCAGCACTCCCTGTCCATCACCAATTCCCGGAGTTCACTCAGACTCACATCCATCGAGTCGGTGATGCCATCCAGCCATCTCATCCTCTGTCGTCCTTTCTCCTCCTGCCCCCAATCCCTCCCAGCATCACAGTCTTTTCCAATGAGTCAACTCTTCTCATGAGGTGGCCAAAGTACTGGAGTTTCAGCTTTAGCATCATTCCTTCCAAAGAAATACCAGGGTTGATCTCCTTCAGAATGGACTGGTTGGATCTCCTTACAGTCCAAGGGATTCTCAAGAGTCTTCTCCAACACCACAGTTCAAAAGCATCAATTCTTCGGTGCTCAGCTTTCTTCACAGTCCAACTCTGACATCCATACATGACCACTGGAAAAACCATAGCCTTGACTAGACGGACCTTTGCTGGAAAAGTAATGTCTCTGCTTTTGAATATGCTATCTAGTTGGTCATAACTTTCCTTCCAAGGAGTAAGCGTCTTTTAATTTCATGGCTGCAGTCAACATCTGCAGTGATTTTGGAGCACCCAAAAATAAAGTCTGATACTGTTTCCACTGTTTCCCCATCTATTTCCCATGAAGTGATGGGACCAGATGCCATGATCTTCGTTTTCTGAATGTTGAGCTTTAAGCCAACTTTTTCACTCTCCTCTTTCACTTTCATCAAGAGGCTTTTTAGCTCCTCTTCACTTTCTGCCGTAAGGGTGGTGTCATCTGCATATCTGAGGTGATATTTCTCCCGGCAATCTTGATTCCAGCTTGTGCTTCATCCAGCCCAGCGTTTCTCATGATGTACTCTGCATAGAAGTTAAATAAGCAGGGTGACAGTATACAGCCTTGACATACTCCTTTTCCTATTTGGTACCAGTCTGTTGTTCCATGTTTAGTTCTAACTGTTGCTTCCTGACCTGCATATAGGTTTCTCAAGAGGCAGGTCAGGTGGTCTGGTATTCCCATCTCTTGAGGAATTTTCCACAGTTTATTGTGATCCACACAGTCAAAGGCTTTGGCATAGTCAGTAAAGCAGAAATAGATGTTTTTCTGGAACTCTCTTACTTTTTCGAGGATCCAGCAGATGTTAGCAATTTGATCTCTGGTTCCTCTGCCTTTTCTAAAACCAGCTTGAACATCTGGAAGTTCACGGTTCATGTATTGCTGAAGCCTGGCTTGGAGAATTTTGAGCATTACTTTACTAGCATGTGAGATGAGTGCAATTGTGCGGTAGTTTGAGCATTATTTGGCATTGCCTTTCTTTGGGATTGGAATGAAAACTGACCTTTTCCAGTCCTGTTGCCACTGCTGAGTTTTCCAAATTTGCTGGCATATTGAGTGCAGCACTTTCACAGCATCATCTTTCAGGATTTGAAATAGCTCCACTGGAATTCCATCACCTCCACTAGCTTTTTTCATAGTGATGCTTTCTAAGGCCCACTTGACTTCACATTCCAGGATGTCTGGCTCTAGGTGAGTGATCACACCATCGTGATTATCTTGGTCATGAAGATCTTTTTTGTACAGTTCTTCCGTGTATTCTTGCCACCTCTTCTTAATATCTTCTGCTTCTGTGAGGTCATACCATTTCTGACCTTTATTGAGCCCATTTTTGCATGAAATGTTCCCTTGGTATCTAATTTTCTTGACGAGATCTCTTGTCTTCCCCATTCTGTGTTTTCCTCTATTTCTTTGCATTGATTGCTGAGGAAGGCTTTCTTATCTCTCCTTGCTATTCTTTGGAACTCTGCATTCAGATGCTTATATCTTTCCTTAAATGGCTATTAAAAAAGACGAGATAACAACTGTTGGTGTGAATGTGGAAGCATGTTGACTATAGTTAATAATTTGGTATTATATACTTGAAAATTACTGAGACTGTACATCACAAGCATTCTTACCTGAAAAAAAGAGTTGTGTGAGGTGATGAATGAGTTAATTATCTTCACGTTGGTAATTGCTCTAATCATTTGATAAATAGATCAAATCTCATTTTACCCTTTAAGTATATACAACTATATTGTCATTTTTTCCTCAGTAATATTGGAAAAAATGTGACTAATAATTAATGTTGCAAGTAAGGAAAAGAACAATCTAAGCAGAGAGAATAGCATTTGCAAAGTCCCCTGAGGTGAGAGCACATTCAAAGAACTGAAAGAAGGCAGTGGGTGAAATAGACAAAGGAGAGAATAGAATCAAAGGGAGTACAGATTTTGGCAGGATATTGTAAGTCCTGCTAAGGATTTTGGTTTTTATCCTTAAAGCAAAGGTAAGCCATTGATAGGTATTAGGCATCCAATGACAGATCAGATTTTGTTTCTCAAGAAAATTACTCTGGGGAGAATGAATTAACAGGAAGGGAAGAATGAAATGGATGTGGTTATACCAGAAATTCAGATGAATGCTTAAACTAAGGTAGTGGACAGACATAGTGAGACAAAGAAAAGTTTGATAAATTTTAGGGACGTGAAACTGACAGTACTTATTGAGATATATATATGGGATATAGCAGTTTGGAGGTGATGGCAGTGTCAAGGAGTGTATTAGATCACTTGCTTGTAAAATGGAATTAGGAGAAAAGCTTTTTGGAACTGGGACCTTACGAAATAATTAATAGTAATTAACCAAATAGTGAAAAAAGAGAAGGGCTGACTGTTCTTTAGTGAATTAAAGACTGTAGACTCCAGAAATAAAAGAAGACGCTTTAAAGCAGAAACCATTTCTAAAATTTAGCATTTGTTAAACAATTATTAGAGGAAGGTGGAAGGCAGGGAAAGGAAAACCTGAGAGGGAGGGCAGAGGAATGACATGAGACAAACCTTGAGGAAAGAAGAGCTTATGCAAAAATAACACAGTTTGTTCCAGATTCAAAAACGACTCAACTTTGGAGAAAATAGGAATGCAATAAAATAGTTATCACAAAAATACAAATAAGCAAGCGAACAAAATTATATTCATTATTTATTTCGTTTCCTCCTAGTAAATAGCACAGCCTTCTGTTTCCACCTCTTTATTTCTTTTATTCCACTCTCTGCCCCTCTGTTTCTTTCTTGAAACATCGTGAGCTCCCTGAGGAAGGGCCCACACTTCTCAAGTATTTTGAACACTAGTTCTATCATTATCTAGCTCCTTTGGACCACAGTGAGGATTAACCAGCATGAGGATTAATCGTCTGCCTTCTACAGACCCATCTTTAGCTATTTACTCCTCTTTTGAATGCCCCCTTTCCTCCTCTGTATCATGCTGCAGTGTTCTAACCCGGCAACAGTGTAAGCTTCTAGAAAGCAGAATTAACAGGACCCTAACATATGGGCGGATGGGGTAAGTACAAGTGACTGGGAGAAGAGAAGAGCACGGAATGGCAAGCCTAGAGACAAGCGGGATCTATTTCCCAGGTAGATGCAGATCTGAACCCTTGACCTGGGCCTGCTTTTCCTCCTGCAGTACAGGAATTCTCCTGTGTTGGGGGTTGGGGGGTGAGGCTCAAGGAACCCCGCTCCTGCAGTTCTCAAGTATCTGTTCAAGCTGGGGAGCCCTGTGGGCACATTCTTCATGCTAAGTAGATAGCCGCACTCAGTAGCCACTAACACATATTTCTGGAATAAATAGATGGGTGGATGAAATTCTTGTGCAATAGAAACTTCTTGTGGCAACTCCCGAGAGAGTACAATCCTTATAATCCCCGCCATTCGTTCCGCAAGTCCTGGGCTCGCGTGTCTCCGCCAGTTACATGGAGGCCCCGCCCACCTCTGGGCGCGGCCCCGCTCGGCGCGCTCCTTCGGCTCGGGTCCGTATCTCTCGGGGACGCGCGGAGCAGTGGGCACGTTCCGGGCTACAGTGCGCTTGCGCAGAAGGTGCAAAGGTCCGGGTAGGGGCGGAGCCTGAGGAGCTTAGACTGAAGTGATAAGGAAAACACGGAAAGGATCCGGATGGCGGTCCGCTCTGACTCCGCCGGGAGAGAGGAGATGGGCCAGATTAGTGGGTATTTGCAGGGTACACAAAGACAATCTGTTGGTGAGTTTACATTTTTACTGATTTTGCCTTTTTTCCCAACTAAGCTCGGTGTTCAAGAGCTGATGCTTTGAAGGTCCCAGTGTTCTGACACCGCGTGCCTATGTGGCTTTGGGTAAGTTACCTGCCCGAGCTTCAGTGTCTGCCTCTGTCTGTAAAGTGGACCTGGTAGTAGTGGGCTTCACAAGACTTTTGTGAAGACGACATCAGACAGTGCGTGTAAAATACTTGGCACAGTGTTTGTCAGAAACGGCCAGTAAGTGGTAAGTGCTATTACTATCATCAATGTTAGAATCATTAAGTATCATCATCATGTGTTTTTTTGTGTGTGCCAGAATCTTTTGTATGCAGTTGTTATGCTGGTAATCTTTGGAAAATATCAGAGAACCTGAGAAGTAACAGGAAATTAGAGATTGGAAAATATTCTGATTTTAGAAGGGAGAAAAAAGTAGATCGTGAAAAATGGACTCTAATAATCTTGAATTTTACTGTATACCAATACAAACTCAGGATGGATCATATCAAAGGTAGTTTGTGAGGAGAATTTCCTGGCTATGCAGTGGTTAGGACGCCACGCTTTCGCTGCTGAGGCTGTAGGTTTGATTCCTTACGAGGGAACTAAGATCCCACAAGCCAAGCAGTACTGCCTAAAAAAGAAGTTTGTGAGCCTTTAGAAAAGGAACTCACTATGAAGCAGTCTGCATTCTTTAAGAACAAATAAATCAAGCCAGATTAACTTTTTTGAACGAAGAGTAAACTGATAGCTCAGTGGAAAAACCTTCTTTGGTTTAGTCATTTACCTCAGCCTGAGATGCTGCCCCATTTTAAGACCCTTTCTTGTCATTTACCTCAGCCTGAGATGCTGCCCCATTTTAACAGTCTTTTGTCAGAGTCTCTTTCATTTCTGACATAAAGGAACAGAAATAATTTTTTTAGCTCAATGGGTAATATGTGAATACCTTTATGGTGTAAAAAATTCAAAAACTGAAAATGAAGGGAAAGTCCCCTTCCCAATTCTGTTTCCACCTCCACTCATCAATTTAGTGTGCATTTTTGCTCTGATACTTAAAAATCTATCTCTACACTCATTTGTAGCAGTTAGAACTTTATTCTGCCAACTGAATAACCAGCAAAAGAAAGCAGTGTTTTAGTCTCATTTAAAAGGAAACCCAAGGGCAGGTAGTGTAGAGCCAGCAGGCTCTTTCTGTCTTGGTTTCACCATCCACACTTTTGTCCTCATGGTCACAAGGTGATCGCTGCTTCTCTAAAACTGAGTCCATATATTGGACAAGAAAGGACAAAAGCTATCTTGTGAAGTTTTATATTTTAATTCAGGAAAGGAAGCTGACTGGAACATCTGCCTACAACTCATTGGCCAGACTGTACCACATGACCCCTCTATCAACAAGGGACTCTGGAGGTACTTCCTTTGGTGGTCATGTGGTTAAGACTCCATGCTTCCACTGTAGGGAGCATGGAGTTCCATCCCTCATGGGGAAACTAAGAGCCCTGAATGCTGAGTGTCCAAAAAAGAAAAAAAAGTAAGACAAGGGAGTCTCGGGAAATATTAATAATTTACTTTTTAAGCATGTAAAATATAGACTTCTGAGAGTCGTTTGGACAGCAAGGAGATCAAACCAGTCAATCCTAAAGGAAATCAACCCTGAATATTCATTGGAAGGACTGATGCTGAAGCTCCAACACTTTGGCCTCCTGATGCAAAGAGCCAGCTCACTGGAAAAGACCCTGATGCTGGGAAAGATTGAGGGCAGGAGAAGAAGGGGACAACAGAGGATGAGATGCTTGGACAGCATCACCGACTCAATAGATTTGAGTTTGAGCAAACTCTGGGAGATAGTGAAGGACAGGGAAGCCTGATGTGCTACAGTCCAAGGGGTGCAAAGAGTCGGACACGACTTAGTGATTGAACAACAACAAAGTATAGAACGACATAGTAAAAGTGAGGGGTGAATATCTTTGGGCTAAACAAGTTTTCATTGCCTGCTGCAGAAATATAGAGGTTGGTTTTGCTTTTCCGAAAATAAACTCACACTATATATTTTTGGTAACTTGCTAATTTTCCTTGGCAGTATGAATGAATTACTACTTTCCGAGGTGGCCTGTATGAAATTTCCTTGGCTCCTTTAGCTGCTGCATAATACCCTTTTTTCATTATTCTAAGGCATACTCTTTCATTCATATGTTATCTCTAAAATTGGTATGCATCTTACGCTTGCCATCATCTAGGCAGTAGTAGTGATGTAATTGTCATTGCCTGCTGGATATGCTTCAAAACTTGCAGAATGGATGTTAGCAGCCTGGAATATTAATGATTCTGAGTCTGCATATGACTCAGAAGGTTCCAACTCCAAGAAGAAGATTTATATATGTTTTAATCAATTTATTTGATGAATACTTTTAATGTATGCATGAGGATGACATGGAATTAAAACCTCATGTCTTAAGTTTCATGTGGCTTTTTGAATAAATATAAAAATTATGAGTGTTAAGAAAACTTTTTTGTCATGGTTTAATTAGGAGCACTTTTTTCTTTTTTAGTGATATATAAAATAATAGTGTTTATCATTCATGATGTCCTGAAGTCAGTGAAATATGATTTTCTACACTGTGGCTATTCCATAGTTTAATCATTTTTGTATCAATAGATGTTAAGTTTTCACTTTTTTTACAGTAGTGCTTCAGTAAACTTTTTCATTCCTCCTTTTCCATATGTGCAAATAGTATTTCTCTTGATTCCTAGAACCACATTTTTAAACATTCTAAAGCTGCTGGCCCCTCCAATCTACTGTTGTTCAGGTGCTCAGTCATGTCCAACTATTCATGACCCCATAGACGGCAGCACACCAGGCTTTCCTGTCCTTCACTATCTCCCACAGTTTGCTCAAACTCATGTCCATTGAGTCAGCAATGCCATCCATCCTCTGTTGCCCCCTTCTCTTCATACCCTCAATCTTTCCCAGCATCAGGGTCTCTTCCAGTGAATTGGCTCTTTGCATCAGGTGGCCAAAGTATGGGAGCTTCAGCTTCAGCATCAGTCCTTCCAATCGATATTCTGGGTTGATTTCCTTTAGGATTGACTGTTTCGATCTCCTTGTTGTCCAAGGGACTCTCAAGAGTCTTCTCCAGTACCACAATTTGAAAGCATTAATTCTTCAGTGCTCAGCCTTCTTTATGGTCCAATTCTTACCTCTGTACATGACTCCAGGAAAAACCATAGCTTTGACTAAATGGACCTTTGTCGGTCAAGTGATGTCTCTGGTTTCTAATACGATGTCTAGGTTTGTTATAGCTTTTCTTCCAAGCAGCAAGCATCTGTTAATTTCATGGCTGCAGTCATCATCTGCAGTGATTTTGGAGCCCAAGAAAATAAAGTCTGCCACTGTTAGCAGTTTTTCTCCATCTATTGGCTATGAAGTGACGGGACTGGATGCCATGATCTTTGTTTTTTTAATGTTGAGTTTTAAGCCACTCTCTTCTTTCACCTTCATTAAGAGGCTCTTTAGTTCCTCTTCGCTTTCTGCCATTAGGGTGGTGTCATCTGCATATCTGAGGTTGTTGATATTTCTCCCAGCAATCTGGATTTCAGCTTGTGATTCATACAACCAGGCATGTCACCTGATGTACTCTGCATATAAGTTAAATAAGCAGGATGACAATATACAGACTTGACATACTCCTCGCCCAGTTTTGAACCAGTCTGTTGTCCCATGTCCGGTTCTAACTGTATGCTTCTTGACCTGTATACACGTTGCTCAGGAGGCAGACAGGTAAAGTGAGCTGATGTTCTCATCTCTTGAAGAATTTTCCACAGTTTGTTGTGAACCACACAGTCGAAAGCTTTCCTGTAGTCAGTGAAGCAGAAATAGATTTTTTTCTGGAATTCTCTACCTTTTTCTGTGATCCAACTAATGTTGGATCTCTAGTTCCTCTGCCTTTTCTAAATCCAGCTTGTACATCTGGAAGTTCTTGGTCTGAACATTCTTTAGCCTTGTCTTTCTTTGGGATTTGAATGAAAACTGATCTTTTCCAGTCCTGTGGCCACTGCTGAGTTTTCCAAATTTGTTGGCATATTGAGTGGAGCACTTTAACAGCATCATCTTTTAGGATTTGAAATAGTTCAGCTGGAATTCCATCACCTGCACTAGTTTTGTTTGTAGTAATACCTCTTAAGGCCCACTTGACTTCACATTCCAGGGTGGCTGGCTCTACTTGAGTGACCACACCATCGTGGTTAATCCAGGTTATTAAGACCTTTTTGGTCTAGTTCTGTGTATCCTTGCCACCTCTTCTTAATTTATTCTGCTGCAGAGTACCTCATGTGAAATACCTGGCTGGATGAATCACAAGCTGAAATCCAGATTGCTGGGAGAAATATCAACAGTCTCAGATGCGCAGATGATACCACTTTAATGGCAGAAAGCAAAGAGGAACTAAAGCGCCTCTTGATGAAGGTGAAAGAGGAGAGTGGCTTAAAACTCAACATCAAAAAAACAAAGATCATGGCATCTAGTCCCGTCACTTCATAGCCAATAGATGGGGAAAAAGTGGAAACAGTGGCAGACTTTATTTTCTTGGGCTCCAAAATCACTGCAGATGATGACTGCAGCCATGAAATTAACAGATGCTTGCTGCTTGGAAGAAAAGCTATGACAAACCTAGACAACGTATTAGAAAACCAGAGACATCACTTGACCGACAAAGGTCCATTTAGTCAAAGCTGTGGTTTTTCCTGGAGTCATGTACAGATGTGAGAATTGGACCATAAAGAAGGCTGAGCACTGAAGAATTAATGCTTTCAAATTGTGGTACTGGAGAAGACTCTTGAGAGTCCCTTGGACAACAAGGAGATCGAAACAGTCAATCCTAAAGGAAATCAACCCAGAATATCGATTGGAAGGACTGATGCTGAAGCTGAAGCTCCCATACTTTGGCCACCTGATGCAAAGAGCCAACTCATTGGAAAAGACCCTGTTGCTGGGAAAGATTGAGGGTATGTAGAGAAGAGGCAACAGAGGATGAGATGGTTGGATGGCATCACTGATTTGATAGACGTGAGTTTGAGCAAACTGTGGGAGATGGTGAGGGACAGGGAAGCCTATCCATGGGTGCTGCAACCCATGGGGTCTGAAAGAATCGGACATGACTTAGTGACTCAACAATGACAAACTTTTCCAGGGAAGTCTCAATTTAAAAAATCTTGGTACATTATTGTCATTAGCTATCAACATACTTCAGAAGTTCTGAGATTTCAGTATCTGAACTGTACTCTACTGCCTTGAGTTCCAGTGAGGCAGATGTCACACAGTTTGTTTCCAGATAGCATCTCCCTAGGGGTGGTCTTAGTTTCTAAGTTCTCTGGACAATTTCAGATCTACTTGGACACCTGACAGATTATTATTAAAATAATGAACAGGGAGTATACCTCTACAGTATAGAAAGGGTCTTTATTTTTATTAGTGCTTCTGACCCCTAGAAGTGTTTGGGTATTTCTTTGCAGTCAAAAGACCTGGCTCAGCCTCTCACTTTCTGAGCAGGGTGACTCTGTGGGTCATGGGAGCTAGCGGGGTGGGGATAGCCTCACATATATCCAAGCAATTAAAAAAAAATAGCAAGTGTTGGAGAGGTAATGGCAAATTTGGAACCCTCATACATTGCATATATTGCTGGTGGGAAGGTAAAATCATTCATTTAGCCACTATGGGAAATTTTTTTGGCAGTTCCTCATAGAGTTAAACAGAATTACCATATGACCTAGCAATCCTACTTCAAAGAACTGAAAACATAGACAAATACATTTATATAGGCACATTCAGAGCAGCAGTATTCACAGAGGGTGGAAATAACACAAACATCCCTCAACAGATACACGTATGAACACATTGTGGTATACATACAATGGAATATTATTTAGCCATAAAAAGAAATGAAGTAGGACACACGCTACAAGGAGGGTGAACCTTGAAATCATCGTGCAGAGTGAAAGAAGCCAGGCACAGAAGACTACCTGCTATATGATTCCATTGATATGGAATGTCCAGAATAGCCAAATTCAGAGAGAAAAAATAAATTAGTGGTTACTCTGAGTTGAGGAAACCAAGGAATAGGGAGTGACTGCTTAATGTGTGGGGACAGGGTTCCCTTTTGGGGCGATGAATCTATTTCAGAACTAGATAGAGATGGTGTGGTTGCTTTACACTGCACTGTCATAAATGCCACCAGATTGTTGCCTTTAAAGTTATTTTTATGTGTATTTCACTCTAATAAGAACAACAAGAGAAAGTTCAATCCTCTCCACCCTTCCGAGCTTGGAATTTTCCCAGCGGATACAAAGCAAAAGAAACAGCTAGCCCCCATCCTTGCGGGGGCAGGATAAAAGGTGCCTTGTCCTACAGTCGCATTTCTTCGAGCAAAATTTCCCACTTACTCAGCACACAGCGTCTGAACCAGGTTTGGGCTGCAGAGGGAACCATCTCTGCCCCGGGAGCGCACAGCCTAGGGGGAGACACATCCCGCAAATTAAAAAATAAAGCAAAACTCCGTGATGAACCCGGTAAAGGAGGGTTGGCTACTTAAGTAGCAGGGTGTTCCGAAAGAAAAGGGGGTCTTTGTCAGACAGGGGTCATGGACTGAGCCGACTCCTGTCCATGGCCGCCAAGTCCCTGGCGACAAATGCATTCTTTTGTTGTTCATGGAAATGAAACAGTTTTTGAGGCCCTTCAGGAGCTCGTCCCCCAAGGTGGGAAGACGGGACTCAAATCAGCACAAGGATGTCGGGCCGGAGGGAGAGGGGTGGATAGGCGGGAGACCCCCTGCGCCCCGCCCCAAACCTCGGGGGAGGTCGGCGACCGCGTCTCGGGGAGGTGGGGACTGCGCGGGGCCGCGCTCCCGCCCTCCTCGGCGCCTGCGGACCCGCAGGCGGCGGGCGGCCCGCGAGGGGGCGGCGGCTCCCGGGCTTTGTGGCCGCTGCGCGCGCGGCGGGGCCTGGCCGGCCGGGGGCGCGCCGCCGCCGCCCGGCGCTCCGGAGCCCGCGGCCCTCCCGGCCGCCCAGCCTGCGAGAGGAGTCGAGGCCGCCCGCGCTCGCATCTCGCCGGCCCCTCCCCCGATCGCCGCGGCCGCTGCACCGCCGCTGCAGGTAGGAGGCTCCCCGGGCGGGCGGGTCGCAGCGGGGCGGGGGCGCGGGCCAGGCGTGCGGGGGCTGCGGGGCCGGTAGGGCGCGCTTCCGGCCCAGGCGCCACGACCCCTGCCCCGCAGGCCCGACGGCCACCTCCGCGCGCTGCGATGGGACTCGGTGAGTGGGGCCGGCCTGCGGCGTACAAAGCCCCAGGGCGCGGACCTCGGGGAGATTCAGCGACGTACCCGGGGTCTGGGGACTCTGGACTCCGAGGGCAGAGGAGCGGCTTGCGGGGCTGGGGGAGAAACCTGATGACCCTCAGTGCCGGCGTCTCCCCATCTCAGTGTCCTCACAGTATGCCAGGCACTGTGCTCGCGCTTTTGCATACTTGTCTTCTTTAAAAGCCCTTGTGTCCCTTACAGAGGTGTAAGGGGAGGGGGTCCCTCATTCTGGGGCCGAGCGCGGAGCATCACAGAGGTGCCCGCCTGACCTTGGGAAAGCGCCTTTACTCCGAGCCCTGGCTGCAGCTCCTGTAAATGAGAGTGGGTGGGGGAGAGGGATGGTGGCTGAGAGTGCGTGGTGTAATGCCTACCCGCAGGTGCTATTGTGAGATGAGGTACGCAAATGATCATACATATTGAGCACTTTCTACATATCAGGCCTGGGTACCAAACAGTTGGCATGAGTTATCTAATTAAATCATCATGCTGGCGCTGTGATGTAGCTACTGTAAATTGCACTAGTAATCTTTATTTAGGAGTAGAAAATAGAAAAGAATTTAGCCTCCCTATTCTGATTAAGGAAATTGGGTGTTTCTTAGGCATGGTCACATTTAAGGTTACAGATGTCCCTGCAATGTCAGGAGAGCAGTTGTGGGATATATTTATTATACATTTAAACCCGGGAGGTAGGATAATATCAGGGCCAGGGGTGTGCATTTCAGCATCATATAAGTCAGTTGTGTTACCAAGGAAATTGTCAAGTATTAATTCAAAAACATAGTTCCAGAGTTAGGACTGAGGACTGCTCTGGGAGTTTGGGGCCAGAGAGACAAGGGGTGGACTAGGAGGAAATGGAGGATTCTGAAGCCCTGAGTGGAGAGAGGGACCTGTGACCACAACCCCAGCAGTTTTCTGGACCAAGATTTCATCCTGCCCTTAGAGACCAGGCATCCTATCTGGAAGGAGGGAAGGGGGCGGGTGGGGGAAGGATCCAGGGGCAAGATCAATGGATTGTCTCTTCTTACTCCTAGGCCACCCCAGAAGTATTCAGCTGGGTTGAGAGCTGGATGACAGGGCCTCCTAAAGCACCATGGTCCCTTCTCATGATTCTTTACATTCTTTTAATATGTTTGAGGAGATTGGGATGCTCACCAACCCTAAAGATTGGTAAGATGCTTAAAATACAAAGACCTAATTGATGTAATGAAGGAGTGTGTTTGAATACAGCTCCCTTGGTTGGATAAGCAGTGGGCCTGAGGATATTATTTGGGGGTTCAGTTTGGAATGAGGAGAACTGGAAAGATTCCGGACCCTGAAGAAAAAAGAGAAAGGCAGGAAGGCCCAGGCACTGTACCCTGGGGGCAGGGGGTAGAAGGAGCACTGAGGCCCCCAGAACACCATGTGCAGAATACCTACCCAGCCCCCTAGTGCTCGAGTACCCAGAAGGTTCCCCTCTTCTCCCAGCTTGTGACTGCATCTTCCTTGAGTGTTGTGGAAGGTCGGGGCTCGACTCAGGCTGACTTTTCTCCTGAGTGAGCAGGAAAAGCTTCTTGGAGAAGGGTTGTTTGAAAAGCAGTCTTGAAGGACAGGGTGTTTGGATGCATAGTGATGGTGAAAGTAGGAGTCCTGTGCCAAGTGAAAAGAGCAGGTGCTTTGGAGAGACAGATAGTGGGAGGTTTGAGTTCCAGGTCTGCCATTTCTCAGCCATGTAATTTTTTGCAAGGATTAAATAATGGTTTTTCAAGTGCCAGATAGGGAGCTCAACAAGCACTAGGACCTTTTCCCCTGTCCACGGTGACATTTGTTTAACTCTTGTCTCTGGAGCACCAGTCTTATGCTGAGTCATGTGCTTCATGCTGGGGACCCAGAGATGAGTCAGAAACTATGTATTTCCCTTAGGAATTTCCCAGCCTAGTGAAGGAGATGGACACAATGAGCAAATTAAAGAAAATAAGGGAAGTGCAATTATCTACAGCTGGCAATGAGCTCACAGGAGAGTAACTCATTCATTCTGGATAGAAGACTCAAGGCTAACTACCTCTTTAACAAGATTTAACAAGATGAGGTGTTATCATAGAGGTATTGAATGCAACACCAACTCTTAATTTCTTTTTTTTACCTATGTCTTGTCTTTGCCCTGATATTCTCTCTCTTTTATTATTATTATTATTATTATTATTCTCTCTCTTAAAAAAAATACAACCTAGTTGCAGTGTGTACATAGTTGTTAAGCTGCCTCAAACTCATTTTAGGAGGAAGCTATTATAAATAAAATCAACACAATAGCCTGGGTGTTAGTTAAGGAAGCCTTCACAAAAATTTCATGAGAGTTGGACGTTGAGGGATGAAGATAAGCCCTTGGTGGACTTTGGGGTAAAGGATTCCAGCCAGAGGAAGCCCCATGTCCAGAGACATGAGAACACAAGAAGTTCAAAGGCATGAAGGTGAGTTTGGCCTGGGTGGGTTGAAACGTACAGGGAAAGGGTGTTGTGGGATGTGGTGGTAGGGGGGCACTGTAATCGGGGCCAGATCTGGAAAAGCCTTGGATATGCCTTGTGAGCAGTTTGGACTTTATCACCAGAGGTCTCCATGCTGGACTGTGGCATCATCACTGTGTTTTAGGAAGATTCCTTGAGGGGCCAGAAGTTTGGGAGGTCATTTTGGGAGACTAGAGCTCACTGTTGACACAGGCAATGAGGATGGGAGCGGAGAGAAGAGATACACAGATAAAATGTGAAGTAGGTCTTGATGAGTGGTTCTATGGGATTGAAGAGCACACTGAGGTTTCTGCTTTCAGCCGAGTTAATGTGGCTGAAATCATTAGAAATTGGAGGTTTGGGAATGAATAATTCATTTGCTTTGGGAGACTGCTGAGGTACCCATAATAAACAGCTAGATGGAGGTGGCCAGGAGACAACTGGAAATGTATGCGGTGTTGAGGCGAGAGGATGGGGCTGGAGAGAGGTTCTTCCTGACATCCCTACTTTCTTGCAGTCAAATGCCAAGAATCAGCTATGTGCTCAAGATACAAATAAAATATAGTTGCAAGCCACAGGAGCTCATACTTGGATAGGGGACCCCCTGAGGCTATGGATAGACTAGTACAGACTAATTCTGAGGCTGAAGGAAAAGGTGGGACCCTGGGCCCTGCGACTTGAAAGCTGGTGTTGCTGAAGAGGTGAGTGTTGCTGAAGAGGAGATTGTCCTCAGATGAGAAGCAGGCCGGAGTGGGAACACCTAAGTAAGGGGACTTTCATTTTGTAAAAGCACTTTCTGTGGAGGGTACTTGAATAATGATCCCAAGGGAATTTCAGGGAGACTGAGATAGTGTGGGAAGATGGTTTGGGATGGAGCTGTGGGGGAGGGGAGCGGAGGGGTCAGGACCTTTAAGAACCTTCCCCTGGTTGGCAGAAGAAACCATGAGGGGCGTGAGGGACAGGAGGTGGGAGCCCCTCGCCTTAAACACAGGGCTGGTTCTGCTCACGGTCACACTTAGACACAGATGATAAAAGTAAACACTTCCCGGTTACTTGGCCACCTGGAGTGGGTAGTGAAGGAGAAGAGGAGGGAGAGCACCAGAGGGAGCAAGTTTAGTGCTGGGTATAGACTGGAAAACCTTCTAAAGGAAAGAAAGAAGGCGGAGAGGGCACAGGTGAGTGGCCATCCTGAGTAGAGAGGTCTGAACACGTGAGAGCAGGCACATGGCAAGGTGTGCACGGGAACAGGAATGTCTGATTATTCTTAACCTCTGTGACAGATGGAGGAGGAAATGGCAACCCACTCCAGTATTCTTGACTAGGAAATCCCATGGGCAGCGGAGTCTGGCAGTTTGGAGTCCACGGGGTCACAGAGAGTCAGACATGACTGAGTGACTGAGCATGCTGAGCATGCACCGTGTCAGATGAAATCAGGAGGGCATCGTAGTTCTAGCTAGGCCCTTAAAACTTTGACATACAGGGACTTCCCTGGTGGTACAGTGGATAAGAATCCACCTGCCAATGCAGGGACCACAGGTTTGATCCCTGGTCCAGGAAGATCCCATATGCTGCGAGCAACTAAAGCCTGTGTCCCACAACTACCGAGTCTGTGCTCTAGAGCCCGTGAGCTGCAACTAATGAGCCATAACTACGGAACCTAGCGTGCTCTAGGGCCTGAGAGCCACGACTAATGAGACCCTGTGCTGCAACTAATGAAGCCCATGAGTCTGCAACAAGAGAAGCCACTGCAATGAGAAGCATATGGACTGCAACCTGCTCACTCCAGCTAGAGAAAGCCTTCACGCAGCAACCAAGACCCCGTGCAACCAAAAATAAATACATACATTTAAAAAGTTTGGTGTACAGTACAGCAGGATTTATAAGATGAAGCCATGAAATGATTTTTGTTAGGATAAATCGTTGATCAAAGGAGAAATTTAAGATAGTGGAACATCTAGATATAATTAGTTAAAGAAAGTACAAATGGCGAGCAGGTTAGTTTCAACATATATTTCCCCTGTATTTATTTCCCTGCTGTATTCCAGGTGCTTTTCAAGGAGCTTGGGCTACAGTAGTGAGGGAGGGGTCCATCACTTGCTTTAGACATTTCACTTAGAAATAACCTACAGAGTTAAACCTGGGCTAACCTCCCCTAAACTGCTGAGTTCGCATTCTGTTGCAGTGCTCTCTTTCTTTGGCTAGTAGCCCCACTAGCCTCATAAATAATCAGAAAATGCCATCTATGTGTCTTTGGCAAAGGACCATGGAAATTAGGTTGCAGAAAAACCATTGTAACAGCGTTGTTAGTGTGGGCTACAGCACTGGATGGGGCTTTAGAGAACATGCATGGTAGTTTTATAATTTAGAGATGAGGAATCAACAGGAGGAAAGGGGACTTGCCTAATGGCACAGAGTGACTGTCAGAGTTGAGGGCAGTGGCCTCAAGCTTTCAGTAGGGGTAATGGGGAAGGCTTGAGGGTACCTAGCCAAAGGGCATCTTGGTGGTGAGAGGGTTCCAGAGAAGAGATATGGCGGGAGGGGTTGAAAACAAATAATGAAGCTTCACTTTTAGCCCCTCCCCTGTCTCTAGGAACCCCTGTAGCTTGCTCTGAGACTCAGTTTCCTCATCTGTAAGGTGAGAAGATTGAAGTCCCTTCTGAGTTTAACATGTTAGGATCAATGTTGTTCCCTAAAAAAGGTGGTTTAGGGGGATGCTGAGAGAGGAGACAGTCAATAGACCAGGATAAGAAATAGCCTTTCTACGCTTTAGAACAAACTGATCACCACCCATAACCTGTGGCCAGGACCCCCTTCAGGGAATTGGCTGCCACATTTCCTGCAGCTCACAATTCTGTATACTTTCCTTCTCTCCAAAGTTGCCCTGCTTTGTTCTAATGGCAGTTCTGATTCCAGTCTGTGCTGATGGGAGTTAAGGTCCTTATTCTAGGTCCTCCCCAATCTTGGACTCACATCCCTGGGCACATTTCTTTCTCTGTGCGTATCACACTGTCTTGTCACCAGTCCATCCACAGTACGCTGTGCTGCATTGTGTCTTCACTGGACCGTGATCTCCTGAATTTGTTTTGTTTTGTTTTCTCCTGAATCTTAAGACATACCCCTCCCCCATCCAGTGCCTTCTTTAATCCTCGTGCATTCTCTTTGCCTCTGCTTTCTCTTGATCCCCCACCATAGTGTACACACACACGCATCCTGGCCATTTCTCACTTTGAAACAGCCCCTGGCACGCACTGCCTCCTCTCCATTAACTCGCCGCCACTCAAAATCCAGGCCCTTCCTTATCAATTATTTATCTGCATGATCTCCTTCAGCGGTCTCTGTTCATATCCTATACATTCTTAAAAG
This sequence comes from Ovis canadensis, assembly GCF_042477335.2. Classification (NCBI taxonomy): domain Eukaryota; kingdom Metazoa; phylum Chordata; class Mammalia; order Artiodactyla; family Bovidae; genus Ovis; species Ovis canadensis. Next base: position 22,817,841 of record NC_091246.1, on the reverse strand, counting down.
ATCTAGCTCAGATGTCCTCTCTTGTTCATGAAGAGTGCAAATTAACCTCCTCCCCCTTCTGAATGAGCAGGGTGCTTTGTCCTGTGTGATGGTCTCAGTGTGCCTGTCCTTCCGGTTGTCAGTTTCTGCATGCCAGTGCTCTTTCCAGGCTCTGTGGTTCAGACTGTCTTTGTATCTGCCACGTGTTCTAGGACAGTACTGAGCCTTTGGCAGGAATTCATTACATATCTGTTCACGGGGTTTTTTTTTTTTTTGCCAGTGAATAGAAGAACCAATAAGTATTTGAGTGTATGTTGTATTTAGACCACTGTTTGACTTTTGGAAGCAGTTCAGTATGGGTGAGAGGGGTGGAAAGAACTAAAATTTATTGAAGATCTAGTCTGTGCTTCTTGACTCCCATTGCAGGACAGTCATATAGAGGGACTAAGGCAGAGTAGGGGGTATGACTTCATCTTACTACAGATGAAGCATGAGGTTAATTGACGTGCCCAGAGTCACACTGCTAAGTGAGTGCTAAAGTTAAGATTTGAGCCCAGGTTTTCTGCATCCAGTGTCTTCACTTTAAGAGCAGTAGTTCATATCCTAACAGCTGTCTGAAGTCCCAGTGTCATGATTTTTGGTCATGGTTCCTACAAAGGGCAGTAGAGATCAAATTTGGCCAACTTTCTCTAGTCTTTGCCCAAATTTTAGGACTTCGTTTCATCCTTAGTGGACTTAGAATATTATCGCATGGTGTATTAGTCACCTTGGCCTGCCATAATAAAATACCACAGACTGGTTGGGGGCGGGGGCGGGGGGGAGGCTTAAACAACAGAAGTTTATTTCTTTCAGTTCTGGAAGCTTAGGAAGTCCAAGATCAAGGTGCCAGTAAAGTAGGTTTCATTCTGAGGCCTCTTCTCTTGGCTTGTAGGTGGCTGCCATCTCTGTGTGCTCACACGACCTCTTTGTAACCAGCGGTTGGTGGTGGTTGGGGAGGCAGGGAACAAGAGCTCTCTTGTCTTTTCTTATTAGGTCACTAATCTTCTTGAGCCAGGACTCCACCCTTATGACCTCATTCCATCTTGTTGTTATTCAGTCATGCAGTCCAACTCTTTGCGACCCCATGGACTACAGCATGCCAGGCTTCCCTGTCCTTTACCATCTCCTGGAGCTTGCTAAAACTCATGTCTATTGAGTCAGTGATGCCATCCAGTCATCTCGTCCTCTGTCTTCCCCTTTTCCTCCTGCCTTTTATCTTTCCCACCATCAAGGTCTTTTCTAATGAGTCTATTCTTCCATCAGGTGGCCAAAACATTGGAGCTTCAGCTTCAGCATCAGTCCTTCCAATGAATATTCAGGACTTTTTTCTTTAGGATTGAGTGGCTTGATCTCCTTGCAGTCAGGGACTCTCAAGAGTCTTCCCCAACACCACAGTTCAAAAACATCAATTCTTCAGCGCTCAGCCTTCTTTATGGTCTAGCTCTCACATGCATACATGAATACTGGAAAAACCATAGCTTTGAGTAGATGGACCTTTGTTGGCAAAGTAGTGTCTCTGCTTTTTAATACACTGTTTAGGTTTATCATAGATTTCTTTCAAGGAGCAAGCATCTTTTAATTTCATGGCTGCAGTCACCATCTGCAGTGATTTGGGGGCCCCCCAAAATAAAGTCTGCCACTGTTTCCATTGTTTCTCCATCTGTATGCCGTGAAGTGATGGACTGGATGCCATGATCTTCATTTTCTGAATGTTGAGTTTTAAGTCAGCTTTTTCACTTTCCTCCTTCACCTTCATAAGAGGCTCTTTAGTTCCTCTTTCATTTCTGCCATAAAGATGGAACCATCTGCGTATCTGAGGTTATTGATATTTCTCCTGGCAATGTTGATTCCAGCTTGTGGTTATTCATCCAGCCCAGCATTTCTCATGATGTACTCTGCATATAAGTTAAATAAACAAGGTGACAATATACAGCCTTGATGCACTCCTTTCTCAATTTTGAACCAGTCCATTTGTCGTTCCATGCTCAGTGCTAACTGTTGCTTCTCGGCCTGTTTTCTCATTCAATCTTAATTACTTCCTTAAAAGCTTATCTCCAAATACAGTTACTGTGAGGCTTAGGGTTGCAACAAATATGTTTTTTTAGGGGGATGGGTTGAATACAAACATTTAGTCCCCTAACAGATGGATTTTTAAGGTGGATATTAAATGTACTTATTACAGTCTTCCGGTGGTTTAGTCAGTGTTATTGTTTTGGGAATTGTGCTGATTATTTCCTCTTTGTTCTTTTATAGTATTGAAATCCTGCTATTTTATTTAGTTCTGTCTATGGGTCTTTGCTTAGCCCACGAGGAATTTCCATCGTATTTGGACTTTGCTATTTTATTTGACCATTTTTACTTTCGTGCAGCTTTTGGTGTACTGATTATTTTATCACATATGATACTCTTCTGTGCATGTAGGCAGTTTTATGTCCACATCAAAAGACATGGATTCATTAAATTTTGCCGAGGGCCCACAAGGTGAGGGTCTCTGGTCTGCTTGTTGTCCTACAGCGATGCATCTGCACTCTGTCTAGCAGAACAACGGACGGAAAAGATGATCCATACTGAGTAGAGCTGGGGGCAGTTTTTAATAAAAGTTGATGCAGCAGAGGCTTGTTATGTTGTCATATATAACCAGTTATGGACATTCCTGAGCAGTTTGAAGCTGGAAGGTGCTTTCTAGTCTCGGCGTTTCTACTAATAAGCTGTGCCTGGACATCTCCTTCTCTGGGAAGTGTTTGTTTACTTAGGACTGTCAGTCAGGTGCTCCAGCACAACATCAGCGTCCAGTCTCCCTGAGGTGTGAAAGCTCCATATTATTGCTACAGTTACTTTTCAGACACACATTCTTAGCAGATCAACAGTGGGCATTATTTCAGTGCCCTGGTTAGAGTGAGAGCAAGGCACCTGGGTGGGGGTGGGGGACTGGAGACCCTGGGTTTGAAGGAAAGGGGAGGGGGGAGCCAACAAATGGAGAAGGGCAGAAGCAGGCATAGCTCCTAGGCTGCTCTGCCCTAGGACCTTTCCCTGCTGACAGTTAGATTGCTGATTGACAAGTAATTTGAGCAGGGGCACTAGAGGCTGTCGCTAGGTCTGAAAGAAGTGGGCTAAGTAGAGCAGAGAGCAGCCTGGGCATGGAGTCAGACCTGGGTTTAAATCCTAGTTCTGCTACTTACTATTGTGTGACCACAGGCAAGTTACTGAGCCTCATTTTTCTGATCTGGGAAACACGAATGATAATTGGTTAGTGGAGATGTATAGCCCACGTCAGAAGACTGTTGGGGAATCCATAGGGGACCTTTGGGGTACGCTGTCTCATACCAAAATCCTTTTATAGCCCGTCAAGATGCAACCACATGGCCAAGGGAGGCCTGCTGTTCTACAAAGTTAGGCAAAGTAAACTGGTAACTTTCAATTTACTTAGCTAGTGATTAAATAACAGTTTAGTTAATAGGCTATTAATGGTCCCCAGGTGTTGGTAATTCTGAATATCTGCTTTTGAGAGAGTTGTATAATTTCTTCTTGTACTTTCCTAGTTTTTTTTGTTTCAGCAGTGTAACAAATGATGCTCTCAGGGGCTATTTTGGGGAGGATTAAGAGATATAGTGCATATTAAGCGGTTAGTATAGTGTCATGCCTACAGTATAGCCTCAATAATGGTTATCTGCTATTGTTATTACTGCTCTTATTAGAGACCGAACTGGCTGCAGTTAGGTTGAGATCCTTGATGAATTTAGATCCCCACCAGCCCACCACCACCTGGTGGCAGTTAGTGGTACTGCACACCTTTTGAGGAGGAATTATTAAAGCGCTTGGAACTAATTCCCTGTAGTTTCAATTCCACTAAGTATCACAGGGACTTTGTTAGGCAAGAGTGTGGCCTATTTGCTTGGGAGCTGCAATTCATATATCACTAAACAATGAAGGGACATATTTTTCACCTCCACAGTTGGCACAGATTATTAAAATATGTTAACAGCAGAAGTCAATCAAGTGGGAATATCAGTTGGTACACCATTTCTGAAGGACAGTGATGGAACAAGTCTTGAGCGTTTTTTTTATCTTTTTTGGCAACTGTTCCTCTCCTGGGAATTTATCTTGAAGAAATAATCAAGGATAGGAGAAAGAGGTTCATTTAGAAAGAAAATGTATATTGTGTATAAGATATTATTACCTTTAATAGAACAAAATAGCAAACGATCCCTTTTTCATTTGGGAATCAGGTTCCCAATCCTCATAGCAGTGATTCTTAAAAAGAGTGGGGCATGGGAGAAGGTAGACATCTGGGGGCAGAAGAGTTGGGGTGGGGTTCATATAGTGTAGTGTGTAGGTTAAGAACATTTGGTATACCTATTGATTTCATAATAAAAACTATAGAACATAAAACATAAACCATAGAACATAAAATTGAACATAGACATCTTGGTAGATAGAGATACTATAGGAAGAGATATATTGTAAGGAGCATGTGTTAATAAATTTCAGTTTGGGAACATTACTTTATAGGAAATAAGAGTATTGATGAAGGGGAAAATTAATTTTTGACCTCTGGGAGAGACGGGGTCTGAATTGGATGGATCATCATAGGAATATTAGAGCCACGTGGCTGAAGCATAGGCCTGGTAATTTAGCGGTTCAGGACTTGTCTCCAAAGGTAAATTCTCCTCCCATGGACAGAGGAGCCTGGCAAGCTACAGTCCATGGGATTGCAAAGAGTCGGACACGACTTAGCAACTAAACAACATTTCTCTTTGCCCAAGACCTGAGGCCAAACCACCTCTGGCTTGTCTAAAGCTCTAGATTTTTTTTTAATATAAATTTATTTATTTTAATTGGAGGTTAATTATTTTACAATATTGTATTGGTTTTGCCATACATCAGCATGAATCTGCCACAGGTATACACATGTTCCCCATCCTGAACCCTCCTCCCTCCTCCCTCCCTGATTCATCCCTCTACAACCGATTTAAGTTTGGAATTGGAAAGAATAAATAACTTTTCAACTAGATTAACTTTACAGCTAGCAACTTTTTCAATGAGAAATTGATAGAGTAGAATGTTTCTTTTTTTTTTTACATGCAATTTTTATTTGTGACATGAAAACTATAACATTTTATTTATTTTTTTTAAATTTTAAAATCTTTAATTCTTACATGCGTTCCCAAACATGAACCCCCCTCCCACCACCCTCCCCATAACATCTCTCTGGGTCATCCCCATGCACCAGCCCCAAGCATGCTGTATCCTCCGTCAGACATAGACTGGCGATTCGATTCTTACATGATAGTATACATGTTAGAATTCCCATTCTCCCAAATCATCCCACCCTCTCCCTCTGAGTCCAAAAGTCCGTTATACACATCTGTGTCTTTTTTGCTGTCTTGCATACAAGGTCGTCATTGCCATCTTTCTAAATTCCATATATATGTGTTAGTATACTATATTGGTGTTTTTCTTTCTGGCTTACTTCACTCTGTATAATCGGCTCCAGTTTCATCCATCTCATCAGAACTGATTTTAACGTGGATGTGTTCATAATGAATGTGAGGGCAGGCACCTTGTATCTGGAGACACTGATCACACTGACCTTAACTTTTGGGAGGAAGTGGTACATGGTGGGAGACCAGACCAGGTTCTATCGCCCTCATGTTAAGTCCACATTTCCTTGGCTTCTATTTAAAGGTTCTCTGATCTAGCCAGGTCCCCTCCACACTCAGGTCTCCCAGATTTCAGTTATTTACAGCTATAGTTGGGACTTCCCTGGGGGTCCAGTGTTAAGAATCTGTCTTGTGATGCAGGGAATGCGGGTTCAATCCCTAGTCTGGGAACTAAGATCCCATGTGCCTCAGAGCAACTAAGCCCACATACCACAACTAGAGAGTCTGCAACGAAAGATCCTGCGTGACGCAGTGGGGGTTCCCTGAACCGCAACTAAGACCCGACAAGCCAAATAAACATTGAAAAATAAAAAACTACAGTAACCCCTCCCCACGTGTGAATTTAAGTCAGTGTTTTAAAACTTAAAAGCCACAGTCTTTCTCCTCCACCCTAACTATGCAACTTTTCAAATATGAAGATCAAGAGGATAATTTGATGGATCTTACTGTGCCCATCACTCTTATTCAAATGTCCCGTTTTTTGGTCAGTGGGGCTCCTTTCAAGTTAGTTTCTATTTCTTTTCATAGCGGGCTGGTCAGTTTTAAATGGACCGCAATTGTCAGTATCTTGATACTTGTCTGTTACTCTGAAAACTCAGAGGCTTGAAGAACATGAAGAGGACGGGGCGTATCAGCCCTTTCCACAAAGAGGGTAATGCAGCGCTTGCTTTATTGCTGCACTCTCTGGTGCTTAGTGACATTCTTGCCACGATGACTCTGAGAGATTAATTTTGTAGGAAGTTTTCTGTGAATAAAAGATGTCGGAGAGTATGTGGTCATAAAACACATAGGTTCAGTGGAATAAGACATTTATTAAGCATCTGTTGCGTGAAAGATGCTGGTTCAGCACTGGGGAGGATGGCAAGATGACCTAGGGAGTCATAGTTGAGTAAGAGATAATTGTGAAATGGTACTAAGAATACCAGGTGACTCGAACTCACAGAGGCAGAGAGTAGAACAGTGCATACCAAGGACTGGAGTTGGGAGTGGGGGAAATGGGGAGAGGTTGGTTAAGGGGGTACAAGGTGCAGTTATGTGGGATGAGTCAATCTAGGGATCTAAGGTACAGGAATGAGATTATAGCTAATAATGCTGTATTGAATATTGGGAACATGATGAGAGACTAGATTTTAGGTGCTCTCATCACACGCATAGAAGGTAACTGTGTGAGGAGACATGTTATTTAGCTTGATTGTAGTAATCATTTCACTGTGTATTTTACATATATACAATTTTTAAAAAATATTAAAAGGTATAGCATATTTTTACATTTATTACAAATATAAAAATCTATGGTTCAGTTCAGTTACTCAGTCGTGTCCGACTCTTTGCGACCCCATGAACCGCAGCACGCCAGGCCTCCCTGTCCACCACCAACTCCCGGAGTTCTCTCAAACTCACGTCCATCACGTCGGTGATGCCATCAAGCCATCTCATCCTCTGACGTCCCCTTTTCCTCCTGCCCCCAATCCCTCCCAGCATCAGGGTCTTCTCCAATGAGTCAGCTCTTCGCATGAGGTGGCCAAAGTATTGGAGTTTCAGCTTCAGCATCAGTCCTTCCAATGAACACCCAGGACTGATCTCCTTTAGGATGGACTGGTTGGATCTCCTTGCAGTCCAAGGGACTCTCAAGAGTCTTCTCCAACATCACAGTTCAAAAGCATCAATTCTTTGGCACTCAGCTTTCTTTATAGTCCAACTCTCACATCCATACATGACCACTGGAAAAACCATAGCCTTGACTAGACGGACCTTTGTTGGCAAAGTAATGTCTCTGGTTTTTAACATGCTACTCTATGGTATATAGATTCTAATAATGATAAGGGCATGTGTGCTAAGTTGTGTCCGACTCTTTGTGACCTGATGGACTTTAGCCTACCAGGCTCCTCTGTCTGTGGGATTCTCCAGGCAAGACTATTGGAGTGGGTTGTCATGCCCTCCTCCAGAGGATCTTCCTAACCGAGGAACTGAACTTGCATCTCTACGTCTCCTGCATTGGCAGGTGGGTTCTTTACCACTAGCACCAATGTCATGCAGCATGGCCAAAAATAAATAAAATGAAAATTCATTAATTGGTAAAGGATATAGACTGTGCTATATCTATAAAATGGACTATCCTTTGGCAATAACAAAGAATGAAGTATCGATATGCACCACAATGTACACAGACCTTAAAAACATTATGCAAAGTGAAAGAAGTCACAGATTATTCCATTTGTATGAAATGTCCAGGAAAAAAAAAGAGGGGCATTGGACTCAATCTTTAAAGTGTTCAGGCCCTTGCACCTCTGAAATTATATTAATTATTTACATGGAACTGTACACTTTTAAAAGTGGCCCTTATAGCTTAAGGATCACAGACTCCAAGTCCTCATTTTAAAGATAAAGAAACTGAGGTTCCTCTAAGAGCATGGACCTATCTGCAGCCACAAACATAGTGATGGAAATGTCAGATCTTCTGGGGTGATTTCGGATGATTCTAAAATCTTGGTAGTGTTTATATTATCTGTTATATTACGCCACTCAGTGCTTTCCCTTATCTTCAGCTGTAACAAAACTTTGAGAGACCTGTGTAGTTCAAAAGGTGCCTAACGTGAATTTGAGGAATTATCAGTTCCTTAATGTTTCAGTTCAGTTCAGTTAGTTGCTCAGTCGTGTCCGACTCTGCAACCCCATGAACTGCAGCACGCCAGGCCTCCCTGTCCATCACCAACTCCCGGAGTTCACTCAAACTCACGTCCATCGAGTCAGTGATGCCATCCAGCCATCTCACCCTCTGACGTCCCCTTTTCCTCCTGCCCCCAGTCCCTCCCAGCATCAGGGTCTTCTCCAATGAGTCAGCTCTTTGCATGAGGTGGCCAAAGTATTGGAGTTTCAGCTTCAGCATCAGTCCTTCCAATGAACACCCAGGACTGATATCCTTTAGAATGGACTGGTTGGATCTTCTTGCAGTCCAAGGGACTCTCAAGAGTCTTCTCCAACACCACAGTTCAAAAGCATCAATTCTTCAGCACTCAGCTTTCTTCATAGTCCAACTCTCACATCCATACATGACCACTGGAAAAACCATAGCCTTGACTAGATGGACCTTTGCTGGCAAGTTAATGTCTCTGCTTTTGAATATGCTATCTAGTTGGTCATAACTTTCCTTCCAAGGAGTAAGCGTCTTTTAATTTCATGGCTGCAGTCAACATCTGCAGTGATTTTGGAGCCCCCCAAAATAAAGTCAGCCACTGTTTCCACTGTTTCCCCATCTATTTCCCATGAAGTGATGGGACCCGATGCCATGATCTTAGTTTTCTGAATGTTGAGCTTTAAGTGAACTTTTTCACTCTCCTCTTTCACTTTCATCAAGAGGCTTTTTAGTTCCTCTTCACTTTCTGCCACAAGGGTGGTGTCATCCGCATATCTGAGGTTATTGATACTTCTCCTGGCAATCTTGATTCCAGCTTGTGCTTCTTCCAGCCCAGCGTTTCTCATGATGTACTCTGCATAGAAGTTAAACAAGCAGGGTGACAATAGACAGCCTTGATGGACTCCTTTTCCTATTTGGAACCAGTCTGTTGTTCCATGTTTAGTTCTAACTGTTGCTTTCTGACCTGCATACAGGTTTCTCAAGAGGCAGGTCACGTGGTCTGGTATTCCCATCTCTTTAATTTTCCACAGTTTATTGTGATCCACACAGTCAAAGGCTTTGGCATAGTCAATAATGCAGAAATAGATGTTTTCTAAAACTCTCTTGCTTTTTCGATGATCCAGAGGATGTTGGCAATTTAATCTCTGGTTCCTCTCCCTTTTCTAAAACCAGGTTGAACATCTAGAAGTTCGCGGTTCACGTATTGCTGAAGCCTGGCTTGGAGAATTTTGAGCATTACTTTACTAGTGTGTGAGATGAGTGCAGTTGTGCGGTAGTTTGAGCATTCTTTGGCATTGCCTTTCTTTGGGATTAGAATGAAAACTGAACTTTTCCAGTACTGTGGCCACTGCTAAGTTTTCCAGGTTTGCTGGCATATTGAGTGCAGCACTTTCACAGCATCATCTTTCAGGATTTGAAATAGCTCCACTGGAATGCCATCACCGCCACTAGCTTTGTTCATAGTGTTGCTTTCTAAGGCCCTCTTGATTTCACATTCCAGGATGTCTGGCTCTAGGTGAATGAGAGAAACAAATTAACACAATAGAGTTTCGCATAGATGTTCAGCTTTTCTTTTTTTTGGCTGTTCTGTACCACATAGGGGCTTCCTCAGTGGCTCAGTGGTAAAAAAAAATCCACCTGCAGTGCAGGAGACACAGGAGATGCAGCTTCGATCCCTGGGTTGGGAAGATCCCCGGAGGAGGGCATGGCAGCCCACTCCAGTGTTCTTGTCTGGAAAACCCCATGGACAGAGGAGCCTGGTGGGCTAACGCCCATGGGGTCGAAAAGAGTCGGGCATGACTGAAGCGACTGAACGCACAGGCATGCACCACGTAAACAGGCTCCACTGGTGGCTCAGAGGTAAAGAACCTGCCTTCCTAGCGGGAGATATGGGTTCAACCCCTGGGCAGGGAAAATCCCCTGGATAGGAAATGGCAATCCACTCTAGTATTCTTGCCTGGAGAATCCAAGGACAGAGGAGCCTGGTGGGCTACAGTCCGTGGGATGGAAAAGAGTCAGACACGACTAAACACAATAACCAGCTAACCACAAAATAGCCAAGAGGTACAGCAAAGATTCTACTGGTTGGGTAGCCATTCCCTTCTCCAAGGGATTCCCCCGACCTAGGGATTGACCCGCTTCTCCTGCATTGCAGATAGATTCTTTACCATCTGAGGCACCAGGGAACCCCCACCTGAAAATCTGTTCTTAAGTAAAAATCCCATTCCTGGTGAACTTCTGAATGTTTTCTTGAGAATATCACAACTCAATATTAAAGAGGTGGGGAAAGTGCCGAGTTTCAGACAACGGAATCAAGTCAGGGATGGAGCTTGAGCAGATGCCTTTATAGCTGGAGTTGATAATGATGGTTTCAAACTTCCTGTTCCAGGATAGCTAACAGCCAGGAGAAACACAGTGGAAAATGCAAAACAACGAAATCATAAAACCTGCCAAATACTTCTCAGAATTGGAAAAGAGCATCCTGCTGGCGTTAGTAGAAAAGTACAAGTATGTGCTGGAATGTAAGAAAAGCGATGCGCGAACTATTGCCCTCAAGCAGCGCACCTGGCAGGCGCTTGCCCACGAGTACAACTCCCAGCCCAGCGTGTCGCTGCGGGATTTCAAACAGCTGAAGAAGTGCTGGGAGAACATCAAGGCTCGGACCAAAAAGATTATGGCCCACGAGAGGAGAGAGAAAGTGAAGCGCAGCGTCAGCCCGCTTCTGAGCACCCACGTCCTGGGGAAGGAGAAGATTGCCAGCATGCTGCCGGAGCAACTGTACTTCCTGCAGAGTCCTCCCGAGGAGGAGCCCGAGTACCACGCTGAGGCCGCTGCCCAAGGTATCGTGCGTGCCACCCGCTTGCACCTTCCCCTCGGGTAGCCGTTTGACATTGCAGTGTTCAAGTCCTTCATTTCCACGGAGCTTAGGGGAAAAAAAAATAACTTTCCTATCAGACTTGACTTTCTTAATTCAGAATTTCTGGATTAGATAGGACATTCAAGTCATGTTGTCCATAAAAACAGAAGCTCTTCTCTCCTTGTGAGAGGTCTCAGTAATCACTATTATCACCTAAGAGGGAAAAATAAGGGGCTGCATCAGTAGAGTTATGAATGAAGTACCTTAGTTGCTTATCTCAATCTGTCATATATTAAAGAGACTTTGAGGATTTATACTCATTTCAGTCAATCATATGTTTTATCTTTCAAAAGTAGTTTTTGAGGACTGTTCCGTGCAAAGCACCACACTAAGTTCCTCAAAAGGCCATGTTAGGAAAGTAAACTATTTCAAAGTTACCAAAAGTACAGAGGCTAATATACGAAACACCCATTTAGCAGTCACCCAAGTTAAAAACTAGCATTTCTACCTATTATAATATTGTGATCTATAGTTTTGGTTTGTGTACTCCAGGAAACATGAGAAATTCTGGAAAAAATTCATTTTAGTTTTAATATACTTTTTTGAAAAGAGAAAATGTCATACATAATTCTTAGGGAAGTAAAAGAATGTCATATAATTAAGACTGTAACAGTAGTGGGTCATGGCTTTAAAAAGTTGAAATTAAGGGGCTGTTGAAATGTCTCCAGGCAAGGGGAGGGTGAGAATGCATATAGACAAAGTATTGGTAATTTTTGCCTCTTTTGAGATAGGAAAGATCAGTTTATGTAAAGATTCATGGCAGTTTGCAGAAAATATACCTTGATGCAGAGGAAGATTTCTGGGAAGGCCAGAAGGCTGCTCAAAAGGCCCTCCAAGGACCCAGACAGCAAGGGTTTGCCTGGAAAAATCCAACTCTTGGCTTGCAGGATGAGAAATTCACTTATTAGTGTCCCGAGAGTAAACTGAAGCTCTGAGGGACTGGTTAATTAAAAGTCACAAGAAACTGTTTAAAACCAAGAATGTTATTCATGTAGAGTGGAAAAGATACTAACATATTTCAGTGAGCACTTTTTTTTTTTCCTGTCTGCAGATCATCCTGGGAAGCTTAATTATGATCAAATGTTTGTTTTCTGATCATTTGGCCAAGGTTAAATCTAGGAAGCCAGTTGAATGTCAGGCAACTCATGTGTTGTTTCTCAGGGTAGGATCTCTGTGTTTAAGTTGATTCTTGAGGTCCCCAGCTGGGGAAGCTTCCAGTGTTAATATGAACACTGCCAGCTCTCTCTCCTCCATCCTCACTGCTGCTTCTGTGCTAAAGTGGAGTCCGCTGCTAATTGACAGTGTCCTTGCCTTGGAGATGTTTACAGCTTCAGCCAGTTCCTCTCCATTATGCTGGCCTTGGGTGATTCTATGTCTGTGAGGCAGTGAAAGGAATGGTGCTGGGGGAGGTGAATCAGCAGGGCTGCTTTTCAGGTTGCTTATATTCCCTGAGAGATGTTGCTGAGGAAGATGCTGGTGTGGACTGCATGCAGCTCACTTTGCAGATCTGCTGTCTGCATGATTGTGTATTGATGATTGTGTATTGACAGTCTTATTTTCCCATTTTCAAGTTCTTGAGTAGGAACTAGAAAGTCTATTCTTACAGATTTTTTTTCCTCTTGCTTTTTAGAGGAAAGGATATAACTTATTTACTCATAAACACAATTTCTAAATTTTCAACCAGAAGGAAATAAATGTGGATTCTCAGTGTCCTTCCTGTAGTGATGTTTGCTAGAGATTCACTTGTAAAGAGAGTTACTTTAAATTGGCTGTGTGTACATATATGGCACATCAGACTTTTTGCTGATGGTTCTTAAGGTACAGCCATATGCTGTCTGGTTCCTGTTTCCAGGTCAGATCTGGAGGGTGGTGGAGAAGTGTGTTGCTTTGTCAGTTGGGAACTGGGTCCAAAATAATTTGTATTCTCTAGTAGCGAAGGTACTGGAACTCTTTCCATACATTAAAGCAGCTTTGAGGTTACCTCACCCATTTTGCATTTCAACTTACTTTTAAGTAAGAAAAAGGAGGCTGGAATTGTTAATCACTGTTTCCGGGTCTTGCTGGGGAAAAGGTTGAGAACCTGCTGTAGAGTTATGGCTCTCATACTGTCGTGTACCTTTTGGCTCACGGACTCTGTGTGTGTGTGTGTGTTTAGTTAGTATCTCTGCTGACTTTGTCTCCACTGTCTCTCTGTCTCTACTGTGCTGTCCAGTGTAGCAGCCACAGGCCACGTGAGGCTGGCAAGCACTTGAAATGTAGGGAGACTGAATTGAGAGGTGCTGTAAATGTGTGCACTATATCTCAGAGATTTAGTACCAAAAAAACAGAATGTAAAGTCTTCCTCATAACATTTATATTGATTGAATGTTGAAAAGATAATACTTTAGATCTATTGGATTAAAAATATGTTACTAAAATTAATTTCACCTCTTTTTACTTCTTTAATGTGGTTATGAGAAGAAATTTGAATGCACATGTAACTCATATTTCTGTCGGACAGCACTGTCCTAACACCTTACACAGTGCCTGTGATAGAATTAGGTACTCAAAGATTTGTTGGAGGTTAAGCAGAGGAGCCTAACACATTCCCCTAGAGGCCTCCCTCCAACTATTTCTTACGTGAGATGTCTTCAACTGTGTCATCTTGATCACCGTCCCTTGCGTGTTCTTAGCTTTGTCAATAACTTTCATGAAATGTATATCTGGATTTGAATGCACTGGTCTTAACACTTAGGAACGAATTTGTGAAAAACGAGTATTTTCCCCTTAAATATATTAAAGGAATTTATACCCTGTAGATTTATGATATGTGATAATTTGGCTTCGATACTTATCTTCCATAATCTTTGGGGAACAGGTTTGCAGAACAAACTAAGGGAGTCGACAAAATTTGCTGGGGGTGATCAGGAGGATAGAATGGCCAAATGTCAGATACACGTAGGAAAACTAAGCTTTCAGGTAGGACTCAAGTATCTTGAGAGAACTTACATTTAATTCATCTGCGGTTAGTTCTCTGCTATACAGTTGTACTCCAGTAATGCAGACATAGGCATGCCAACCTATCAACCATTTCTTAATAAATCCCATTATTAGTCTTTTTAGTTTAATCCTGTTCTTTTGGGGTAGGAACTCCAGTACAGGGGACTGATTTTTATTTCTAGTCAAGACACACTAGATATATATAGGGCTGGAAAAGTCCTTTTTTGTGTATGTATTACTTGTACAAAAATCAGCATTATTTTTTTCCTTTTTTTAAAAATCCCCATTCACCACTTTCACTCTTGTCTCCTGAACCCTAATCATTCTAATGTGTTGTATATTCTCTCAACGTGTTTTTGAAAGCATGCATTGGTGTTGTATGTATGTATTTTATTTTTTGCAAGTATTAAAAATTTATATAGATTAAAAATCGTGCTATAGATGCCATTCCTTTTTCTCTTACCTCTTTTCTTAGAATGTTTTAAAGATTTATCCCCAGCACAGTGAGTATATCTAACTTGTTTCTTTTAGTTGATGTATAATATTCTGTAGTGTACATGCCCGGCATCTTATTTATCCATATTCCCTGTCAGTCCTGGTTCCATTTTTTCTGCTGAGAAGGGCTGAGTTTTAGCCTGAACATAGTTTCCTTTCCATCCTTTGACTGCCTTCATTGGTTTTCCTGATGAAATTAAACTTGCTCAAATTGCCCAAGTGGAAGAACCTCCCTTGACTGTGTTCTCTGCTTCCAGGAAACACTTTAGGCCTTCTTACCTGTTTTGCACACGATCGAGTTGTTTGCTACTTCAGGTGGCTTTGTTTTACCTGGGAGAGAGATTACATGGTGTGTGTTTGCAGCAGGTTGCCATTCCCAGGAGAGTCTTTTTCCAATTAAGAGGAGACTCTCCCTATCTGAACACTAGCTTCCAATCATTGGAGCTAATATTTGTGTGAAAGTTAATTAACTACTCCATCGGGCTTCTCTGGTTTTAAGCTCCAGCTTCTAGCAGAGTCTTGAGAGATCTGGCTTTTTAAATTTAAAATGTGCACATGTTTAAACTAAAAAAAAATAATAATTTTAGAGTAGACTCATTTATCTGTTCCCAGATATAAACATACTGTGTTCATGTTCATAAGTCTAGAGAGAAATTTGGAGGTCAAAATTTGAAATATACACCCATAGTCTTAATAATCAGTGATTTTATAGTGGATACAACCTGAAGACTGCATTTCAAGATATGTAAGTAATCAGCTGAGCAGGTGATATAATGAGAGGCTGGGTGTTGTAATAGTTGAGCTTGAGTCAGACAGACCTGGATTGGAGTCCTGGTTCTTTCAACTAGCCAAGTGACTTTAGCTTATTGTGTTTGGTTTTCTGTAATAGTACCTCCCTCAAGGACTTCCCTGGTGGTCTAGTGGTTACGACTCCATGTTCCAGTGCAGGGGCACAGGTTTGATCCATGGTCGGGAAGCAAAGGTCTCACATGCCATGGGGTGTGACCAAAAATGAAATAAAAAATAAAAACACCTCTCTCAGAGGGTTGTTGTAAGGATTGAATGAGATAATGCTGCAAAGCACTAGCCTAGTGCCTGGTTAGCTGCTCAGAAAATGGTATTGCTGTCATCATTGTCATCATCAGAAGGCCCCTAAAGCCAAGACTTATTGAGATAAAAATAAGCATTTAGAAATTGGGAGAGATGAGTAGTATTGTCAGGGCATGGACTTTTTAAAAGCTCAGAGGAGTATCCAGAACTGTCCTCTGGAATGAAATCAAAGAGAGAAGAGGCTAAAGGTACCATAAAACATCTAATGTGTCCAGTCTTCTTTGAAGACCATTTCAGATCTGAGACTTGAAAGGAAGCAGATGAGGCAATCCTCTTTGCATTTGGTCCCATCTGAGGGACCCCATTCTCGGTGCCCAGCCGTCTCCACTCCTTTGTCCTGCGCCTCGGCTCTCCACTCAGAATGCTATTCTTTCTTCACAGTTGTGCCGTGTTGAGAGCGATGTGACCCTCTGCAGCCAATCATCCCGCACACATTTCTTACAAGCCCAGCAGTGTGTCAGGCCCTGAGCTGGGTCCTCCAGGAGGATGAATCAGAGGCAGTGTCTGTCTTCAAAGTGCTCAGAGACCTGAAGGGAAGGTAGTTAAACCGCCAGTTTTAACAAGTGCTCTGCCAGAGGTAGGCTCCGGAGGCAGTGGGAGCGCGAGGGAAGGACATCTAATTGAGGCTGTAGCCGCTGGAGTTGGGAAGACTCCTAGGGAGACATTTTCATTATCTCTGGATGACGCAGGAGTCCTTTTAACCTTCCCTTTCAAAAGTAAGATTTTTTTTTTACCTTTTCTTTAAGCTTAATTAGGGACTAGTTATGGTTGTTACCTAACCCCTTGGAGTGAAATCATCTAAACAGCAGCCATTTTCTTTTTATTAACAGAGTGTTACGAGTTAGGTCTCCCCCAGTAGCCATTAACATTCCCGGCATCCCATCTTCTGGAATAATGGAGTGGACGTACTAATGTAATCAACTCTGTTAATAAATTGATGTTATTTTTCTCCAAGGAGAGGAGTCTCATTATTGGAAATATAAAGCGCTCCAAGAAAGCATTGGAGTCAAAGCTAGAATCCAGTCCTACCACATGGAATCATGGGTTAGCGGTGTTAGTGGTTTCCTTATGGAAACTCCCTAACCGATACTCATATCATTGCCCCATAAAAATACTAGGGCAAACATGGCACCACCAAACATGGCAACCTTTTGTATCCATAAGCTCTGTTCCCTTCTGTTCAAAGCTTCAGCGCATAAATATTTACTAGGCATCCGCTAGATACCAAGCAAAATAATTGGTGCCCAAGGATAAAAGAAATGAATAAGTCACAGTCCTCAAACAATACCAGGATGTGTTAAGTTCTATAACAAGAGAAAGGGAGAGGGCTGAGGTTTCACAGAGCAAGTAGCATTGATCCTGAATGAAGTAGGGGTTAGGGAGGAGGTTGGAAGGGAAACTGGAGTAAGAATGTGTGTTTGAGTGAGGGGCTGGGGACAATCAGTGAGCCCAACTGTAGGCTGAAGGAGCAGTGAGACAGCATTATGGGAGAAAATAAGGATTGCGGTAGAATTGGAGGATACTTGGGATTTTGAAGAGTAAGTCAAAGAAGATAAAGGAAGGTTGGAATTAGATTATGAGGGTTACTTAGGGGGGATTGAAAACAGAGCCAGAGATAGGAACCCCAGGGGAACATTTAAGTGTGAGCCAGAAAAGAGAAGAAAGAGCAATCAGAGAGGAAACTTATAAAGCAATGGTTCAGAAGCTAATGGGGGGGGAAAAAAGTCAAGAAGGATCGTCAAGTGCTAGGGAGAAGCTTCATAAGAGGGACGTCAGAAATTGTCTGTAGGATCTGAATATTGACCCCCAGATGGCAGCTAGAGGGAACAGCCAAATGTAGGGGACTGAAGAGAAGTCTGAGGAAGTTAAGCCAGGGAATGTAGCCTCATCTTTCCAGGAAGAACCTTTGTGAGATGCCTCTCCAGGGTAAGGGGTAAGACCTGTGAACAGAACCCCCAACAGTGGTGCCCTTGTGGAGACTGAACTTCAGTGTTCGTGGCTGAATGAGAATCAGAGAGGGAGATCAGACCAAGGGAGAACTTCTTAATCTGCAGACCGACCGCTGGCTTCGTACTGTGGTCTTCTGCTCACTGGGGGTTGTGCATATTTCATTTTAGAACTTACATCCACACACCCAGGTCTCCAGTCCTTGATAAGCACAGTCTCGGACCACTTTTCTCATAGTTCGCAGTGTCAGAAATGACATGATGAAACCTATTA
Source organism: Ovis canadensis (assembly GCF_042477335.2). Taxonomy (NCBI): domain Eukaryota; kingdom Metazoa; phylum Chordata; class Mammalia; order Artiodactyla; family Bovidae; genus Ovis; species Ovis canadensis. The sequence continues at coordinate 22,799,807 of NC_091246.1, read as the reverse complement.
TCGTTACTTTCTTAAGGGAAAATTGCTTTCGATGTATTTTTTTTTTTTTTAAAGTCAGGAGTGACAGGGGTACCTGTGGCCATGCAGACCAGAGCAGATGCTGTCTCAAGTCATCCTGCCATGGGGGATCCTGTCGTTTGAAATAGGATTGATTTACTCTCTGCCTGTAAGATCTTTGAACATATGTTTTCTGCTACTGTTTTTCAGAATCATTTGCTGTTTCAAATAGAGAACTGTGCGATGATGAGAAAGAGTTCATACATTTTCCAGTATGTGAGGGGACCTCTCAACCTGAACCCTCGTGTTCAGCTGTCAGAATAACAGCCAATAAAAACTACAGGAGCAAAACCTCTCAGGAAGGTGCTTTAAAAAAGATGCATGAGGAAGAACACCATCAACAAATGTCCATCTTACAACTGCAGCTGATACAAATGAATGAGGTGCATGTGGCCAAAATCCAGCAGATAGAGCGAGAGTGTGAGATGGCAGAGGAGGAACACAGGATAAAAATGGAAGTTCTCAATAAAAAGAAGATGTATTGGGAAAGAAAACTGCAAACTTTTACCAAGGAGTGGCCTGTTTCCTCATTTAACCGGCCCTTTCCCAATTCACCCTAAAAGACTGTGGGGGCGGCCCCCTCGTAATTAATCTGTGTTGGCAAAGAAAGTCTGGAACACGAACTTGCGGTCAGTAACCTGTAACAGAGCTACGAACTAGGAAAATTAGAGTGGTAGTAGTCACTTAAGAATACATTCAGGTAAACAGCTGCACCCTATGTACCCCTTCAGTGGTAAAGAAGCTGTTAGAGTTTTCTGAAAATTATCACTTTGAGTGCTATCATTCTGAATGTAATGTCTCTTAATTAGAATTCGTACAAGAACCATGTGTGAGTGTTGTTGTTGTATTTTTTAATCAAATGCAAGTGTGACTATAAAGGGAGTGTGGCTGGGTTTTGTGGGTCTTTTTTTTTTTTTAAATTAAACAGCAGACCTTTTCTATCCAAATGAATGCCCTCCCATTGAAAGCGGCTGTCTTGGGAGGATACATGTTTCTCCAGTGGTGATGCTGTTGCTCAGAGTTTGCTAGAGGTCTTTCGGGAACCTCCGCAAGAGCTACAGCACACTTTTCAGTTTTTCTGTGTCATCTTCTGAGTGTGGATTTTCCGTTTTTAAACAGCCCGACATATGGAAGGTTATTTTCTAATGTGGCTCACCGACTGCCTTTTTTCCCCCCCTTTTCCTCAAAGAAGAGTTCCAGATAATGTCTCCAACAATGGTAGCTTTGTTGGAACTAAGGATGTGATTACTTTGAGAGAGAAATGTTCGTTTAGAGTTCTACATTCTGTCATGCTTATTTCTTATTTTATTAAAAGACAAGACTTGCAATTTTATAGTCACACTGTGTATGTTTTTTAAAGGTGCTGCTTCCCCCACTGTGCTCCAGTTTTTGCCTTCCTGCTGTAGGTTCCTCCCAACTTTGTACTACTGAGTTCATGCTCGCCCTTAGTTTTAATCTTTAGCCACCTAAGGAAAGACCCTTCCCTCGCCGCACTCCTGGTGCTGGCTAATAGTAATGCTCCATAAGCATTACACAGTTGGTATTGAGCTTTTTCAGAATCCATTACCAATAGGTTTGGAAATATGGATTGATAAATGGATATTTTGACTGAGCTGTGGTATAACTTCTCCTGTAGCCTAGTGTGAAAAACAGCCTTGGGAGCTGGGCATAGCAGTAGGTGAGAGAAGCAAAGTGACACTCAAGTGCCACAGCAGGTCAGCAGGGTCTGAGAATGAAACTTCAAGACTGTGTGTCGGGGAGGGAGGAGTATGTGTGGCAGAGGCTGTGTAGGTAGTGAAGGACTGGGAGTCAGGGCTTGAATTCTGAGCTTGGCTCTGCCTCAGGTGCTGTGTGACCTCGGGTAGCTCCATTTAGTCTTTGGCCGTGGTGTTTCCTGTCTCTAAAACAAGGGAGCTGGTCTAGATAATGATGAGACCAACTCCTTGACTATGGTGTGGTCTGCACAGTCTTGGACAATGGCTGCTAACATCATAATTGTCCGTAGGACGTGAGTCAACGGGGCTCAGCTCAGTGGCTAAGCTTCCTTTCATCATTTTGGAATTTGGGTCTCAGGGTCTGTAAATGCAGTAAAGTACATATGTACTCATATATGCATATGCACTGCATAAAACGTAAATGGATATCAATTTATTATATGCACTGAGCATATTTTAAATACCTTAGAGGAACCAATTATTAAAGGGAACCCATGAAGACTCGTCTTCTTTCAAAGGAAGGATGCTTTTGTAAGGATTTGTGTTCTTAGTTGTTTTTTTTTTTTTAACCAAATGGACCCTTTAGAGAAGCAGCATCTGGAAAAAGTCTCAAGCTTCATGGATTTATGGGAGACAAATTAGGCCAGAGAATGGCAGGTCCTCAACACAGATGTGAACCGACAAAAGTTTGATTCGCTTCATCTATTGGTCCACCTGAAAATCTCCTTAACATGCTGATTCTGGCATAGGGCTTGAGACTGTGCATTTCTTACAAGCTTCCAGGTTATGCCAGTTTTGCTTGTCTGATCACCATGATTCTGTGCAGCAAGGTTTTAGAGGACCCTGGTCTTAAAAAAAAAAAAAAGCACCACCATTGGGTTAGGTACATTTTTGTATACAGCACTGTGCCATATATTATTATTCTCTCAGAATTTGCCACCTAATCACACAAATAACAATGTGGAACAACACAAAAAGAGCTCACACTTATAATGGAATTGTAAAAGGATTGAACTAATTCCTAACTGAACAAATAAAGGATAATTAAACCAGCAGGCTAAAGCACGTGTTCTACTGTTAATGGTATTTAAGAGTTTATAACAGTTTTCAACCTTGAGTTGCATTAGAAGCAGTGTTTTATAAAAAAATTTGTCTCCACGGGTTCCATTCCCAGGAGATTCAGTTTACCTGGTTTGAGGCCTGGTCTTCTATATTTTGGGAAGCTTTGCAAAGGATGATGATGCCCAATTGAGACTGAGACCCACTGGTGTCGAGTTCACAAATGTGTATGATTTGGTCCTTAGTCCTGTGAAATCCAGCAGGAGTGAGGAAATGATGCTCAGAAGAAACACTTGCACCAGGCTGAAACTAGTGAATGGCAAAACAGAACCTCAGTGCTAGGTCTCTTGACTTAAATAGCCCCACCTGCCTGCTCCCACCCCATCCCTCAAAAGCTCTGTCATGGAATTGCTTTATCCTGAGAGCCAGATGACATCTACAGCTTACTCGTAAGGCCTCCACTTATGAACAGGTATATCCCAATGCATTCCACTTTTGAGTAGTTCTTTACCTGAGGTGGAAATGCAATAAACATCTCTTGGCAGGTGCTGTAGAGAATTGATAGATGAATACTAATACATCCCCTGCCCTGCAAAATCATGGACATAGCCCGGTAGGAGAGCTTGTACACAGCTGTCATGTATTTGATCAGTGCACATCTAGAGCATTTGTAGCTCAGCAGAGAGTGAAGAAGCTTGAAGGAAGGCCGCCTGGAGGAGGTAGCATTTGAGCTAAATTTTTAGAGCTGGTATTTTGGTAGGTGGAGATTCAGAAAGGAGAGCAAATTCACTAGATGTAAGATCCTGTTGAAGATTCGTGCAGTGAGACATGTAATTGGGAGGATGTGGGGCAATTTCCAAATTTGGCAGTAACATGATCAAAACGGTGCTCCAGGAGGAAGATTAGAAGATGGAACTGAGTTTAGAGAAGACGAGTCCAGAAGACAAGGTAGGAGGGCTTGGCTGTAGTTAGGATGAGATGATAGGAGGACCTAGAGGAGGCTGTAATGCAAAACGAGGGAGACCAATGTGAAGGGCGGGAGTGGAATCACTCAGGCTTGGCAGCAGATTTCTTTTGTTGAAGCAGATGACTAAGGTTTTGAAGTCGATGCCTGAAAGAATGATGTTGATTGAAAGCCTGGGCACAAACTAGTGCAGTTGCTGCCACTCACCCTGGAACACCAGCTCCTCCTATCATCTCCTATTTGGCTGTCACCTCTTTGCACTGACTTCTGCCACTTCAGCTGCCCGTGCTGCCCCTTGCACCTGTTCAGCTGACATTTTAACCCCTCCCCACTGGGTCCTCATCACCCGACTCATTTGGTGCTGTCTCTGCCATCAGTACCTCCACTGCAGCTAGTGGTGTTATCAGTCACCATCTCTTATAAAGGCTTCACACTTGAAAGGTCAGGAAAGACTGTCATTGACCCTTAACAACTGGGGGGCTAAGGGCACCAACACACCCAGCTGTGGAAAATCCGCCTGTAACTTTACAGTCAGCTCTCTGTATCTGCAATTCTGCATCTGGGGATTCAACCAACCGCAGATGGTGTCGTATTATGGTACCCAGCTATTGAAAACAATTTGAGTATGAGTGAACCTGCACAGTTCAAACCTGTGTTGTTCAAGGGTCAACTGATTTCTTTTATCTTGGGCTTCAGTTCTCTCCTAGTTGGCACCCACAAATTTCAGGGTATTTTTAAGTGTCCCTTGTTGTGTAAAGATGCACTGATTGAGAGGCTAATTCCCACGTATGCCTGTTACAGCCACTTTACAATAATCAAACATAGAATCCTACATTATGCATTAAAAATTAGGAAATATTGTAGGAACTTTTCAGGGAGAATCTTAAAATACATTGTTTTTATTTTTATTTTTTTTTTAAGACAAGAGCCAACAGAAGGAAAGAGGCATGGTGGGGCAGTGTATTTGAGTTGTCAACAGCTTCTGCAGTGTCAGGTCAATTACATCAGCACTTGGTCTGGACCAGGGGAGAGGAATGGTTCTGCCTCCTGGGAATGTCAGAAGGACCTGATAATTATATTTGGCAAAGCCATGAAGAGTGACTCTGTAATGTCATTGGAAAGAATTACTCCCTTAATAGCATCTCTAGATGTCCGAGCTGTTCAGATGGCATAGCACTTCTTTTCTGCTGCGACTTTCCTTTCCGCTGGGCTGCTTCCCAGCTGCTCCTCTTGTTCTTCTTTGCCCTTTTCTATCTTCTGCCTTCCCAGCCCTGTTTCTGCAGCCCCTCCTTCTGCACCCATGACAGTCTCCGCTGACCCTGTTTTAGAGTTGGAGTCACCTGAGAATGTGTGTGAGGGAGACGCTTGCCAACACCCAGCATATTGAACGTGTGGTATCAATAAGGTGAAGTGTGTAGCCTTACACTACCCATAATATCGACCATCTGCTTCCTTGCGGCATCCGCTACTTCTGTGTTGGTGGAACTCAGATGTCACGGGAAAGGTCACCGGTGATTCATGACTGCAACAAATTCTTTTCTTAATTGTGCCATATGTTATGCCCTTTAACACAACTTACTAATCTCTGCCTCGGTTTCTCCATCTGTGAAAGTGGTGTAATACTTATCTACCTCCCTTGAATGTTGTAAAGATTAGTCTCTGTTAGTAAAGCACTTTTGAAATAAAGAGTGATGTAAAGCGTTTTAACATTATTGTTGTCATTGTGACATGGATGCAACCCTATAGAGATGCTGCTCTGTAGGGGAAGAACCCCAAGGATACCCTGCTTTAGGAATACCCACTATAGAAAAGTTCCATAACAGATACCAGAGTGATTTGGGGGGGGGTATATGAAAAATTTCACCATACCGTTTCTTTAAACAGTGCTTTGGTTCATTTAGAATGAGATGTGATTATAGAAGAGTGATTTATGTAAGATTTTTAAAGAACATATCTATTGAACCTCTATTACCTCATATAATAGTAGGGTTTGCAAGCTGATTATTAACCTAACAGTGCAGTTTATCATCATTAGGTGGGAAACTTCTATTTGTACATTCTCCAGATGTCCAGATTTTGTGCGTGAAGGTTTTTTCACTGTTGCCACTGATTAGAGTAGACAGAATGGGGCTCCTGCTACTCCTGAGTGAGGGGATCAACAACTCCAGTTTCACTTGAAAAATATTCTCACAACACTGCCAGTGTGGAGGGAAGACTAACCATGTATGTTCATCAGAGTGGGGGGTTCTCTAGCCATAAATTTGAGTTCCCTGTCATAACTCCCAGTAACTGTCAAGAGATTTAATTAGGTTCTGGTCTGAGTTTTCTCTTTTATGGGTTTGTTGGGAGAAAAAAATTACAAACCCTGCTGTTTAAGAAATTGGTTGTTTTTAATCAAAAGGACCTGTTATAATGGAACTACTGTAAGTAGCAGAAGTTAAGGTACCAGGGAAATCCCTGGTGGTCCAGTTAAGATTCTACGCTTCCACTGCCTGGTGCCTAAGTTTGATCCCTAGTAAAGGAACTAAGATCCCACAGGCTGTGCAGTGCAGCAAAAAAAAAAAAAAGAAGAAGAAGAAGTTAAGGTTCCAGTTCTTTTTCGCCTCATCATCTGGTTTAGCTTCTAGAACAACCAAGAAGGAAACTTTGCCCTGCTGGGAGGTGCATGTGGTTCTGGATTTTTATCCTTGAACCTCAGAGAGTTTTTGGGTGGGCTAGTGTTATACTTTCTGCAGGAATGGAAGGTGGTCACTCTAGTCACTCAGCCTTTGGGAAGTGTAGGGGCACTGCTGGGGTCACTTGGAGCCCCAAGCTGCAGGGGTAGGAGCTGTCCAGGGGAAGTCCTTCTCCAGGAGACGGCAGAAGGACGAGAGGGCAAGCCCACCTGGGAAAGCACGTTTCAAGTGTCAGTGTGATAGCTGCTAATATCTCCTTGGCCAAGGCAAGTCATGTGATTGAGCCAAAAGAGATGGGGAGGGAAGCAGACGCCTCTTAAGCAGGTGAGGGGGAGGACTCCCTGGTGGCTCGGATGGTAAGGAATCTGCCTGCAATGCAGGAGACCCAGGTTTGATCCCTGGGTCAAGAACATCCCCTGGAGAAGGGAATGACAACCCACTCCAGTATTCTTGCCTGGAGAATTCCATGGACAGAGGAGCCTGGTGGGCTAAAGCCCACAGCATTGCAGAGAGTGAGACATGACTGAGCAACTAAGCATGAAGCTGGTGAGGGGAGGAGGTGAAAAATTTGAATGGTAATCTTATCTACCACAGAGACACAAGTGGGGAGGCTATGAGTGGAATACCAAGGAGTTGACATTAGATGATAAGCTGAGAACAGAGAATTTAGGGGAGAAATGCATCCCAGTTCCTACCTCTTTTTCTTTTTTGGAGGGAGAAGCTTTAAAATAGTGATAATAATAGAATACATATCCTAGGGCTGTTGTATTAAATGAGTACTTGTATGTATTTAGAACAAAGCTTGGCACACAGACACTTTTTTCTCTCTCTCTCTCTCTCTCAAGATCATATGGCTTCTAAATGGGGCCAGAGAGATTTGAACCCAAGTGGCCTCGCTCTGGAGCTCATGCTTTTAAGAATCAGGATATAGTCTTTCTTTTCAGAGCCTGCATTCGAGTCTTTGCTTTACAAAGAACTTTCCTGAACTTCCCTGGTGGGTCAGATGGTAAAGCATCTGCCTACAATATGGGAGACCCAGTTCAATCCCTGGGTCAGGAAGATCTCCTGGAGAAGGAAATGGCAACCCACTCCAGTATTCTTGCTTGGAAAATCCCATGGACGTAGGAGCCTGGTAGCTACAGTCCATGGGGTCACAAAGAGTTGGACACGACTGAGCAACTCCACTTTCACTTTCACTTACAAAGAACATGCCCTCCTGAATATTAGACCATCATCTGTAAAAAACCTGCTTTCCAAAATGATTACATGAGAATATAAACATGAAAGGGCCACACAAACTATACAACCCCCCCCCCAAAAAAAAACCCTGCACCTTTCTTCTGATATTCTGTGTCATAGGGCAATCCAAGACTCTCTTCTTCCATCATGAAACTTCATCTTAATTTCTCCCTCCAGCCTTCCCACTCTGTGACAATCCCTGAACACATTCATCACCTCTAGGTTTCAGAGCCGGGTTCTGTGAAATTACTTCTGTTGATCCCTCTACCTGGAATGCTGTCAGCCTTTCTACAACCTCTCTCCATCACTTGCTGAAGTGTTACCCATCCTTCAAGGTCAAGTGACACCAGGACACACTCCTGTAACCTGGGCTCTGGACCCATTCATCACTCTCTGGATTAATATAATTCCCTTGTGTGTAAAATAAGGGTGTTGGAGGAGAGGATCTCTAAATTCCCTTCCCCTGTTCTAACTCATCTGATTCTGAAGTTAAACTAATCTTTTCACTTTACTGCATGTAACACAAGTTTTCAATTTACCATTCTCCTTAAAAGATAATGTGTATATGTGTGTGTGTACGCGAAATTGCTTCAGTCGTGTCCAACTCTTTGTGACCCTATGGACCGTAGCCTGGTAGGCTCCTCTGTCCATGGGATTTTCCAGGCAAGAATACTGGAGTGGGTTGCCATTTCCTTCTCCAGGAGATCTTTCCGACCCAGGGATCAAACCCGAATCTCCTGCATTGTAGGCAGACGCTTTACCATCTGAGCTACCAGGAAAGCCTGATAATGTACACATAAATGGAATTAAAATAATCCATTCAAGTAGATCAACTTCAAAGTTGAAAGTGCTATTTGTGAAAGTTATTGAATTAGCATAATGATTATACATAAACTGTTTCTAAAATAAACCAAATACAAGCAATGCAAGAATTTCTATATAAGGTGTACATAAAGGTTGTTGGTTCCCAAAATGTAATTTTCCCAATAAGATGTAATTAGCTGCTGTTTACTTTAGCTCTTTTAAATTGCCCACTTGTATAGATTATAGAATCCTTCTATTTTACAAATTGCCCTGTTCTAAGGCAGTAATATTGGAGAAAGCAATGGCACCCCACTCCAGTACTCTTGCCTGGAAAATCCCATGGATGGAGGAGCCTGGTAGGCTGCAGTGCATGGGCTCGCTAAGAGTCAGACACGACTGAGTGACTTCACTTTCACTTTTCACTATCATGCATTGGAGAAGGCAATGGCAACCCACTCCAGGGTTCTTGCCTGGAGAATCCCAGGGATGGGGGAGCCTAGTGGGCTGCCGTCTCTGGGGTTGCACAGAGTCGGACACGACTGAAGCGACTTAGCAGCAGCAGCAGCAGCAGCAGCAGCAGCAAGGCAGTAATATACCCAGAATGTGTAGATTTTTGTATATGCTTTTAACACTTAATCAGTTGCTTGCAGTAGATGATATCTGGTGTGAACATCCATGGCTGCCTGGAAACCTACTTCCAAGGATGGAAGTTAGCATTCGTTGAATGTCTTTTATGGTCCCTAAGGGTGTTCATATATTATTTTATTCTTAAAATACTCTGTAGGAGTAGGAATATTATCCATATTTTAAAGATAATGAAATGAAGCTTAGAGAGGTTAAGTGTCATTCAAAGTCAGATACCGAAAGTTCTACAGATGGTTACACAACGATGTGAATGTACTTTACATCACTGAACTTTACAGTTAAAAATGGCGAAGATGGTAACTTTTATGGTATTTCACTGCAATAAAAAGATTGCGTATTTAGCTCAACTAGATTTAGATCCTGAGTTAGTATGATTTGATTAGTTTGTTTATGGCTGGTTATGTTTATCAACATCTGTTAGGAATGATGAGCCAGAAACAAAATGAAGCAGAGAGAAGAGCTATACGAGGTTAAAGGTAACAGCAGTCGCAAAGGTGGTACCCAGTGCTTCTGACAGCAAGCTGAGAATCAGTGACCAAGGGGAAAGAGAGGTCACCCATCTGTCTTGTGGTGCTTCTCAAATGTTAACGTGCATTAGAATCACCTGGGCATCTTGCTGAAAATGTAGATTCCGATTCAGTAAGTCTGGAGTAGAGCCAGATTTTGCATTCCCGACAAGTTTGCAGGGGCTCGTGATTTTGCCAATCTATGGACCAAACATTGAGTAGCAAAGATTTTAAATCACAGTAATTTCCATGGCAGGCTTCCCTGGTGGCTCAGTGGTAAAGAATCCGCCTGCCAATACAGGAGACACAGGTTCTATCCCTGGGCTGAGGAGATCCCCTGGAGAAGGAAATGGCAACCCCATCCAGTTTTCTTGCCTGGGAAATCCCATGGACAGAGGAGCCTGTTGGGCTATAGTCCATGGGATCACAAAGAGTTGGACACGACTGAGTGACTAAACAACAACATCCTCGGTGGCTCCCTAAGTGTTTCAGATCTCTTGCATCAGAGAATCTGGTGTGCTTCCCCAAAGCAAGTTCTGGACCAGTACCCAGACCTACTGAAATCAGAATCTCTGAGGGCAAGACTGGCAATCTATGCTTTTAACAAGCTTCCCTGTCGCTTGGTAGGTGTAATAAAGCTCAAGAACCATTGCTAACAGGACATCACAATAGTATGACTTCCATTCCCATTTCCAGTTTGTAAAGTCTTTACCTATCCTGTTTCTCCTGTGCCTGGACCACAGGATGACAAAGGCAATATTATTACCCCTGCTTTGCAGATGAGCAAACAGACACCTCCACAGGTTAAGTGCTATACACAAAGGTCTTCAACTCCCAGAGAGTTTTCTTATTATTTTGTGGCCCTCTCTCCCATTTTACCATATATTCACTTATACTCCTACACAAATTAGAATTTCTTTTATGTCTAAAAGGCTTTGCAGAGCAGTTTTCTTGCTGTGATGCTTTTAAAGATTTCTATCTAATTTAGCATATTAAGAAGCACAAAAAGCTATCCAAGGTCATGGCAAAAAAATATGTTTGAAGTAATGAAATAAATTGCATTGAATTTTTAAAAAATCCTTTTTTTAATCCTTCACCTAGATTCACCAATTGTTAACAGTTTGCTTTTCTTGCTCTTTGAACCACTTGAAAGTTGCAGACTTTGACACTTCACCATTTAATTCTTCAGTGTGCTCCTATATCCGCAATTCCATTATTACATGGAAGAAAATTAATATTAACTTAGTAATATCTTCTGAGTTACCACATAATATCTATATGTAGTCTACATTCACATTTCTCTAGTTGTCTTAAGAATGTCTTTTATTGCTGTTTATTTTCTCAGATCCAATCAAGGTTTATTGCATTTGGTTGTTTTGTGTCTTTAGCCTAATTTAATTTAGAAGAAACCTCTTTCCTTTATTATTTCTCCTGACATTAAATTTCTTTTAAAGTCCAGGCCTCATCAATGTGCCCCATGTTCTGGATTTATTCAATTACTTCCTTGTGATTAGATTCAGGTTAAACTTCTTTGGCAAGACTATCTTCCAGATAATGTCACCTATCTCTCATTACATCCTTTCTGGAGCTGTGTGGTCAAAAGCTGCCCCACTGTTGGTGAGGCTAAATTTGATCACCTGGCAAAGGCAACATCCACTAGATTTCTCCATTATAAAGTTCTCTCCTTTTGTTTATAGTTAATAAGTTGTCTGTGGGGTGATATTTTAAGACTACATGAATATCCTGTCCCCTACAACCTTTCACCCCACAGTTTTAGCACTGATTGGTGATCATTACTCAAATCAGTTATTTCATGGAGATTGCAAAATGGTGATTAAATCACTCTTGACCATTTGCCAGCATTTGAAATGGCAACCCACTCCAGTATTCGTGCCTGGAGAATCCCAGGGACAGAGGAGCCTGGCAGGCTACAGTCCATGGGGTGGAAAAGAGTCAGACACAACTGAGCGATTATCATTTTCACTTCTACAGAATAGAAGGCATGCTAGATTGGAGAGAATCTGAATTTAGGTTACCTCGAGCCACACTGACTACTCAGAAAGCAAAGGATCCACTTTGCCCAGACTTTCTTAAGAGACCATTTCCCTTAGAACTCTAAGTCAGTTTAAAGAAAAAGTAACTTTTTACATAAGAATGAGAGAATGCAACTGCCCACAGTAAAGATGGTAATGCAGATTGGAGTGGAACAGCCTAGAGGGAGCTGATGGGGGAGTGTAGTGGGGCCAAAGGTGCCTTCAGCTACCTTTGGATGCATCAGCCCGCCCCCCGCCCCGCCCCCGCCTGGCAATATCCCACTCCGCCCTGCCCCCTTTTCAGAGAGACAATGAATCCAAGATTCATGATGTTCCTCAGGGTCTCAATACCATATCTACAACCCCCATGTCACCTTCTACTCTTCTATCTTGTTTCAAAGAAGAAAGTGTCTTCCTCAAAAGTCAGTCCCTCCGTCAGCGCTTTGAATTCCACACCTCCTTGTCTTCTCAAGAATCTTACACTCCTGATTATCCTTTTTCCTGTGTTGCACAGTCTACTCCCCAACCCCAGGATCTTTATCATCCTTTTAAATATTTTACAGTCTCATTTCAAAAAGTCCCTCCTCCACCCAGTCACCTCTAGCTTTGTTTATCTTCTCTTCACAGTCAAGCTGTCCAAACGTTCTGTTTCTACTTCCTACTCATTTCTCTGAAGGCTCCAATCTGGATCCTGCCCCTACAATTTCACCAAATGGCTCTTGCTTAGATCACTGATGACTTCAAGTAACTATACCCATTGGACACTATTCAGGACTCATTTTGCTTGAACTTTCAGCAGCATTTGACTAGGTGGGCATGTCCTCCTTCTTGAAACATTTTGTTCCTTGGTCACTGTGATCCTGTTCTTTCCTGGTTTCCTTCTAATTTTCTGGCAGTTTTTTCACAGTTCCCATCATTGGATATCCTCAGGGATTCAGCCTAGACCCTCTTCTTTCTTTATTTAAAATTAATTTTTAATGGAGTATATAGTTGCTTTGTGACCCCATGGGCAGTAGCCTGCCAGGCTCCTCTGCCCATGGGATTTTCCAGACAAGAATACTGGAGTGGGTTGCCATTTCCTTCTCCAGGGGATCTTTCCAACCCAGGGATTGAACCTGGGCCTCCCACGCTGTAGGCAGTCTCTCTACCTTCTGAGCCACCAGGGAAGCCTTATAGGCTTTCCTTTCTCCAGGGGATCTTCCCAACCCAGGGTTGGAACCCAGATCTCCGGCATTGCAGGCATGTTCTTTACCAACTGAGCTACCAGGGAAGCCCAAGAATACTGGAGTGGGTAGCCTATCCCTTCTCCAGTGGATCTTCCTGACCCAGGAATCAAACTGGGGTCTCCTGCATTGCAGGCGGATTCTTTACCAACTGAGCTATCAGGGAAGCCCTCTTTTTTTGTTTTTAATTAATTTTTATTGGAGTATATAGTTGTTTACAATGTTGTGTTAGTTTCTGCTATAGAGCAGTGAATCAGCTATATAAATACATAAATCCCTTGATTTTTGGATTTCCTTCCCATTTAGGTCACCGTAGAACATTGAGTAGGTTTCCCTAACCTGGGACCTCTTCTAATTTTATAGTAAGTCTACCTTTGAACAACATGGGAGCTAGGGGGGATAACGCCCCTCACAGTTGGAAATCTGAATATAACTTTACAGTTGGCCCTCTGTATCCACAGCTCTGCGTGTAAGGAGTCAACCAACCTTTTATGGTGTAGTACCATAGTACCCATTTATTAAAAAACAACAACAACAACTGAGTGGACTCTTGTAGTTCAAACCCATGTTTTTCAAGGGTCAACTGTATCTTATACACTTTAAAGATGTCACATCGACTTCCATGACTTCAGTTAATTTTTATTTGGTGTCTTCCATACTTAATGTGTTCCGTGTAAATCTCTCAGGAGCAACAGACTTATAAATCCAACTGGTATTGGATGTTATAGTGATAGATACCTCACTGGCCCCTCAAACTCAGTGTGCCTACAACTGAGCCCATCATCCTGTCTCCAAACCTGCTTTTTCTTCAGAGTTGGCCGTTTTAGTAAATATCCTTGAACCTAGGGATAACCATGGCTTGACACTTTCTCTCCTTCACTCCCACATCTAGTCAGTCACCAAATTCTGTTGATTTTACCCCCTTCAGTTAATTCCTTTACTTATCCTCATTTTCCCTAGTTTCAAGCCACCATGATCCCTTACCTGCACTACTGCAATTTTTCTCCTGTGGTTTTCTTGGGTACGTTTTGCCTTTCCAATCCATTATGCACACTACAGCCCAAGCTATTTTTCAACAATGTCATTGGGATATAATTAACATACCTTACGGTTCATGCAGATAACCAAGTACTCTTTTTTTTGAAACTGAAGTATAGTTGATTTACAGTGTTTCATAACCAAGTAATCTTTTAAAGACATAAATCTGAGCAGGATGTTCTCCATTCATAATCATAGGATCAAATATGAATCCTAACTCTGGCTTAAAAGGCCCTATGTGGTCTGGTCTCCAACTTCATCCTTTGTGTCATTTGCATCCTCAGTCTTCAGGCTTCAACCACAGCTGCCTTTTCTCTGTTTCTTAAACTTGCCATATTCTTATCATTTGCAGGTTGACCGTCTTTCACAGAATACTGTTCCCTCCCTACTCTATTTTAACTCTTTATCAGCCTTCCAGGAGTGGCTAAATATCCCTTCTTAGGGGCAGCTTTCCTTATACTAGTACCCAGCCCCTTGGAGTTAGGGCCCCTGTCTGATGCTTTCACCCATCCGTCACAAAATCCTTCATTATTGAAATCTGCCATCTAAAATCTGACTTCCTGTTAGACAGTAAGACAGGGACTGTGTCTATCTGGTTTTCCCCTGCCTCTTCACTGCCTAACATGGTTGCCTGGCATGTAATGCGCAATCTCTCTATATTGTTGGATGAATGGCACTACTGTCCTTCCTCTCCATGCCCTACTCTGATCCCTGCTCCCATTGTTGTTGAAATCACCACTATCAGAGCTGCCCAAGGTCTCACCACTCTTGTTCTGCTTTAAGAGAAACAGCTTTAGTGTGGGGTCTTGCTGTTTCACCTTTACAACTCCCTTCAGTAGGAACCCAGACTAAGAGCCAAATCTAACTATGTTGATCCCGATGATGAATTCCAAGGCCATCAGACTGTAGGGAATAATTTTCAACTGGTTGCCAAGGGAGAAAGAGAAAGAAAATCGATGACTTCATTCAAGCTCACATGTACATGTACTGATGAGTTGCTCTATACGGGGATGTGTGCATGGATACACACATGTAAATGTGCATGTACAAACACAGGGTCCAGCTGTCACACTCAAATATGCAAGCATACACACTCTCAGAGGCAACCTTATATATACTCATTCCCTACATATGCACACAGAGAGTAAAAGGACATATGCTTGGCACTTATGCATATATACAGAGGCAAGCTGATATACACTCATTACATATATACACATAGCAAATGACATATGCTCAGTACATATGTGTACATTCAGAATCAAGCTGACATACTTAAACATACACAGTGGTAAAAGAGAATTATTTAGATCCATTGACTCACTCTAATTCCTCCCTGTACTTAGCTCCTTGCCTTACTTCTTTTTCATGAGTCTTCAACCCAGTGGATGCTCTTCTCAAGTTTCCAAGCTCTTGTCCCTTCCCTTTGACCCACATGGCTAATTATCACAACTTTCCCTTCTAGTAGCTGGGCTGCCCCTGCCAGTCACCCAGCTGCATTCTTGCAGGTCTCTCTAGCAGCCAGCCAGATCAGATGAGCTCCTTAGACTGCCAACTTTAAGGGTGCCCGTAGGCTTTGGAGTCAGAGAGACCTCAGTTTGAGTCCCAAGTCCTATTGCCCACTAGCTGTGTGACCTTGGGCAAATAATTAATTTCTCCAAACCTCAGTTTTCTCATCTACAGAATGAGAATAATAATAGCACCTTCCCCATTAGGTTTTTGGGAGCATTACATTATATAATACATGTGGAGTTCTTAGCCTAATTTAGTACATTGTAAATATTTAATAAATAATTGGGTAGAGGTAGCAATAAGGAAATAAATGTTAGCTATTATGAGTGGCAGTAGCCATTAACTGTATTTACATACTAGGCTAAGAGCTCCACATGTATTATATAACGTAATGCTCCCAAAAACCTAATGGGGAAGGTGCTGTTATTATTCTCACTCTGTAGATGAGAAAACTGAGGTTTGGAGAAATTAATTATTTGCCCAAGGTCACACAGCTAGTGGGCAATAGGACTTGGGACTCAAACTGAGGTCTGACTCCAAAGCCTACGGGCACCCTTAAAGTTGGCAGTCTAAGGAGCTCATCTGATCTGGCTGGCTGCTAGAGAGACCTGCAAGAGTGCAGCTGGGTGACTGGCAGGGGCAGCCCAGCTACTAGAAAGGAAAGTTGTGATAATTAGCCATTACTAAACATTGTTCTAAGGACTTCCCTGGTGGCTCAGACGTTAAAGCGTCTTGCTTACAATGCAGGAGACCTAGGTTCGATCCCTGGGTCGGGAAGATCCTCTGGAGAAGGAAATGGCAACCCACTCCAGTACTCTTGCCTGGAAAATCCCATTGACAGAGGAGCATGGTGGGCTACAGTCCACGGGGTTACAAAGAGTCAGACACGACTGAGCCACTTCACTTCACTTCAAATATTGTTCCAAGCACTTTATCTATGCAAACCCATTTTATCCTTACCACAATTCTATGAAGTAACTAAAAAATTTATTTCTGTGTTACAGATTATGAAACTGGGGCCCAGAGAATTGAAGTAACTTGCCCAAGGTCATTAAGCTTGCAAGTGGCAGAGTTAAGATGCAAAACTAGACAGTTTGGTTTCAGAGCTTACACTCTTATTTACTATGCTATAGAGAAGATTCTTGAGAGTCCCTTGGACTGCAAGGAGATCCAACCAGTCCATCCTAAAGGAGATCAGTCCTGGGTGTTCATTGGAAGGACTGATGCTGAAGCTGAAACTTCAATACTTTGGCCACCTCACGCAAAGAGTTGACTCATTTGAAAAGACCCTGATGCTGGGGAGTATTGGGGGCAGGAGGAGAAGGGGACGACAGGCTGGATGGCATCACTGACTCGATGGACATGAGTCTGGGTAAACTCTGGGAGTTGGTGATGGACAGGGAGGCCTGGCGTGCTGTGATTCATGGGATCGCAAAGAGTCGGACACAACTGAGCGACTGAACTGAACACTTACTACAATTTATGGGTGATTGTCCGAGAAGCTATTTTTTGGTACAATCCTTTTATGAGTTAAACCTTTGGAGAAATTTTTGAATTGCAGCTTAACATTTCCATCTGCTGAAAGATGGAGAAAATATGCATTCTGTATTCAGAGCAATCCTGAGCAACTGAATGACAAGAAGACCTTCAGGAAAAATCCAGAGGTGGCTCCTCAGTCTCTTTACCCACTCACAGGGACTGTTTGGGTGAGGAGCCTTTCAAATATACACAATTACAGTGGTGAAGCCTGTTCTCAAGGCAGAGTGATGCTACCTCTGTGGATTCCCACAGCACTTTTTGTTCAAATATCTGTAACCTCAGCCTCCTTGGCTTCTGCCCATCTATAAAACTGAGGGCCATTAAGGCCATGTGGGTAACAAGAATGATACCTTCAACTGGAGTTGTAATTACAAGCAATGTAATCACAATAATCGCTGTTTATGATGACAAGAAGCCCTAACAAAAGTCTCCTGATGCCTGGGCGGGGGCCCAGGATGGCTTGTGCATACCTTTGTACACCCTGCAGTATTGGCACCCTGGTGCCAATCTTTGTGCCATCTTTTATCAGGTGATGGATGATGCTTCTCCACCTGTTCATGCTTGTGACGTGATGGGGCTTTGGAGTCAGAGGAGCCAGGTGACTACAATGTCCTAGCTTTGTGGTTTAGGTAGGTTACTTAACCTCAGGAGCCTCGGTTTCCTCATCTATAAAACGGAACTAATACCTACCAACAGGGTAGATGGGAAAATTAGTGACAAGTAATAGGAAGTGCCTGGCAGTACCTGGGATGTAGCAGGTCTTCAGAGAATTATAGTTACTATTGTTATGGCTCAACCCACCAGTGATATTATGGGGTCTCTGCGCTAGACTATAAGTTCCATGAGAAGCAGCGACTTTGTTTCGTTCAGTACTATTTCACAGCATATAGAACAGTGTGTAATTTATAGTAGGTGCTCAGTGAATATTTGTTGAAGTTTACAACCAGTTGATCTTGTTCTCTGTCCCCACTATGCTGGCTGACATTCAGACGAATTCATAGGCCCTTGCTCTGATTTTTCTTCTGCCTGGAACACTCCCCTCTTCACCTAGTTAACTTATCCTCCTGATCTAAGCACGAGTACAGTTCTTTCAGAGAAACCTCTGACTTTGCCTTCCATAGCCTCTGTTAATACTGTTGCAATTTTACTTTTGTTTGTATAACTGATTAATATTTGATTGTGAACTTCATAAGGAGAGGGACCTTATCTGTTGTACTCATCACTGTAAATTTTCAGGGACCGGGGTAGACCTTCAGTATAAATTTGCTGAATGAATGAATGACTTCCATTGTTGTTGTTTTTGACTGTACCATGCAGCTTGTGGGTTTTCAGTTCCCCCATCAGAGACTGAACCTGGTCCACGGCAGTGATAGCCCGAAATTCTAACCACTAGGCCACTAGGGAACTCCCTATTCTTTTCATTTTTAAAAAATATCCCTCTGTCCAGGAAGTGGTGTCCAATTCCGAGGTGGGTCAGAGGTCAATCCCAGGTTTGCATCGGTGCTGCGCCATAAGTCATTCCAATGTTTTTGAACTGAACTCAAGTACTATGATTCTCTCCTACCAAGGCCAATTTGTCAGTCCCAGAGTTCTCATTACTGCTTATCAGGGCTTTATTATGCTGCTAGACCCTCTAGCATGAGGTCTAGAAAAGTCAGAATTTTGGCTGGGTTAGGAGTGTGAAGTAGGATTTGCCATTTATTCCTCCTTTCCCCACCCCCCTCTATTTCTATCTAGTGTTTATCATACTGTGTTGTAGTGATTGATTAATTTTTTAAATGTATCACCCCCCTCATCCCCTAGCAAGGCAGGACTAGCTCTTGCTCCCAGAGGCTTGAAAGAATGCAATGAGATTTCTTGAAGGAATGCAATGTTTTCCATGAATGAAGTTTTACTGAGGACAAAAATCAGCTCAAAGGAGAGGGCACTACCTCTGTGGTTTTTTTTTTTTTTAAACCTGAGTCAGTAAGTCTCTTTTTGTTTAAGTTAATTTGGGTTCCGTTTTCTGTGACTTGGAACTGAAAACATTCTGATAGAGCATAATCCATGGTGTTCAGGTATAGAATCTGACAGATGATTGTTAAAAAATGTTTATTCCATAGTAACTCCTGCTTACCTCTCTAAGAAGAACAGACTTCTCTACCTCTGTCTCTAGGCTCAGCTATGAGACTTGCTTTAGCCAGTGGCATCATAGCAGACATGTACAAAGAGGGGTGTGAAAAGTGCTTGCACAGTTGGTTATGCCCCTTGTACCTCTGCCACCTCCATAAAAACTGGTTCCCTTAGGTTCTGCCCCTTCAGCTGGGGCCCCAAAGTGCATACGCCTGGAGAAGATCAGAACTCAACCTGCACACAGGAGCCAAGCCCAGCTGGAGCCCAGCCACTCAGCCAAGCCTACAGTCAACCCCCAGACCTATGAGAAATGAATGTTTGCTGTGGCAGGTTGCTGCCATTTTGTGGCTGTTATGGAGCAATCACTGACTGATAGGCCAGAGGTTTCCAAACTGGCAGTGTATGTGAATTACTTAGACAACTTTAAAGTAAATAAGGGATATTTGAGCTTCCCCCAGAATTCCTGGAGTCATATTCAGAAATCTATATTCTTTTAAAACTGACTGGGTGATTAAAAAATATATATATGTATTTTTGGCTGCTCTGGGTCTTAGTGGCAGCATGCAGTGAGCAGGCTGAGTTGCTCTGCAGCATATGGGATCCCAGTTCCAAGACCAGGGATTGAATCTGCACCCTCCCCCCACCCCCCCCCCCTCTTCCACTGGAAGGTGGATTTCTAACCACTGAACCACCAGGGAAGTTTCCTCTGGGTGGTTTTTATGTAGTGAGTTCCCCACTCTTTTGCTGTCTGAGTGGGTCACCAAAGTTAAGGCATGTGATGGGGATTCTATTAGATGACCACTAAGATTTTTTTTAACTTTAAAAATTTATCGGGGTATAGTTGATTTACATGTTAGTTTCAAGTATATAACAGAGATTCAAAATTTTTATAGATTATATTTCATTTAAACTTATTATAAAATGTTGGCTATATTCCCTGTGCTGTTCAATATATCCTTGTAGCTTATTTATTTTATACATGGAAGTTTGTACCTCTTAAGATCTTTTTTCCTCTCTGAGACTGAATGATTGAAGTCAGAGGACTCCTGTTTCTGAAGTACAATCCTTTTCAATTTGAAAACTGAGAAATCTGTGTTAAATTTTTCTTACCTGATTTGGAGAAAGATGCAGAAATAAATGATCTGTGATTTATGGCCATAGGGTTTTTGGTTTTATTTAAGGATTGTCTCCTCATAGTATTTCTTCCTGGACTATGGTTAGCAGTCAAATGAAAATTAAAAGCAGAAGACGGGTTTGGAGAGCCAAAACACATGGCAGGAAAAAATCACTGGGGAGGTCATGTTTAACGGAGTAGCTGTTGAAGGAATGGTCTGAGAAGGAGCCTTTAGCTGTGACTTGGCAGTCAGGAACCCGAGATCACACCTAATGGAGAAGCTGGTTGATTTTCATCTGTAATGACTGCCACGCCACAGCCCAGTTTAGAGGTTTGAGGCAATCTTAGTAAAATGTTTCAAATGTGAATTTATATAAAAAGCATGATGAAAATATAATTTAAAAGAAAATAGCTTTTAAAAGTTTTAACAAAAATTTTCATTGAAAAAAATGAAAAAAAAAAACCCACAGAAAAGTATAAAGGACAGGGGTCTTATTCATAAGCTCACTTTTTAGAGATAACCACTGCTAATATATCGCTGTATATTCTTCTGAACTTTTTTCCTATGTATATGTACACACACATGTCTATTTCATAAAAATAAGATTTTCTTACACATACTCACTGGTATCCTTTATTCCATGTCAGTAAACACTAATCTAATCATCCTTGCTAAAGTGCATAATACTCCACTGCAAAAAGAGGTACCATACTTCAGTTCCCACAGATGGACATTTAGATGATATTTACTATTATAAAAAGGCTGTGATGGATATTCATATAGACATTTTGTGCTCTTGTCCAATTATTTCTTTAGGATAAATTCCAATTCTTGGAATTGCTAGATTAAAGGATAAATGTTTTAAAGGTTTCTGATACATAGTTCAATTGCTCACCTCAAACATAAATTAATAAAGCAAGGTTTTGTCATTTCTTTTGGGCTTCCCCTGTGTCTCAGCTGGATAAAGAATCCGCCTGCAATTCCGGAGACCAGAATTTGATCCCTGGGTTGGGAAGATCCTCTGGAGAAGGGAAGGGCAATCCACTCCAGTATTCTGGCCTGGAGAATTCCATGGACGGTATAGTCCATGGGGTAGCAAAGAGACACGGCTGAGATGCTTTAACTTTGTCATTTCTTTTATCTCTTTTAGTCATCAGGAAAAGAAAGCTTGTCGGCTTAATCTGCCTTTTACTACTTACTGGGTTTAATAAATCTTTTAATATATTTATTGTCTGTATTTAATGTGCATAAGACATTAGCGCCCCACTTTTTTTTTTTTTACTCTATCAACCTTTTATTCCTGATATATATTAAGTGTTGTCTCCTATTTACATTGAAGATATTATCCCTAGTGTGGTTTTGCCTGTGGCAGCTTTCCACACATTAAAAAATTTTATGAGTCAAATTCATCAGTTTTTCAACGAGATTTATAAATTCCTTTTCAGGTGAGAGGCAGCATAATAAAATGAAAAAAGTAGAGGAATTTCAAACAGTTCAGTCCATCATCTTACTGCTGTGGCTGGGTCTCACTCATTTCGCACAATGTGCACTGGGTTGGGAGGCGGATCACTTTTCCTCTTTGACTCTCAACTTCCTCCTCTGTAGAAGAGGGATGAGAGTGAAAACTCCTGTGTAGGGACGTAAGAAAGAACTGGAGGGAATTTGTCCAGGTCTTGTATGTAGCAAATCCTATCTAAATATTAGCTATTCTTAGTGGGAGAGGGCAATACAGAATTTTAAAAACTATTTTAAATTCAGTTGGTGTTTGTGGGAACAGGGTCACGGGTGAGGATCCCGGTAATTCAGCCATTTACCCCCATCTCTAAGAACGACAAAGCTGGAGTCAGAACGTGAGTTCTAATTTTGGGGTCCTGGCCGTTTTCCTCGTAGGTGACCTTGGACAAGTCACCTTCACTTCTCCGCGGCTCAGTTTCTTCACCTAGGCAATAGCTGTATAACAGCCCACCTGCCCCCGGCCAAACTGCTGGGTCAAGGAAACGCTTCAGAAACGCTCACAAAAGGGCGGCAAAAACGTCTGTCAGGGTCACGTCTTCGGAGCCTGCTCGGCGCCCGCCGGCCCCAGGTGGCTGGACCGAAGGGCGGCCGCGCCCCCCAGCCCCCGCCAGTGCTCCCGCCCCGCCGCAGGAACAATAGCTCCCCCGGAGGCGGCGCCGGCCGCGGGCGGGGGCGGGGCTGCGGGCGCGGGCGCCAGGGGTGTGCGCGGGGCGGGGTCGCAGCCACCCCTCCCGCCGGCGGCTCTGTCACGCGCCCCGCACCGGGCGGGCCGGGGTCTTTGTGACGCGGCGGCGACGGCCGCGGACACAAAGGGAAAGCGAGGAGTCGAGCGCGGGGCTGGGCCTGCCCCTGCCCCGCGACCCCCGCCCGCCGCGCGCGCGCGCCCGCTCGTTCCCCGGCATCGGTCTCCCCGCGCGGGCTCGCCCGCTCGCGCGCACTCGCCCCGACCCTCCGACTCCGTCCCGAGCGCGGCTGGCCCGGGCCTGGCGGGCGCTGCGGGTGGGGCGGGGATGCTGAGGGGCCGCTCCCCGGCGCAGCGGCGCGGCTGCTAGGAGGCGCCGAGGCAGCGGCGGGGCTCCCGGCGCGCGGCTGGATGCCCCGGGCCTGCGGCTCCCTGCGCTTCCCGCCGTCCAGGGGCGCCAGCCATGGGCGCCGTGGCCGCTGAGGCGCCGCTCCGGCTGCCGGCCGCGCCTCCGCTCGCCTACTGCTGCTACACGTCGGTGATTCTGCTCTTCGCCTTCTCTCTGCCCGGGAGCCGCGCGTCCAACCAGCTCCCGGGTGGCGGCGGCGGCGGCGGCGGAGGAGACTGTCCCGGCGGCAAAGGCAAGAGCATCAACTGCTCAGGTAGGACCGGCCGGAGCGCGCCTCTGCGGCCCCTCCTTCCTTCCGCCCCCGCGCCTCCTCCCGCCCGGTCCCCGCGACGCGACCCCGCCAGGCCGGGGCGTGCGGGTCCGGGAGCCGGGCCGAGGATGAGCGAGGGCACCGGGCGGGGCGCGAGCGCGCGATGCGGGCTTGGGGACCCGCGTGGGGCCGGGGAGTGGCCGTGCGTGCGTCCGTGTGTGCCAAGTGGCTGGGCGCGGGCGGCCGGGCGTGTGGGGAAGGGATGAGGCCGGGTCGGCAAGTGGGAGGCAGCCGGCTGGGGCTCCCGGTGTGGTCGTGGGTGTGCACGCGGGAGCGCATGTTTGTGTTGTGAAGGCTCAGGGGAGGGAGGGGGGCGGCCCCAGGCAGGGCTTTTCTGTGTGCTTGTGTGACGATGAGGGGCCAGGGGAGTGACCGTGCGCTGGGGAGGTTCCTTCTTCGGGGGCACTGGGGTCTCTAAGGGGTCCTGTGGGAAAGAGGAGCGGCTGGCCCAGAGGTCGCAGATCGGCCATGGAGCGTGACTGTGTGTGTCTTTTGGGTTGAGAGGTGGGCGCTCCGGGCTCAGAGTGACCGCGGGTCTGTGGATAGGAGCAGAGAAAGTCCTGGGGCCATGGAAGTGACCCTCTGTTGTATGCGTTGTGCTGGGTGAAGCCAGGGGCTCAGGGATGTGCCGGGGTATACATTGAGGAGGAAGGAAGCGGGTCCTGGAGTAAACCCCATGTGTGTGGATTCAGAGGGAGGTTAGCTAGGGAATCATCATGCTGTGTAGGATGTGGGTAACAGAAAGAGGTAATTGGGTCCCCGGGAGTGCGTCTGTGTAGAAAGGTGTGCCCCGGGTTAAGGTGGTGTGTGAAGAGGGAACCGGTTCCGAGGGAATGGTCCTGTGCGTGCGTGCAGGAGGGCTTGGAGATTGGCAGCTGCGGGAGCAAGGGAGTGACCTCTCCCCTCTCTCCAAGGCCGTCTGCCCCCCCACAGCTGTTGCAAACAAAGAGCTTGCTGGGGCTGTAATGGACGAGACTGGGGAGGAGGGGATCCTGGCAGTAAAGTTCCCTCTTCCTTTCACGACGGGTCCCAGAGGAGCCCTGGGGCAAGGAGAGGCTTCCAGGTCTCATTTAGGGGTCCGTAGGTCCTCCTGGAACTGGCCTGGCAGATGCTGGTGATCATAAGCCACAGCCTGGCTAACTTGCCCTTCTATCAGTTCTCATTTTCCACTTGTTCTTTAAATCAAGGGTGGGAGAAGAGGCATGGAGGTCGGGGGTGGGGCTGAAGAGAGATTGGAAATCAGTTCACAGAGAATCCTTTGGTTAGCCTGCCAGACAACCTTTGTACCCAAAGGTCTCTTGAAAGGGGCATTGTTCCTGGGGGAGTGAGGGAGCAACTGGGCCTCGGCACAGATGTTTATGCTACCCTAAATCAAAAAAACCTTTGGCTTGCTGTTTAGGTTTGAAGGTCTGAAATCTTTTAGTAATTTTCATAATGGCATATTTTATGATGGGGGAGGGGTTATGAGCACAGTAAACAATAGCATGTCCATTAAAAGCTTTTCCATCCATGTAATAACTTTTTCTTTATTTTTCTAATGTTAAGTAGAATATGGGATAATGCTTTAATATATAAGCACACTTTAATGGTTAAGAATAAAAGTCATTAGTATGTTAGCATGCCCTTTTGTAACAAATATTGGCTATCAAACTTCTAAGTGATCACACCATGTCAAAATATTTTATGGGATAATGTGCTGTGGTTATTTGTTCTTGCTGAGCTAATTTGTCCTTAGCAAAATAAAGTGTGTATTGATGGATGTTTTCTGGGTATGCTTGCTAACTCTGGTGGATAGTACAAGTTTTAAAAAAAAGACATAGAGGGCTGAAAACCCACATGGTGTGGAAAAAAGGAATGATTTGGGGATTGTGGCCCTTGCTATGCAACTATATGATTTGGAGCAAGTTACTTAATTTTCTTAAGTTACTCTTGTTAAAGGGATTTGGATTTAATAGTATCTGAGCCTTATTTAAAGGGTATATTGATATTTTGATATGTATACCAGTAAATTAAGCTTATTAAATAAAATGTTTCTAATGCTAAGATATACTTGAATAACTCTGGGTCTAAAACTGAGAGTTCTAACTAAATGGTATTTGTAGATTCTTGTCCTAATTGTTCCTAGGATGAAGATCTGGGAGTAATTCATATGGAAAATAAATTTTTTAGAGTTGATTAATTAGAGAGCTGTAGTACTGCAGTTTGGACATTTGTTGTTGCCATTTAGTTGCTCAGTCTTGTCTCTTCTGTGACCCCATGGACTGTAGCCTGCCAGGTGCCTCAGTCCATGGGATTTCCCAGGCAAGAATACTGGAGTGGGTTGCTATTTCCTTCTCTACGGGATCTTCCTGACCCAGGGATCAAACCAGTGTCTCCTTCATTGGCAGGTGGATTTTTTCCCCACTGAACCACCAGGGAAGTCAAGTTTAGACATACAGTTCAGTTCAGTTGCTCAGTCGTGTCTGACTCTTTGCAGCTCTGGACTGCAGCACGCCAGACATCCCTGTCCATCACTAACCCCCAGAGTTTACTCAAACTCATGTCCATTGAGTTGGTGATGCCATACAACCATCTCATCCTCTGTTGTCCCCTTCTTCTCCAGTCTTCAATCTTTCCCAGCATCAGGGTCTTTTCAAATGAGTCCCTTCTTCACATCAGGTGGCCAGAGTATTGGAGTTTCAGCTTCAGTATCAGTCCTTCCAATATTCAGGACCGATTTTCTTTAGGATGGACTGGTTGGATCTCCTTGCAGTTCAAGGGACTGTTAAGAGTCTTCTCCAACACCACAATTCAAAAGCATCAATTCTTTGGCACTCAGCTTTCTTTATAATCCAACTCTCATATCCATACATGACTACTGAAAAAACCATAGCTTTGAAAAGATAGACCTTTGTTGGAAAAGTAATGTGTCTGCTTTTTAGCATTCTGTCTAGATTGGTCATAACTTTTCTTCCAAGGAGCAAGTATCTTTTAATTTCATGGCTGCAGTCACCTCTGCAGTGATTTTGGAGCCCCCCAAAATAAAGTCTGTCACTGTTACCACTCAAACTACTGCACAGTTGCACTCATCTCACACGCTAGCAAAGTAATGCTCAAAATTCTCCAAGCCAGGCTTCAACAGTATGTGAACCCTGAACTTCCAGATGTTCAAGCTGGATTTAGAAAAGGCAGAGGAATCAGAAACCAAATTTCCAATATCCGTTGGATCATAGAAAAAGCAAGAGAGTTCCAGAAAAATATCTACGTCTGCTTTATTGTCTATGCCAAAGCCTTTGACTATGTGGATCACAACAAACTGTTGAAAATCCTAAAAGAGGTGGGAATACCAGACCACCTGACCTGCCTCCCGAGAAATCTGTATGCAGGTCAGGAAGCAACAGTTAGAACTGGACATGGGAAAACAGACTGGTTCCAAATGGGAAAAGGAATACGTCAACGCTGTATATTGCCACTCTGCTTATGTAACTTCTATGCAGAGTATATCATGAGAAATGCTGGACTGGATGAAGCACAAGCTGGAATCAAGATTGCCAGGAGAAATATCAATAACCTCAGATATCAGATGACACCACCCTTATGGGAGAAAGTGAAAAAGAACTAAAGAGCCTCTTGATGAAAGTGAAAGATGAAAGTGAAAAAGTTGGCTTAAAACTCAACATTCAGAAAACTAAGATCGTGGCATCTGGTCCCATCACTTCATGGCAAATAGATGGGGAAACAGTGGAAACAGAGACTCTATTTTTTTGGGCTCCAAGATCACTGCAGATGGTGACTGCAGCCATGAAATTAACAGGCACTTACTTGCTCCTTGGAGGAAAAGTTATGACCAACCTAGACAACATGCTAAAAACTGGAGACATTACTTTACCTTTGTTGGTAAAGCTATGGCTTTTCCAGTAGTCATGTATGATGTGAGAGTTGGACTATAAAGAAAGCTGAGTGCTGAAGGATTGATGCTTTTGAACTGTGGTGTTGGAGAAGACTCTTAAGAGCCCCTTGGATAGCAAGGAGATCCAACCAGTCCATTCTAAAGAAAATCAGCCCTGAATATTCATTGAAGGCCTGATGCTGAAGCTGAAACTCCAATACTTTGGCCACTTGATGTGAAGAAAGGACTCATTTGAAAAGACCCTGATGCTGGGAAAGATTGAAGGTGGGAGAAGAAGGGGACAACAGAGGATGAGATGGTTTTATGGCATCACTGACTCAATGGACATGAGTTTGAGTAAACTCTGGGAGTTGATGATGGACAGGGAGGCCTCTCATGCTGCAGTCCATGGGGTTGCAAAGAGCTGGATACGACTAAGCGACTGAACTGAAGTGATGGGACCAGGTTCCATGATCTTAGTTTTCTGAATGTTGCGTTTTAACCCAACATTTTCACTCTCCTTTTTCACTTTCATCAAGGGGCTGTTTAGTTCTTCTTTGCTTTCTGCCATAAGGGTGGTGTCATCTGCATAAGGGTCATCTGCATATCTGAGGTTATTGATATTTCTCCCAGCGATCTTGATTCCAGCTTGTGCTTCATCCAGTGTAGCATTTCTCATGATGTATGCATCTATTAATGCAGCTTGAGATTGTGTATTGATTTTTTTAAAAATAGCTTTATTACCCGGCATTTCCCACATAAACTGGTTTACTCCTCTACATGTTTGAGTTTTAAAATTTAAATACTGGCCTTGACTATCTGTTAATTTTCATTTTGGGTTTTTGACCATTGTTTTAACCTATTCTGACCTTTCTGAAAACTGATTCTGTCAGGCTATGTGAGTTGGCTCACTCACAGCCCTGTGGCCCTTGTAAATGTGAGGAGAAAGTCTGCGGCTTCATTAAATTAATAGAAGTTGTTTAGATCATCGAAAAGTATGGAACTCTGTGATATTTTACTGTAGACTTCTTTCCAAATTGGTTGATGTTGATACATTAATCAGCCAGATGTTCAACCAGCTATGTATCTTCCTGATTGTATATAACAGATTTTTGAGCTTCTGCTGTTAACATTTTCCCAATTTGTTCACCGGTCTATCATTTAAAAGATTCTGTCAGATTGTCTTGTTAGAATCAGTATATATATATATATATATATATATATATATCTGTATCAT
Organism: Ovis canadensis; assembly: GCF_042477335.2. Lineage (NCBI taxonomy): Eukaryota > Metazoa > Chordata > Mammalia > Artiodactyla > Bovidae > Ovis > Ovis canadensis. The sequence goes on along the minus strand of NC_091246.1, from coordinate 22,771,550 downwards.
CCCTTTTCCATTCTTAGTAGTCATATCAAAAAGCAAATGTCCTATAGTCTGCCTTAATCGAGAGCCCATGGTGGCTTTTTCTTTTCATTGTGTTACAAAGCTTATTGACCCATTCTAGAGTTTTTCGGTGGATATGTGGCAGCTTTACCTATGGATGTTTTTTCTGGGTTTGTTTTTTCTTTTTTGAAAATTGAGAATACATTCTTTCCTTTCTGGTCTTCTGGCATCTTGTCAAGATAGCTTAGATAATCAGTAGTCCGATCTTAAAGTTTTTTTTAGCATTATGGAATGTGATTTGTTTGGATCAGAAGCAGATTCCTTTGAACTAGCTCTCTATTCCATTAATGTCTGCTTTCCACGTCGCTTCCCTTAGATGTTAGCTCCATTTTATCAGGGTCTGCCTTCGCAGTTTTTGAAGGTCCTGTTCTTTGGTGAAGATTACTAAAGCAGAGAAGAAACTGAAAGGGTCTGCATGTCCCTGTCGCCTCTTGATGTTACAACATCTTTGCTAAGCAATGAGCCCTTTGTTTATCTCTTGTTCAAAACAAGCCCTTTAAAAAAAAAAAAAAAAAGTTGTTCTCTTGTCTAAGTTTTCTACTTGTTCTTGACTTTATACTTATCGATTGTTGTCTTGTTGTTTGTGCTTGCTATTTTTTAATAATTTTATTTATTGTTTTTATTTTTGGCCGCACTGGGTCTTGGCTGCTGCGCAGGCTTGTCTCTAGCTGCGGTGAGCTGTGGCTGCTCTGTTTGTGGTACATGGGCTTCTTACTGTGGCGACTTCTCTTGTTGCAGAGCGCAGGCTCTAAGCTGTGCAGGCTTCGGTCGTTGCAGCTCCCTGGGTCTAGCACAAATGCAGTAGTTGTGCTGCACGGCTTACTTGCTCCACAGCGTGTGGGATCTTCCCGGATCAGGGATTGAACCTGAGTTTCCTGTGTTAGCAGGCAGATTCTTTACCACTGAGCCACCAGGGAAGCCCTGTACTTATTATTTTTAAAAATCTACCTTACCAGAGAGGTTTCATGTTCATCCAAAGATGAAAATGTTTGGAAATACATGATTTATGTGAAGAAAAATTAACCTTGAGCCCAGGAGACCAGGTGGCCTTAGCCATGCTGCTTTTTTCTTTTTTCATTTGTAATGTGAAGATAATGATAACAGTGCTTTTTGGCTTTAGGGTGTTAGAGAAGAACAAATGAGGCTAAACATGTGAGACATTGCTATTTTAGGGAATGGGGTTAAAGAGAAAGGAAAACGTTTAAAGAGACCAGCAAGCTGCATTGGTGCAAGATGTAAGGTGGAGAATTTGAAATAGGTTTTTAAAATGTCACAGCAATCCAGATCCTCTGGATTGTGGTGTGGTTAAGAATGATATAAATGTATGATATAAACTTCATATTAAGAGAAGTTTCTCATTGAGAAATTAAGGAAATAATCCCATTTACCATCACATCAAAAAGAATAAAAATATCTAGGAATAAATCTACCTAAGGAGACAAAAGACCTGTATTCCAAAAACTCTAAGATGCTAATGAAAGAAATTGAAGATGGCACAGAGGGAAAGATAGATGGTGTTCTTGGGTTGGAAGAATCAATATTGTTAAAATGACCATACTACCCGAGGCAGTCTGCTGTCAAATTACCAATGGTATTTTTCACAGAAATGAAACAAAAATTAAAAAAATCTATATGCAAGGACTTCCCTCGTGGTCCAGTGGTTGGGAATCTGCCTGTCAATGCATGGGACACGTGTTTGATCCCTGGTCTGGGAACTAAAATCTCACATGCCTCAGGGCAGCTGAGCCCCTTGCACCTCAGACCCTGTGCACCACAACAGGAGAACCACTGCAGTGAGTAGCTTGTGCTCGCCCCAGCTAGAGCAAGCCCACGCACAGCAGTGAAGAGCAGTGTTACGAGGACAACCCAGCACGGCCAAAAATAAATAAATAAATACGTAAATAAATAGATGTTTAAAAAATTCTCTATAGAAACATAAAAAGCTCCCAATAGCCAAAACAATGTTTAGAAAAAACAGGGGTGGGGGTGGGGCTGGGGCTGGGGCTGGGGCGGGGTGGGGAGAAAACCAGCTCCCTGACTTCAGACTGTACTACAAAGCTACAGTAATCAAAACTGTATGTTACTGGCACAAAAACAGATATATAGATCCATGGGATAGGATAGAAAGCCCAGAAATAAACCCATACGCTTACGGTCAAATAATCTAGGACAAAGGAGGTGAGAATATACAGTGGAGAAAAGACAGTCATCTTCAGTAAGTGGTGCTGGGAAAACTGGACAGCAACATGTAAAAGAATGAAACTAGAGGGAATTTCCTGGTTTGTCCAGTGGTTAGGACTCAGCGCTTTAACTGCCAGGTTAATCCCAAGTCAGGGAACTAAGATCCTGCAAGCTACACAGTGCTGCAAAAAAAAAAAAAAAAAGAATGAAATTAGAACATTCTCTAATAACCATATACAAAAATAAAAATGGATTAAAGACCTAAATATAAGAGCAGATACTTGGATACTTATAGAGGAAAACATTGGCAGAACACTCTTTGAGATAAATTGAAGCAGTATTTTTTTTGATTCATCTCCTAGAGTAATGGAAATAAAGCAAAAATAAACAAATAAGTAAGTGCCTTGTTAGAGGCAATTCAGGATTTTGGGGAATAAAAAGTGAATTTTTTGTAATTGGTATAATATTTTGATCAGGACACGTCTAATTCCCTGGTATGTAATATGTGAGTGTTGAATCTTGATTGAGTACCCGCTTCAGTTCAGTTCAGTCGCTCACTCTTTGCGACCCCATGAATTGCAGCACGCCAGGCCTCCGCGTCCATCACCAAATCCCGGAGTTTACCCAGACTCACATGCATTGAGTCGGTGATGCCATCCAGCCATCTCATCCTCTGTCGTCCCCTTCTCCTGCTGCCCCCAATCCCTCCCAGCATCGAGTCAACACTTCGCATGAGGTGGCCAAAATATTGGAGTTTCAGCTTTAGAATCAGTCCTTCCAATGAACACCCAGGACTGACCTCCTTTAGGATAGACTGGTTGGATCTCCTTGCAGTCCAAGAGACTCTCAAGAGTCTTCTCCAACAGTTCAAAAGCATCAATTCTTCGGTGCTCAGCTTTCTTCACAGTCCAACTCTCACATCCATACATGACCACTGGAAAAACCATAGCCTTGACTAGATGGACCTTTGTTGGCAAAGTAACATCTCTGCTTTTTACTGTGCTGTCTAGGTTGGTTATAACTTTTCTTCCAAGGGGTAAGTGTCTTTTAATTTCATGGCTGCAATCACATCTGCAGTGATTTTGGAGCCCAGAAAAATAAAGTCAGCCATTGTTTCCACTGTTTCCCCATCTATTTGCCATGAAGTGATGGGACCGGATGCCATGATCTTCGTTTCCTGAATGTTGAGCTTTAAGCCAACTTTTTCAGTCTCCTCTTTCACTTTCATCAAGAGGCTTTTTTAGTTCCTCTTCACTTTCTGCCATAAGGGTGATGTTATCTGCGTATCTGAGATCATTGATATTTCTCCCGGCAATCTTGATTCCAGCTTGTGTTTCTTCCAGCCCAGCATTTCTCTTGATGTACTCTGCATATAAGTTAAATAAGCAGGAGCCTTGATGTACTCCTTTTCCTATTTGGAACCAGTCTGTTGTTCCATGTCCAGTTCTAACTGTTGCTTCCTGACCTGCATATAGGTTTCTCAAGATGCAGGTCAGGTGCTCTGGTATTCCCATCTCTTGAAGAATTTTCCAGTTTATTGTGATCCACACAGTCAAAGGCTTTGGCATAGTCAGTAAAGCAGAAATAGATGTTTTTCTGGAACTCTCTTGCTTTTTCCATGATCCAGCGGATGTTGGCAATTTGATCTCTGGTTCCTCTGCCAGAGGAACCAGCTTGAACATTCTAAAACCAGCTTGAACATCTGGAAGTTCACGGTTCACATATTGCTGAAGTCTGGCTTGGAGAATTTTGAGCATTACTTTACTAGTGTGTGAGATGAGTGCAGTTGTGTGTAGTTTGAGCATTCTCTGGCATTGCCTTTCTATGTTCTAATATACTAGCTATTAAGGGAAATATATTAGAGGTCATCCCTGCCTTCAAAGGCCTTATGTTCCAAAAGAAGTGGTTGGTTAACCTCTTAAAAATATATGCAGGAAATTTGTTTAGTACATCTGGGCTTTCTCCCCTTTTCCCCCACTCCCTCAATAATAAGCATTTATTGAACGCTGACAGCAGCAGCAGCAGCAGCAATGGAGTTTTTAAAAGGTGTACAGTTAAAGTGATTTTTAGTATAATTACAAAGTCATACAACCATCACCACTATCTAATTCCAGAACATTTCACTCCCCCCAAATCCTGTACTTATTAACAGTGATTCCATATTCCTCTTCACCCCGCCCCCTTCCCCCTTCCCCCCAGCCCTTAACAACTACTAATCTTTTTCCTGATGTTATGGATCTGCCTATTTCGAACATTGCATATAAAGGGCATCATATAGTATGTGGCCTTTTGTGATTGACTTCTTTCACTTAGCATGATTTTTTCAGGGGTCATCCATGTTATAGCATGTGTCAGAACTTTATTCTGATACATGCTGAGTAATACTCTGTAGTATGGATATATGTGGCACCTTTTTGCTTTTCCATCAGCTAATGGACGGTGGGCTGTTGCCACATTTTGGCTGTTACGAATAATGCTGCTATGAACATACATGTACAAGTTTTTTTGCGGACCTGTGTTTTCAATTCTCGTTTAACGTTTTGAGAAACTGGCAAACTGGTTCCCAAAGCAGCTGCAACCATTTTAGATTTGCATCAGCAATGTACAAGGACACCAATTTCTCCACATCTTCTCCAGCACTTGCTGCTATCTTTTTTATTAGTTGTTCTAGTTGGAGTCCTAACTGAAGTTGGGGATCAGTGAGGTTTTGATTTGTGTTTCCCTAATGGCATTGAGTACATTTTTATGTGCTTAATGGCTATTTATATATTTTGTTTGGAGGAATTTCTCTTCAGATCCTTTCCTGGGCTTGATTTTATCCAAATCCTACAGCATACAGATGCTCCAGTGGTAAGTTTGCTCTGGTTTGTCTGTGTATTGTTTGATTTCTCTGCTTACCAAGAATCAGTTGTGTTTGTTCTCAAGTTTATTTATACCAGTGGTATAGTGAATATTAATTAATAGGCACAGATGATACAGCAGTGAACAAAACAGACAAATAAATATTAATAAATATTACTCAAATAGATGAAATGTGAATGCAAAAAGCAGCTGTTTTTATGAATTGCTTTGGAAAGACTTGATAAAGGCATGAAGCTGAAAGAATTGCCTTTCAGTGAATTAAATTGTGGTCAGTTCAGCCAAAACAGATTGGGGAAACCTTACAAATCTGGGAGGATTCTACTCCTAGAAAACTTTGCAGATATTTTAAAAGTCTTGTTCTACTGTGAAAGGGAGGAAAATGGACATTGTAGATAATGGATTATGATTGTGGTTTATCCAAGGAAGTGGAGAGCTGCATTTGGCAGACCCATACTCAAAGAAAAGGTCTTGATGCTATAATATATGGGGAAATGAATATCCACTAATACGTTTGAAGTTTAAAATGGTTGTAATATGTATGTGTCATTTAAAAAATGATTCCTTGCTCTACCTGACTTTTATGATTAATTGATCAGTGAAGGTTTCTGCTATATGAGGTGTGCCCTAAGGAAGATACTGATACAGTGTTAAGGGAATGAATAATTCCTATTCCTGGGAATCAAAAAATAATTCCTATTTTCCTGAATTTAGTGGCTCTCGAACTGGGCTTTACAGGCAGAGTAGAATGTCAGCCCCAAACTTTTGCCTGAGGCCTTTGTTGACCTTCCTTTTGCCTGGAACCTTCTTGTCCCATTTATTTATCCCCTAGCTCCTTCTCATCTTCAACTTCACTTTCAAAATGATGCCTTAAAATTGCAGCCTTTTCTGCCTCCCACCTCTTTTCCCCTACTCATACTCGAATCCTCATTTGTGTTTTTTTTTCTGTCTCCAAAACACCTTATTCTCTGTGACCTAATATGAAAAGTTGTGTTAGTTGCTCAATCGTGTCCCACTCATTGTGCGACCCCGTGGATTGTAGCCTACCAGGCTCCTCTCTTCATAGAATTCTCCAGGCAAGAATACTGGCATGGGTAGCCATTCCCTTCTGTAGGGGATCTTCCCAACCCAGGGATAGAACCCAGGTCTCCTGCGTTGCAGGCAGATTCTTTACTGTCTGAGCCCCGAGGGAAGCCTGTGACCTATTACACATGTTATTCTCTGACGACTCTGTGTAGATCCATGAGGGCAGGGAATTTTGTCTTTCGTCCACTGCTGTATCATCTGTGCCTAGAACTATATCTGACACAAAATTAGGTGCCCATCCTATATTTATTTGTGGAGTTAATGACTGAAAGAATGTAGAAACTGAGGAGAGTTGAAAAGAGTGTTCTCTAGGCTATTGGAATGGCGCTGGAATCCAGCTACAAAGATGGGAAAGCAAGGGGACTATTTGGGGATACTGGGCTGTGGGGATGAAGGCAGGAGATGAGTCTAACACAGTTGCCACTGTATTAGAGGAAGGCCTGGAAGGCTGAACTGAAGGTTTGACACTTGCTCTGAAGAGAAAGGAAAGCTTTTAAAGGATTTGAGTCATATCGTGGTTTTAGAAAACAAAGTCTGGAATTGAAAGGGAGAGGAGAGGGGCGTGGTGAAAGATGGCAGTGGAAATGAGAACTCAGAAGATTTGTTTGGCTGCACTTTATGTTTAGAAATTGAATTGGTTGTTAACCATTTGAAAATCTTGAGGTGTCACTTAAAAATCTGGATTTTGGTCTGCCTTTTCTGAACTTATCAGGGCTTCCCTAGTGGCTCAGTTGGTAAAGAATCAACCTGGAACGCAGGAGATCCTGGTTTGATTCCTGGGTCGGGAAGCTCTGCTGGAGAAGGGACAGGCTACCCACTCCAGTATTCTTGGGCTAACCTTGTGGCTCAACTGGTAAAGAATCTGTGTGCAATGCAGGAGGCCTGAGTTCGATCCCCGGATTGGGAAGATCCCCTGGAGAAGGGAAAGGCTACCCACTCCAGTGTTCTGGCCTGGAGAGTTCCATGAACTGTGTAGTCCATGGGGTTGCAAAGAGTCCCTACACAACTGAGCGGCTTTCACTTCAGTTTTTGAACTTGGAGGTATTGATAACATTAGGCTCTTTACACATGGCAAAAATTCTCCAGAGCTGTCTAATAGGGCATCAGCTCTTCAGCTTGTTAGGCCCTACCCAGCCATCCTTTTACTGACCTTTTTCTCCCTTAGCTTCTGGATCACCTCCTATAGGCGGCAGGATGAATTGTGATGCTCTTGATATGGGGTGGAGAACCTGTTTGGAGGAGGGTCAAATTGCTGTGTAATCCTTCCTTCATTGCTGTTGCTCACAACCAAGTTGAATGTAAATCCTTTTTTCTGCAGTTTCTGACCCTTCCCATCTGAGCACCTCTCCTGCCCATAACTCCTTGCAACTTCTGCTTTATTCTGTCCTTTCCCTACTCAAATCTTGCCTTGAATCTGCCTCCTACTTCTTCCTATTTGAAAGCTACCCTGCTATCATCTCTGACTGTATACCAATTTCCTTGAAATGTTCTCTAATGATATTTTAAAATCATATTTAGTTTTCCTTTATCAATTTTATATCTTAGTTTTGGTACTTCCCCTTTTTTAGCTTTCCCTTTTTTTTCTCTTTCTAAATTCTTGAAGAAGAAACAGAACTTTGTTTCTATTTCCTTAAGACCACAGGAATTTATGATAAATTTCCTCTCGTTGTTGTATAGCTTAGGAATTTAGATGTTTCTGATAGATTGTTTTGTGGTTTTGCATTATGGCCTAAGAATGTGTTATATAATTCTAGGTTTTCATATAAGAACTAGGTGGGGAATTCCCTGGTGGTCCAGTGGTTAGGAATCCATGCTTTCAGTGCTGAGAGCATGGTGTCAGTCCCTGAGAGCAAGGTCTGAGAGCAAGGTCTCGCAAGCAGCACAGTGAGGCCAAAAAAACCAACCAACCAAACTAGAAATTAGGTGTGTCTCTGCATTCTAGTATGAAAACATGTTTTGTGAAAGATGCTTATACCTCAGAAAAGAAAGTGTTATTTCCTTAGCTTCTTAGTCCCCTATTATGTAACTATTAATTTTACTTAAAGTTTAAAACATTTTCTGAATTTCAAACTTAGAAATAAATTGTAGTAGTATACCCAGATTTTCCAGTTAAGGTTTCACCACATTTGTGGTATCATAGTCTCTTTATATATATAAATCTGTCTATATCTATATATTTCTATCTACTTACACCTGTATCTATATTTCATCTGTGCTGTGTGTGCTGTGCTTAGTCTCTCCATCATGTCCGACTCTTTGCACCCCATGGACTGTGGCCCGCCAGGCTCCTCTGTCCAAGGGGGTTCTCCAGACAAGAATGAAGTAGGTTGTCATGCCCTCCTCCAGGGGATCTTCTCAACCCAGGGATCAAACCCAAGTCTCCCTCATTGTAAGCGGATTCTTTACCGTCTGAGCCACGAGGGAAGCCTGATATTTTATCTATATCTATCTAAATCTTTCTTTTCTGAACCTGACTCTGCCGAGTTGGCCCCTACTAAAGGAAATGGTTTAATTTATGCTTTATATCAGTTTTATTCTTTTAATACTTTGTGTTGTCATCTATTGTGAATGAAACATTGAAGGCTTCAATTATAATAAAAGTTCATTTTGTATATTTTTGTTATTCTATTTGGGACACATACATTGAATAGTTTTTGTTTCATTTTTTTGTTGTAATTTTTATTTTTGTGTAAGATAGATTTAAAGAATATCCTGAAGTAATAATATTGCCTATTCGGTTTTGGATTTGTGTGTATCTTTTAAATGTTGGGATTCGTTTCACAGTGTAGATAACAGACCATTCTGCTTTCATAGCCCTTTTACATTAAGTGAAGTAATTATGATATTTGTGATAACCCTCTATTATTGTGATTATCTATTAAGATGTAAAATCCAGGTGTTTTTAGTATAGCTGCAAAGTTGTGCAGCTGTCACCGTGATCAGTTTTGGAACATGTTTGTCCTTTCCAAAGAAACCTCATATTCCTTAGCAATCACTCTCCAAACCCCACTCCCGCAGCCCTGGGTAACCACTAATCTATCTTTTGCTGTAGATGTAACAGCTGTGGACGTTGCGTGTAAGTGGAATCACACAATTGTGATTGGCCTCTTTCACTTAGCGGACTGTTTGCAATATTCATGCGTGTTGTAGCATGGATCAGAATGTCATTGGTTTTTATGACCAAATACTATTCCATTGTATGGAGAAGACCATGTTTTGTTTATCCATTCGTCAGCTGATGGACATTTGACTTGTTTCCACTTTCTAGCTATTACGAATAATGCTGCTGTAAACATTCATGTACAGGTTTTCCTGTGGACATATGTTTTCAGTTTTCTTGGGTATATACCTAGGAGTATTAATAGCATTACTGGGTCACATGGTAAGTCTGTGTTTAATATTTTGAGGAACTGCCAAGCTGGTTTGCAAAGTGCTGCATCATTTTACATTTTCAGCAGCAGTGTCTGAGGATTCAAATTTCTCCACATTCTGGCCAACACTTGTTTTTGTCTTTATTATAACCAACCATCTTTTAAGTTCATATGTATTATCCCTCATTTCCTTATGCATGTGATTTCTTTCAGTTCAGTTCAGTCTCTCAGTTGTGTCTAACTCTTTATGACCCCATGGACTGCAGCAAGGCCTCCCTGTCCATCGCCAATTTTGGAGTTTACTCAAACTCATGTCCGTTGAGTCGGTGATGCCATCCAACCATTCTGTCCTCTGTTGTCCCCTTCTCCTCCTGCCTTCAGTCTTTCCCAGCATCAGGGTCTTTTCAAATGAGTCAGTTCTTTGCATCAGGTGGCCAGAGTACTGGAGTTTCAGCCTCAGCATCAGTCCTTCCAATGAATATTCAGGACTGATTTCCTTCAGGATGGACTGATTGGATCTCCTTGCAGTCCAGGGGACTCTTAAGAGTCTTCTCCAACACCATAGTTCAAAAGCATCAATTCTTCGGCGATCAGCTTTCTTTATAGTCCAACTCTCACATCCATACAGGCTGGAAAAACCATAGCTTTGACTCCTGCTGCTGCTGCTGCTAAGTCGCTTCAGTCGTGTCCGACTCTGTGCGACCCCATAGACGGCAGCTCACTAGGCTGCTCTTTCCCTGGGATTCTCCAGGCAAGAGTACTGGAGTGGGTTGCCATTGCCTTTTCCAGTGCATGGAAGTGAAAAGTGAAAGGGAAGTCACTCAGTCGTGCCCGACTCTTAGCGACCCGATGGACTGCGACCAACCAGGCTCCTCCGTCCATGGGATTTTCCAGGCAAGAGTATTGGTGTGGGTTGCCATTGCCTCCTCCATAGCTTTGACTAGACGGACCTTTGTTGGCAAAGTAACGACTCTGCTTTTTACCATGCTGTCTAGGTTGGTCATAACTTTTCTTTCAAGGAGCAAGTATCTTTTAATTTCATGGCTGCAGTCACCTCTGCAGTGATTTTGGAACCTCCCCACAAAATAAAGTCTCACTATTTCCCCATCTATTTCCCATGAAGTGATGGGACCAGATGCCATGATCTTAGTTTTCTGAATGATGAGCCTTAAGTGAACTTTTGCACTCTCCTCTTTCACTTTCATCAAGAGGTGCTTTAGTTCCTCTTCACTTTCTGCCATAAGGGTGGTGTCATCTGCATATCTGAGGTTATTGATATTTCTCTTGGCAATCTTGATTCCAGCTTGCGCTTCTTCCAGCCCAGCGTTTCTCTTGATGTACTCTGCATAAGTTAAATAAGCAGGGTGACAATATACAGCCTTGACGGACTCCTTTTCCTATTTGGAACCAGTTTGTTGTTCCATATCCACTTCTAACTGTTGCTTCCTGACCTGCATACAGATTTCTCAAGAGGCAGGTCAGGTGGTCTGGTATTCCCATCTCCTGAAGAATTTTCCAGTTTATTGTGATCCACACAGTCAAAGGCTTTGGCATAGTCAATAAGGCAGAAGTAGATATTTTTCTGGAATTCTCTTGCTTTTTTGATGATCCAACGGATGTTGGCAATTTGATCTCTGGTTCTTCTGCCTTTTCTAAAACCAGCTTGAACATCTGGAAGTTCATGGTTCACATACTGTTGAAGCCTGGCTTGGAGAATTTTGAGTGTTACTTTGCTAGCGTGTGAGATGAATGCAATTGTGCAGTAGTTTGAACATTCTTTAGCATTGCCTTTCTTTGGGATTGGAATGAAAACTAACCTTTCCCAGTCCTGTGGCCACTGCTGAGTTTTCCAAATTTGCTGGCATATTGAGTGCAGCCCTTTCACCATCAGCATCATCTTTAAGATTTGAAATAGCTCAACTGGAATTCTATCACCTCCACTAGCTTTGTTCGTAGTGATGCTTCCCTAGGCCCACTTGACTTCACATTCCAGGATATCTGGCTCTAGGTGAGTGATCACACCATCGTGATTATCTGGGTTGTGAAGATCTTTTTTGTACAGTTCTTCTGTGTATTCTTGCCACCTCTTCTTAATATCTTCTGCTTCTGTTAGGTCCATACCATTTCTGTCCTTTATTGAACCCATCTTTGCATGCAGTGTTCCCTTGGTATCTCTAATTTTCTTGAAGAGATCTCTAGACTTTCTTTCAGTTCAGTTCAGTTCAGTCGCTCAGTCGTGTCTGACTCTTAGCGACCCCGTGAATCGCAGCACGCCAGGCCTCCCTGTCCATCACCAACTCCTGGAGTTCACTCAAGCTCACATCCATCGAGTCAGTGATGCCATCCAGCCATCTCATCCTCTGTTGTCCCCTTCTCCTCCTGCCCCCAATCCCTCCCAGCATCAGAGTCTTTTCCAATGAGTCAGCTCTTTGCATGAGGTGGCCAAAGTACTGGAGTTTCAGCTTTAGCATCATTCCTTCCAAAGAAATCCCAGGGCTGATTTCCTTCAGAATGGACTGGTTGGATCTTCTTGCAGTCCAAGGGACTCTCAAGAGTCTTCTCCAACACCACAGTTCAAAAGCATCAATTCTTCGGCACTCAGCTTTCTTCATAGTCCAACTCTCACATCCATACATGACCACAGGAAAAGACTTTCTTTAGTAGCATGTAAATTTCAGTTTTTATAAAAGCCGGTTTGGGAAAAGCCGGTTTGGGAGATAATGTCAACCCATTTACCTTCTCCTGCTCATCCTCCCCTTTTTTTTTGCATTGTTAGAAACATTGTTTTAACAGAACTGTTTTCATTATTCCTACTATTAGTTCCTTTATTAGCTTCTCTCATGGGAGAACTGAAACATTTAGCAGTTGGCATACTACTCTTCTTGTAGGCTGTGAAATTCTATTTAAATTTAATCTTAAAACTCTATTTACTTTTATTGTATTAGATGATTTACTGTTCACCTTTTGCTACTGTTTGCATCTATTCCTTGTTCACAAGTGTCATGTATTTTTCATGGCTCAGTAGTTTAATCATTTTTTGAAAAGTCATTTTCGGTTCTAAAGTTCTTAACGTATTCTTCTGCCTTCAGAAACTTTGGCAGGTATTACATTTTCAACCATGCCTCCATTCCTCCTATTGTTTGTGCAGGTATTCTCCGAGTCTTTTCCATGGTTAAAAAAAGGAAAAGGGAAAAACCCCACACCTTTTTTCTTTATTATAAAAGTAGTATTTGTTTGATGGAAGAAATTTGAGGAATATGAAAAATTGTACAGAGATATCTGTGATGATTGCCATTCTCCTCTTGATGTATCTTATAATGTTAGTGCTGAAATTATTTCATTTATACCAGAAAGTTTGAACTTTTTTATTTTTAAAATATTTATTTTTATTTCACTGCATAGGCTCTTTGTTGTGGCACTAGGGGTCTAGTTCCCTGACCAGCGATCGAACTCAAGCCCCCTGTATTGGAAGTGCAGTCTTAGCCACTGGACCACCAGGGAATTCCTTGAACTTTTTTCTTGATGTTAATGTTTGCTTTGGCATGTTCTGTTTAACCTGGAGCCACTACTGTTCACAGATCAGATCTTATGGAATTTTAAGTTCAGCTTATTTTTTGGTCAGCTTTTATATAACATTATTTTACAAGTGAACCTTAACTGCTGATATTTCTGTTTCAGTTCTGTTGTTCATAGCCTTGTCGTATATTTAGATACTCTATTGTTCACATGTCAGCTCAGTCTTTGTTTATTATTTTTTTCATAGATGTTTTTTCCTCTGTAAAGTGGTTTGAGATGTTTCTTAGGTTGTGCAATTATATTTACTATTGTTTCCTTCAAGTTCAGACCATAAGTGCTTCCTGAGTGAGTGAAAGTCGTGTCCGGCTTGACTCAGTCGTGTCTGACTCTTTGCGACTCTTTTCTCTAGGCCTGAATACTGGAGTGGGTAGCCTTTCCCTTCTCCAGGGGATCTTCCCAACCCAGGGATGGGACCCAGGTCTCCCACATAGCAGGTGGATTCTTTTACCAGCTGAGCCACAAGGGAAGTCCAAGAATACTGGAGTGGGTAGCCTATCCGTTCTCCAGTGGATCTTCCTAACCCAGGAACTGAACCGGGGTCTCCTGTATTGCAGGCGGATTCTTTACCAACTGAGCTATGAGGGAAACAAGTGCTTCCTAATTACCATTTAATTAAACTTAGTTTTTTAAAAAAGATTATTCCCTGTTTTATAAAATGGGGTTTAAGGTTGGGGTTGTGTCATAGTTTTGGTTTTGATGGTTTTATCCAATGGGGAGAAGTATCCTTGGTAGTTTCCGGTGGTCTTTTGTAAAGATGTCTTTTAATCTTTTTTATCCCTTGAGGGATTATTATACCCATTTTTACTCTAGGGAACTGGGGTTTCTCAGATTTAGTGCTTGGCCAGTTTCCTGTAGTTACTTAATCAAATACTTAAAACTCCAAATCTGGGACTCTTTCTATGAATAATAATGCCCCAGAGTTTGTGAAGTCCTTTTAAAATAGTTAACATCGGGCTCTTTAGTGATAACTTGCAAGTTCTTTTGTAGATTTTTGTCTCTGTGGGTGACATCTGGGTTCTGGCTACCTCCCATTCCATTTGGTATTGCAGACAGTAAGCAATAGTGGTTAGAATTAGAACTAGAAATGGGAATTACCTGGTGGTCCTGTAGTTAAGACTCAGTGCTTTCACTGCTTTGGGCCCCGGTTTGATCTCTTGTAATGAAACTAAAATCCCGCAAGTTATGTGGAGTAACAGAAAAAAAGAAATAGAAATAGAAGGGTGTTTTCTTGTGTTTAGATTTATTTGTTGATATTTCAAAATTTTTAATATAGGAACTGTACTGAATGTACTTTGAAAAGTTAAAAATACTTACATAAACATGTATATTTGCAAAATATAAATTGTGTTATAACTCTATGGTTTGTTTTTTAATTTTAGTTATTTTAAATTATGAAAGCATGATAACACATTTACAGGAGACTTGGAAAATACAGAACAAGGTTACATGTAGTTCTATTAATTATGTAGTTTTATAACCTGCTTTTTCACTACACAATGGATCTCAGTCTTTCCATATCAGTAGGTGTATTTCTGTCACATACTTTCATGGCTGCATAGTATTTCATCAGTAATTTATGTAATTAATTGCCAACAGGTGGACCCGTAGGTTGTTTTCCACTTTGCTATTATATAAAAAAGCTGATGTTACCAGTCTTGCAGGTACACTTTTGTATGTTTTGTCTTCTATCCCTATCATAATTTCCTAGTAATGGAGTTGTGAGGTTAAGACATAGAGACAGTTTAAACTTCCATATATACTGCCACATTTTCCTCCCAGAGGTTCTGTCAGTTTATGCTCTTAAAGTCGGTTTGAATGCTCAATTTCCCCGTCTTCTCCAGAGCTGATATTTAAAAAAAAAAACAGCAGCAAACACTTAACATAGCACTTCTGATGTGTCATGCACTGCTGAGTGCTTTCCCTATCTTTATTTTAATCCTTCATCAGCATTATGAGATGGGTGCTGTTGTTGTCCCTATTTTGCAGATGAAGGAATGGAGGCTCAAAGTGGTAAATTACTAAGGTGTTATGTACTTGATAAGTGACAGAGGCAGCAGAGGCAGGATGCTGATCTGGGAGGTCTGATTCTAGAGTCTGCCTGTTAAACAGCAAATTATATTCCTTGTTCTTTTTTCAAAATTTAGATGACATGATTATTTTCTCCTGTTTTTGAAGTTTTTTTGTTCTTTATTGAGATATAATCCACATAACATAAAGGTCACCATTTTAAAGTATACAACTCAGTGGTTTTTAATATATTTAGTGTGTTATGCAACCATCACTGCTACTTACAATATAATTGCAAAGTGTTTCCGTCGCTCCCAAAATAATTTCCATACCTGTTAACAGCCCCAGTACTCCTCTGTCCTTGTCCCCTGGCAGCTGTATAGAGGCTTCAGTTTGTGGATCTGTGAGAGGGAAGCACCCAGGTTTGCCAAGCCAGCCAAAAATAGGAGTAAGGGAGAGAGTGTCCAAATTTGAGATCTTTCGTAGGGCTAGAAAGTCCCTGGGTACCATTAATACCCAGCTTGAGATCTAGGTATTTCTTTTTTATCCTGGAATAGATTGTCCTCCCCATCACCTTGCCTGAAGCATCCTGACATACAGGTGTTTAGAACTGAAATAGGCAGCAGGGAATGACTGTAGGTGTTTGATTGGAGGACTGACATGACCAGAATGGTGTTTAACAAAGGGTGGTTTGGCAGTAGTGTGCAGAATCGGATGAAAAACATTGGAGTCAGATAAACTGTATGGCACGTGTGAATTTCTTTTGTTTTATATAGCTTAGAGATCTTTGTCATCTCTTCTGTGAATGCTGTTTAATATTAATGTAAACTGCTTTTGGTTTTATATCGTGAACTATTGAGCAGTTTATTTTCCCCCAATATCTTTATAGCAGAAGATAACTCATGTAATAGCGTTAATTTAGTAAACAAGTCGAAGAGAACTTAATTCCTAGTTCATCTCACTTGCTGAGACTGAAGTCAACATTAACTGGACAGATCTGCTGTTTCAGTTTTCAATGACTTGTGTCATTACAGGTATCTCTAAGATCGGTCTGGGAAAGGAAAGGAAGTGAATCTTTGTTGTATACCTTCTTGTTCTAGGCACTGTTGCTCTTTAATGCATGATCTCATCTAACCATTACAACATCTAGGGAAGGTGATTTACTCTAAAATATGAAGCACTAGCCTGTGAACCTGGCCTGTATTGGCCCTCAAACTCATGCTCTGTTCATTGTATGGCAAACTGTGTCTGGGCTTGTTTGAAATCACATCGACTCTTTTTCTCCCGTGCTCAGTTGTGTCCAGCTCTTTGCAACCACATGGACTGTAGCCAGCCAGGCTCCTTTGTGCATGGAACTTTCCAGGCAAGAATATTGGAGTGGGTTGCCATTTCCTTTTCCAGGGAATCTTCCTGACCCAGGGATTGAACCTACATCTCTTGTGTCTCCTGCATTGGCAGGTGGATTCTTTACTAGCTGAGCCACCAGGGAAGCTCCCCCTTTAAATATAACTGGTATAAAAACTTGAAAAGAGAGGAAAAAAAAATCCATGTTCCATTGGTGCAAACACAGTTGGATTTTCCTATATATGTTTTTTTAATACATTATATTGGTATATGTATAGCTTTGTCTTCTACCTTACTTAACATTCATCAGCATATTTCCATATTGTTATATAATATATACAACCTTTTAAATAGCTGTGTAATATTCCATGTCTGTGTCACACTATTTCCTGGTGTGGGATATTTTAAATGTTTAACTATTCTTAATATTTCCACTGTTTTCAGCGTAGAGATTGTGGAACTGTCATGTAGGCAGTTGGACACAGTGTCAAGAACAAACAGGGCATCTTTTGGGAGTGAAACCATCCAGCAGGGGTCATGTCAGGTTGGATTGGTGTGTAGGTTTTCCCAAATACTATTTTTTTTTCTCTTCATTTTTTTCCAAATACTATTAACATCTAGGCAATGAGAATAAACCCACTGAAATTTTCTTAAGAACATGGTACAAAGTTTGAACATGTCCTGAAAGAGAGTCAATAAGGAATCACCTAGAGATAAACTGAGTATTTCCACATGTTGTAAAGTACTTAAAGAATACTTATCATTAAATCCTATTTAAGTATTAATTTATAGGACTTTGCTCAGCAGTGCTCTGAAGACTGGAAATAGCACTGGCAAAAGCAGATGAGAATGGCTTTAATAAGGTTGGGGAAAACCAGCTCTGAAGACTTGAGTCGTGGGAGTGGAAGAGTGCTGAAAGAAGTAAGATGAGATATTACAGTGGGATGGCCAAGGACAGAATATTTTTATACATAGTAGGAGCTCTCTTGTCTCAGTGCCGTAAGATTCTGGTAGTTGGTTAATCAAGAAAGTTTTTAAAGTGAGGAGTCACAAAATGATTTGTAAATGTATTTTAACTTAAAGATATATATTTATTAAACAATATTTTGAAAGAGAGCCCCGAGTTTTTCTTTGAGAATAACTAGAGTTTCCCCATTCTTGAATAAACCACATTCATAATGCATTGAGTACACATTCCAGTTTTAATGTCTTTAAAAAGGAATTTAAAGACTTGCAGATACAAAAACCTAGATTTTTATCTTGCCTCCACCTAAGGCAACAGCTGTTTTTAAAAAGGGACTCGTCCTAAGTCTTTCTGTAGCATCCAGTTTTATTTTCATAGAAAACTTATTTTCTTTCTTATGAAGAGTTGAAACCACATAATTACAGTAATGAATACAGTTGGTGATCAGACTGTGTGACATACATAACCAACTCTTGCAGCACAAGAGGAGCTCTCCTGATTGGAGCTCAGGTACTCATGAGTGTTCTAGAGAGTGACCTAGTAGCTTTGAGGATTCACTGAGCCATGGGCATTGGTTGGCATGTTTTACAGACAAAAGCACACTTGGGTTAATCTGGAGTGTTGATTAAGTCGGGGATAAATTCTAAGAGTGACGTGGATTGAGCAGCAGCAGAAGGAAAAAGGAGTGACTGAGAAGTGGTCAGAGAGTTAGTTGGGGGAATAATTAAGATTACCAGGTTGGAGTGGGGGAGGCCAGGTGTGTCAGCTCCAGTAGACAGGTCAAGAAAAGAGCTGGAAGACTTAAGAAGAAAGGTGTGGGATCTTTAGAATAGAGTGATTTTGACCTTTGATAGAATTTTGATATGAAAGGGGAAAGAAGCCAGGCTGATGAGAGGTTAAAACATTCTTAAAGGAGGACACCCACTCTGAGCCTCCTGTTGCAATGAAAAATAACTGTAGTAATGTGCAGAGATTTTGCAGATTGCTGCTGTTTGACTCATTTTCTTTATAATGATTGTGTTGGAGAATTAAACATAAAGCCTTTTATTTCATCTTTTACAGTGGGTCTCGCCTGGTGGTGAGTTTGTTCCCTGGGGGATGTTTTGTAGTGTTGAGACATTTTTGGTTACAGCTGGTCCTACTGGCTTCTAGTGGGTGGAGGCCAGGGATGTTGCTGAGCATCCTGCAGTGAACAGGGTGGCCCCCTCCAACAAAGAACTATCTTACCCAAAATGTCAGTAGTGCTGAGATGGAGAAACCCACAATTCTGTCATAACATCTTGCAAAGTTAATTCACTTTCTGTCTCCCATAATTACTAGCTAACTCATAAGATCCCCCAGTTACCTTCTGTTTAATTGGAATGGTGGTAGGAAAGTCGCATCATTCTGGAATGCTAATGGATCTCATTTTGAACTGCAGCCTGAACCTAGTTAGTGGTGCCAAAAGTTGGGGGTTCTGGCAGTTCACGTTCATAGTAAATAGGATTTCTTCCCTTCTGGTATATTGTTCCCCAGCCTTGGAAAGTTGATGAAAATTGAGACAAGTTTTACATTTAGAGAATTATATGATGGGCACATTTACAACTAGAACTAAATATTTCTGTTTTGAATCCACTTTTCTGAGTGATTCTGTGTGTAAAATATTTCTGTTTGGAGAACTGATTTTTGGCCTTAGAAATGACTCATCCTTCTGAATTCCCACTTGGGGCTCAGGAAGGCAGGTGTGTTATCATCGTTATTATTGATAGGTAGTAGAGTGCCCTCCTGATGCCCGGTACTGAACAGAAGATGACCCCAATTCAGAATTCTTTCTTAACTGATTTTGCACTAAGGCCATAGTTCTCAAATTTGTGAGGAGTCAGGGCACTGGAAAGTCATGATACTCTTGATAAACTAATTTTTATCAAACTATGATGTAGCACCCAATTATTTAAGACTTTGCCTGGACTTCTCCTGTCCAACCAAGACTTTGTTTATCAGGCTGAGCTTTTCTGTTATACCTTGTGGTTTAGTTGCTAAGTCCTGTCCGACTCTTGTGACCCCATGGACTGTAGCCTGCCAGGCTGCTCTGTCAATGGGATTCTCCATTGGCTAGAGTACTGGAGTGGGTTGCCATTTCCTTCTCCAGAGGATCTTCCCGACCCAGGAATCGAACCCAGGTCTCCTGCACTGTAGGTAGATTCTTTACCAACTGAGATACCAGGGAAGCTTCACCTTAGTATGAATGATTATTCTCCCAAGGTGTTGTTTGGTCTGTCATGCAAACAGGTGCGTGTGAACATCTTCGTGGCAGGGAGGGTTTAGGCTCTTGATTGCAGTTCCATTGTGCTTTTAAAATACAACAGATGAAGTATTACAACTCAAAAGAATCTGAAGCCAAGATAGCAAGTCTTAAAGTGTGATCTTGACCCATGGACAAAATAAAAATTTTATTTATTGTTGTTTGATATGTCTGATTTCATTGGAACCCAGTGTGAATCTTGAAGCTACAAAGAAGTAAGAGAAATACACTAAAATTTATTTCTCAAATCTTGCAATTCTTTTTATTTCTATGGTCCCTAAAATTGATTAAGCCTGTGGTTGAGCAGAGATGTCTTGCTTTCTTATCTTCTTTTCTAGAGCAGTTCTTTATGAACATTTAGTTATGTTCCTTGGGTTTGAATGTGTACGTAAGACAGTAACTGGAACCTGGAGACCTTGTGCGAGTTCCCTGCAGGAATATAAGTAGACAGAAAAAAGCAAACCCTCCACTTAGTATTGAGCCTCAGGAGCTAGTGTGAATGTTTAAGGGGGGAAAGGGAAGAATGAGCGAAAATTGAAAGATGAGGCAAACCAAGAACATAAAGCCTCCAGAGCCAAGGTGAAAGGAATCGAAGGATGGTCACCTCTGCCTTGAGTGCTATGTGAAACATTGAGAGCGGCGAAACAACGGCATTAGTTTCCTGTAGTTTTTGTTTCTGCTGATCTTCTAAAAATTTTTTTTACACATATGCTTGAACTTTAGAGCAATCCAATTCTGTGCACCTGAGATCCATTTAAGGAAAAGAAAAAAAATTTTTTTGTAACCTATAGTTACATAGACATGCTTGCTTTAGTGCAATGCTTGGTTCAGGGTGGTTACTCAAATAAGTACCCTGACTCTCCACTCCTTGGGTGTTTAGGTACTAGACTATCCGTTCCTCAGAGGGTCAGCTGGGAGTGGGAGCCGTGAGACAAATGGCAGAGACATATTGCAGAGCCCTGAGGACAAATGGGGCTGAGAGCGGCAATGGTCAACCAGGGGCGCCTGTCCCTAGATAGAGAAATAGAACCTCCTCACGTCAGTCCACTGAGGCCTGCTTTGCCATTTAGAAGTAGAAAACAACCAGGGATGAGGGACTGCAGGAGAAATGCTTTCTGAGATATGCTTGCCAAGACCTCATGTCCATCTAGAGCTGCAGGAAGGAGGTCTTGTGTTCTTCGCAGAGTGTCTCAGCTGTTGAGCCACAGAGTCAGGAGCTAACCTGGGCTTCTCTGCTTCCAGACTCATGAATTCACCTCCTCATTGGGATGAGTTGTCTTTTTTTTTTTTTTTTTTAATAATGTTGCTTGTTTATTTTTTGGCTTTGTTGGATCTTTGTTGCTGCGTGGGCGTTTCTCTAGTGGTGGTGAACCAGGGCTGCTGTCTAGTGGTGGTGTGTAGGCTTCTCATTGCAGGGCTTCTCCTGTTGGGGAGCACAGGCTCTAGGGGGTGCAAGCTTCAGCAGCTGCAGCGCGCAGACTCAGTAGTTGTGGTTCTTGGGCTCTGGAGCACAGGCTCAGTAGTTGTGCCACGTGGGCTTAGTTGCTCTGCCGCACGTGGGATCTTCCTAGATCAGGGATCGAACCTGTGTCTCCTGCATTGGCAGGCAGATTCTTCACCAATGAGCCACCAGGGAGGCCCTGGGATGAGTTTTTAAACAACCATTTGTTGATTGTTTATATAAGTGCATTTGTTGTTGTAGCTCTCATTCCCACTAGGGAGGATATGAAAATTGGCTTTGTAGTGGTTTTCACCCAGTTCCATGTGATTGGCAGCTTTTCTGTAACCTGGAAGCAATTTATTAGGTTTCCTAGAGAGATTATTTTGATCGTTCCAGAATAAGACTGACAGTCTTGGAATAAGCACAGAATGACTGCAGAATACTTGTATTGTTGATAGGCTCTGCTTCCTGTGGTAGTAAAATTATATCAATCATTTAAAAATTTTAAATCTATGAAGATTTTGAACCTCTTTCTTTGCATATAAATGCCCCATATATACTTATGGTGTGAACTACTGTATATATCTATTATGTGAAATTCAAGCTTACTTACTGTATCATTCTTTTGTAATTGAAACTGTTTATCTGTCTAGAGTGAATAATGATCACCCAAAACTTTTTCTGAGTGCCAAAAAAGTCAAGATTTTTTTTCAGTTATTCTTATTGGCTGCCCTTAAAAGTAACTCAGTCACTAGAAAAATAATCTAAATTATTAAGATAATAATAGTAAGAAGACTGTCTTAAGCTCTTGGCAGGCAAAATAAAAAAATTCTATGGATTTCCCTTTTGAGAATTATGTGAAATCCTGACATTTTGAGCTTTATTTTGCTTTGCTTTATGTGATTTTAGGCACATTACTATGCACAACTTTTTTTGGGGAATCTTGAACATTTTGTGTCCCGTAGAACTTAATTTTTGTATGTTGTGACTTATTATACTTGTCGATGAGATATAAGGATTTTTTTCTTTTATTTATAAATGCACATTTGGATAAAAGGGACACACACACACACACACATATATATATATGAAACAATTTTTGCTCTTTTACAGAATTAAATGTGAGGGAATCTGATCTAAGAGTTTGTGATGAATCGTCATGTAAATACGGAGGAGTCTGTAAAGAAGATGGAGATGGTTTGAAATGTGCATGTCAGTTTCAGGTAAGAAAATCAAACCTTTTCTCAAAAGTTTTAACATTTGTCATATTTTGTAATTCTACATTTTTTAAAATTAAAAAGCTTATTAAAACACCCTGAACCCTACAATAAATTTGGGTTCACAGCCCACCGATTCTTGTCAAATGAAATGCCACTGTTTGTACCTTCCATTCTTTTCTTGAATGATAAGGACAGACTGGCTCTCATAGAATGTGAAAATGCCTTGAAAAAAATACTAAAAGTTTTATTCAAATGTAAGGTATAATCGTCACTGAAAGGAAGTAAGGTACAGATTGCAGTAGAGTCACTTATTTAAAATGTTGGTCTTTTTATCCTCTTTCCTTCTCTTGTCTTTCTCTTTCCCTTATTTGCTTATTTCCCTTATTTGCTGCTGTCTCACCCTAACCCTGGAGAAGGAAATGGCAACCCACTCCAGTATTCTTGCCTGGAGAATCCCATGGACAGAGGAGCTTGGTGGGCTACAGTCTACTGGTTGCAAAGAGTCGGACACGACTGAGCGACTTCACTTTCACTTTCACTTTCACCTTATTTTGGCCAAAGAACATGACTGCCTCAGGGTAGATCTGAGTTAGAGATGGACTAGAAAGGGGGAATCTCAGACTAAGAGTGCGAATATCTTTATTTTTCAGATGCTGTTTTAGTTGTGAGTTTGTTGTCCAAAAACAACAAAAAGAATGGAAGTGAAATGTGCTACATTTTTTTTTTCTTCTTTTGATTGTGTCACATGGCTTTCGGGGTGTTAGTTCCCCTGACCAGGGACCATTGTTCACAAAGTGGTCCCTTATTCAGAATTTGTGATGAAACAAAAAAGGGACTGGAAATTTTAAAATTCATTATCTTATTCTAATTGTACCTACCATTTTGGATTTTAAAGGGAAGAAAGGGAACAGAGATTAGGAATAAAAGCAAAGGATAGTCAGTATTTCTAGAAACCCTATACAGCTTCAGGCATAATTCTGTATGATCCATCTGAAAATAGATAGCATATTTCCCAACCTTTCTTAGGATAGTGTAATGAGAATCAGAATCAGAAAGAGACCTTGATTATGAAGCCTTTTTGAAAACTGTTAACTGTCAAGTTTATTTTCATTAAAAGAAGTAGGAAGTTTAAGTAAAGGAGGAAGGGGTGGGGAGTATACTGATGACCAGCAAAAAATGTTCCTCTTGGTCAGAAGGGACTTTATAATCCACTGGTTATTGACAATAGCCACCTTTGAAGTGGCTTAGCTAACCTTGTGCCCACCCCTCCATGGTTCCTCATGTAACAGTAGGCAGGCCAGTGTAACTGCTGTATATAAAATAAATAATCAGCATGGGCCCACTGTATAGCACAGGGAACCCTACTCAATATTCTGTAATAACTTACATGGGAAAAGAGTCTTAAAAAGAATGGATATATGCACATATAACTGAATCACTTTGTTGTACACCTGAATTAACACAGCATTGTACATCAACTATAATAAAAAATAAAAATTAAATTTAAAAAATAGGCAGTGTTATGTCTGCCTGCCCTCTTGCTCCCTAAACCTTCTTAAGAAGGACAGTAACTAAAGTGGGCTTCTTTCCTTAAAAGGAGGTGTTGATGTACATGGTATATACCAAGCCCTCATGTACTTTTATTTCTTCTTGTTCTTCATGTTAGATACATTTTACTTACCTACATCAGGGTTCACTGATCCTTTTTTCTGTCATCACCATTCTTCCATTCAGTGAATCTCTACTTTCAGATACTTTATTCTTAGAATTTATATTTTCTGTTTGAGATTTCTTGTTTTTTCATTCCTTACAAGCTTATTTTCCTTGCGCATAGATATTGATGCTTAAAAAATCTTTGCCAGTTTCAACATCTGGGACATCTCAGGGATCATTTCTATTGATTGTGTTTTCATTTGAGAATGGATTGTGTTTTCTTTTTTTTCCTATTTATTCTGACTGTATCCTACACATTGTGAATGATGTGTTTTCTAGTGTTTGAATTACATTGCTCTGAGTATTGTCATTTTTGAAACAGTTGAATTGACTGAAAAACAGCAGACTTTGTCCTTCCTGTTTGAGCAGCAACACAAATATTGTTTATTTCAGGCTTAGCTGGTCTGCTTGGAGTGTGCCCCATGAGTGCTTGGTTCAAAAGTCAGCCACAGAATCTGGGGCTCCCTGCTTTCTCTCTCCTTTCTGGGACTTTCTCACTCACTTCCCAGTGGCTTTGGTTGCTCTGAATTCTATCCTCTGGGTCTTCATGCAACAAAGATTGCAGGTTTTCGCTGGATATTTTAGCTGTCCTGGGTGGGGAAAACTGGGGCTATTCCCCTCTTCCAACTGGTTTTTATTTCTTTAGGTTAAGGTCCTTGATGTGGAGTTGTCGGGCCAATGGAATGCTCATGTACAGATTAGCATTCTCACCAAGAGCAGTGTTACCAGGCTGCTTGTTTCGTTTCAGCCTCTTGGTAGTGAATTTTGTCAGTCCTTTTAAATTATATAAATCTGAAAGGCAAAGAAACTTTTTGCATTTGATTACTGGAGAAATTGGAAATGTGCCATAGATTTATTTGCCATTTTTTTGAATTAATATTTCATATTCTTTCTATTTTGGGGAGTATTTCCTTTTTCCCTGTGTTGATCTGTAAAGATACATGTGTATACTGTATCAATAAAATATAATGTACTGTTTGTGGTATTCTTATGATATTGCTTACTGTGCTGAATATTTTATATCCATTAACTCCTAAATATTTTATATATATTTATATATAAAAATTAACGTAACTTAAACTCTTATGAGAACCTATGATGTAGGTATCATTTTGATACATTTTTTAAAAGTGTGGTATTTGCCATAGTAAACAACTTGAACATTATATAAGGAAAAAATGTCTTCCACTCCAGACTACCAGTTGCTCTTCTCAGAGGCAACATCTGTTAATTCTTACATTTCCTTCTAAAAATATTCTGTGTTTTACTAATACATAATTGTTTTAATTTCTTTTAAGTACTAAGTCACTTAGGCATGCATGGTAAGTCACTTTAGTCTTTTCCGACTCTTTGCAGTCCTATGGACTGTATCCTACCAGGCTTCTCTGTCTATGGGATTCTCCACGCAAGAATACTGGAGTGGGCTGCCATGCCCTCCTCCAGGGGATCTTCCCAACCCAGGGCTCAAACCCACATCTCTTATGTCTCCTGATTTGGCAGGCGGGTTCTTTATCGCTAGAGCCACCTGGGATATATGTAATCCATATAAACTAAAGTACCTTAGAGATGGTTACTTTTTAGTTTATATGGATTACAAAGAAAGCTTTATATATTTTAAAGAAGTTATCCTAGTGTTATTTTCATTTTATGTTTTTTTTATATAAAGTTTTACATTTTCACTTCTTGTTTATCTTTGTCTTCATGATTTTCATTCTCAAAGTCTTTCCTTGCAACTCTAAGGTTATAAAGCCTTTTGATCTTTTTAACTTACTTGAACAGCTAGAGAACCTTCTCATGATCTGTCTGAATCCCTTGTATTCTCACCTTGTGGCAAAGCAAGAAAGGAAAAGAAAAGTTAGGGGTTTAGATCGCTAGACATTTACCCAGAGCTTACTTAGTGGTAGGTGCTAGGAATATAAAGATATTTAAAGACAAACTACTTACCTTGCAGGAGCAAACTGCCTAAGGGCTAACAGCGTGACTTGATCCTGCTGCTGAGTGAAACTTTGACTCCTCTTCTTTATAAGCTTTTACGTCTCTTCAACTTAGACTTCCGTTCTTGCTAGTTTAAGAACAATGACCTCATGTGCCCATTAAACACTTTTCTGTGGATGCTTTAGAAGTATCTTTCAATTCATTTAAAAACCTTGGCTTATGATTCATCATGCTTTCAGTGTCAAGCTTTTGGGGAGGCATAATTGAAACACATTTTAACAGATAATAATAGAATTTTAAATTCTAAAATTGTTTTGTTTAGCCTGTTAATAGGAGCTATTACATCTTGCCACATACATAAACAAAATTGCTTTTATTAATTTTGAACAAAGAAAAATGATCAGTGTTGCATCTTTTCATTAAAACCTGAATAATGTGTAAAGAGGAATGCCTGTGGCTTTTCCTGTTTTCTTTCTTCCCCTTTGTTCTTCTGACTGGAGTTCTCAGGCTGATATCTTTTTTTTCCCTGAGTTTCATAGTATTTTCTCTAGCTAAGTACTCTGTCCTCTTATTAGACTTTTGTATTAGTCAGGATTCTCCTGAGAAACAGAGCCAACAAGGTATATAGAGAGAGAAGAGAGAAAGAAATTACAAGGAATGGGCTCACTCATTTATGGACACAAAGTGCCATGATCTGCAGCCTGCAGGTTGGGGGCCCAAAAAGGCTGGTAATGTGGTTCCAGTGTGGGTCTGAAGGCCGGAGGATCAGAGGAACTGATATGTAAGTCTCAGTCTGAGTCCATAGGCCTGAGAACCAGGAGAAAACCAAGGTCCCAGCTCAACCAAGGTCAGGAGCTCATTCTCCCTTCATTTGCCTTTTTCTGTTTAGGACCTCAGTGGGTTGGATGATCCCACCCTCATTGGAGAGGGTATTTATTCAGTTCACCCAGTTTAAATGCCAATGCCATCGAGAAATACCCTCGACAGATACATCCAGAAATATTTAATCTAGGCACCCTGGAGCCCAGTCAAGTTAATACTTAAAATTAACCATCACAGCCTTGTTAATATCATTGTATTCAGCACAGTTCCTGACACACAGTAGGTACATAATAAATGCTGGAATGGATGTGGCTGCAGAGTTGTACACCGCTGCATCTTTGTAAACTGCTTCAAATCCCTCTCCAAGTAAAGAGTAGGTATGGGGGAGAGTTCTTTCCCCTAGCAAGAGTGACAGCAAAGAGGAGGCAAACCTTAAGATAGACTCATGCCTGAGTCAGAAGTTGCATGTTGTTAAAATTGCCCAAATCATTTAATTTTTCTATAGCATAATAATAAGCTCCTAAAAGCAACTCCTGGAAACCGACCGAGGACCTGCAGTCTGCTTTTCCATCATGCTCACTCCTTGGTATGTGCTTGTTAGGTTGCATTTCAAGGACATTGCCTATCTGTTTTAAGCTCCTTGCTCACTACCACCAAGTGACGTAATAGTGAGATCCTGCTGAAAAACTGGAACATGTAGTGGTTAGTGTTAGGAATTAGCTGTGACCCTAGACAATTACTTAAAACTCAGAAATGATAATATCTATAGCAGAACCAGTGAATGTATGTTGAAAATTTAGTATGGCCAGATATAAATGCTAAAGATGGATTTCTTGTATTTAATCCTCATAACAGTTTTGTTAGGTAGATACTATTATAATTACCATTTTACACATGGGAAAAAAAATGGCATTGGTGCTAACCCATAGTTATATGAATAGTTGACCCAAGAAATGAACTTAGCATTTGACTTCAGAGCTCTGGCCCTAAGCACTAAGTAGAGTACTGGAGTGGGTTGCCGTTTCCTTCTCCACATGTGCTTTGCAGGACTGTTATATTTAAGTTAGTTTAGGACATTTAAAGTTGCAGCCAATATTTACTAGATAGAAACTCTTCATTAAATGTTTGCTATTACCATATAGATTCTCAGCCCTATCAGACTTAATAACCCTTTTTTATAACCAATAATTTGTATTCCATTTCTTTCCTAAAATGAAATTTGTAGATAATGTAGTTTACATAAACATGTAATTAAAGAAACCAATATAATGTATAATTGAAATGTAAAGGAGAAATAAAAGTAATTTATAATAAAATAAGTATTTCAAAATGTAAATGCTGGGACATGATTATATTGGAAGACAATGTAGGGGTCCATTGCTTATATCTACTTAAATGAATATTTGGATTTTTAAAAAGATCATCATCAGCACTTTCATACCAATAGTACTAGAAAATGAAAAGTAGAAGTATGGTGAATGCTAGAATAAAAACTATTAGGAGAAGCTAGAACAGTCTTATGATCTTACCGTAGTTCCTACATGAATGGCTAGAGATGCATTCAGAAATTGTATGGTGTATATAAAAAGAAATTGTATGGTATATAAACAAAAAGAAATTGTATGATATGTATGGAACCGCCCTTTCCTTTGTGGTACTTTGAGCACCCTTAGAATCCATCTGCTAAATGACAGTAATGTCCTCTTGTCATCAGTTCAGTTCAGTCCACTCAGTCGGGTCCAATTCTTTGTGACCCCGTGGATTGCAGCACGCCAGGCCTCCCTGTCCATTGCCAACTCCTGGAGCTTACCCAAACTTACGTTCATTGAGTCGGTGATACCATCCAACCATCTCATTCTCTGTCATCCCCTTCTCCTCTGCCTTCAGTCTTCCCCAGCATCAGAGTCTTTTTGAAATGAGTCAGTTCTTCTTATCAGGTGGCCAAAGTATTGGAGTTTCAGCTTCAGTATCAGTCCTTCCAATGAATATGCAGGACTGATTCCCTTTAGGATGGACTGGTTGGATCTCCTTGCAGTCCAACAGACTCTCAAGAGTCTTCTCCAACACCACAGTTCAAAAGCATCAATTCTTCAGTGCTCAGCTTTCTTCACAGTCCAACTCTCACATCCATACATGACTATTGGAAAAACCATAGCCTTGACTAGATGGACTTTTCTTGGCAAAGTAATGTCTCTGCTTTTTAATATGTGTCTAGGTTGGTCATAACTTTTCTTATAAGGAGCAAGTGTCTTTTAATTTCATGGCTGCAGTCACCATCTACATTGATTTTGGAGCCCCCAAAATAAAGTCTCTCATTGTTTCCATTATTTCCCCATCTATTTGCCATGAACCAATGGGACCAGATGCCATGATCTTAGTTTTCTGAATGTTGAGTTTTAAGCCAAATTTTTCACTCTCCTCTTTCACTTTCATTTGTCATGGTGACAACCAAAAATGCCTCCATGGGGCACCCACCCCTAAGGGGCATGAGCACCTTTGTGAGCACTGTATTAGACAGTTGTTAAGCATTGCTGAGTGAAGAGTTACTTGGCTTGAAAAATCCATAGACTTGTATTTGACATCTTGGAGCTTATGGTCTTTTTTGTTGTGTTGTTGCTAATGATACATTGTATAATTATAGAGTAACATTGACTCTTGCAGACATCATGTAAGTTTTATTGTGTACATGTTGCTGCTGCTGCTGCGTCGCTTCAGTTCAGTTCAGTTCAGTCACTCAGTTGTGTCTGAGTCTTTGCGACCCCATGAATCGCAGCACGCCAGGCCTCCCTGTCCATCACCAACTCCCGGAGTTCACTCAGACTCCTGTCCATTGAGTCAGTGATGCCATCCAGCCATCTCATCCTCGGTCGTCCCCTTCTCCTCCAGCCCCCAATCCCTCCCAGCATCAGAGTCTTTTCCAATGAGTCAACTCTTCGCATGAGGTGGCCAAAGTACTGGAGCTTCAGCTTTAGCATCATTCCTTCCAAAGAAACCCCAGGGCTGATCTCCTTCAGAATGGACTGGTTGGATCTCCTTGCAGTCCAAGGGACTCTCAAGAGTCTTCTCCAACACCGCAGTTCAAAAGCATTAATTCTTTGATGCTCAGCCTACTTCACAGTCCAACTCTCACATCCATACATGACTACTGGAAAAACCAAAGCCTTGACTAGACGGACCTTAGTTGGCAAAGTAATGTCTCTGCTTTTGAATATGCTATATATGTTGATCATAACTTTTCTTCCAAGGAGTAAGCGTCTTTTAATTTCATGGCTGCAGTCACCATCTGCAGTGATTTTGGAGCCCCCCAAAATAGTCTCCCACTGTTTCCACTGTTTCCCCATCTATTTGCCATGAAGTGATGGGACCAGATGCCATGATCTTCGTTTTCTGAATGTTGAGCTTTAAGCCAACTTTTTCACTCTCCTCTTTCACTTTCTTTTTTTTTTTTTTTTCTTTATGAGTATTAACATTTTATTTTATTTATTTTTTTTTAATTTTAAAATCTTTAATTCTTACATGCATTCCCAAACATGAACCCCCCTCCCACCTCCCTCCCCATAACATCTTTCTGGGTCATCCCCATGCACCAGCCCCAAGCATGCTGCATCCTGCGTCAGACATAGACTGGCGATTCAATTCACATGATAGTATACATGTTAGAATGTCATTCTCCCAAATCATCCCACCCTCTCCCTCTCCCTCTGAGTCCAAAAGT
Organism: Ovis canadensis; assembly: GCF_042477335.2. Taxonomy (NCBI): domain Eukaryota; kingdom Metazoa; phylum Chordata; class Mammalia; order Artiodactyla; family Bovidae; genus Ovis; species Ovis canadensis. The sequence goes on along the minus strand of NC_091246.1, from coordinate 22,740,978 downwards.
CCATTATACACATCTGTGTCTCTTTCCCTGTCTTGCATACAGGGTCGTCATTGCCATCTTCCTAAATTCCATATATATGTGTTAGTATACTGTATTGGTGTTTTTCTTTCTGGCTTACTTCACTCTGTATAATCGGCTCCAGTTTCATCCATCTCAACAGAACTGATTCAAATGAATTCTTTTTAACGGCTGAGTAATACTCCATTGTGTATATGTACCACAGCTTGCTTATCCATTCATCTGCTGATGGACATCTAGGTTGTTTCCATGTCCTGGCTATTATAAACAGTGCTGCGATGAACATTGGGGTACATGTGTCTCTTTCAATTCTGGTTTCCTCGGTGTGTATGCCCAGAAGTGGGATTGCTGGGTCATAAGGTAGTTCTATTTGCAATTTTTTAAGGAATCTCCACACTGTTCTCCATAGTGGCTGTACTAGTTTGCATTCCCACCAACAGTGTAGGAGGGTTCCCTTTTCTCCACACCCTCTCCAGCATTTATTGCTTGCAGATTTTTGGATCGCAGCCATTCTGACTGGTGTGAAGTGGTACCTCATTGTGGTTTTGATTTGCATTTCTCTAATAATGAGTGATGTTGAGCATCTTTTCATGTGTTTGTTAGCCATCCGTATGTCTTCTTTGGAGAAATGTCTATTTAGTTCTTTGGCCCATTTTTTGATTGGGTCGTTTATTTTTCTGGAGTTGAGCTGCATAAGTTGCTTGTATATTTTTGAGATTAGTTGTTTGTCAGTTGCTTCATTTGCTATTATTTTCTCCCACTCAGAAGGCTGTCTTTTCACCTTGCTTATAGTTTCCTTTGTTGTGCAGAAGCTTTTAATTTTAATTAGATCCCATTTGTTTATTTTTGCTTTTATTTCCAGAATTCTGGGAGGTGGATCATAGAGGATCCTGCTGTGATTTATGTCTGAGAGTGTTTTGCCTATGTTCTCCTCTAGGAGTTTTATAGTTTCTGATCTTACATTTAGATCTTTAATCCATTTTGAGTTTATTTTTGTGTGCGGTGTTAGAAAGTGATCTAGTTTCATTCTTTTACAAGTGGTTGACCAGTTTTCCCAGCACCACTTGTTAAAGAGATTGTCTTTACTCCATTGTATATTCTTGCCTCCTTTGTCAAAGATAAGGTGTCCATATGTGTGTGGATTTATCTCTGGGCTTTCTATTTTGTTCCATTGATCTATATGTCTGTCTTTGTGCCAGTACCATACTGTCTTGATGACTGTGGCTTTGTAGTAGAGCCTGAAGTCAGGCAAGTTGATTCCTCCAGTTCCATTCTTCTTTCTCAAGATTGCTTTGGCTATTCGAGGTTTTTTGTATTTCCATACAAATCTTGAAATTATTTGTTCTAGTTCTGTGAAAAATGTGGCTGGTAGCTTGATAGGGATTGCATTGAATTTGTAAATTGCTTTGGGTAGTATACTCATTTTCACTATATTGATTCTTCCAATCCATGAACATGGTATATTTCTCCATCTATTAGTGTCCTCTTTGATTTCTTTCATCAGTGTTTTATAGTTTTCTATATATAGGTCTTTAGTTTCTTTAGGAAGATATATTCCTAAGTATTTTATTCTTTTCGTTGCAATGGTGAATGGAATTGTTTCCTTAATTTCTTTTTCTACTTTCTCATTATTCGTGTATAGGAATGCAAGGGATTTCTGTGTGTTGATTTTATATCCTGCAACTTTACTATATTCATTGATGAGCTCTAGTAATTTTCTGGTGGAGTCTTTAGGGTTTTCCATGTAGAGGATCATGTCATCTGCAAACAGTGAGAGTTTTACTTCTTCTTTTCCAATTTGGATTCCTTTTATTTCTTTTTCTGCTCTGATTGCTGTGGCCAAAACTTCCAGAACTATGTTGAATAGTAGCGGTGAAAGTGGACACCCTTGTCTTGTTCCTGACTTTAGGGGAAATGCTTTCAATTTTTCACCATTGAGGATAATGTTTGCTGTGGGTTTGTCATAGATAGCTTTTATTATGTTGAGGTATGTTCCTTCTATTCCTGCTTTCTGGAGAGTTTTTATCATAAATGGATGTTGAATTTTGTCAAAGGCCTTCTCTGCATCTATTGAGATAATCATATGGTTTTTATTTTTCAATTTGTTAATGTGGTGAATTACATTGATTGATTTGCGGATATTGAAGAATCCTTGCATCCCTGGGATAAAGCCCACTTGGTCATGGTGTATGATCTTTTTAATGTGTTGTTGGATTCTGATTGCTAGAATTTTGTTGAGGATTTTTGCATCTATGTTCATCAGAGATATTGGCCTGTAGTTTTCTCTTTTTGTGACATCTTTGTCAGGTTTTGGTATTAGGGTGATGGTGGCCTCATAGAATGAGTTTGGAAGTTTACCTTCCTCTGCAATTTTCTGGAAGAGTTTGAGTAGGATAGGTGTTAGCTCTTCTCGAAATTTTTGGTAGAATTCAGCTGTGAAGCCATCTGGACCTGGGCTTTTGTTTGCTGGAAGATTTCTGATTACAGTATCAATTTCCGTGCTTGTGATGGGTCTGTTAAGATTTTCTATTTCTTCCTGGTTCAGTTTTGGAAAATTGTACTTTTCTAAGAATTTGTCCATTTCTTCCACGTTGTCCATTTTATTGGCATACAACTGCTGATAGTAGTCTCTTATGATCCTTTGTATTTCTGTGTTGTCTGTTGTGATCTCTCCATTTTCATTTCTAATTTTATTGATCTGATTTTTCTCTCTTTGCTTCTTGATGAGTCTGGCTAATGGTTTGTCAATTTTATTTATCCTTTCAAAGAACCAGCTTTTGGCTTTGTTGATTTTTGCTATGGTCTCTTTTGTTTCTTTTGCATTTATTTCTGCCCTAATTTTTAAGATTTCTTTCCTTCTACTAACTCTGGGGTTCTCCAACTCTTCCTTTTCTAGTTGCTTTAGTTGTAGAGTTAGGTTATTTATTTGACTTTTTTCTTGTTTCTTGAGGTATGCCTGTATTGCTATGAACTTTCCTCTTAGCACTGCTACCTCTTTCACTTTCATCAAGAGGCTTTTTAGTTCCTCTTCACTTTCTGCCATAAGGGTGGTGTCATCTGCATATCTGAGGTTATTGATATTTCTCCCGGCAGTCTTGATTCCAGCTTGTGTTTCTTCCAGTCCAGCATTTCTCATGATGTACTCTGCATCTAAGTTAAATAAGCAGGGTGACAGTATACAGCCTTGACGTACTCCTTTTACTATTTGGAACCAGTCTGTTCCATGTCCAGTTCTAACTATTGCTTCCTGACCTGCATTACAGATTTCTCAAGAGGCAGGTCAGGTGGTCTGATATTCCCATCTGTCTCAGAATTTTCAGCAGTTTATTGTGATCCACACAGTCAAAGGCTTTGGCATAGTAAATAAAGCAGAAATAGATGTTTTTCTGGAACTTTCTTGCTTTTTCCATGATCCAGCGGATGTTGGCAATTTAATCTCTGGTTCCTCTGCCTTTTCTAAAACCAGCTTGAACATCAATCAGGAAGTTCACGGTTCACGTATTGCTGAAGCCTGGCTTGGAGAATTTTGAGCATTACTTTATTAGCATGTGAGATGAGTGCAATTGTGCGGTAGTTTGAACATTCTTTGGCATTGCCTTTCTTTGGAATTGGAATGAAAACTGACCTTTTCCAGTCCTGTGGCCACTGCTGAGTTTTCCAAATTTGCTGGCATATTGAGTGCAGCACTTTCACAGCATCATCTTTCAGGATTTGAGATAGCTCAACTGGAATTCCATCACCTCCACTCGCTTTGTTCGTAGTGATGCTTTCTAAGGCCCACTTGACTTCACATTCCAGGATGTCTGGCTCTAGGTGAGTGATCACACCGTTGTGATTATCTGGGTCGTGACGATGTTTTTTGTACAGTTCTTCTGTGTATTCTTGCCACCTCTTCTTAATATCTTCTGCTTCTGTTAGGTCCAGACTGTTTCTGTCCTTTATCGAGCCCATCTTTGCATGAAATGTTCCCTTGGTATGTCTAATTTTCTTGAAGAGATCTTTAGTCTTTCCCATTCTGTTGTTTTCCTTCTCTTTCTTTGCATTGATCACTGAAGAAGGCTTTCTTATCTCTCTTTGCTATTCTTTGGAACTCTGCATTCAGATGCTTATATCTTTCCTTTTCTCCTTTTCTTTTCACTTCTCTTCTTTTCACAGCTATTTGTAAGGCCTCCCCAGACAGCCATTTTGCTTTTTTGCATTTCTTTTCCATGGGGATGGTCTTGATCCCTGTCCCCTGTACAGTGTCACAAACCTCATTCCATAGTTCATGAGGCACTCTTATCTATCAGATCTAGGCCCTTAAATCTATTTCTCACTTCCACTGTATGATCATAAGGGATTTGAGTTAGGTCATACCTGAATGGTCTAGCGGTTTTCCCTACTTTCTTCAATTTAAGTCTGAATTTGGCAATAGGGAGGTCATGATCTGAGCCACAGTCAGCTCCTGGTCTTGTTTTTGTTGACTGTATAGAGCTTCTCCATCTTTGGCTGCAAAGAATATAATCAATCTGATTTCGGTGTTGACCATCTGGTGATGTCCATGTGTAGAGTCTTCTCTTGTGTTGTTGGAAGAAGGTGTTTGCTATAACCAGTGCATTTTCTTAGCAAAACTCTATTAGTCTTTGCCCTGCTTCATTCCGCATTCCAAGACCAAATTTGCCTGTTACTCCAGGTGTTTCTTGACTTCCTACTTTTTCATTCCAGTCCCCTATAATGAAAAGGACATCTTTTTGGGGTGTTAGTTCTAAAAGGTTTTGTAGGTCTTCATAGAACCGTTCAACTTCAGCTTCTTCAGCATTACTGGTTGGGGCATAGACTTGGATTACCGTGGTATTGCATGGTTTGCCTTGGAGACGAACAGAGATCATTGCGTCATTTTTGAGGTTGCATCCAAGTACTGCATTTCGGACTCTCTTGTTGCCCATGACGGCTACTCCATTTCTTCTGAGCGATTCCTGCCTGCAGTAATCGATATAATGGTCATCTGAGTTAAATTCACCCATTCCAGTCCATTTAAGTTCGCTGATTCTTAGAATGTCGACGTTCACTCTTGCCCTCTCTTGTTTGACCACTTCCAATACTTTGATTCATGGACCTGACATTCCAGGTTCCTATGCAATATTGCTCTTTATAGCACTGGACCTTGCTTCTATCACCAGTCACTTCCACAGCTGGGTATTGTTTTTGCTTTGGCTCCATCCCTTCATTCTTTCTAGAGTTATTTCTCCACTGATCTCCAGTAGCATATTGGGCACCTACTGACCTGGAGAGTTCCTCTTTCAGTATCCTATCATTTTCCCTTTCCATACTGTTCATGGGGTTCTCAAGGCAAGAATACTGAAGTGGTTTGCCATTCCCTTCTCCAGTGGACCACATTCTGTCAGATTTCTCCACCATGACCCACCTGTCTTGGGTTGCCCGGCGGCATGGCTTAGTTTCATTGAGTTAGACAAGGCTGTGGTCCTAGTGTGATTAGATTGACTAGTTTTCTGTGAGTATGGTTTCAGTGTGTCTGCCTTCTGATGCCCTCTTGCAACAGCTGCCATCTTACTTGGGTTTTTCTTACCTTGGGTGTGGGGTATCTCTTCACGGCTGCTCCAGCAACTTGCAGCCGCTGCTCCTTACCTGGATAAGGGGTATCTCCTCACTGCAGCCCTTCCTGACCTTCAACGTGGGATGGCTCCTCTAGGCCTTCCTGCGCCATCGCAGCCACCGCTCCTTGGACATGGGGTTGCTCCTCCCGGCTGCTGCCCCTGCCCTCGGGTGTGGGGTTGCTCCTCCTTGTCGCTGCCTTGGCCTCGGGCGTGGGGTTGCTCCTCTCGGCCGCCGTCCCTGGCCTCGGACACGGGGAGCTCCTCTCGGCCGTTCCTGCGCCGTTGCAGCCTGGCACTCTAGGCTGCTGCCCCTGACTGTCCAACTCTGTGCGACTCCATAGACGGCAGCCCACCAGGCTCCGCCATCCCTGGGATTCTCCAGGCAAGAACACTGGAGTGGGTTGCCATTTCTTTCTCCTATGTATGAAAGTGAAAAGTGAAAGTGAAGTCACTCAGTCGTGTCCAACTCTTCACCACCCCATGGACTGCAGCCTACTGGGCTTCTCCGTACGTGGGATTTTCCAGGCAAGAGTACTGGAGAATGTTAGGGGAAGAGAATAAAGGAATGTGATCCTTGGAAGAACTGGAGGAATATAGGAAGGCATCCTAAAGTAAAATTTGAGTTTTAACTAAAGTTGATGTAGGAATCTGGTGATAGTGTATAGCAAGTCAACTTGGTTATAAAATATTTTATTAAAAATGGTTTTTACCAGTGCTTTACCTGAGGTAGTGTGCCAAATTCATGGTTCATAAAATAAGTTGACCACTTTTTAAAAAGTAAATGAATGATGAAAGTAAGCCTTGCTCATTGCAGAAAGATTGAGAAAAACAAAATCATAAACATGGAAATAAAAAAATATGGTGACGAGTAATGTGAAAAATTTATTGACATTTTCTTCTAGGATTTACTCTCTGAATATTTATTTTTATAAATAATTCAGATATATGTATAATTTATCTTCTTGCTACATTTTTATTTTATATTATCATATAATTTAAGAAATTTGCATTCTGTTTTGTGGACTAGATAATGCATTTAAAAATGGCACAAAATTCTCGGAAGTTATATACATGGTATTATCACTTGCTTTTCATCTAGCATCATGTTTTTATGTCACACAGTATTCTTATAAAGGGTAATGCTCAGTGACTCTTTGAATATATATAGCGTGCTTCAAAATGAACATTACCTTATTGGATACTTAGATGTTTTTCCTGTATGTTTTTCTTATGAATACATTTCTATTTGAAATGACTGTAATAACTTTTCATCTATCGTAGTTTCCTTCAGATAGATCCTTAAATGTGTAATTCTAGATCAAAAGCCTCAGTGCTTTTTTAGAACTCTTAAAATGTGTTATTAAATTGCATTCTTAAAAGATTAAGCCAGTTTAAATTACAGCAGGGCTATTGGTATGCAACTAAATTGAATTTTTTGTTTGTCTAATAGCCAGTTTTATAAGGTTAAAGTAGCATCTTATTTTTGTGTACAACTCTATCTTTCTGTAAATTTGTCTTTTGTCCATTTTGTATTAATTGGTACTGTCTCTGTTTTAATGATGATAACTTGTATCATGTTATACTATTTTCTCCCAGATTTTAAAACTTTAGTCCTATATATTTTTTTTTTTTTTATTTTTAGTTTTTTATTTTTTACATTATATTTTTGAAATATAGAAGTTTTAAAGTTTTTTAAACATACCAATTCAGTGTCATTTCTCAAATCTGTATCATCTTTTTTCTTTTCATCTACCAATTCTTCAAGGTCCAATTCACGTTTCACCTTCTCTGAGGAGGCTTTCTTAAATACCTTATGTCTTACAGTAATAGGTGTTAGATATTTTACTTATTATCTGTACTTTTGATTTAGTTCAGTTCAGTTCAGTTTGCTCAGTCTTGTCCGACTCTGCGATCTCATGAATCGCAGCACGCCAGGACTCCCTGTCCATCACCAACTCCCCGAGTTCACCCAAGCTCATGTCCATCGAGTCGGTGATTACATGATCGTATATATACACACACACATATATTTCCTCTTTATATGGCTCTCCAATAAGATTGTACAGTCTCAGAGAACAGAGCTCATGTGTCTTCTATAGCATTTACCTTGAAGCCTTTTACACTAGAGGTGTTGAATAAGTGAATTTTGATAGTTTACATCATTAGTGCTTATTCCAACCATTGGAAAGAATCTCCTCTGATATTATCTCCTTGGATCGCTAGCAAATGATGTAGATATGATAGAGATTTTCATTCTCATTTTTATGGGTAGTTGATAGTTAAAATATTTTCATTATAAATGTGAAAAAAGGTATGAGAAAGTAGCACAGTTCTTCTTTTTAAAAACCAAATAAAAGAACAAACTTCTGTAGTAGAAGTGTGTTGCAATACTATAGCACTGCATTCGTGAATATGAAACAAACTGTCAAATAATTCATGTGTCGTTCTGAGAATTTATTTTTGTTTCTTTTGCAGTGCCATACGAATTACATTCCTGTCTGTGGATCAAATGGGGACACGTACCAAAATGAATGCTTTCTCCGAAGGGCTGCTTGTAAGCACCAGAAAGAGATAACAGTAGTAGCAAGAGGACCGTGCTACTCTGGTATGGGTGATACTCTTCTGAAGAAATGTTAGAAGTGGTTCCGCGTACTAAGATGAAGTTTCCAGTCAGAGGTTTATTCCCAAGAGTGCTGTGTGGATTGGGATGATAATGTGGGAAGTGGGCGGGGGGTTCTTTTTGCCCCCATTTCATGTTGCTTTTTAACTCCGGGTGGTTTCTCTTATTACCTCTTCTGTGGTACTTCTCAGGATGTTTTTAATGCTTAATACTATTTTTGGTGGAGACTTTGCATATCAGTTTTGCCTTATGGTTGAACATTAGGCAGAATAAGATTTGGGAGGGTAAATGCTATGAGATCCATTTTGTTAATTTTTATTTTGGTGCGAGGTAGAGTGGGGAATATTGTGGAAACTCAGTGGCATCCCAGAAAGTGTTTGTCCAAGCTCTTCTCTTTGTGTCTTTTCTGTTTGCCAGCCTTTGTTACCAACTTCCTCCCAGTTTTTGTGTTTACTTCTCTCTTCCTTCCTGAATTATTTGTTGTTGTTGTTACTTAGTTGTGTCTGACTTTTGTGACACCAAGAACTGCTGCATGCCAGGCTTCCTTGTGCTTCACTATCTCCCGGAGTTTGCTCAAATTCATGTCCATTGAGTCAGTAATGCTATCTAACCATCTCATCCTCTGTTATCCCCTTCTCCTCCTGCCTTCAATCTTTCCAGCATCAGGATCTTCTCTGGCAAGTCAGCTCTTTGCATCAGGTGGCCAAAGTATTGGAGCTTCAGCTTCAGCATCAGTCCTTCCTATAAATATTTAGGGTTGATTTTGTTTAGGATTGACTGATTAGATCTCCTTTCTGTCAAGGGATTCTCAAGAGTCTTCTACAGCATCACAGTTCAAAAGCATCAATTCTCCAATGCTCAGCCTTCTTTATGTCTTCCTAAATTGGTAGTGGTTAATTTTGGAAGGCATTACTGTAAGAAACCAGCAGTAATGCCTTGGTTTCTTACTTGTGTTTGTATTTGGGAGCAGGGATGCTGGTGAGATATTATACTAGAATTATTGTATGAAGGTTAGCAGTAAATGTGGAGGCTGTTCTTTATATGACTACTCCATTTCCTTTCTTTTCCTGTATACTACAGTGCCTGTGTTGAGAGTTTTTATTGAGGCTCCATTACATAAGTGTGACTGATTAATTGTCCATGTGGTTGATCTCAAACTTGGTCTATTAACACCACATGACTCAAAGCCTCTACTCTGAACTATGTGGTTGATCTTTCTGGTGTGAGCCAGCCCCTACCCTAAGAATATTGAGTGTGGCCAGCCCCACCCTAAGATCTGATGTGGTCAGCTTCCTTCCTAAACATCAGTTGCCTTCTAGAAGCTGTGGGCCAAGGCCAGATCTCTCTTTGGGAAAGGCCAAATTCTTTTCCATACCCTAAATAATTAGGTTCCTTTAGGCCAGTAGACTGTCATTTGGTATGGTTCTCACATACTTTTCTAGGTACATTATATTTCAGACTTGATTTAGAAACTAAAAAGGAATATGGAGTTCTTTATAATCCCAAATTAATTATGCATCATTTATGAGGAGTTTAAGATGCCAACTGCTTTGATAAACAATGAATGTTAAACATGGGGAGGCAGAGTGTTAGGCTGGAAAGAGCACTGCACTAGGCTTAGAAAGTCTAACTTAAATTAACTTCATCTCTGGTTTGCTGAATGACCTTGCTCAAGTCACTTAGCTGCTCTGAGCCCCAGTTACATACCTATATGGTTAGATAGTTATCATTTCCTGCAGTTAAGTGAGGGTCGAATGAGCTAAGCTGTAAGGTGCTACTTTGATCTTGTTATCTGCTAGGTGGGGGTCTGTGTTCTGTCATTTAGTCTGGTGTAGGTCCTGTTTGCTATGTTAGAAATAGCATTCTCCTTTGCTTATTTGAGAACTCCTTTTTTTAATGCTTTAATATTGAGCTTAAATCTTTTCTCCTCTCTGAAATCTTTCTCCTTTGGCATCTCCTGGCAGTTTGTTCATGCTTTGTGCATATGTCTGTGTATACATCATACTTCATTTATCCAACACAGATGAATGTGTTTATCCTTTAGCCAAATCCTGTTTCTGAACAGGAAAGTACTATGTCTTCCCTAGAGAGGATGTCATAATTCCAGGGTTGGAGTCGGGGAAAGCGTGTGTCTAGTGAAAATCTAATCTACAGAAAGAGCTCAACCTCATTATCAGAGTAGTCACAATATATTTATTTCAAAATTTTAAATGACCCTTATGGGAGGCAGTGAGATATTATATTTATTAAAATTGGACATTGGTTGAAAAAAAGGTTGGTAGTGAGTATCTCCTGCACTGTGTCTGTCTTATTTATCAATTTGTACCTATTCCTTTTACTACGTTGTCTAACATATAATATGTACCTACTGCTGCTAAGTCGCTTCAGTTGTGTCCGACTCTGTGCGACCCCGTAGACGGCAGCCCCAGGCTCCCCCATCCCTGGGATTCTCTAGGCAAGAATACTGGAGTGGGTTGCCATTTCCTTCTCCAATGCACAATAGTGAAAAGTCAAGTGAAAAGACTGCAGCCTACCAGGCTCCTCCGTCCATGGGATTTTCCAGGCAAGAGTACTGGAGTGGGGTGCCATACCTAGTCAATGTATATGGAATAGAAGGGAAAAAGAGAGTTTTCCTAAGAAAAATTTGGTAATAAAAATAAGTCAAGTTCCCTTCTTGTCTTTATTCCTGCTCTTTCATCCTTTCTTTTTCTCTGCATAGAGAAGATATTTTTCATGGTTGATCGGTCAGTGAATACACTATAAGGCTTTGTATAAAATCCCATGAAGCATTGAAATTCAGTTCAGGTCAGCCGCTCAGTTGTGTCCAACTCTTTGTGACCCCATGAACTGCAGCATGCCAGTCCTCCCTGTCCGTCACCAACTCCTGGAGTTTACCCAGACTTAATGTCCATTGAGTCAGTGGTCCCATCCAACCGTCTCATCCTCTGTCATCCCCTTCTCCTCCTGCCCTCAATTTTTCCCAGCATCAGGGTCTTTTCAAATGAGTCAGCTCTTTGCATCAGGTGGCCAAAGTATTGGAGTTTCAGCTTCAACATCAGTCCTTCCAGTGAACACTCAGGACTGATCTCCCTTAGGATGGACTTTTTGGATTTCCTTGAAGTCCAAGGGACTCTCAAGAGTCTTCTCCAACACCACAGTTCAAAAGCATCAATTCTTCGGCTCCCAGCCTTCTTTATAGTCCAACTCTCACATCCATACATGACCACTGGAAAAAAAAATAGCCTTGACTAGACGGACCTTTGTTGGCAAAGTAACATCTCTGCTTTTTAATATGCTGTCTAGGTTGGTCATAACTTTCCTTCCAAGGAGTAAGCGTCTTGTAATTTCATGGCTGCAGTCACCATCTGTAGTGATTTTGGAGCCCCCCAAAATAAAGTCAGCCACTGTTTCCCCATCTATTTGCCATGAAGTGATGGGACCAGATGCCATGATCTTCGTTTTCTGAATGTTAAGCTTTAAGCCAACTTTTTCACTCTCTTTTACTTTCATCAAGAGACTCTTTAGTTCCTCTTCACTTTCTGCCACAAGGGTGGTGTCATCTGCATATCTGAGGTGATTGATATTTCTCCCGGCAATCTTGATTCCAGCTTGTGCTTCTTCCAGCCCAGCATTTCTCATGACATACTCTGCTTATAAGTTAAATAAGCAGGGTGACAATATACAGCCTTGACGTACTCCTTTTCCTATTTGGAACCAGTCTGTTGTTCTATGTCCAGTTCTAACTGTTGCTTCCTGACCTGCATACAGATTTCTCAAGAGGCAAGTCAGGTGGTCTGGTATTCCCATCTCTTTCAGAGTTTTCCACAGTTTTTTTGTGATCCACACAGTCAAAGGCTTTGGCATAGTTAATAAAGCAGAAATAGTGTTGAAATGGCTGATAACTAAAAGGTGTATTTTTTCCAATCCCTCTTGTTTCTACCATGATTGGGACTTTGATTATTGTCTTCGAGAGATTGAGGGTGAGGGGGCAAGGGAGAGATATTGTGAAGGATGCCCCCTAATCTCGAGAGCTATCTGATAGACTGGAATGCATTTTCATGTAAATTCTCCCTAGAAAGGGCTGGATAGAGTGTCAAGTTCATTCATCACTTGCTATCTAGGCTCCAGGCTGATGATGCTACAGTCTTGCCCTCTTTTCAACATGCTCTGTGCCATATATTGGTTCTTTAAGGATTATAAAATACATATTTTAAATTAATTACATTTTACACTGGTTTCTTGCTGGTAACTTTGAGGGAGGCTCTTTAATTTGATTAGTAACAAGTTTTTCATCGACACCTTGGTGAGATTCCTTCTGGTAGGGTTTCCTGGAGGAAGTTAATTTCATCAGTATTAAGAAAGCCTCAACCCTGAGGTTCTTTCCTTCTAAACCTTAGGTTTATTCATATCTTTTGGCCTTTATCCACAGCTTTAATTAAGGTTTTTGGAGCAAGACCCAAAGCTTTTCCTCCCTTTGTATTAAAAGCAGTTTACTTATTATTCCTTTAAAGCTTTAGCAAAGTTAAACATTTCTTCTACCTTTTAAGTGAGTTCATTAAAATTATTTTTATTTAGCCATTTACTTTATAATATTTATTGATTTTTACTCTGTACAAAGCACCTGGGTATTTTCTGAATGAGCTGCAAAGATTATGAGGTATAGATTATGTATCCAAGGAATTTATATTTGGAGAAAGGTACAAAATAAGTATATAAGAATAAATTGTTGGATATCGACAAAAATGAGAAAAGGGACTATCTGAGAATGGATATCACAGTTTGATTTTTGATAAGAAATTTTACTATTTGGTAAGATCAGATTCTGGGAAAAGTGTTGATACTCATTCTTTATTTTTCTTCTTAGATAATGGCTCTGGATCTGGAGAAGGAGGTAAGTTTCAAATACCCTTTCAAAGGCCTTTTCTTCTTTTGCATTTTAAAAATGGCTTTACTGAGATAAAATTCACATACCATACAATTTGCCCCTCAGTTCAGTGGCTTTTAGTGTATTCACAGAGTTGTACATTAATCACCACAGCCAACTTTAGAACATTTTCATTACCCCAGAAAGAAACCCAGTACCACTCAGTCATCATCCCAACCCCTCAAGTTCCCCTTAGCCCTAAGCATTCCTTTTTCTCCTGCATTTATTTTTCATTTTAGATTTGTTGTCAGACAAAGGGGAAATGTTGCTTCAGTTAAATTGAAGTTACACCAAAGGGCCCTCTCTGTAGGATCATCCCCAGGTGATTTTAGCTCGGATCAGAGTATTTGTGACTCTCTTCCGTTGCTTGCTTACACGTTTTGTGCTCATAAGGAATTTTCAAGGCACGAAATTAAAAAAAACTAATATTTGGTAATAGCATATAACAGAGTTTACTCTGAATTATTAGAATTGATTAGAACAGATAGCATACTTGGTCTCAGCCATAAAGCCGAGAAATGATGAATTATTAAAATTGAGAATGACTAAACTATCTCATAATCTAATGAGACTGTAATTCTTAATGAGTATCCACTGAATGCAAAATAATGTTTCAGGTGCTCTGTGGATCCACTAAAAGAAAAAACATCTCTGGTAAAATTCACATGTATGCAAATGAAAACCATGGTTATGATCCTTCTAGCACTATCTGAAACCTTACTCCATTCCCCTATGTTTCATAGAACCCTAAAACTGTAGAGTTGGAAGGGACTTTAAAGGTCACCTAGAGAGTAGAAGTTCAGAATGGACTGGTTGGATCTCCTTGCAGTCCAAGATCCAACCAGTCCATTCTGAAGGAGATCAGCCCTGGGATTTCTTTGGAAGGAATGATGCTAAAGCTGAAGCTCCAGTACTTTGGCCACCTCATGCGAAGAGTTGACTCATTGGAAAAGACTCTGATGCTGGGAGGGATTGGGGCCAGGAGGAGAAGGGGACGACTGAGGATGAGATGGCTGGATAGCACCACTGACTCGATGGACGTGAGTCTGAGTGAACTCCGGGAGTTGGTGATGAACAGGGAGGCCTGGCGTGCTGCGATTCATGGGGTCGCAAATAGTCGGACACGACTGAGCGACTGAACTGAACTGAGAGAGTAGAAGAACTGTCCTGAGGAAGAAGTTCAGGGATGATGGTTTTAGCTTAAAAAAAAAAAGATTAAAAGTTGTCTAAAAATAGATTTTAAGTGGACATAGTCAAGCAGAAATTTCGTGATCATGTGTGAAAGATGAGTTCATAAATTCTAGATCTTAGAACTGGAAAGGACTTTAAAGGACCATGTAGTCTAGTCCCTGTGGTCAGATATTCAGTCAGAAAATTGTCATTGTTACTATATGAAAGAAATGGAAGTTGCTCTACATATTTGTTTTATGGTACAAATATTGGATGTCTTGCCCTGAGAATGTTGGTTGTTGGTAAATTTTTTTTTTTTTTCAGGGAGTATGAGTTAGAAATGCTAAGTGGTTTGCTCAGATTAATACACAAATTCTAGTGAGCTCATGGTGGCTGTGTGAATTTTAGATCTCATGGTATTTCTGAGGCTTAGAAATAGTTAAGATTATGCTCCCTGGAATTGTTTGGGAGTATGCATGAGAGTTTGGGTAAAGTGTAGGTAGGTATCCAAAGTGGCAAGTTTAGAAACAGTGCCAAACAGGCACTTAGGTCTGTGTGCTTTCCTTATAACACCTTCTCTGCTGATAGGCACCCCCTCAATAAGATATGCTCTCCCAAACCACACTGGGACATCCTCTAAATAAATCATAATCCCTAAATTGGCTTTAGAACTCATCTCCCTGACCAGTTTGAGATGATCATAATAGGATCCACTATAGCTGAGACCCACAGAAATGAGGTTCCCTAACTGTGAAATATGAGCTGATTTGGGGGCTGGTGGTATGCACTAATCTTGTGCTGGATCATAGGAGACCCATACACTTCAGCATTCTTGTTATTATTGACAGGGCTAGGTGGCAAAGTAGGAAAGGGTAAGTACTTTGTAAATAGACTCTTTTTCTTTTTAAAATTTGGAGACAGTTTTTAAGGCAGGTGTGAAACTGCTGTGAGGACAAGGCAGTGGTTAGACTCTGCTGTGTTGAGTAACTTGTTTGTTGAATCACTTACTGCTAATAGGATTGCACAGGCTGTTTCAGTAGGGTAATCACTGGACTGAATTTATTGCTCATGTTTATTTCCCCTCTCTTATTTCATGTTATGGTAATTCTTTTTAAGAATTAATGAGACCTAGCTTATTGTTCCATGGTACTTAGGCTAAGGGATTATTTTTCTGGCCCCAATATTTGTTTTTTTTCCACAGTATATGTTATACTCTGTATTGACAGCATTTTTGGACTCAAGCATCAATAGCTTTTTAGAACTGATTGTTTTCAAGAGCCTTGCATACATTTTCCCCAGAAATAGGATAATGGCTGCTGAAAACATGAAGCAGGTCTGGAAAGGATCCCAGCTTTTGGTTGAAAATTTAATTTTTCTTTTTAAACAGAAGAGGAAGGGTCAGGGGCAGAAGTTCACAGAAAACACTCCAAGTGTGGACCCTGCAAATATAAAGCTGAGTGTGATGAAGATGCAGAAAATGTTGGGTGAGTTGATTGAGGGAAAGGGATACACTTATTTGGAGGTTAATTGTCAGCATTATTGTGTTATAGAAAGCTTATCTTTTAACCTGCTTTGGTGTATATTGTGTGTGCCTTCTTTTTTGTTCACTGTTAATCTATTGACTTTTAAGTTGATATGATACTATAGCTATTTAAGTCAGTTTAAGTGTTGTAGAGTGGAAATCCACTTGTAACTTTTTTTCATTTTACCACTCCCTTTCTTCACTGATAGTTTTATGCTGTTATAAAACTGATATATTTTATACCAAGTGCTCATTTTATTCATCAGAATTACTCTTACTTGAATTACCTTTTATATCTTCAACTAGAATCATGATAAACAGTTTTTCTTGTATTTTTATACACAAACTTTTAATGCATTAAGAAAACTCCAAAGCTTTGAAAATTTTAAAGACAGTAAGTAAATATAATAAGTAAAAAGTATTTCTGGAAATCTCACCTGGACAGACCGACATTTTGTTTTGTTTTCTCACTCATGTTCAGCTTTCACCAAGGTAGGCTTTGTAGCTGACCTGTATTGTCCATCCAGTTTCCCGTGCACTCCCCCTGAAAAGGTGCAGAGTAGTAACGATACAGACCTCACCAACTCAGCCATGTTTGTTCCTTTCATCAGGTTCCTGTTTGTTTATCCCCAGGCTCAACCTTCCTTCATTTCCCTGTGGTGCTTGCTTTCTGCATAGTTGGTTCTAAAAGCTTTAATACTGTCTTTAGGGCCTTATGTAGCACAAATGGACCCTCTTCACTTCCTCAATTTCCCCTTAGTGCGTATTTTGAAACACTTATAGAGGTTTGCACTTTCTTTCTTACTCATATGTATTTTCACTGTGCATTTCTATGTTTTATTCAGTCCATAAATGCATATTTGAGCCTTTTACTGATCAATGATAATATGGTTTGATTAGCATTTATGCCTGGAGTGACTTTTACAAATCAGGGTCACTGTGTTTTCAGTATTTTGATACAGAATCAGCTATTTGTCTGGCACTTGGTAAAATTAAATGTCTGATAATTTACTTGATATATATTTCAAAGTAGGTGAGAATTGGCAAAAGACAAATTCAATAAAAAGTTGAACAATTCAGCAAACCCTGTTTGCTCTGTTTCTGCATATGAGTCACTTGTTGACATGTCCATCTGTTTCAATCAGAGTGGATTGATTTGTGAGAAGATGTTTCCCAAAGTAGATTTTGGCCTGTAGAACATGAGAGAAATGATAGCAATGTGGACTTGCAGAGAGGACAGGTAATAGATACTATGTTCTTTTTTTCTCTTTTTGTACTAAAGATATGGTATGATGAAACACCTGTGTGTATATATGCGTGCCTGTGTGTGTATTTTTGCAAATATTTAGTTCTTTTCTGTGTTTTTCCTCAGAACTGTTCTAAAATCGTGTTCAGAGTCAGAATAGCTGTCAGTGATCGATCGACGTGGCCTGTGGATCTTTTTTACTCCATTTCAGTGCCTCTCTCCAGTCCTCTTTTACGCATTTCTCTGCTATCATTTTTCATCCCTTAATTGAAAGAGAGAGAGATCTTTTGCTTGGAAGTAGAACTGATTCTGTGTAATCTCAGAGGTAGCCTTTTAAGTATGACATCTGTATAAAATACACATCATTCTGTGTACACCTCCTCTTGATAAGATATGTAGTCTATCCTCAATCAGAGCATGTCTGTTGTATAGAAACACACTAAATTCATTTTGTGTGTGTCTATTTGAGAACTTGTAACTGCTGTCCTTGCAGGTACATGCTCTAAGGAAACGAAAGTGAGTATAGACATGGGAAGGGCTTACCAATAAAAGGAGCAAGCAGGCTGAGGAGCCTCCTCAGGAGCCCATGGATAGATTGGGACAGGCAGCCAAGACCAGGCCAGGAAATTGATGCAATAATAGAAGAACATTAAGGAAGTAATTTGTGCCTCTACCTAGAAAGCAAGTTACATATATACATAGTAATAACAGATATTAAGTGAAACAAAATCCTATAATACTTAACCTTTACTAAAAATAATGTACTCCTATATTTCCTATAGTGATTATGACTTAGAGTTTAAAAAAATATTGCTCTATAATGTAACTATAATAGATACTTTATTTCATGTTACATTTTTAGGTATGGGTATTCACTGAAAAAATATTTTGAGGGCTTCCCGGGTGACTCAGTGGTAAGGAGTCTGCCTGCCAATGCAGAAGACATGGGTTTGATCCCTGATCTGGGAAGATCCCACATGCTTAGGAGAAACTAAGCTCGTTCACCCCAACCATTGGGCCTGTACTCTAGAGCCTGGGAGCCAAAACTGCTGAGCCTGTGCGCCACAACTCCTGAAGCCCTCGAGCCCATGCTCCGCAACAAGAGAAGCCCCTGCAGTGAGACGCCTGCACGCCACACCTGGAGAGCGCCCCCTGCTCTCCGCAACTGGAGGAAAGCCCACGCAGCAGTGAAGACCAAGCACAGCCAAAAATAGAAAATAGATCAAAAATTATTTTTAAAATAAATAAAAAAGTATTTTTTAATCTTCTGTCATTGTGAAATATCTTTCCTGTCAAATAAAATGCTACATATCAATATAATCTATCTGGTTTTCAAAGGGCAGCTAATCTTTTTTTTTCGCTTTTGTACGTGGCTAATTTATTCTTGTTTTTAAAATTTCTTTTTTTATTGAAGTATGGTTGATTTACAATGTTGTGTTAGTTTCAGGTGTACAGCAGAGTGATTCAGTTATACATATATATATTCTTTTTCAGATGCTAAAACCTTTCTCTTGCTTTAAAAGCTCTTTTTTCCTTTGCGAAAAGGGAAAGAAACTTGACCATTTGTGGGAGGGGATAAATGGTACCATGTTAAGTTAATTTTCTTCTGTTAAGAGAGGTGCTAGCGTTTTATTTAGCCATTTAAATGGAAATTGATTTAAATAGATTGTCTTCTTAAACAGATTATACAGAACATAGTCTAACTATTCTTAAAGTCATATATTGTATAATGTGTTACAGTTTTCAAGCATGGCTACCTAAATAATTTTTTCAGCTCTTTATGGCAGTATGTCTGGTTGGTAGGGCAAGGATTTATTACTCTGGTTTTACAGGTGGAGGTGAGTGCAGAAGAACCGGAGTGGCTTGTGATTAAGAACAGAACCAGAACACAGGTCTCGTGACAAGGGATTTATCTACCATGTTGTGATGCATGTGTAATACCATGGTGTTCTCAGAGGCCCCTGATGTTCTTAATGCTACTTGTTCCACCTCTACTTAAGGGTCTGTTCTGCCTTGTTTTTTGGGTTCTACATCTGTTTATAAAAATGATTTTTCTTCTCCCATGTCAGGTTGTTCCCTTGCGTCTGGGTGCTGTCAGTATGCCTAGTCAGTGATTCTGATTGTAGATGACTCCAACTTATTAGTTGCTTCTCTGCTTCCCCAAAATAGGAAACCATGTGCTTATAGGAACGGTATCTAATGTAGGAATAAATTCTAAATGTAAAATCAGAGTAAATAGGTTCTTAGTGAGGTGCATGAACTTCATATATTGTATGACTGTTTTTTCTCTTATCTGCTCAGTGGCTATATTAATTATAATTGAAATGAGTTTTGCTTGTGGGAGGCTTTTTTCGTCTTTCTTCCTGAAGCACAGTGTGACTCTCTGATGGCATTGGAGCTTTTGCATGGGTTTGTGATATCTGTTTTCATTGATGTTTGCCCTTTGAATTTATACCTAGACCTAGATAGTTGAGGTTCCAATAAATTTGATGCCCACATGGAGAGGTTT
This sequence comes from Ovis canadensis, assembly GCF_042477335.2. Classification (NCBI taxonomy): domain Eukaryota; kingdom Metazoa; phylum Chordata; class Mammalia; order Artiodactyla; family Bovidae; genus Ovis; species Ovis canadensis. Next base: position 22,721,375 of record NC_091246.1, on the reverse strand, counting down.
CAGTATTTCATTGTGACTGTTTTGAAATATAGTGGCTAGATCTTCTCAGTCTTAAAACTTGGGAACAGTATCTGCTTTATAGAAAATTAGATTTCTCCATATTCTTAGCAACTGCACTCCCTCTTTATCTAAACAGTATCTCTTAAAAAAAAACACAAACAACCCAGTATCTCTCATCTGTCCAAGGCTGAGGTTATTGCTCTAAGATAGTCCTCAACTATTTGTACAGTGGGACCAAATAATCATAGAACTCCTTCAGCCAGGTAGACCTTTTATGTACCTGACTTAAATCCCTGCCATGAATGATTTGAGGAGTTTGTAGAATCATCTGGCATAGTGTCAGTATAGGTGAGCTATGAGAATCCTGCAATTACTCCTTTGAACTTTGTCTGCCATGTGCTTTATGGAAATAGTCCCTGCTCTTCTGGCTTTTTGATGTCAGTCACTTTGGAGATGGTGTTTTCCTTTTCCCCTGAGGGACATAAGCTCTCAGAGTTGCTCAGAGAAAGAATCGTGTAGGTGTGCAGTGTGACAGACAATTTGAGAAGCAGGTATTAGTAATTCACCTGATAGACGTCTTTTTGTTATACCATCATTTTCTGTTTGGAGAGTTATTGGCCATAGTCACAGGCTGATGAGTCTCTCCCTCAGAATGTGCAATGAAAATTTTCCCCTCATTTAAACAGAAAGAATAATGTTCTATATCTGTGTTCTCGATCAGTCCTCCTTTCTAGAAACTGCACGTAATTTTTTTTTTAAACAACCAAAGAAGTATTTTCCTACTGTTATCTTCTCCTCACCTCTGATTTCCTCCTAATCAGAGATGACAGTAATTTTTGTCATTTCACATGGCCTGACTATGGATATTTAGAATAGTAGACTTTTAAAGCTATTTAGGTTTAGTAAATTTCTGCCATAGCCCCTTAGACTTTAATGGAAAAATAATTGTATGTTGTCTGTTTTCCTCTGGTAATGGGAAATAAGCACTATTAAACATTATTCTGTGCTGAGTATAACCCAGACGTTAGCAATGATAAACTCCTTTATCCAAAAATATCTTCCTGTATTTCTGCACAGCTGCCAGTAATGGTTTCTTTTGAGAGGTTGGATTTTAAAATGTAGAACACGGTATTCTCCGTGGCCTCCTGCAGTTTTCTGAATGCTCTGTTGCTCTTTGATAATTTGCCTCTGTTATTTTCTCTGCCTAAAGTCCCACCCCTGTATGTCTATTTGTTTAATTCCTGCTCTTCCTTTCAGCTTGGATATAAGCATGACTTCAGCACCTCTTCCTAGCAGCATGCCTTGCTCTTTCTGCAGTCCCTATGAGATAGATGACTAATGCTTGTGTTCAGACAGCCTCCGCATAGCACTTAAATTGTTGGGACTGCTAACAGATTGTGGATTCCCTGAGGACAGGGACTTTGTCTTGCTGGTTTCTACAATGGATGAACTTGCCATGCGGTTCGGTATCTTAGGTTCCCTCTGTAGGTCTTTGAACTGGCAGTTCACACGGGGCTTTCTTATTCACTTGGAGCTGCACAAGGGGTCATAGTGATGGTTTAACGTGTGAGAAGGATTAGTAATATTGTGAGGAACTTGGAGCAGGTGAATTTGTTGCAGGCTTTGTTAGGTGTTTGTGAAATCTACATAACATCACGTGATTTACTTTAAAATGCCAGTGATCATAAAACTTAACCATATCTTGAAGGAATGACACTTTCTATGTACAGTAAGTAGAAAGAAAGAGACAGGATAGATATTTTTCAATAATACCTTTCAGATGTACATAGTATTTGATGATTTCAAAGGGCTTTTTACAGAAGCTTATTTGATTCTGCCACCAGCCTTTGAGGTATTATCCCCATTATTAAAGACTCAGAGTTGTGATTTGCCAAAATCCTCAAGCTAAATCAGAGAAGTCATTGAATGTATTCATTTATTTATGTATGTATGTCTGCATTCATGCCTTTGAAGTTCAGTGTTAGAAATTCAAAAGCTTTACAAGGCTTTATAGGTACAGGTCTGTTTTCCACCCCAGTCCTCAGCTACCCAGTTGTCTTCACTAGAGGCAGTCACTGTGATCAGTTTCTTAATCTCCCAGAAGTATTTTTCCCATGTACAAACAAGTAAGCACATGTATTCTTTCTTTCCTTTTTATAAAGTAATGGCAGCCCACTACACATTCTGCTCTTCAGTTCAGCCGCTCAGTCACGTCTGACTTTGCGAGCCTGTGGACTGCACCATGCCAGGCCTCCCTGGAGTTGGTCCATCACCATCTCGTGGAGTTTACCTAGACTCGTGTCCATTGAGTTGGTGATGCCAACCAACCATCTCATCCTCTGTTGTTCCCTCCTCCTGCCCTCAATTTTCGCAGCATCAGGGTCTGTTCAAATGAGTCAGTTCTTCGCATCAGGTGGCCAAAGTATTGGAGTTTCAGCTTTAGCAACTGTTCTTCCAATGAACACCCAGGACGATCTCCTTTAGAATGGACTAGTTGGATCTCCTTGAAGTCCAAGGGACTCTTAAGAGTCTTCTCCAACACCACAGTTCAAAAACATCAATTCTTTGGCACTCGGCTTTCTTTACAGTCCAACTATCACATCCATACATGACTACTGGAAAAACCAAAGGTTTGACTAGATGGACCATTGTTGGCAAAGTAATATGTCTCTGCTTTTTAATATGCTGTCTAGGTTGATCATAACTTTTCTTCCAAGGAGCAAGTGTCCTTTAATTTCATGGCTGCAGTCACCATCTGTAGTGATTTTGAGCCCCCCAAAATAAAGTCTCCCACTCTTTCCACTGTTTCTCCATCTATTTGCCATGAAGCAGTGGGACCAGATGCCATGATCTTTGTTTTCTGAATGTTGAACTTTAAGCCAACTTTTTCACTCTCCTCTTTCATTTTCATCAAGAGCCTCTTTAGTTCTTCTTCACTTTCTGCGATAAGGGTGGTGTCATCTGCATATCTGAAGTTATTGATATTTCTCCTGGGATCTTGACTCAAGCTTGTGCTTCCCACAGCCCAGCATTTCTCATGATGTACTCTGCATATAAGTGAAATAAGCAGGGTGACACTATACAATGTTGACGTACTCCTTTTCCTGTTTGGAACCAGTATGTTGTTCCATATCCAGTTCTAACTGTTGCTTCCTGACCTGCATACAGGTTTCTTAAGAGGCAGGTCAGGTGGTCTGCTATTCCAATCTCTTTCAGAATTTTCCAGAGTTTGTTGTGGTCCACACAGTCAAAGGCTTTGGTATAGGCAATAAAGCAGAAATAAATGTTTTTCTGGAACTCTCTTGCTCTTTAGATGATCCAGCGGATGTTGGCAATTTAATCTCTGGTTCCTCTGCCTTTTCTAAAACCAGCTTGAACATCTGGAATTTCATGGTTCATGTACTGTTGAAGCCTGGCTTGGAAAATCTTGAGCATTACTTTACTGGTGTGTGAGAAGAGTGCAGTTGTGCAGTGGTTTGAGCATTCTTTGGCATTGCCTTTCTTTGGGATTGGAATGAAAACTGACCTTTTCCAGTCCTGTGGCCACTGCTGAGTTTTCCAAGTTTGCTGGCATATTGAGTGCAGCACTTTCACAGCATCTTCTTTTAGAATTTGAAATAGGTCAACTGGAATTCCATCACCTCCACTAGCTTTGTTTGTAGTGATGCTTTGTAAGGCTCACTTGACTTCACATTCCAGGATGTCTGGCTCTAGGTAAGTGATCACATCATCGTGATTATCTGGGTCACAAAGATCTTTTTTGTACAGTTCTTCTGTGCATTCTTGCCACCTCTTCTTCATATCTTCTGCTTCTGTTAGGTTCATACCATTTCTGTCCTTTATTGAGCCCATCTTTGGACGCAGTGTATCTAGAATTTTCTTGAAGAGATCTCTAGTCTTTCCCATTCTATTGTTTTCCTCTATTTGTTTGCATTGATCACTGAGGAAGGCTTTCTTATCTCTCGTTGCTAGTCTTTGGAACTCTGCAAAAGATACACTCAAATGAGTGTATCTTTACTTTTCTCCTTTGCTTTTTGCTTCTCTTCTTTTCTCAGGAGGTAAGCCCTCCTCAGACAGCCATTGTGCTTTTTTGTATTTCTTTTTCTTGGGGATGGTCTTGATCCCTGTCTCCTGTACAATGTCACAAACCTCCATCCATAGTTCATCAGGCAGTCTATCAGATCTAGTCCCTTAAATCTATCTCTCACTTCCACTGTATAATCATAAGGAATTTGATTTAGGTCATACCTGCATGGTCTAGTGGTTTTCCCTACTTTCTTCAATTTCAGTCTGAATTTGGCAATAAGGAGTTCATGATCTGAGCCACAGTCAGCTCCCAGTCTTGTTTTGCTGACTGTATAGAGCTTCTCCATCTTTGGCTGCAAAGAATATAATCTGTCTGATTTCGGTGTTGACCATCTAGTGATGTCCTTGTGTAGAGTCTTTTTTTTGTATTGTTGGAAGAGGATGTTTGCTACGATCAGTGCGTTCTCTTGGCAAAACTCTATTAATCTTTGCCCTGCTTCATTCTGTACTCCAAGGCCAAATTTGCCTGTTACTCCAGGTGTTTCTTGACTTCCTACTTTTGCCTTCCAGTCCCCTATAATGAAGCATACTGTTCTACTCTTTATTTAAAACTTTTTTTTTTTGGTGAAAAGTACATTTTGCATACAGATGTGTTTAAAATATAAACATGCAGTTTAGAGAATACTTCACATAAGTAGCTAACACTTCGGGTCCAAAATAGAGTATTGCCAAATTCGTAGTACCGAGCATTGACCTAGTTGGCACTGTTAGATGAAGGCTTACCGAAAAAGACACGTTGAACAGTCTCTGTCAGAGTCTGGCTTTTGGCTTCCTGGTTTATAAGAGTCCCTTCTGGGGAAGTTGGTGGGCAAGACCCTGAGAAAGTCATCGGGAATGTCATAGGACTCGTGGTTGAGGCGTCTGGCAGGATTCTAGCGTCACCAAGTGTGGATGATTGGCAGCAATGTCGTCTCAGTGGGCTGCTCTGTGTTTTCTACTTCCTCACTGTAGCTGACCCACGTTCTCAGGAGCATGTCAGTTAGATGAGTGTGCTTGTGTGGTTCAGGCAGTTGCAGGAACTTCATCACGGCAAGTACAGATAAGAATCTGAGCCAGGCTTACTGAGCATTCTGTCCTCTGGCCGAAAAGAGGGCAGTAGGCATCCTGGTAATGGCAGCCAGCAACATGACTGTGCACAGAGTGAAACTGTTTCATTGTGAACTGGTTGCCCTCTTAATATAGCTGTCATCTTACAATCTGCCTTCAACGTTGTGTCTTTTCCCACCACAGTCGATTCTCCAGTTTTCCTGCGCTGAGAGTCTTACAGTTCAGTTTTCCTGCACTAGCTGAGTGTCTTACAGTTCAGTTCTCTTATTCTTTACTTGGAGTCAGCACAGACCCCACAGGTCTTAGACCTGCAAATTGCCCCCTTTTTAGGACACCAGGTGCAAATGAGGTAGGTCCCTTGCACTTCTGCCCGGGATACTAGTAATCTGGATGTTCCTATGACCTTCTTTAAGGTTCCATAGTTTGCTAAAATGACTTTGAATTAAGGAAGGAGCTGAGTCATCTCATTAGCACACAAAAGACGGTTGTCTCTCAAAGTTACAAGGGTTTTAGGAGCTCTGCCAGAAACAGACCTAATAATATTTTTTGTTAAACTAGACGCATCATCCTAGAAATTCCTTTACCTCTCTTCTCCGCAGCATTTTTTTTTTTTTTTCAATTTTGCCTTCTCCCATTTTAGTATATCTTTTAGTAGCTTCTTGAGAAAGGGTACAAAGTGAGACCGTCCTTTTTACTTTTGATAATTTATTTTATTTACTTTTGGTTGCACTGGGTCTTCGTTGCTGTGTGCAGACTCTAGTTGTGGTGATGGTGGTCTCCTCTGCTTGTGGTGCGGTGGCTTCTCTTGTTGTGGAGCACAGTCTCGGGGCATAGGCTCAGTAGTTGCACACGCAGTCTCGGTAGTTACAGTGTACTGGCTGAGTCTCACTGCGGCATGTGGAACCTTCCCGGACCAGGAATCAACCCATGTCCCCTGCATTGGCAGGTGGACTCATATCCACTGGACCACCAGTGGAGTCTGAGACCTTATGTTTAAGGTCTATTTATCCTACACCTAATACTTGACTTAAAACTTGGTGAGTGCATGCTTCTAAGTGTGAGATAATTTTCCCTCAGAATTGTGAAATCATTGCTATATTGTCTTCTAGCTTCCAGTTGAAGTCTGAAGCCACTCTGATTTCTGGTCCTTTGTATACTGTTTTCTCTCTCTCGAAGCATGTAGAATCTCCTATTGGTCCTCAGTATAATGAAATTTCACAGTTCCCAGAAACTTACTGACTTCTGATTTGAGAAAATTTCTTCAGTTATTTCCTTGATGACTTCTTTTCCTCTCTTTTCTAATTTTGCTAGTTCTGTCCTTTGGATGTTGGGCATTCTGCACTAGTCCTGTAATTTTCTTGTCTCTCTTAGTTTCTGTTAATTTTTTTCTTTTTTTTGCTGTCCTTTCTGAGAGATTTCTTGAACTTTTATTTTCCAGTCCTTTTTTGAGTTCATCGTTTCTCGTATACTTTTTATGTTGCTCTTTTTAACAAAAATTATAACATTCTGTTTTTGTTTATGACTATAATACTTTTTTCTGCCGGTTTATTATTGGGATTCTGTCTGCTGTAAGGATGAAATTTTTCTCTTATTCATTTTTATTCAGTGAGTTTTAATCTTTTATTTTTTGCAGTTATATGGCCTTATAAAATGAATTAGAGAATGTTCTTTCTGTTCTCTGGATGATTCTGTGTAAGAATAGAATTACCTGTTTATTCAATGACAGAATGCAGTCCACTGGAAAAGGCAATGGCAGACCACTTTAGTATTGCCTTGAGAACCCCATGAACAGTATGAAAAAGGAAAAAGATAAGACACTGAAACATGAACTCCCCAGGTTGGTATGTGCCCAATATGCTACTGGAGATCAGTGGAGAAATAACTCCAGAAAGAATGAAGGGATGGAGCCAAAGCAAAAATAACACCCATTTGTGAGTGGGACTGGTGATGGAAGCAGGGTCCAATGCTGTAAAGAGCAATATTGCATAGGAACCTGGAATGTTAGGTCCATGAATCAAGGCAAATTGGAAGTGGTCAAACAGGAGGTGACAAGAGTGAACATCAACATTCTAGGAATCAGTGAACTAAGATGGACTGGAATGGGTGAATTTAACTCAGATGACCATTATATCTACTACTGTGGGCAGGAATCCCTTAGAAGAAATGGAGTAGCCATCATAGTCAATAAAAGAGTCTGAAATGCAGTACTTGGATGCAATCTCAAAAATGACAGAATGATCTCTGTTCATTTCCAAGGCAAACCATTCAATATCACATTAACCAAGTCTGTGCCCCAACTAGTAACGCTGAAGAAGCTGAAGTTGAACAGTTCTATGAAGACCTACAAGACCTTCTAGAATTAACACCCCCAAAAGATGTCCTTTTCTTTATAGATGACTGGAATGAAAAAGTAGGAAGTCAAGAAACACCTGGAGTAACAGGCATATTTGGCCTTGGAGTACAGAATGAAGCAGGGCAAAGGCTAATAGAGTTCTGTCAAGAGAACACACTGGTCATAGCAACAACACAAGAGAAGACTCTACACATCAACATCACCACATGGTAGACACCAAAATCAGATTTTTTATATTCTTTGCAGCCAAAGATGGAGAAGCTCTATACAGTCAGCAAAACAAGATGGGGAGCTGACTGTGGCTCAGATCATGAACTCCTTATTGCCAAATTCAGACTGAAATTGAAGAAAGTAGGGAAAACCACTAGACCATGCAGGTATGACCTAAATCAAATCCCTTAGACTATACAGTGGAAGTGAGAGATAGATTTAAGGTATTAGATCTGATAGATAGAGTGCCTGATGAACTATGGAGGTTTGTGACATTGTGTAGGAGACAGGAATCAAGACCATCCCCAAGAAAAAGAAATACAAAAAACCAAAATGGCTTTCTGAGGAAGCCTTACAAATACCTGTGAAAAGAAGAGAAGCAGAAAGCAAAGGAGAAAAGTAAAGATACACCCATTTGAATGCAGAGTTCCAAAGAATAGCAACGAGAGATAAGAAAGCCTTCCTCAGTGATCAGTGCAAAGAAATAGAGGAAAACAATAGAATGGGAAAGACTAGAGATCTCTTCAAGAAATTCTAGACACCAAGGGAACATTTCATCCAAAGATGGGCTCAATAAAGGACAGAAATGGTATGAACCTAACAGAAGCAGAAGATATGAAGAAGAGGTGGCAAGAATGCACAGAAGAACTGTACAAAAATGATCTTCATGACCCGGATAATGACGATGATGTGATCACTTACTTAGAGCCAGACATTCTGGAATGTGAAGTCAAGTGGGCCTTCAGTTCAGTTCAGTTCAGTCGCTCAGTCGTGTCCGACTCTTTGCGACCCCATGAATTGCAGCATGCCAGGCCTCCCTGTCCATCACCAACTCCTGGAGTTCACTCAAACTCACGTCCATCGAGTCAGTGATGCCATCTAGCCATCTCATCCTCTGTCATCCCCTTCTCCCCCTCCCCCAATCCCTCCCAACATCAAAGTCTTTTCCAATGAGTCAACCTCTTAGGAAGCATCATACGGACAAAGCTAGTGGAGGTGATGGAATTCCAGTTGAGCTGTTTCAAATCCTGAAAGATGATGCTGTGCAAGTGCTGCACTCAATATGCCAGCAAATTTGGAAAACTCAGCAGTGGCCACAGGACTGGAAAAGGTCAGTTTTCATTCCAATTCAAAAGAAAGGCATTGCCAAAGAATGCTCAAACTACTGCACAGTTGCACTCATCTCACACGCTAGTAAAGTATTGCTTAAAATTCTCGAAGCCAGACTTCAGCAATACATGAACCGTGAACTTCTAGGTGTTCAAGCTGGTTTTAGAAAAGGCAGAGGAACCAGAGATTAAATTGCCAACATCTGCTGGATCATCTAAAGAACAAGAGAGTTCCAGAAAAACATCTATTTCTGCTTTACTGACTATGCCAAAGCCTTTGACTGTGTGGATCACAATAAACTGTTGAAAATTCTGAAAAAGATGGGAATAGCAGACCACCTGACCTGCCTCTTGAGAAACCTATATGCAGGTCAGGAAGCAACAGTTAGAACTGGACATGGAACAACAAACTGGTTCCAAATAGGAAAAGGAGTACGTCAACATTGTATATTGTCACCCTGCTTATTTAACTTCTATGCAGAGTACATCATGAGAAACGCTGGACTGGAAGAAACACAAGCTGGAATCAAGATTGCTGAGAGAAATATCAGTATCCTCAGATGTGTAGATGACACCACCCTTATGGCAGAAAGTGAAGAGGATCTAAAGACCCTCTTGATGAAAGTGAAAGAGGAGAGTGAAAAAGTTGCCTTAAAGCTCAACTGTCAGAAAACTAAGATCATGGCATCTGGTCCCATCACTTCATGGGAAATAGATGGGGAAACAGTGTTAGACTTTATTTTTTTGGGCTCCAAATCACTGCAGATGGTGATTGCAGGTATGAAATTAAAAGACGCTTACTACTTGGTAGTAAAGTTATGAACCAACCTAGATAGCATATTCAGAAGCAGAAACATTAGTTTGCCAACAAAGGTCTGTCTAGTCAAGGCTATGGTTTTTCTAGTAGTCATGTATGGATGTGAGAGTTGGACTCTAAAGAAAGCTGAACGCCAAAGAATTGATGCTTTTGAACTGTGGTGTTGGAGAAGACTCTTGAGAGTCCCTTGGACTGCAAGGAGATCCAACCAGTACATTCTAAAGGAGATCATCCTGGGTGTTCATTGGAAGGACTGATGTTAAAGCTGAAACTCCCATACTTTGGCCATTGATGTGAAGAGCTGACTCATTTGAAAAGACCCTGATGTTGGGAAAGATTGTGGACAGGAGGAGGAGGGGACAATAGAGGATGAGATAGTTGGATGGCATCACCGTCTTGCTGGACATGGTTTGGGTAGACTCAGGAAGTTGGTGATGGACAGGGAGGCCTCGCGTTCTGCGGTTTATGGGGCTCAAAGAGTCGGATATGACTGAGCAACTGAACTGAATGATTGGAATGAATCATTCATGTGTTCATGCATCCTTTTTAAAAAGATCACCTAGATCTGATAATGTCTTGGAGGACATTTTCAAAATTGATTTTATTTCTTCAATGAATGTATCAGCATTCAGCTTCTATTTCTTTTTTGATCAAATTTTAGTAGTTAATTTGGTTTTATTCATTTCAGTTAAGTTTTCAGATTTGCTGACATAAAGTTGTTCACAATAGAATTCTCTTATTTTTAAAATCACAATCTGTAGTCTGTTCTGGTTTAGATACTTTTTTTTTCACTTTTTCTCATCCTGCTTTGTTGATTTGAAAGTTGATTGTTGATTCTTTTTTTTCCCTTCTTTTTAGTCTTTGTATTTTTGGTCATACCAGATAGCTTGTGGAATTAGAGATCGAACTCAGGCCCTCAGCAGTGGAGGCATGGAGTTCCAGCCTCTGGACAAGCAAGGAATTACCTGAAGGTCTTTTCAGAGGACCAACTTTTAGCTTTATTGATCTTCTCTGTTGTAATTTTGTTTTCTGTTTCTGCTGAAATGTGTCTATAAATCTAATATTAATATCCATGTACTCCGTATTTTCCCCTTCTTTTTTTGTTTTCACTGGGTTTATTCATTTCTCTTTTTGTAATTTCTTAAATGGATGTTTAGTGATTTAACTTTCTACTGTTCCTTCAAGATTTGAGACAAAACTTGAAAACGGTGAGGGATTAAACTAAGTGGTTGTTTGAGGGAAAAGTGTTTCAGGAAGAGGGGAAGCCCTGAGGCAGGAGTGTCCCTGGTGAGTTTGAGAGAAAAGCAGGGCCAATTTAGTGAAAAGATTTTTCATGATATAAATGTGGAAAATAACTACTTAACTCCTTTTATCTGTCGCTTTGCCTGCTGAGATGTCTGTTTCATGTGACAGCTGTGATGAGTGGAGAGAACACCCTCTCAGTCACTCATTCGGTTTGTGATCTTAGGCTTTTTAACTTCTTTCATATTCAACTTCCCTGTTCATAATTTGCTGTCATGATTAAAGAGACAAATATGACTATCCCCGCACAGTAGGTAGGGAATAAATGGTTGTTAAGTGTCTTGAGTTTGGCATGTTTACTGAAGCAATTTCTTTCCACGTTAGTGCACTCCCGTGCTTGGGCATCCTGCCTTCTGCTGCCGTCGCCAGCCTGCATTCCCCAGGAACCACTCCAGTCAGTGGTGTTAGTGGCCGCTAGGGTCTAATGCTGTTCTCCTTGCTCATTGCTTCCCTGAGCTGGACATTCCTTACGATGGGGGTTTCACTTTCTTTCCTCACGTGCTACTGGAAATAGTAGCGGTGGTGGTTCTCACAGCTCTTGGTCTTGTGTGCAGTGTTTCCGTCCCACTGTGGAGTGGACCTTTCCTGCATGTGATCAGGGCACTTCCTGCTGGGCTTCCCTGGCGGCTCTGTGGTAAAGAGCCCACTTGCAGTGCAGACATGTGTGTTCGATCCCTGGGTTGGGAAGATCCCCTGGAGAAGGAAGTGGCAACCCACTCCAGTGTTCTTGCCTGGGAAATCCCATGGACAGAGGATCCTGAATGGGCTCCAGTCCATGGGGTTGCAGAGTCAGATACAACTTAGTGACTGAACACAAGCCTCGGCTGAGTCCCTTGTTTCTCCTCACTCGATTGATATGATATTCTGCCTTTGTTGCTGAGCCTTTTCTCATCCCTGAAACTGTTCTATAATTCTTTCTTTTGTTGGCCACTGTTTCTATTTAATTGCCATCCCAATTTTGCCTACTTTGATCTCTTAAACCTGGAGTTGGCAGTGTTTTTCTGTAAAGGACTAAATGGTAAATATTTTATATTTTGAGGGCCACATACTGTCTCTGTCACGTATTCTCTGTCCCCATCCCTTTAAAAATTATAAGAGCCATTTTTGACTTGTTAGTAAATATTCAAAGTTTTTTTTTTTTTAATTGTGAAACAGAGCATGTATTGAAAAGCTTTTGAAAACTTATACATTTAGTTTAACATACAAAAATGAAACAAACTGTGACACCTACATCCCAAGCCGTGAAATACAGGGTATTGTCAGTACTTTAGAGCTGCTTCCGGTGATCCTCCCCCATTGTGTGTTTGTTCTGCCTGCTCTGCTGCATTTTGTGGAAATCATTCCTTTTATTTTTCTCTATAGTTCTATCACATGATAACCCTCCTAACAATAACTTGGATTGGCCAAAAAGTTTCTGTAAGATGTTACAGAAAAACTCGAATGAACTTTTTGGTCAACCCAATATTATATGGCTTTTGTTTGGATTTGAATTTTGTATAAGTGGAATCATACTATGTGTACCTTCTTTTGGAGACGGCTGTGGCACCCCTCTCCAGTGCTCTTGCCTCTTGAATCCCAGGGATGGGGGAGCCTGGTGGGCTGCTGTCTATGGGGTCGCACAGAGTTGGACATGACTTAAGCGACGCAGCAGCAGCAGCAGTACCTTCTTTTGCTCAGAATTATGTTTTTGAGATTTGTTTGTGTTGGTGCTCGTAGCTGCTTAATTGAATCCAGTTGCTTGACTGTTCCACATCTTTTTATAGTCCATTTTAATGTTAATGGACATTTGGATTGTTTACAGTCTTCTGTTCTCATGAATAATGCTCTGTGACCACTCTTATGCATATCTTCTGGTGCACATATGTAAGAGACTTTCAAGGGCCTCACTCAGTAGTGGGATTATTGGACATACGCAAGTCTGGCTTTGCTGGTAATGCTTGTTTTCCAGAGTGGTTGTACCGGTAAGTTCTCCTTGCAGCAGAACGTAAGAATTCCCTTTGGTTCTCATCCTTGTCAATACTTTGTATTCTCTTAATTTTTGCTGTTTAGTGAATGTGATGGTATCTTGTGGTTTTCATTTACATTTTCTTGATTATTGAACAATTTGAACACTTTTTTACATATATTCATAGATGCTTCCAAGTCCTATATCTTTTTTCAAGTTAATTTATATACGTATTTTGCATATAAGTTTAACATGTATATTTCAATTTATCACAGGCTGAAGTTCATCAATATTTCTGTTCTTAAAACACTGTAATTTCAGTCCCTTCCAATTTGTATGCCATCATTAATTTACTGTTTTTTTTAAATTAGCACAGAGCTTTGATGTCATTGTTTTATATTGTCAGTATTTTGTTAATATTGCTTATGTATTTATACTTTTGTTCTTCATTTCTGTTTTCATATCAGGTCTTTCTTGTAGGATCATTTTTCTACTGACTTTATAATTCCTTTACTGACAGTCAGCAGGTGACAAACTCTAAATTTTTACTTCTTCCACATTACTTTTATTTTACATTTAATCATGAAAGATAGTTCTTTTTATATAAACTCTATTTTATCTCAGCACATTGCAAATATTATTTCACTGTCTTTTGGCTATAAATAAACATTTTGGCTTCAGTATTACCTTTGAAGACACCTGTCTCTCTTCTTGATTCTTTGAAGGTAATCTTTTCTTTTTGGCTGCTTTTAAAATATTATTTTGTTGCTATGTTACAAAAATTCCAGTGATATTTCACTATCTGGATTATTTTTTAATAATCCTGTTTAGAATTTATTAGGCTTCTTGGATATTTAGATTAGTATATTTCTTTAGTTTTAGAAAGTTTGAGAAACTGAGAATATTATTCCTGCCTTATTCTTGTAACTCATCTGAAACTCCAGTCAGATTTTTATTAGATCTTGTAACTGTCTTCCACATCTCTTAATCTTTTTCTTTTAATATATCCTGTCTCTTTGACTCAGCCGTGGTTTGGGCATTTTCTTCTGACCTGTCTTCCAGTTCATGGATTCACCTTTAGTGTATCCACTCTCCTTTTAAATCTGCCCAGTGAGTTTCTTATTTCTAATAATACATTCTTTATTTATTAGAAGCTTTTGTTGGTTCATTTCCGCATCAGCTTGCTCTGTCCATGTGTGTTATTTCTTGTCTGTTGTGGGTGTGGGAGTGAATGAGCGTGTGTGTGACCTACTTGTGCTTCTCACAACTGTATCTTGGAAAATATTTGAGGTCTAGGATAATAAAGTTGGGTTTCTCCAGAGAGGATTGCTTTTACTTTTGTTAGTTGCTTAGGGCCCATTCCAGTCATTGACTCTTAAAATAAATTCTGGGCTTGATTTTTTTCAGAACATCCAAGTTGTAGTTTAACTTGTAATTACTCATGTGAAGACTGGCTTGTAGTTCTCAGGGAGATGGTTTTTTCCCCTCTCTTCAGTACTGTGGCTCAGGGAAAGATTTTTTTACCCCTTTAAACAGTCAATTTGGAATATGGCAACTCACTTCTCCTCTGCCCTCATGCCTTTTTTCCACGGTCTGCAGATTCACCACCTTAGGTAGGTCAGTATTCTTTGTCTTCTGTTCTCAGAGGCCTGCAAAGTCAAAAAGTTGATAACTGAATTTACCTAGTTTGGCACATGCCTTCAAGGTGAAAATCAGCTTTGGCAAAGTTAATTGATCTTTTTCTATTCTTGTCTTCATTTAACTTTTCTTGAATATTGCTTGTTTCTTGACATCTTACAGGTGCATTTGAGAATGTTTTAAAATATATGTTATTTTCATTAGAAGGATTAGTACAGGTTCCGAGTCCACCATATTGCTGGAAAACAGAGAGTCTCTATGGTTTTTAGTTTTGTATTCCCAGTTAAGATTTTACTGTCCTTGAGAGGAGTGACCATGCCTTGTACTTTCTTGGCCTTCTCTAGAAGGCAGTGAGTGTTCAGTGGATATAACTCAGTTATACAGGTGGATGTGTAAGTCAGAAACGTTTTTGAAGGACTTCTATTTTACATGTTTTATATCTGTTTTTTTTAATCTTCCCCATTATTTGGGAAGGTTAGGTGTATTATTACTACTTCTGTTTTATGGATCAGTAAACTGAGTCTTGGAGAATATGGACACAAATCTGGTTATTTGTTGGACTAAGATTTAGATTCATGACTTTTGACTCATAATTCTGTATCCTTTCTGCTATACCATGTTGCTTTTTAATTAATATTATTGATATTTGACATATCTTGATTATTATCTCTAGATATGAAAGTTCTAAAGAAGTGACTCCATTAGTAATAATCTGGATGAAATTATCTCTCGATTCTCACCTGAAAGAAATTGTTGGCTGAGCATTCACTTTGCTTAAACTGTTATCAGTGACTTAAAATAATGTATTGACTTCTGTTATAGAAAGTAGAAAAAAAGAATTGCTTACAAACTACTATATAAGATAAATAAGCTGCAAGGATATATTGTACAGCACAGAGAATATAGCCAATCTTATATAATAACTTGAAGTGTAATAAAAGTATTAAATCACTGCATTGTACACCTGAAACTAATATAATCTTGTAAATCAACTGTACTTCAATAAAAATGTTAAAAAGTTTTAAAAAATTGCTCAGTTTTGCTGTTGCAGCGTTGTGAAAATACCTTTGTTGTAAAACATAAATAGTTTTTTGTTTTTTCCAACAGGTGTGTATGTAATATAGACTGCAGTGGATACAGTTTTAATCCTGTGTGTGCTTCTGATGGGAGTTCCTATAACAATCCCTGTTTTGTTCGAGAAGCATCTTGTATAAAACAAGAACAAATTGATATAAGGCATCTTGGTCATTGCACAGGTAAAATTAATCTAGGGATTTGTCTTTAATATCACATGTCTACAGTCTTATTTGTATATTTTGGTAGTGTTCTGAATATGTAAAATGAAAAATCTTTGATGCTTTATTTTTTATTACTGTGTATTTTAGAACTTCTTTGTTTTGTTACTAACTTAGCTTTTTAAAAATTTGCTTTCACTATCTTAAGACACAAACAATGCTTCTTGATTGCTTAGTTACTAAGCTGATCCTAACGTGAACTTATAGCTATATTTATAGTTCTTAAGAATTGTCTCAAATTTGTAACGATTATAGTTGTTTAGAAATGAGTTTATTTTAATTATAGTAAAACTAAATATTAACATTTTTTTCATCTTTTGTTCTAGAGCGTAATAGTTTGTTTTCATGTTTTCTCTAGGTTTTTACCTCTACATATTTTATACTGTTAAAGATTTTGGGGTGAAGTTATAGAATATAAGGAAAAAGTATTACTTTCAGTTTAAAATTCTTTCCCCCTTCTTGCTTTTTGCCGTAGTTTAAGAACCATGGTACCAACTAAGAATAAGTTTTTGTCTTCTATTCCTGCTAAAAATACCTGGTCACAGAGGCAGAGGTTTTCAATCTTTTTTCCTAGTAAGACACATATAGGCAAGCATAATGTATGATTTCCCAGTAGCAAACAAGTCCAGACGCTTCCTGATGGCCTAGGGTTATGCATCTTTCCTGCTACTAGGTCTAAGTGCCCTCCCTTCTGACCACTTCCCCACCTTTTTGCGTTTATTAAAGGGCTGTGTTTTCATGAGCTTAGGGAAAACATAGCTAAGAGGAAAAGGTTGCAAGCCAGAGTTTGCTGCTTTATACTGATAACAAGCTATTTGTGAAATACTGAACAACTGATTGAAATGTCTGTGGTCTAAGCTACTGAAGAATGCCCAAGAAACTATTCAGAAGATATCTAGGTGTGCATGGCAGCGGAAACTGTTTACTGACAGAGACCCCTTGTAGGTGGAAGTAGTAGTATGGTTTGCTTTTCTTTCTTGGGGTGGCATTTGTAGTGTAGGTTAAAGTGTATTCTTGAGGAAAGCATGTCTTTTCTGAGGAACTGGTTTGTGGTTGAATGGTACTACCTGGAATTTCAAATTCAGAAGAGTTGGTCAAGCTTGAGGATTTTGTTAATTGAAATTCATGCTTTTAGAATCCTGTGGAGTGGTTTATCTTGGTCCCCATTTACACCTGACTGTACCTTCCCTTGCCCCCATTGTGCACTGGGAAAACCGAAGCTTATGCTTCCCAGCAGGTGTTTATGGTTCATGTAGTCTTCCTGTCCTAACATAATTCACCAGTAAGGGGTCATGTTTATAATAAATTTTGTCTGATAACACAGTTGATATTCCACATTTATATTAACGTATATTATATTTCCAAAGAAACAGTGGTGCGAGAAGGTAAATCTTGAAACCATTGTCCCTTGGAGAACCGGCTAATCCTTTCTCTTCAGGGTCTATGTGATTTCAGTCTCACAGGGAAGACTTTTTAAGGAGATCATATTTTAGCTGAAGTTTCAGTGAAGTTAGACTGTTCATGCAGAACGCATTTATATCTGAGTGCTGAGACAGAAGTGTTACAATAGATCAAGTGAGTGGTAGCTCAGGCAAAGTGGACAGAGAATTGGAAAGGACCTGGAGCATTTGGAATATTTAGGAGTTTCATGGTATGACTTAAACATCATATGTATCTTAATTTTCAAATCATTTTCTCTTACAGACACAGATGACACTAGTTTGTTGGGAAAGAAGGATGATGGACTACAGTATCGACCAGATGTGAAAGGTACTGAATCACAATTTCCTGAATTTTGGCCAAGTGTTGAAATATGGTCACTAGCTGTCCTTAGTAGTTCTCGATCCATTATAATGACCTTTCCAGCTTTGCTCTATGGCAATATACATTATGCAGTTAAATTTTAGTAATAATATTGACTGTGCGCTTCTCAGTTTACAGAGTACTCTCACATCTGTGGTTTTTTAATTGAAATTTTCACTGTGAGAATTGTAGATTCACATGCATTTGTAAGAAATTATACAGAAAGATCTCTCATCTTTGCTTTTAAAATCGTCTTTGCCTCTCTAGAATCTACTGTTAACACTTAACCTCTGTGCATGGTCTTTGAACCTAGTTCCCTCTGCCTGGAACTCTTCTTTGCCTAGGAGTCATCCTTTCGGTCACCTTAGAAGTTATTTCTATTTGGGAACTATCCTTGACTCTTAAACCTAGATTGCGTGCCTCTCTTCATACTCTGATGACTAAGCCCTTAACCTGCTCTAAGTATAATTGTCTGTTCTACTCATCTGCATCCCTCTCTGGACTGTGAGCTCTGCCATGTTCACTTTGGGATTCCTAACACTTAGCAGAACGTCTGGCACTTACCTAGGGGCTCCATGCCTGTCAGAAGAATGGATATAGCTTAAAGAAACTGTAGGATTTATTCATACAAAGTCTTTTATTTTAAGGTCAGATCAGAGATTGGATTCTAGTTCCCTTGACTGCAAGTCCAGTGTGCTTTAAGTTCTCATTTTCATATTCATTATTTCATTTGTGTTTTGCAACCACTGTGATGGGTAGGGACCAGTGAAAATATTGAGTCTCATTGATGTTATAGCTAGTGAACCAAAGCAGGTCCTGATCTTAGGATCCTAGACCAGGGTTTCTGTATATTTGCTTTTACATGTATCTTCTATGCCATTTGTTTGGTTATACTAATGGGCAGTTTTTTAAAAAAATGTGTGATCTACCTTTTAGGCCTAATTTCTAAAAAATACATAGAATGAGAATAACAGGCCCTATCTCATAGAGTGTCATAAAGGTCAAATGAGATAATGCATGTCAAGTGCTTTGAATAGTATCTGACATACTCATAAGTGTGTAAGAAGTGGTAGCTGTTATTATCATTGAATAATTTGTATTTCTGTCACTTGAGTCATATTAAACCTGAATCAGTTATATCCCATGAGCCCCTGAAATATCAGTTTCCTATGTTGATACAAAGTGCTGTGTTTAAAATAGGAAATCTTTGTATTCCCATAGGAGATATAATAGATCAATGCTAGTTTCATTCTTTATACTGATAGTACATGACCAGAATAGGAAAGTTCTTTTTCAGTAGGTAGAAGCTCCTGCTTAAGGCAATTTGGGGAATTGTGTATACCCAAAATACTTGTCTGTCTTTGATAATTTTACAGGGATAATTTAGTGCCTAAGCCATTTTTGAGATACTGAACATTCTTTACGCATAAGAATTTGTCTATAATGCAAATGAAATTATCATAATCAGTAGATGTAATTTATTAAGTGCCTTTTTTTACTGGTTGTTTTACCAGAAACTGTTGGTGGATAGAAAGATATGTAATACATGACATCCATCTTTAAAGAACTTGTGACACAATAAGAAATGAACATAACCTTCTTCTAACAAAGTGAAAGTTGGTTATTGTTATGAATGCAGTGCTTTGAAAAAGTTAGGATAAGAACTCAGAAAAAAAGAAATTACTATTTGGTGGGGATTGGTGATGCAGGTGGAGGTGCAGGTTTGATCCCTGGGTCAAGAAGATCCCCTTGAGTAGGAAATAGCAACCCACTCCAGTATTCTTGCCTGGAAAATTCCATAAACAGAGGAGCCTGACAGGCTACAGTCCATGGAGTTGCAAAGAGTCAGACATGACTGAGCATGCATGCAGGAGAGTGGGGAGAATGGTGAAGATCTAAGAAACACATAGAAGAGGTCTTATTTGAGCTGAACCTTGAAGGGTGGTTAGGATTTGAAGAGGTCGAAGGGTATTTAAGGAGGATGGAAGAGCATCAGCAGAAGTATGAATGCAAACATTGGGATAGAATGTATTGGAGAACGATGAGGAATCCTTTTTGGCTGGAGAGAAGGGATGTAAAAGGCAGAAATGGAAGGCAAGTATGGAAAGGTAGCTTGGGGCCAGATTGTGTACAGTCCTTTTTTTTTTTTTCGTCTGAGTCTTCACCACTGCACTGCCAGAGAATTCCCACATGTACAATCTTGAATGCTCTGTTATCCTAGGGCATTTAAACTTCATTTGTAGGCAGTGGGGAAATCATAATATATTTGGAAAGGAAAGGCTACAGTATTAACCAGCTGAATACATTATACCAGGCAGGACTTGTGCTTATTATGTACTTTGGGCTAGAGACAGAGAGATCAGTTAATTAGGCTCAAAAGGAATAGATTCCAACTTAAGATATGGAGGATAAAAGAGTTAAAACTAGGATGACTTAGATGATGGATTCTGTTTATTGAACTAAGAATATTGGGAGGGGAAAGGTGTTTGGGGTAAGTAAGAAAGGAGTTGATGGTGGAGATGATTAATTTTACTTTGGGGTTTGAGTTGCTTGTGAAACTCACCTGGACGACTTTGTTTTTTAGCATAAGTTTACGAGTTAGTCCTTGGATATCTAGGTGGTAACTGAAGTGATGAGAATGAGTGAAAGAGATTATAGAGCTGCATTGTCTAGTAGAGTAGCCACTGGCTACATGTGGCTATTTAAATTTAAATTGGATAAAATGAAATAAAATTAAAGGTTTTTGTTTCTCAGTTATACTAGCCGTATTTTAAATCCTCAGTAGTCCCATGTGACCCATGGTTACCATATTGGACAGCACAGATACAGAACATATCAAGAGCTGCAGAAAATTCTGTTGGACAGCACTCTTATTTTTAAAGGAAAGGAGGCTAGGATGAAGCAGAAAGAAGATCCAGAGGGAAAACATCATAAAGAGACTAGTGGCACAGAAGTTGAAATAGAAAGACTGACTGCTAGTTTAAAATGCTGCATAAAGGAATTAGAGGACAAGCCTCAAATTTGAAGATGTCAGAAATGTAAAGTTGAACTCTTGGAAAAGTGTGCTTTCAAGATGGAGCATTTAAATGTCCAGCATGGTGGTGAGTTAGTGCTTTTTCAGGCTATTGGAAAACCTGTGGTAAATGTTGAAATTGCAGTGTTAGAAGATTTGTTGTAGATATGTCATAAAGGATATAGCTCAGCATAAAGGCTGAGCATGAGGTGTATGGGCTTCCCTAGTAGCTTAGCTGGTAAAGCGTCCACCTGCAATGCTGGAGATCCCGGTTCAATTCCTGGATTGGGAAGATCCCCTGGAGAAGGGATAAGGTTACCCACTCCAGTCTTCAGCTTCTCTGGTGGCTCAGATGGTATAGAGTCCACCTGCAATGCAGGAGACCTGGGTTTGATTCCTGGGTCAGCAAGATCCCCCGGAGGAGGGCATGGCAACCCACTGCAGTATTCTTGTCTGGAGAATCCCCATGGACAGGGGAGCCTGGAGGGCTGCAGTCCATGGGGTAGCAAAGAGTCAGACATGACTGAGTGACTAAGCGTGCACATGTGTGTGTGCACGTGCACACACAGACACACACACCAGGTGTGTGGGAGCTGGGTATGTGACATTTTAAAAACTTGGTTGCAGAAAATTTCAAACATGAACAAACAGGATAGTATAATGAACCCTTATATACTCAACCACTATCAACAGTGAACAGCATTCTGTCATCCTTGTTTTGTCTGTATACCTTTACCCGGTGGATTATCATTATTCTTATTTTACAGATTTTTTTGAACTGTAATTTATATACATGGAAATGCACAAATGTTAGCCACTGACAAATGGATAGACCCCATCTGTACTACACCTTATCACAGTCTTTGCAACGTTTCCATCTACCCAGAAAGTTCCTTTGTGGCAAATGACATTTTAATAAGTGGCCATTTTTATCCAAGGATATTTTCATACAGCCTGAAATCCACTGTAACACCTTTTAATCGCCAACACATTCTCACTGCATTCCTGAGCATCACCTCACCCCAATCCTCACCTCACCTTCAATTTCATCCTCTCAGCCTCTCTGCTGATCAAGGATACCAGACACACCAAGATATCAATATTGTTGGTTCCATTATTTGGTGATTAATGTTTATATATTTTAATACAGCTCATTTGATATGCCCTTTTAAAAATGGTCTTGATAAATTTGCCTTATCAAAAGGTAAGCCTGAGCCAGTTGCTGCAGTCACTGAAGGAGGGGGAGAGCCGATGTTGTGGAGTGTGGAGGAGAATCACAGTGAAGATGGTGAGAAGGCTGTGTAGGTGGGTGGCACAGAACCCTACGGGGAGGAAGGTCGTTGAGAGATGAGAGTGGGATGCTGATCTGGAGGTGACAGGTGGTGAGCACAGCAGGGGAAGGGAGGGGGTGAAGGGGTGTAGGAGTAATGTGATTTTGTTCCATCAGGGAGTTGAAAGGAGTGCTTCCTAAGGGAACCGCTGAGGAGGTGGATGAGTTTATGTGCGTTAGAAAAGGTGTTTCACTGGGCAGAGTGGAAAGACTAGGAAAGAAAGAAGCCGGGTTAGGGTTGGTCATATCTACTCCCTGGACTTGAAAGGGTAGGGGGTGTTGGGGAGTAGACGGGAGTTTCTGCCTAGGTAAATGATTCTCTGCTGGGGTCTGAGGAGACTTGGGTTAAAGAAGGATGTGTTAGTGATGAAGCTTGGAGTGAAGGTTGGTATAGGGGAAGCAGGAAAGAGTATATTGAATTTTTGGATTCAGTATATTGGCTCTGTGGAAATAGAGAGCCCTCGAGTTACTAATGCAGTATTGATGTTGTTGTGCCCTCAGTAGCCTCTTCTAGGTGCATGTCCTGGTTGTTAACAGCAATTCCTGGTGCTTTGTTTGGGTGGAACGTGGATGGACCAAGACAGAGTCAGTGACACTTGCCTTTGCAGATAAGCCATCTGGAGTCTTACCACATCGTCACTTAGAACCATACTCTCCTTTGTATTCGAAAACGCTGCCGCTGGT
The DNA here is from genome assembly GCF_042477335.2 of Ovis canadensis. Classification (NCBI taxonomy): domain Eukaryota; kingdom Metazoa; phylum Chordata; class Mammalia; order Artiodactyla; family Bovidae; genus Ovis; species Ovis canadensis. The sequence goes on along the minus strand of NC_091246.1, from coordinate 22,698,743 downwards.
GGCAAATTGGGTTCTGAATGCCTCTGTAGGGTGGAAGGCACTGCTGGGTGTCTGAGCTTTTTATATTGTGTGTGTGCTCATGCACGCACACATTGTTCAGAGACTCGCAGTTGCAGCTGTTATTCATGGAGCCTGTCACCACTTGCCTGAAGGCATTGTTTGCACAGGACCGTGCCCAGTTCTTGCTGTGCAAGGCTACATCTCTGCTGTGGTTTCTGAAACTGTGCTTCATTACGTCTGTAAAGCCTTTTAATCTTTCCTTTTTGAAGTTATCTAATTAACATGGCCTGGAGAGCAAGTGCTTGAACATTCCACTTTTGTCTGTTCCCCACCTACCTTGGTGAAGTCTTGTGATGGTTAAGAGCTTGTGCTCTGAAGTCAGACTTGGTCCATGCTGTGGACCATAAGGCAGTGTGGCCTGATTTCTCTGAGCCTCAGTGATCATATCTGTGAAGCAGGGGCAGTAATACCTACTGCCTAGGATTACTTTGAGCATTAAATGATGTCACTGAATTCCTTATTGATGTTATTATGGTGTTTTTTTTCCCTAATTTCATTGTTAGTAGCCTGGCTGTGCTAAAGGTTCTTACCATGGGTAAGTCTGCCGGTCCCTATGTTTAATGTGGCTCTTGAGTGACAGTAGGCTATCCTTTTAACTGTTTTTAATCAAGTACACTACTGTGTGCCAGTTGCTTTCACATATTTAATCCTTACCACAATCATGTTACCACCATTTTGCAGATGAAAAAGCTGAAACTGTGGCTCGTGTAGAATGGCAGAGCAGCGACCAGCATTCAGACTTTCTGACCCTAAGCCCTGGTGCTCTTTCTTGTTCATGACAACTATTCCAGTGCATGTTCTCTTCAATTTCCTTCAGAATATTTAATCTACTCTCAGCTGCCACCTTGGTGAACACTTATACTCTGGCTTTACTCTTTCTCTAAGAACTAGTTCACATACTCAGCTACCTGTGGGTCTTTACACCTACGTTTAGCTTGTACTGCTTTGCCTGAACTTCCAGGAACTGCTGTCTTGCCTGGGACATGATGGATGCTTAATAAATACCTTTTGGAGGACTGGAGATCTCAATTTGAACTCAGTTTACTACATTCTTTCTACTGAGCCTCCTGTCATTAGGCTTATACAGAGTTTTTCTTTCAGTTTTTAAAGTTGTGAAATATATATAACAACACCACATGCTGTCTTAACCATTTTTTAAGTGTACGGGTCTGGTGGTATTTGATAAATTCATGATGTTGTGCCACCATCACAGCATCCATCTCTCGAAATCATTTCGTCCTGTGAAACTGGAACTATAGCCATTAAGCAATAACTTCATTTCCCCCTCCCTTCTGCCCTTATAACCACCATTCTGCTGATTGGTGCTATAGTTTTGACTATTCTACATAACTCATATAAGTAGAAATTATGCAGTATTTGTCTTTTTGTCACTGGCTTCAGTTAACATTATGTCCTCAAGGTCTGTTTGTGTCATAGCATATGTTGGAATTCATTTCCTTTTGAAGGCTGAATATTTCCTAGTGTGTAGAATATTCCCTACAACTCATCCATTTTGTTTATCCATTAATGGACACCTGGGTTGCTTCCATGTTTTAGCTATTGTGAGTAATGCTACCATGAATATAGGTATATAGCTGTCTCTTGGAGACCTTGCTTTCCATTTTTTTGGAGGCGGGGTGGTATCCAGATGGATCATGTGGTATATCTACTTTTAATTTTTTGAGGAAGCACCCTACAGTTTACCGTTACATTTTCTCACCACCACGCCCAAGGATTACCATTTCTTCTTACCATTGCCAATACTTGTTATTTCCTGGTTTGGGAATAGTAGTCATCCTTTTGGGTGTAAGGCACTGTCTTGTTTTGATTCGTATTTCCCTAGTGATTAATGGCTTCCCAGGTGGTGCAGTGGAAAAGAATCCGCCTACCAATGCAGGAGACACAAGAGATGTGGGTTCAATTGCTGGGTTGGGAAGATCCCCTGGAGAAGGAAATGGCAACCCACTCCAGTATTCTTGCCTGCAAAATCCCATAGACCGAGGGTCCTGGCAGGCAACAGCCCATGGGGTTGCAAAGAGTCCGACACAACTGAGTACAGATGCACGATGCGGTGATTAATGATGGGGGACATATTTTCATGTGTTTATTGACATTTTGTTGATTCTTTTTGAAGTAAAATTGTTTTACACAATTCTGCATTGAGCCATCTTTAGCAAAGAGGACAATTCTGTTGTATTAAAAACTTAAATGTTAGTGGGTTGGTGGTTGCAAAGTAAATAAAGGGTAAAACTAGGGAAGTTTGACATTAAGAAAAAAATTGGTGGGCAGTGAGGTAGGTGGTGAACAGACATGGGGAAATCCACACAAAGATAATGAAAGAGAGATTTCATTCAACATGAGGAAAACTTGATAATATTGGAATTAACTATATTATATTGAAGAATATAAAGCATATCAAGGAGAGAGAAGAAAGCCTTCCTCAGTGATCAATGCAAAGAAATAGAGGAAAACAATAGAATGGGAAAGTCTAGAGATCTCCTCGAGAAATTAGAGATACTAAGGGAACATTTCATGCAAAGATGGACACAATAAAGGACAGAAATGGTATGGACCTAACAGAAGCAGAAGATATTAAGAAGAGGTGGCAAGAATACACAGAAGAACTGTACAAAAAAGATCTTCATGACCCAGATAATTACAATGGTATGAGCACCAAACTAGAGCCAGATATCCTGGAATGTGAAGTCAAGTGGGCCTTAGGAAGTATTACTACGAACAAAGCTAGCGGAGGTGATGGAATTCCAGTTGAGCTATTTCAAATCCTGAAAGATGATGCTGTGAAAGTGCTGCACTCAATATGCCAGCAAATTTGGAAAACTCAGCAATGGCCACAGGACTGGAAAAGGTCCGTTTTCATTCCAATCCCAAAGAAAGGCAATGCCAAAGAATGTTCAAACTACTGCACAATGGCGTTCATCTCACACGCTAGTAAAGTAATGCTCAAAATTTTCCAAGCCAGGCTTCAACAGTATGTGAACCGTGAACTTCCAGATGTTCAAGGTGGATTTAGAAAAGACAGAGGAACAAGAGATCAAATTGCCAACATCCATTGGATCATTGAAAAAGCAAGAGAGTTCCAGAGAAACATCTACTTCTGCTTTACTAACTGTGCCAAAGCCTTTGACTGTGTGGATCACAATATACTGTGGAAAATTCTTTAAGAAATGGGAATACCAGACCACCTGACCTGTTTCCTGAGAAATCTATATGCAGGTCAGGAAGCAACAGTTAGAACTGGACATGGAACAACAGACTGGTTCCAAATAGGAAAAGGAGTACGTCAAGGCTGTATATTGTCACCCTGCTTATTTAACTTCTATACAGAGTACATCATGAGAAACACTGGGCTGGAAGAAGCACAAGCTGGAATTAAGGTTGCCGGGAGAAATATCAAAAACCTCAGATATGCAGATGACACCACCCTTATGGCAGAAAGTGAAGAACTAAAGAGCCTCTTGATGAAAGTGAAAGAGGAGAGTGAAAAAGTTGGCTTAAAGCTCAACATTCAGAAAACGAAGATCATGGCATCTGGTCCCATCACTTCATGGCAAATAGATGGGGAAACAGTGGAAATATTATCAGACTTTATTTTGGAGGGCTCCAAAATCACTGCAGATGGTGATTGCAGCCATGAAATTAAAAGACACTTACTCCTTGGAAGGAAAGTTATGACCAACCTAGGTAGCATATTGAAAAGCAGAGACATTACTTTGCTAACAAAGGTCCATCTAGTCAAGGCTAAGGTTTTTCCAGTGGTCATGTATGGATGTGAGAGTTGGACTGTGAAGAAAGTTGAGTGCCGAAGAATTGAGGCTTTTGAACTGTGGTGTTGGAGAAGACTCTTGAGAGTCCCTTGGACTGCAAGGAGATCCAACCAGTCCGTTCTAAAGGAGATGAGTCCTGGGTGTTCATTGGAAGGACTGATATTAAGCTGAAACTCCAGTACTTTGTCCACCTCATGCGAAGAGTTGACTCATTGGAAAAGACTCTGTTGCTGGGAGGGATTGGGGGCAGGAGGAGAAGGGGACGACAGAGGATGAGATGGCTGGATGGCATCACTGACTCGATGGACATGAGTTTGAGTAATCTCCGGGAGTTGGTGATGGACAGGGAGGCCTGGTGTGCTGCAATTCATGGGGTTGCAAAGAGTTGGACACGACTGAGCGACTGAACTGGACTGAACTGATATTATGAGTTCCTTATCTCTAAACATGTTTAAGTAGAAACAGGATCATGAGGTTATAACTAAAGAAATTCCTTCATTAGACCAAATGACCTCCAAAGACCCTTACACATCTGAGTTTCTGGTTTCATTTACTTTCCAAAGCATCTGGACACTGTCTTTTTTTTCTGTGTTCCTATTATCTGTTCCTACTGCTGAGCTCAAACTTTTCAGTGCCAGAGTTTGGATTGTGTAGTAACCTCGTAATTGGTCATCCTGTCTTCCTTTTTTCTTCCAAGTAATTTTAATAGCTTTTTGAGATGCAATTTACATACCATTAAGTTCACCTGTTTAAATAGTGTAATTCAGTGTTTTTTTTTCTTTTAGTATATTTACAGGATTATACTAATATCACATGTACTAGCATTATAATCTAATCTTAAATCATTTTCATTACCCGCAAAATAAACCTCACACCCATGTCACTCTCCATTCCCCCCTAACCATCAGCCCTAGCCCTAGGTACCCGCTCTCGGTTAACTTCTTATGTAAACCATGGCTTTGCTTGTGTTGCCCTCCAACTTGGTCCTCCTTGTCCATATGATTAAGAAAATGTTTCTCATCTGAGGTTTAAATTTTTCCATGCTCTGACTTCAACTTATTTTCACAACTTTGACTTAAACTCTTGTACAGTCTGAATGTACAGTTCTTGCTAGGTCCACTTACCTCTTGTTCTTGAGAGTGAGAACAGGTACCTCATACCTGCTTTTTGGTTCCCACCGTTTAACTATCTGAATCTGTCCATGCTTTGAGACCTAACTTGAGTCCTACCTTCTCTATGAGTCCTTCCCTGGGTTATTCTGCCTAAGATGAAGTTCTCCTTTCAACGTGAACTTCCATAGCACCTGGTACTATAAAGCCTTCTTTTGGTGTTTTATTGTCTGCTATTGTGTGGGACCTCTTCTCTCGTGTTGTTCAGCATTTTGTGTGTGTATGTTGAAGATAAACTTCTTGTGGGCAGGGACTGTGACCACATTTCCCTTACCTGCTCTGTAGCTTAGCTGAGCATATGGATGTGCACAGAAATAGTATGTAAGCGTAATAGAATGAATAGTGTTGGCATTGAGCAGAATGCTGAATTTGGACTCTGTGACAGACAGAGATTTCAAAGTCTTAATAGACACATCCACTTTAATATGGCTTTGCTTTGTCTAGAGCTTGAAACCACATTCTTTCATTAATCATTCAGTGAATGCTGTTGGTGGTGTACTCTTTATTCATTTCTCATAACCCATTCTTAATTTTCTTATTGCTATCATGCATCTAAATTCTCTGATCACTTTCAGCTCTGCATTACTTTGCTGTTTTTAGGACTTTCTTATGGTAGGTTAGTACATTGCCACAGCTTTTGTAGACCAATGTGGTCTGTTTGTTATATACTTTATGCAACTTTATTTCTATAGGCTGATACCTAACCTCAGTCTATAGTCCCATTATTATATACTTCATGGTATACCACAGCCTGAAAATATCATGTTTTGAGAAGTTGCAGGATGATAAGCACTGTGGGAGACAGTTGCATTCCTCAAGTCACTTCATGGCTTGATTGCAAAGGTCGAATACTACTCTTGGTTTGAAACCATAGCAAGAACATTATTATGGTCTAAGTGTCAGGAGTTATACAGAAATGGATAATACAGGCATCTAGATCCTCAGGGAGTTCATGGTCTCATGGTAGAGACCAATTTAAATACCTAAATAGTTATGACAGTGTTGTGAGTGTTGTAGCACAGAAGTGGGTTAGGATTGTAGGATTGCTCAGGATTGTAGCCGCCCAGAAGGCTTGATTTCTTTGCCACAGCGTAATTATGGTTTGGGAGCTGGAGGAGCCCCTGTAAGCCCTTTGAGGACAGGATATATCTTAACTGCTTTTTTATCCCAGCACCTAGCAGAGTCCCTGGCATATGGAAGGTGATGAATAAATGATAAATGAATAAGCCACCTATTCTGTGCTGTCTAGCATGGTGGCTACCAGCCACATGTGACTGTTGAATATTTGGAATGTGACCAGTTGGAATTGAGGTGTCCTGTAAGTGTGAAGTGCTCTCCAGATTTTGTAGATCTATTTAAGAAAAAGGAATATAAACTATCATTATTTATCTGAATATATGTTGAAATGCTATTTATTTGATATATTAGGTTAAATAAAATACATGATTAAAATTATCTCGTCTACTTTAAAAAATATGAAATAAAATAAATAAAAAATAAAAATTTTCTTTTTAAAAATAGAAAAAAATTTTCTATTACTAGAAAATAAAAGATTATGTATGTGTCTTATGTTATACATCTTTTTATTATCAGCATTTTGTTTGGTTTATTTTAAAAATTATTTTATTTATTTATTTTTGGCTGTGCTGGTTTTCATTGCTTCTCATGGGCTTTCTCTAGTTGTGGGGGGCTGGCTTTTCACTGCAGTGGCTTCTCTTGTTTTGGAGCACTGGCTCTAGGGTGCTCAGGCATCAGAGTTGTGGTATGTGGGTCAGTTGCCCCATAGCATGTGGAGTGTTTCTGGACCAGGGATTGAATACCTGCACCGGCAAGCGGATTCTTAACACTGGACCACCGGGGAAGTCCACTGTGTTATACTACTGATGGACTTTGCTTATCTCATTCAGCTCTCTTAGAAGAAATTATTTGATTAAGGTTACACAAAATAGCAGAGATACCCTTAAAATGGAGATCTTCTGTGTTGGATTTCCCCTTAGTTTAATTATCTTTCTATGCATAAATTTGCACAATGTTGTAAATACATAAAATTTGAGGTAAAATGGCATGAATTTGGTCTTGGGAAGCTCTTATCTTTGAACTTAATCATTAAGATTAATAGTCAAAAAGATTCTCCTTTCATATGTAAATGTTGATCTCCAGAAAAACGTGCATTTTCAGTTCTCAGTTTTTTCACACTTGGTACACCTATTCCCAGTTCTCCCTTGCTTTTTGATATCTGTATATACACGTAGTCTCTTATTTCATTCCTTCTTAATATGTTTCTACTAATAATTCTTCAGATTATATTAACACTTTGTGTGTATTTGAGGGAGATAAGTCTTGGCTGGCGCATGATGTGTTACATAGAGAGCTGGTGGGTTTAGTGGCCTGTACATGCATTAATTATCTCAGATAATACAGTTGTGAGATCTCAGGCTTCGAGAGGGTGGTATGCTCAAGGTCACACGAGATTATTATTGTGAGATTATTATTAGTAAGAATCTGTAATTCACAGAATAATACACAGAATCTGTAAGCTGGAATTTTATAAAATGGCAGGAAGCTTGGGAGTTTTTCCTACACATGGACAGGCCTGTAAACATTGGGGAACTCTGGGTACATAGAGCTGAGGACTAATGTATTAGGTAAACGCCAGAAAAAAAGTAAAACATTCATTCTAGGCTGTGTGAATATGTAAATAAGTATGCATATGTAAGTATATGGAGGTAATGAAGGACAAGGAAGCCTGGCATGCTTCAGTTCAGTTCAGTCACAAAGAGTCTAACATGACGTAACGACTAAACAACAAGTATATGGGGAAAAGAGACATGGAAATAGAGAATGAATTAAGGAAAGAATATCGTTGGTTTTGAAGACTGGATCCCCATGCCTTCTTCTTTCCTGCCCTATTCTATCTCTGCTTCCTGACTCTTCCCATTTTTGGTAGTGAAATTACTTACCACCCTCCCGTTTTCTTCAGTCCAACCCAATTCGGTTCAAGTCAGTATACTTAAGTCCAAACACATATTCATTAACATGTTTACAATGGTTTTCTTTGGATAGAGAGATTTGGGGCGGTTTAAAATTTCTTTTTTATTTGTTCTCTGTATCATTTGAATTTTTTTTTTTTTACAGAAACATACACTAAGAAAAACAATTTAAAAAGAACAGAGAACTATTTTCACTTGGGAAAAAATCAATATGCTTGATAGTTTTCATTCCAAAGTAAACCTTTCACCCTAAAATTTCAGAATCTCATACTTGTTCTCTGCCTTACCAGTGTCCTTTGGCCTCAATTTCATAGCCTCAAGGTGAATGGCTAGAGTAAGTCAATTCCCCAAAAGCCAGTGCTACATACCCCATCTCTGACACAGAGGTGAGATTTCTTCTGGAAGTAATATTTTTTTTAATAGCAAAGATGTTGAGTGTTTTTATTTTTTCTGATTATTTTTAAACAGCAGTTGCTCATAGTGGTCGCATCGGGCAAATATTTTTAAATGCTTTGAATCTAAACAGTCTACCTGCTGTGTTTGTGGCTTAATGAGACCTTGGTTCTTGTCTAGCCTCCTATCTGATAAATTTCCTTCCTAAATTACCCAGCAAGGGGGGAATTTATTTGTTGTCTTAGAACCTTTGAAAAGTCCACATTTTTCAATTTGCTTTTCATTATTTATTGACCTGGTTTATGTTCTTTTAAGATGCTAGTGATCAAAGGGAAGATGTTTATATTGGAAACCACATGCCTTGCCCTGAAAACCTCAATGGTTACTGCATCCATGGAAAATGTGAATTCATTTATTCTACTCAGAAGGCTTCTTGTAGGTAAGTCAGAGTACCTCCAGATCAGAGGTGAGACCTTTTTTCCATCTTTGGTCACTGCTCTGTAGCAGGCAATGAAATGTGAACTAAAAATATCACTAAAATGTAGTATTTATTTGCAGTTGAGTTAAAAAAAAATCATTAGCAGCATCATTTGGAAAAAGCTGGCAAGTAATATGCAAAAAAAAAAAACAAACAAAAAAACAAAACCAACAAAAAAACCACCCAGATGTTTATTAGGGTTTTGAGATAGGCTTAACCTTTTTAATATTATGCTATGTATTTTTTAATATAGAACTATACCCATAGACCAACCTTATTTTGATTTTTAGGCAGTCTGTCACAGAGTGAGTGTGTTAAGAACTGAGAATGTTCTTAAACTTTATGGTCAAGTTTCAAATAAAGTTTATAATGTATTTCTCAAAATAAGGGGAATGAGCATTAGAATCAGGTGTAATATGAGGGATGGAGACAGACAGGGTGTGAATCTTCAACTGTGTGATTTCAGAGAGGTTGTGTAAATAGAGCTGAGATAAAACTAGATCTCGAATTTCCTGATGCTCACCCTTATGGCCTTAGTGCTTTTGCTGTTCCGTGTCTGTACTGATAACACTTCTTGCTGCTGCTTCTGGGAGCTTGTCTTTCACCTCTGGTTGGTCTAGCTGTCAAGGCAGTGTTTGCAAACACTGGGCGATTGGTCTTATTCTTCTCACTCCTTCCCCCTGCAGTTTGACCAGTGAATCTTTTTTTCAAGAAGTAAAAGAAAGCTTGTGAAATCAAGTCTCCTGGTTTCTGTTTCTTTAACTTCATTCCCCTAACTTCTCCCCAACCCTGCTCCGTCCCATTATCCTCCTACTTAAAGAATAAAACAAAACACTGTAAATTGTTTTAATGGTTATTAAGAGTTCTTTGTTAAGCTTTCAGCTTCCTTCTAATTGAATGGTTTCCTGTCTTTGAAGGAGCTAATACCAGCCTCGCCCCCAACCCTACCTCTTTGCCTGTACATTAAAAAAAAAAAATATAGCCATGCAAGGGAGAACAAAATAAAATCATACGGTGGATTCCTTATGCTTGTCTCATAGTGACAGACATATCTCAATAGAAGTTCCGATCATGTTGTCCTCTGAGCCTGGGGTGTCTTTTAAGATACCTAAAAGGGAGGGAAGGAGAGGTTGATGTCTAAGCCTCATGAGCCTATTTGCAGGGCAGTGGAGATGTGGACATAGAGAACAGGCCTGTGGACTCAGTGGGGGAGGTGAGGACGGTCTGAACTGAGAGATCAGCATGGAAACGCATACATTACCATATGTAAAACAGATAACAAGTGGAAATTTGCTGGGTGACACGGGGAGCTCAACCCAGTGCTCTGTGACAACCTAGAGGGGTGGGATGGAATGGGAGATGGGAGGAGAGGTAGAAGGGTTCAGGAAGGAGGGGACATATGTATACCTGTGGCTGATTCATGTTGATGTATGGCAGAGGCCAACACAATACTGTAACGTAATTATCCTCCAATTAAAAGAAATGATAATGATAGTTATTTCCCAGTGTTGTTAATATATGCAGAGTACTTATCACAATGTCTGTTACACAATCTGTATTTAATAAATAGCAATGGATATTGATATTGACAATATTGATATTCCTAGGCTATAGGCACTGTTAGGTTGGGGGCTCTGTTTTGCTAACCATTGTCTCCCCAGTGCCTGGCATATGGCCTCTCCCAGTAGCTACTCAGTGAATATTTTTTGAATGACATGTGATGGTGGCCAACTTTTCCCTCTTCTTCAGACCAGAGATGTTTCTTAAATGCTAAAGAATCTCTTTTCTGCATATTGTAACTCCAAAAAGCAGTTGATCTTTGTCTTTTGTCTAAGCATCTGCAGTGTCCACAAGAACCAGGGCCTGGCATCACATGGATTTCTACTGATAGGTATATTTGTTTAGTAGCAGTAAATAGGCAGGGATGAACATCCTTTAGCCACAGTCCTGTTACTAGGTTAAAATCTTTTAGCATTATATCACTATTAATTTGTTTATTTATTGCCTTTGTTGTTCAGTCACTACTCTGTGTCTGACTCTTTGCCTACTTTGTACCAAATCCTACATGGCCCTGGGGTCTCGAGTTCAAATATGACAGAGATCCAGCCTTCAGAAAAACTTAGTCTGGTGGCAGCAACTGACAAATAATAATTTAAAAGTGATACTATATGGAAAATGCTATCATACATAGATATACATGAGATGATTTGAGACTTCAAGAAAGCTCTTCAACCTTAAGTGGGAGGAGGGGCAGGTCTTATGAGGACATTTGTGCCATACCAGGAGATTGTCCTTTAATTAATTAATTAATTTGACCACACTGCATGGCTTGTGAGATCTTAGTTCCCCAACCAGAGATGGAACCCAGGCCCATACAGAAAGCACAGAGACCTAACCACTGGACCTCCAGGGAATTCCCATGTCCTTTATTTTAAAGGCAGAAACCATTTAAGGATTTACATAAGAAAGATAGGGGCAGATCTGAAAGCCATCCGGGTAGCTAGGTGAAAAACGGATCGGAAGACTGAAGGTTAGGAGCCTGTCTGTTAGTGAGGAGTGGGAGCCTGAGCCAAGTAAAGGCCTTACAGTGGGACTGAGATGCGGGCATGAGTTGTAGAGGGAAAATAGGTGGTGACTCCAGAGGCTTTGGTGGCTGGTTGGTAAGAGGATGGGAATGTGGGAGTTGGGGGAGGGTCATGGGAGGGAAGAGTCAAGAGAGTCTCCTGGGTTTCTAGCTGATGTAAAATTGAGGAGGGAAAGGAAATAGGGGGAGGAGAATGGAGGTTTAGGGGGTCATGTTGCACTGAGCTTAATAATGCTTGATCTCAAGTGTCTGTGGGGCATCCACTGACCTAGTAGGCTCCTGGGTATCTGTGGTTTTGGAACTCATGAGGCAGGTGCATGTTGAAGATGTGTTTGGGGATCATTCCGTCTTTAGCGTTGTTCAGTCACTTAGTTGTGTCCGACTCTTTGCGACCCTATGGACTGTAGCACGCCAAGCTTCCCTGTCCTTCACCATCTCCCAGAGCTTGCTCAAACTCTCGTGTCCATTGAGTTGGTGGTGACATCCAACCATCTCATCCTCTATCATCCCCTTCTGCTCCTGCCTTCAGTCCTTCCCAGCATCAGGGTCTTTTCTAGTGAGTCAGCTCTTCTCATCAGGTGGCCAAAATATTGGAGCCTCAGCTTCACCATCAGTCCCTCCAATGAATATTCAGGATTGATTTCCTTTAGGACTGACTGGTTTGATCTCCTTGCAGGCCAAGGAAATCTTGAGTCTCCTCCAACACCACAGTTCAGAAGCATCAATTCTTCGGCGCTCAACCTTCTTTATGGTGCAACTCTCATTCGTATATGGAGGAAACCATAGCTTTGACTATATGGGCCTTTGTTGGGCTTTAGCATATCCCATCTAATTCCTACAGCAATCCTTCCACACACAGGGCCTCCAGTTGATTAATCTCTCACCTTTTCAGTGCATATCCTCATTGCCTCCTTAAGAGTGAAGTCGCTCAGTCGTGTCCGTCCCTTTGCTACCCTGTGGGCTGTAGCCTACCAGGCTTCTCCGTCCATGGGATTCTCCAGGCAGGAATACTGGAGTGGGTTACCGTTTCCTTCTCCAGGGGATCTTCCTGACCCAGGGATTGAACCTGGGTCTCCCGCATTGGAGGCAGACGCTTTAACCTCTGAGCCACCATTGCCTCCTTACTCAGCTTAATTCCGTGGTCAATTCTTGTAGTCCCTCCCTTGCTTCATCATATGCTCACTTGACAAAACGATCACCCTGGTTCATTCCAGCTTCCCGCCTGCTGCATACCTACACCCACCAGGCTTTAACTGGTCCTATGCACCTGTATACTCAGCAGGCCCTGCATGCTGCCAGCAGTCACTCTATAACTGCGGTCCTTCATCCTCCTCTCCTAGATAAAATGACTGCTTTTACCATCCACCCTCTCTTCAGACTGTCAGCCCCTCCTCTCATCCTCGCTCCCAGTTAATGATCTAGTTTCCAAGTTCAGTGAGAAAACTGAAGGAGTATGATGAGAACACTCAGGCTTTTTACTGTCACCGCCAGCAGTGCTCCCCATTTTTCTTCTTACCATATATTGTTTTATTCATATATTTTTACACATGTATAAGTTACTTTTTATTTCCTTTATCTTGAAAGGTATCTCTCACTGTCCCTTCTATCAGCTACAGTCCCATTTGTGTCCTTTCCTTTGTAGAAGAACTGGAAATAGTTGTCTGTGGTATGTCTCCAGTTTCTCACTTCCTATCTCATGAATTCACCCCAGTGAGCTTTTGCTCCCCAGCACTTCACTGAGACTGTTCTTGTTGCTAAATTCCTCAGTCAGTTTCTCAGTCTCAAATGACTTTTGAATAATCAGTGGCATCCAGCCTCCTGTGTGATAGACATTCTTCCCTTGGTTAAGGGATTATACTCTCTTGGTTTTCTCCTTCCTCACAGGCTGCTTTTCTTTCAGCCTCCTTGCCTGAGTCCTCTTTTGCTTCCTGGTCTCTCAGTGTTGGCGTGCGACCAGGGTCCAGCTCTGGTCCTCTTCCTTAGTGAGTCCATCCAGCATCAGGGCTTTACATGCTGTATGCTGATGACCCCCAGGCCACTCTCTCAACTTGGGACTCTCCCTCACTGCCGTTTTTCACATGAGCGTCTGACACCTTACGCTCAATAGAACCTAAGCTGATCTCCAGATCTGCCCTCGCTCTCCTAAACCTGTTCTGCCTCTAACTTCTCCATCTCAGTTGATGCTGACTTCACCTTTTCTTTGGTTTAGACAAAACACCTCTGATATGACTTTGACTTGTCTGTCTGTCATACTCCACATTTAGTCATTTCAGGTGTCCTGTTGGCTCCGTTTCAGAATATATCCAGCATTTGATGACTTCTCATTATCACTGCTACTCCTAGTCCAGGCACCATTTTTCCCTTCTGGCATTATGCAGTAGTCTTCCTGATTGTATTCTAAATAGTCCATATTCAACACAGCAGCCAGAGTGAGACTTTAAAATAAAAGTCAGCTCTTGTCTTTCCTTTGCTAATGCCCTTCCAGCGGCTCCTTCATCTCCTGAGTGAGGAGCCCTTCGCACGCGGGCCCCTTCACCTCTCTGTGTTGGTCCTCTCCTTCCCTTTTGCTGGCCCATTCCAGCCACACTTGCTTGGACATACCATGCACTCATGCGCCCACCTCAGGGCCTCTGCACTGATTCTTCTTCTGCCTGTTATGCTCTCCTTGCACTTGTCCACACAGCAAACTCCCTGACCCCCTTCACATCTTTACTCACATGTCTTCCTGAAGCTTGCCTTGACCATCTTCCTTAAAGTTGCAGGGCTCCCTTCCTGGCCCCGTACCTGGCACTCATGATATCCCTTAATTCTTTCTCTTTGTTCTCTTTTAATTCTACCTTCTAACGTAACCATTTAATTTGCTAATCGTGTTTATTGACCCTCCCTCCCCTACTGGAGGATAAACAAGCCAGGGATCTTTGTTCCCTGATGGATCCCCAGTGCCCACCTCAGTACTTGGCACATGTTGGGTGCTCAGTAAGTAGGTTAAATATATGAGCGAATGAGTCAGCCCATGAGGCTGTGGGCATGATGAGATTACCATGGAGGGTATGGACATGAAAGAACAGGCAAGAGAGAACCAGATCCCTGGATCTGCCTTTAATTAGCAACAGAGGAAGTAGTGCTAACATGAAATTGAATACTCCAGTTATTTGGAGAGTATAACCCAATAGTCAGTTGCAGGAATGATATCCAGGGGGAACTGCACGAGTGACACATGGTCTACACATTCTTTTTGATACTCTGACCTTTAATTTTTGAATTAAGCTTAATTGTCAACTGCATATCTAGGACATTGTTATAGCTCCCTGTGGAACTATTTTCTTTCACTAAGCTTTGACTTTGGGCTCTTAGCCTGCCATGAAATATATTCTTTTGAAAAATCCTATGAGACTTCATTATATTGTTGAATTTATTATAGCTGTATTGTTGAGGATGATGCTCTCTGGATGAGAAAGTACCCTTTCTGGGGCTGGGGGACCAGGCTGTGTCTCTAGTGGGGACCTTAGTTTCCCGACCAGGGGTTGAACTCACACCAGCGAAAACCCTGAGTCTTAACTACTGAATTGCAAGGAAATTCCCGGAAAGTACCCTCTTTATATGAGGACTTATGAGATCAAGTTCCCTTAAATTTAATAAAAATAGCAACTGATTTGTTTTTTAAAAATGAAATAAAGTTGGTTTGCAATATTAGTTTCAAGTATACAGCATAGTGATTCAGTATTTTTATAGATTATACGCCATTAAAAGTTGTTATAAAATAATGGCTGTAATTCTCTGTGCTGTACAGGTACTTGTGGCATATCTATTTTATATACAGTAGTTTGTCTCTCTTAATCCTATACTCCATTTGCTCTTCTTCCCTTCTTCCTCCCCACTGGTAACCACTACTTGTTTCCTGTATCTGTGAGTTTGTTTCTTTTTTGCTATATACATTCTTTGTTTAATTTTTAGATTTCACAAAAACAGTGGTATTAGACAGTATTTGTGTGACATTTCGCTAAGTGTAATATTCTCTAGGTGCATCTGTGTTGCTGCAGATGGCAGAATTTCATTGTTTTTCATTGCTGAGGAATATTCCTTGGTGTGTATGTATGTTTATCCGTTTGTCTGCTAGTGGACACTTGGGTTTCTTCAGTATCTCGGCTATTATAAGTAATGCTGCCCTGAACGTTGGGATGTATGTATCTTTTCAAGTTCGTGTTTTTGTTTTTTCTGGATAATGCCCATGAGTGGAATTTCTGGGTCGTTGGGTAGATCTGTTTTCAGTCTTTTGAGGAATCTTATAGGTTTCCATAGTGACTGCACCAGTTTACATTCCAGCAATAGTAGTATACAAGGGTTCCCTTTTGTCCACATTCTTGCCAACATTTGTGATTTGTGGACTTTTTGATGATACCCATTCTGACAGTTGAGGTGATATCTTAGTAAAATGTTGAGCATCTTTTCATTAGCCATCTCTGCTTTGAAAAAAAAAGTCTGTTCAGGTCTTCTGCCTATATTCTGATTGGGTGGTTTTTTTGATATTGAGTTATATGAGCTATTTGTATATTTTGGATATTGACTGCTTATTGGTAATATCATTTGCAAATATTTTCTTCCATTCAGCAGGTTGTCTTTTTCTTTTGTTATGGTTTCCTTTGCTGTGCAAAAGATTTTAAGTTTAATTAGATCCTAGTTGTTTAGTTCTGCTTTTATTTTTTTGCCTTGGGAGACAGATTAAAAAAATATTGCTATTATTTATGTCAAAGTGTGTTCTACCTGTGTTCTCTTCTAGGTGTTTCATGATTTTCAAGTCTTATATTTAGTTTTGATCCATTTTAAGTTTATTTTTGTGTATGGTGTGAAGAAATACTCTAGTCTCATTCTGTTACATGTATTTGTCCAGATACAGTTATTCTTTTGAGCAACTGACTTGATTTCATTTTGTGGAGATTGTATTTTATATCAATGATTTTATCTCTTTTCCTTTTCCCCTCACCTCTCATCTCCTGTCCCACTTCTTTCCTTTATCCAATGGTTTTTAGTGTATTCATGGAATTGTGCAGTCACTACAGTCAGTTTTACATTTCATCATCCTGAGGAAACTATACCCTTTACCCCCAAATCTCCCCATTCTCCTGAGCCTTAGACAGCCACTAATACTCTTTGTAGATTATCTATTCTGGACATTTTATTTCAGTAGATTATATTCATATAGTATGATGTGGTCTGTGTCTGTCTTTGACTTAGCATACTGTTACGTGATTTATTCATGTAGTGTGTATCAATATTTTGTTCCTTTTTGTGGCTGAACAATATTTCATTAGATGGGTAATAACACATTTTTTAATCCACTTACCAGTTGAAAAATAATTAGATTGTTTCCACTTTTGGGTGTTATGGATCATGTTCCCTTTAATAATTGTTTGCAAGTTTTTGTGTGGACATGTGTTTTCATTTCCACTGGGTAAATGCCTAGGAGTTGCTGGGCCAAATGCTAACTCTGTGTTTAACTTTTTGAGAAACTGCCAGAATGGTTTTTAAAAGTGGCTGCATCATTTTTACGTTCCTTACAGAATCCTTGCCAACACTTGTCATTTTCTGACTTTTTGATTCCTAGTTGGTATGCTAGACATCTTCTTGTGGTTTTGATTTGCATTTCCATGATGACTAATGATATTAGTGCTTATTTGTCATGCATCTATCTTTTTTTGAGAAATGTCTATTCAGATCTTTTGTCTATTTTGTACTTTTCCCCTCTTTTTTGTTAATGAGTTGTAATAGTTTTTTATATACTTTAGATACAGATCTCTTATCAGATACATACTTTGCAGAAATTTTCTCCTGTGGGTTATCTTTTCAATTTCTTTCTTGATAGTTTCCTTATGTACAAAAGATTTAATTTTGATTTAGCCTAGTTTAACTTTGTTATTGTTTGTGCTTTTGATGGTGTATGAAGAAATCATACCTCATCTAAGGTCCTGAATATTTACTTTCTCCCCGCCACCCCAAGAGTTTTATAGTTTCAGTTCTTGCATTTAGATCTGTGATCCATCTGAGTTAATTTTTGTGTATGCTGTGAGGAAGAGGTCCAACTCTTATTCTTTTGTATGTGGATGTTCAGATGTCCCAGCACTATTTGTTGAAAAGACTGTTCTCCCATCAAGTTATCTTAGCTCCCTTTCCAGATATTAGTTGACCATAGATGTAAAGGTGTATTTCTGGGCTCTCAGTTATGTTTGTGATCTCTGTATCTGCCAAACTGCTATTTTTGTCTGCTAGGAGGCTTAGAACCAGTATGGAACCTCTGGCAGGTGTCTGGGACCCCCAAGGGTAGGATTTGTGGATTCATGTCCCTCTGGCTTCCCATTTCTGTGCTTTCGGGTTTCTTTCTTGCTATGCGTATGTGCGTGCGTGTTGCTCAGACATGTCCGACTGTTTGCGGTCCTATGGACTATAGCCCGCTAGGTTCTTCTGTCCATGGGATTCTCCAGGCAAGAATACTGGAGTGGGTTGCTGTTTCCTTTTCCAGGGGATCTTCCCAACCCAGGGACTGAACACGGGTCTCCTGCATAGCAGGTGGATTCTTTTTTTTTTCACTCTCTGAGCCACCAGGAAAGCCCCTTGATATGTGTTTTTTTATTAAAAATTATTTTTCTGTAATGAAATGTGGGAAATTAATAAATACTCTATCCTTAGACTTCTAATGTTTTATTAATCAGTTGTAACCAAAGGCTGGTGAATTTACACATTTCATTTCTGTCCATTCTGTCAACTAAAAAATGTGAGTTTTCTTTTAAGTATCTTAAATGTTTCTCCCTATCAAATTATCGTCAGCTGATGTTGTTGCCTTTTTATTTACTCTTAATTGGAATTCAGATAATTTCTAAGATTTGTACCTATTTGATTGCTTAGCTGTGTTTCTGTCATTAACAACTTATTTTCATCTCTTCCCCTTGTTCTTTAAATGATTATATACACTGAGAAGTGTCTTGCATATAATTTGGTGTTATGTTCAGAGAACTGTAAATGCCTATAAAACTATGTATTCAGTAATCCCACTTCAAGTATCTAGCCTAAGGGATAACCCTAAATATAGAATGCACAGTCATCATAATATCTACCACACCTAACTCATAATTCCAAAAAAAAGGAAAATAGCTGATACGTCTAAAAGCATCGAATAGGTAAGTTTGCTGTATTTTAGCCACTGAATGGGATATTGTGAATCCACTTTTAAATGGCAGTAACAAAGACTACTTAGCAACTTTTAAATTAAAGTGATATAATGATAAGTGCAAGAAGCACTTTGTAAAATATTCGTATCCAAAAGAGTATAAGGAAATACAATAAGGGCAGTGTTTTTTCAGATGGTGGGAGAGTGCCTGATTTGGTGTTTTTGTTTATCATTCTTTTGTATGTTTTCATTTTAAAACCTGGAATTATGAAATTTATAAATCTCATAGGAGTCCTTTTTTTCTTTTTCCCCCTTTTCAGATGTGAATCTGGTTACACTGGACAGCACTGTGAAAAGACAGACTTTAGTATTCTCTATGTAGTGCCAAGTAGGCAAAAGCTCACTCATGTTCTTATTGCAGCAATTATTGGAGCTGTACAGATTGCCATTATAGTAGCAATTGTCATGTGCATAACCAGGTAGGTAATGGCCTACAAAATACCAACTTTCAATTAGGGGTGGGTGGCTGTTAAAGAATCCTGAGGCACTCAAAATAATGGGACTTGACATCTACCAGTCTATTAGGAAGAAATCTAGAATTAGTTCTCTAAGGTTTCCATGTCCATCGTGCTGCTTTAGAATTTGGTCAAGAACTCATTCCCAGGGTTACAGGCAGTTGTAGGCTCAGGCAGAGGAAGCTTGAGGGTACTCGGTGGCATAAAGGAATTTTGAGATCTTAGAACTGTGTGTCTGCTTTAAGCATCACCTTCAGGGACAGTGATGGTAGCAGGATGGTCTGCACATGCATTGAAGAGCCAGGCAGGAATTTTCTAAGTCCTGCAGAATTGATTGGGTCTTGTGCCCTAAGAATATACTTTATGCTATGTAAATACAAGAAGGGAAGAAATCAGAGGTTAAAGAAAACTGCTTTTTAAATATGTTGTCTTAGCATTACTTCATTTTCTGGAATACAGTTATAAGTAGTAAGCTTTAAAATACTCTGTCATAACTAAAACCATGGGGAGTTTATCATAACTGAACCCCAAAGTAAAGGACATACTTGGAGAGCAGTTGGCCTAAAAAGAGGTGTTTTCCAGGCTGAGTGGAAATATGTAAGTCATTACTGAACTGGACCTTGGAGAACTCTAAGAAAATTAAGTTTTCATCTGGTTCATCTTTATGCTTCTGAGTCTCAGGTCTTTTCTTCTTGCTTACCTCTTCCTATCTCCTTTCAGTTTGGTTTAGACTCCCATAAACATCATCTATATACATTTCTGCATTATTCTGGGCTGAGGGTTGGGCTATATCAAGTGCAGATATTGGCAGGCCATAATGGATTTATGGCTCTTCTATCTGAAGTCTGGGGAGAAGCCAGACCTTCTGTGGTCTCAGCCATCTGGAGCTAAAATGATGAATCTAGCAATGATGACAAACTCTTCTCTGAATAACATATTTTTCAAAAAATACAAGTGCTAGAAGCCAGTGGACTTTATTCTATAGAACAGATGATCTGCCCTTAGGCAAGACTACTGAATATGAAATTGGGCAGTAGATTAAAGTAGGGACATAATGTTATAAAAAATAATGACAGCAGAAAGAGAATATAGAAAAAATAAACCCACTATGTAACAGCAGGGCTGCCTGTGGCTGTTTAACATGGGCTCAGAGGTGAAGCAGTTTGCTTGTGGTCCTCCAGCTAGTAAGTGAAAGGGTCTGGATTTGGATTTGGTGCTGCCTGATTGCTAAACCATTCTTCGTACCATGGAACCACCAAGAAGAGGGGGGATCCATGTTAAGTCATCTTGGGAAATATATTTGCTAAGTATGATCCTCCTGTGGGAGTGCGATTCAGACTTGATTTTGTAGCAGTTCAGGGTTTTGCAACAGAGGAGGGACTTGGTGTGAATCATTTTCCCAGGGCATTAGTTCTGTGTGTCATCTGAAAAATTTATTGGAGAGGAAATGTGAGGTTTTGGAAGACCATTTAGGACGTTGTTAGAGTAAAGCAGAAGTGGAATAACAGATGATTTGGAAGGTGAGTAAGGTAGAGGTAAGGGAAGATTTTGAGGCCCAGTGATTGTTAGTTCCTTAAAGATCGAAGGATGTTAGAGTCAGCAAGAAGTTCCTTTGTATTCAACCCCTTCATTCTAGAGAAGTGAGGAAACTGGTGCCCTAGGTTGGGAAAACTTCACCCAAGAGCAGAGAGATAGTTAAGCCCTTTGTCAATCCTATCCAGCCTTTTGTCCAGCTCTTTGCCTCAATTCCCACTGTGCCATAAGCCTTAGCTACTAAATTAAAATTAAATTGCAGGTAGTTTTTTAATTAGTGGTGGTTGTGGTTTAGTCGCTAAGTCATGTCTGTTTCTTGCGACCCCATGAACTGTAGCCCGCCAGGCTCCTCTGTCCATGGGATTCCCCAGGCAAGAATACTGGAGTGTGGCATTTCCTTCTCCAGGGGATCTTCGCGACCCAGGGGTTAAACTTGGTCTCCTGCCTTGCAGGCAGATTCTTTACCAACTAAGCTACCAGGGAATTCAAGTTAGTAACCTCTAGTTTATATCCCAACACTCCAGTACTCTTGCCTGGAAAATCCCATGGACGGAGGAGCCTGGTAGGCTGCATGCAGTCCATGGGTCGCTAAGAGTTAGACATGACTGAGCGACTTCACTTTCACGCATTGGAGAAGGAAATGGCAACCCACTCCAGTGTTCTTTCCTGGAGAATCCCAGTGACAGGGGAGCCTGGTGGCCTGCCGTCTATGGGGTCACACAGAGTTGGACATGACTGAAGCAACTTAGCAGCAGCAGCAGCAGCAGTTTATATCCCAAGTCCACTTGCTGCCTTCACAGACACATAGGCATTGCCTTATATTTATTTTTAACTGTTACAGTGTCTTCACTACCCTCTGACTCTATGTCTGAAGGGTCATCTCATTGAATTTATCATAGATCTCTTCCTGAGGCCTTTTTATGATGGCATTTTCACCCCTAGAAGGTCTTGCTCCCTTGAATTGAGGATATTATAATTATGCACATGGACTGACCTGCACTGCATTTTTAAGGAGTGTCTCTCCCACAGTCCATTGCGACAGCTGTTCACTTATCCTGTGGTGACTGTTACATGTGAGGAATCTTCCTTTAAAGGGATGTTCCCACTGACACATTTATCAAGACTGCAGGAGTGAAATTTTCTTCTCTTAGGCTTGGCGTCTTAAACCCCCTTATTGTGTAGATGGAAAAAACCATGGTCTCAGGAACTTGGCCCGTGTCACGGTGAGTTTGTGACAGTTGAGGAAGATTGCCGTCCCTCTCAATCAGTGTTCCCATATGTGAAATGGAGTTGATTCCAGCCCTGTCTACCTCTAAGTGTTTTTATGAGGATAAGTAAGGTAAAATTTGTGAAAAACAGTATGTAAACTGGAAGTGTCACCATCAGGGCTTTTACATCAAGACAAAGTAGTGCTCTTGGAAAATGAGTAAAAATCTGGAACTTCAGGGTGGAAGTTCTCATTGTCTCAAGACTTTCTTACCAGTAGATTATAAAGTTCTTGCTGGAAGAGATTTTAGAGGTTAGTCCAACTCTTAATATTTTGCTTATAGAAAAAGGGGGTTGCACAGCTAGTTTCTAGCAGAGCCTAAACTCCGAATTACTGGAGCTCATCCAGCTTCCTTTATTCCATGTTGTGTAGTGTATAGCACTTTGTGCACAGTGAGAGCTGATTGCGTTTACATTCTAGTGGGTGGGCACATGGCATGACAGGCTTCAAACCACTGCAGAGAAACATGCACAGAACTGTGAGAGCCGACTGAGAAGTATCTCTTATCCCCCGGTTCTGTCCTGGGTTTTGTGGTTTGTCCCAGCAGGGTGTCGAATGACTTCTTCTGAGTTACTGTCTAAAATAACTAGGCATTTCCTGTATTTTCTGATTTGAGGGATAAGCACATTTCTTCCTGATTTCTCCTTCATCTAAGCTGTCCTTGTCATTTTGAGGGTGTTGTCATGCTCAGAGAAAGTACATAAGCAAGGATCCTTTCTGCTGTCACAAGTTTCCATGTTACCAGTCACTGCGGTTTGGCAATTGCCAGGCCAGAAGAAGGGTGGTGATTCCTCTTGGGGTTGCACATGCAGCGGGAGGCCCTGGGAGTGAGCTTCATTTGTGTTTACACCTGCATTGCATGTCTAACCCTCTTACCTCCCAGCTTTGTAGGAAAGGCGGCAGTCTGACATGATGGTCTGTCATCAAATTGCATCTGTTTCCGTTTCATGTGACCATTTGCAATGTGGCTTTATGTGTGGAATGTGTATTAACCTAGAAACATTTGAAATATCCTAAACAAAATGACATTTTCCTTTTTTCTTAACAGAAAATGCCCTAAAAATAATAGAGGACGACGACAGAAGCAAAACCTAGGTCATTTTACTTCAGATACGTCATCCAGAATGGTCTGAACTGGTGACTTTTATATGTACACTGACCATGTGATGTACATTTATTATGTCTTTTTTTAAAGAACGGAAATATTTATTTCAGAGGCCTTATTTTTGGACATTTTTAGTGTAGTACTGTTGGCTCGTATTTAAAATATTCAGCTACAACAGTTTTGGACTGTTTAGTAGTCTTTGTTTTATGTTTTTAAATACAGAAATTGATTTCACAAATTTGTACCACATGGTAATTCTAAGACTTGTTCTTTACCCATGGAATGTAATATTTTTGCAAAGATGGACCACTTCACAAAAGGTTACAAAGTCATACCCACTTCTTCCACAATGACCGCAGCAAATGACCAAGCATGAACTAAAGGTAAAGATGTTTACAGATTACTTTTCTTACAAAAAAAAAAAAAAATCTAGAAGACACTGTGTTTAGACATTTCAATGTTTTTGAGATTTATTAACTGATTTTTTAGACACTGCCTATCGCATGAAATATAAAGTTGTGTGTGTTAGATGTAAAATATTTATAAGATGTATGGACTGGAATTTGATCATTCCTCTCTTTGAAAAAATAATTCTGAATTAATTTTTGAAAGTATATGGTAGCAATGATGAAACGGATCACGGAAAAGTAGACTTAGATGTTGTGAAAATAGTCTGTTTAACAAGCAGATTGGAATAAAGCCGACTGTCATTTAAACTACTTTAATATACATTCATTTTTAAAGAGAGTATTTGTTTTAACATAAATAAACCAATGGTATCAGTGTTTGTGAATAAAATGCAAAAATGATTGTTAACAATTGGTGCTCTTTGTGTGAGCTTAAAAATCATCTCAGACCTCTATCCAAATTTGTTCTGTAGTGATAGCTATACTAATAGATTGTTGATGTTTAAAGATCTGAAGTGTGAGTAGAATGTGTTCAGCTGTTTAACATGTAGTTTAGGTATTCAGAAGTATGCATGTAGAATTTAAGAATATGTTCAAAATATTAATTTTAATATTTGGTTTGGAAAAGCATGTTATAATATAATGTTTTCACTATATGGCCTCTGTTTTGGTGTGTTTATTTACTGCATTCTTTGATATTGATATATCAGTACATTTAATATGTGAGATTAATGGAAAAAACAGATTTCTGTTCAAAATTCCCAGTTGCTTTTTATAAATAATGTTTGAAATTGTCTAAAGGCAAAAGGCTTCACCCATCACTTAAAGTTTGCTTGTTTAGTTATTTGGCTTCTAGGCTTAATATTAGTAACACGGTGGCTTTAGGGAACTTTTCTTTTTAAAAAGCTTCCCTCTTCTACCCACACAGTCTTATTTGAGCCCCTTAGTCAGTCAGTAAGCATGTTTGGAACAGCACCCAGTGCTTTGCGAGGGTTCATATTGCAGAACAGTCATCTATGGGTATTTGTAGTTACAAATACTTGACCAGCCTCCAGGGGTGGGGCTTCCAACCCTTTAAGCAACCCTGTTGCCCGTTATCAAGCTAACTTTTTGCCCTCAGTGCCAGAATTGATTGTGGTAAGACATCTTTCACTGAGAACTAATTAAAATGGAGCATAATAGGTCAGCTTCAAATGCTGATAAAATCCACCAGAATCGCCTGTCGAATGTGACAGAAGATGAAGACCAAGATGCCGCTCTCACCATTGTGACTGTGCTGGACAAAGTCGCTGCCATCGTGGACAGCGTGCAGGCCAGCCAGAAGAGGATAGAGGAGAGACACAGGGTGATGGAGAACGCCGTCAAGTCCGTCCAGATCGACCTGCTCAAGTTTTCACAGTCACACAGCAACATGGGCTATGTCATTAACAAGTTGTTTGAGAAAACCCGAAAGGTCAGTGCTCACATTAAAGACGTGAAGGCCCGGGTGGAGAAGCAACAAACTCATGTTAAAAAAGTTGAAGCTAAGCAAGAAGAAATAATGAAGAAAAACAAATTCCGTGTGGTCATATTCCAGGTAAGCTGTGTGTTTAACTCAATGACTGCAATCTTTTGCATCCTTTAATGGCCAGCGTGTCCTATCCGAGTTTCCAGTGTTACATGGTGACTGTTGTATACATGTGTGTGGTGGAGTTCTGTATCAGCAGGGATCTCAGGATAAAGCCATTTCTCTGTTAACTGGTGTACTATCATGTCCGTGTTTTGAGCTTCTCAACCATTCCATGTAATATGAACTGTGGATCATAGCTGAGTCTATTTCTTGCCTTTGAAACTTAATATTGGTAATCCGCTTTTGGGATATTAGCCATATTAGCATGGTGCCCTCTCACAGCCTTTGAGAAGGTTAGAACTAGAAGATAGCGAAGAAGCCTCCAGTTTAAAACACCTCTTTGTTGTATGGAAAAAAAAAAAAAAAGAAACTGAGGACCTGTAGCCCCACAATGTGGTTCTTTCCCTTGCTATGGAGAGCCTGGAAAGCCCTAAACAATAAAAATGTAAACTTTGCAGAAATTAATTTGTCTCTTGAATTTTTTGCATATAATAATGTGTAAGTCACAGTTATAAGCAAAACAGTATTTCTTGACAAACAATCAGGCAGTTCTTTTTTTTTCTTATAGTTATACAAGCATAGGAGTCACTTAAGTAATTCCTTATATTTGATTATAATGCCTCTTAGCTGATTTTATATGGTAGTTTTTATGTGGCATTGTGTATTGAGCTAGTAAGTTCCTATCTTCCTATCTTATCTGCACTTGACCCTCATGTTTTTTGAGATAGGAATGCATCCATGGCAAATGCCTAAAACCTATTGTATGTTTTAAAACTATTACAAATCAAAAGGGAAAAGCTTGAACTCTCATGGTAGAAAAATTGGAAAGTCATTATCAGTCAGTTCACAGAACACCAAATAAATGAGCAAAATTCCACTTTCACCTATTTAAATATTTACAGTTACTGAAACATATTCTGAGTTTAAGAATAGGAAATAACAAGCACTTTCATTTTCTGCTAGTAGAATATTAATTGGTACATTTCTGGAGGGTGGTTTTGGTAGTATGTGTTAAGAACCTTAAAAATTCACAAACCTTTTGGCTTCAAAATTTCACATCAAAGAACTTGTTCTATGTGTAAAATCAGGAATATGTGCAGGGATGTTCACTAGTGCATATTTGTAATGTTATCATGCTGTATTTTTTAAATGGGTGGATGCCCATATGCATACGGGAAAAGCCTAGGAGAATAAAAACAAATTGAAATAGGAACACAGTTGGATTATGTAGGCGGGTATTTGTAAGATACCAGGGATGTGGGCCATTAATGCCCCAGGGGATTCTTTACACTTTAGTCAGTTCTTTGTAGCCCACTGTTGACTGATAAGGTTATACTGGCATAGTAAGTGGTATTTAGGATTTGTTGTGAAGAGCCTGTTAGTTATTTAGGAGAAAGAATGAGAAGAGAAGGTTGCTGATTTCAGAGGTAGGCAGGTTGGACTATGCCATCTGAAGGGCTTTGCCATTTCTTCCCCCCTGCCACACCCCCCAAGTCCCTGAAACTCCTTCTCCAGACTTTTTGGGAAAACACACACACACACACACACACGCATCTGTCATCTTACTATCAGGAGCCTTTGGCAGTGTATGTAATGGGTCTAGATTTAGTACGAGAATATCGTCTTCATTCTTGAATTCACTTTTCCAAGGGCATTAATAGTCATCGGTATATCTCACGCTCCACTTGCATGAGGCATGCCAGGAAACATTCTTAGTATCCAGCATTTCTTCTGAGAACCTTTCTGTGAAGAGTAGACCAGGTAACAATCAAGATTTCAGTTCAGTTCAGTTCAGTTGCTCAGTCGTGTCTGACTCTTTGCGACCCCATGAACTGTAGCACACCAGGCCTCCCCGTCCATCACCAACTCAGGAGTTCACCCAGACTCACGTCCATTGAGTTGGTGATGACATCAAGTGATCTCATACTCTGTCATCCCCTTCTCCTCCTGCCCCCAATCCCTCCCAGCGTCAGGGTCTTTTCCAATGAGTCAGCTCTTCTCATGAGGTGGCCAGAGTATTGGAGTTTCAGCTTCAGCATCAGTCCTTCCAATGAACACCCAGGACTGATATTTTAGAATGGACTGGTTGGATCTCCTTGCAGTCCAAGGGACTCTCAAGAGTCTTCTCCAACACCACAGTTCAAAAGCATCAATTCTTCGGCACTCAACTTTCTTCACATTCCAACTCTCACAGCCATACATGACCGCTGGAAAAACCATAGCCTTGACTAGATGGACCTTTGTTGGCAAAGTAATATCTCTGCTTTTGAATATGCTGTCTAGGTTGGTCATAACTTTCCTTCCAAGGAGTAAGCGTCTTTTAATTTCATGGCTGCAATCACTATCTGCAGTGATTTTGGAGCCCCCCAAAATAAAGTCTGCCACTGTTTCCCCATCTATTTCCCATGAAGTGATGGGACCAGATGCCATGATCTTAGTTTTCTGAATATTGAGCTTTAAGCCAACTTTTTCACTCTCTTTCACTTTCATCAAGAGGCTTTTGAGTTCCTCTTCACTTTCTGCCCTAAGGGTGGTGTCATCTGCATGTCTGAGGTTATTGATATTTCTCCTGGCAATCTTGATTCCAGCTTGTGCTTCTTCCAGCCATCGTTTCTCATGATGTACTCTGCATATAAGTTAAATAAGCAGGGTGACAATATACAGCCTTGACGTACTCCTTTTCCTATTTGGAACCAGTCTGTTGTTCCATGTCCAGTTCTAACTTCCTGACCTGCATATAGGTTTCTCAAGAGGCAGATCAGGTGGCCTGGTATTCCATCTCTTTCAGAATTTTCCATAGTTTTTCATGATCCACACAGTCAAAGGCTTTGGCATAGTCAATAAAGCAGAAATAGATGTTTTTCTGGAACTCTCTTGCTTTTTCCATGATCCAGCAGATGTTGGCAGTTTTATCTCTGGTTCCTCTGCCTTTTCTAAAACCAACTTGAACATCTGGAAGTTCACAGTTCACGTATTGCTACAACCTGACTTGGAGAATTTTGAACATTACTTTACTACCGTGTGAGATGAGTGCAATCGTGCGGTAGTTTGAGCATTCTTTGGCGTTGCCTTTGGGATTGGAATGAAAACTGACCTTTTCCAGTCCTGCTGGAAAACACTGCTGAGTTTTCCAAATTTGCTGGCATATTGAGTGCAGCACTTTCACAGCATCATCTTTCAGGATTTGAAATAGCTCAACTGGAATTCCATCACCTCCACTAGCTTTGTTCGTAGTGATGCTTCCTAAGGCCCACTTGACTTCACATTCAGTGATCACACCATTGCGATTATCTGGGTCATGAAGATCTTTTTTTGTACAGTTCTTCTGTGTATTCTTGCCACCTCTTCTTAATATCTTCTGCTTCTATTAAGTCCATACCATTTCTGTCCTTTATTGAGCCCATCTTTGCATGCAATGTTCCCTTGGTATCTCTAATTTTCTTGAAGAGATCTTTAGTCTTTCCCATTCTATTGTTTTCCTCTATTTCTTTGCACTGGTCGCTGAGGAAGGCTTTCTTATCTCTCCTTGCTATTCTTTGGAACTCTGCCTTCAGATGCTTATATCTTTCTTTTTCTCTGTTGCTTTTGGCTTCTCTTCTTTTCACAGCTATTTGTAAGGCCTCCCCAGACAGCCATTTTGCTTTTTTGCATTTCTTTTCCATGGGGATGGTCTTGATCCCTGTCTCCTGTACGATGTCATGAACCTCCGTCCATAGTTCATCAGGCACTCTATCTATCAGATCTAGTCCCTTGAATCTATTTCTCACTTCCACTGTATAATCATAAGGAATTTGATTTAGGCCATGCCTGAATGGTCTAGTGGTTTTTCCTACTTTCTTCAATTTAAGTCTGAATTTGGCAATAAGGACTTCAGTGGCTTAATAAAACAGGAGTTTCTGAAAAGTCCGAATTGTCTCGTGTGTGTCTGTTAACATACAATTCTTTTAAAAAGTTGTTTCTATAAACTGTTTATTCCCTGAAACTTGCTATTTTTTTCTTTTCTTTGAGCCCCAGCAGTTATTAGAATGAATAAAAGATGGTATGAAAAAGCAGCTAAGAGGCATAATGCTGTGAAGAGTCTGTGAAATTAAGTTGTGCAGAGTAAGCAGCCCCTTGTCAATAAGCAGTAGCTATCTCATGTAGTTGGGAGTGCTTGTGAAAAAAAGATACAGGCAACTACCAGTGGATTTGGGGATTCTTAGATGTTGGAACACAGAATACAGCATTCATATGGTTCTTTGTAGCAGTTATAATTCTTATAATTTTTTTTGGCTGCTCCACTTGTGGGATCTCAGTTCCTTGACCAGGCACTGAGTCTGTGAAAGAGACAGAGCCAAATCTTAACCACTAGATCACCAGAGAATTCCCCAAATTCTTCAAATTTATTCTTATAGTTAATATATGTATATATATGTGTATATACACACACACACACACACACAGCTTTACTGAGACTGTGCCTTCTACTAAAATTAACTTGAAGATGAGTAATTTAGCTGTAACATGCTTACCTTTCCATTTGGGTTTTTCCTCAGAAAGATTTCCCTGGATATATCTTTCGGTGGCAGACTTTATTGGTACTTTATCTCCCCCAGTTGTGTACAGTGGAGCTTTTACCTAATCCTGGACATTGGCTTTGGAAAAAAGTATCTGCTCTGTATCATACAATTATGATTTCTTTTTGAACATGCTTTCACCTTGGTGACCTTCTCATCATGAAAGCCAGGAAGGAGGATTATCATACCTTCTAACAATTTTGCTTACTAATCACATGCCTTTGCTTCCCAAATGAGGTATTAGGCCTTTCCCTAATGATAAGCTCTGGACTTATCAATATTCAGACTTCTCCTAGCTGTACTACTTTGATAATCATGGCTACTATACTCCGATTCATAGTACTTGTTTTGTTATAAAACTCATCTTCTTACCTAGAATTTTACATGAAAAGATGCATAATAATTATACTTGGAACTCAACAATAATTCAACCCTAATTGTTTTCAATTATTATTATAGTGTATTCACCACTAACTCATGATATCTCTGAAGCATAGGCATTACAACAAATAGATTCACTTAACAAGTTCTTTCTCTGACTTCACCTCTGTTTTGTTTTGTTGTTAAGCCTAATTTTGTAGAGTTTGTTGTGCACTTGAAGGAGGGTTTGTGATTTCTGAGTTGAGCCAGATCTGATTTCTCTACAGCAGGATTGTGAAGGTTTTTCTCACTGAACAGTAATGATTCTTCAGCTTTGTTTCTAATACCTCCTCAGTCTACACCCACACAGGCAGGGCTGCTGAAGCCACTCCCTGTAGCAGGTGGTCAGGAAAAGAGAGGAATAAAGTTGCAGCTTCTAACTGATTCATCAGAGAGCTATCAGTTACCCACCCTGACTTTTTTTTTTAAGCTACTAGACTGTCCAATCCTATAGCCTAATAATTAAATTTTAAGTAAATATCCAAAGAAATAAAGTTCCAGGGATTCCTTCTTGACTATCGGGCTGATAGGTTTTGGAATGTATATGAATATACATTCTTACATAGTAAATTTTTTTGGTTGAACAGATTTAATCTGGATCTTAAAGTAAGGGCACAGTTTTTTGTTAGTTTGTTTTGTTTTAGATGTATTCATTTTTTGTCTGTGCTACACAGGGCTTTCTCTAGTTGTGGCAAGCGGGGGCTAATCTGTAGTTGTAGTACGCTACAAGGTGGCTTCTCTTGTTGCGGAGCACAGGCTCTAGAGTTCGTGGGCTTCGGCAGTTGTCACACACGGGCTTGGTATTCCCAACTTGTGGGCTCTAGAGTGTGGGCTGAGTAGCTGTGATGCATGGACTTAGTTGTGGACCAGGGGTTGAACCAGTGTGTCCCCTGCATTACACAGTGGATTCTTAACCACTGGACCCCCAGGGAAGCCTGGGAGCATAGTTTCTTTTTAAAAAATTCATCGGTTCAGTTAGAAATCTCATGATCTTTCAAGTTTTTCTGGTTTAGTTTTAAAAGTAACCTGTAAATAGTGAATTGAGGTCCTTTAGCAGCTGTGTTTTTGGGCTCATTCTCAAGGTTACTAGTGTCTGCCAGTTCAATCCATTTCTCATCCTTACCTTTTGACACATTGGCATAGTTATTCCCTCTCTCTCTTCTTCTCTTTTGCATATTTGTAGTCTCCCTTTCTTCTTAAAACTTCTTTCCCCTGGGCTCCTGGGGGTGTCCCTCTCTCTTGGGTTTCCTCCTGCCTCACTGGCTGATATTTTTCCATTTTGATTCTTTCTCATCTCTTCCTTCTTATCTTTAGGTCCCAAATCCATTTATCTGTCTATAACACCAAAATTCAAAAATTTCTAAAAATAAATTTTTTGTAACTTATTTGGTAGCAAGACCTAACTTGACTTGAACTCATTTGAAGGCAAACCCAACCTCAAGTAGCATGAGGCTATTTGTACTCTTTATGCCACCCTGGAATGAATGTTCGTATTTTTTTTTCTTCCCAAGATCTCACTGGGAATGTTAGATATTATTTTCCCAAATCTGAAATATTCTGATTTTTAAAAGGTACTTTGCTTCCAGGGAGTTTTGAGTAATGGAGTGTAGACCCACTCACTCAATCTCTTGGTGGTCTCTTTCAACTGGTCATGATTTTTAGTTTCATCTTTATGTTAATGACTCCTAGAGATATAAATCTCTAGTCCAGACCTCTCCTGAATTGCAGACTTATATATTCAACTGCTTACTTGTCATCTCTGCGTGCATGTACAGTGGACATCTTAAAGTTGGCATGCTCAGCATCTTAGTCAGTATCCTTCCCCTCCAGTCTCTGCCTCCCACTGTCTTCCCAATCTTCAGTTCAGTTCAGTTCAGTCGCTCAGTTGTGTCCAACTCCTTGCAACCCCATGAATCATAGCACACCAGGCCTCCCTGTCCATCTCCAATTCTCGGAATTCACTCAGACTCACGTCCATCGAGTCTGTGATGCCATCCAGCCATCTCATCCTCGGTCGTCCCCTTCTCCTCCTGCCCCCAATCCCTCCCAGCATCAGAGTCTTCCAATGAGTCAACTCTTCGCATGAGGTGGCCAAAGTACTGGCATTTCAGCCTTAGCATCATTCCTTCCAAAAAACATCCAAAACTGATCTCCTTTAGAATGGACTGGTTGGATCTCCTTGCAGTCCAAGGGACTCTCAAGAGTCTTCTCCAACACCACAGCTCAAAAGCATCAATTCTTCGGCACTTAGCTTTCTTCATAGTCCAACTCTCACATCCATACATGACCACTGGAAAACATAGCCTTGACTAGATGGACCTTTTTTGGCAAAGTAATGTCTCTGCTTTTGAATATGCCATCTAGGTTGGTCATAACTTTCCTTCCAAGGAGTAGGCGTCTTTTAATTTCATGGCTGCAATCACCATCTGCAGTGATTCCGGAGCCCCCCAAAATAGTCTGCCACTGTTTCCAGTGTTTCCCCATCTATTTCCCATGAAGTGATGGGACCAGATGCCATTATCTTAGTTTTCTGAATGTTGAGCTTTAAGCCAACTTTTTCCCAGTCTTAGTAATGCAAATCTGTCCTTCATTTGCTCAGGCCCTGGACTTGAGAATCATCACCCTCGATGTCTCCACATGTCAGTCTAGCAGTGGATCCCATTGACTGCTGCCTTCACAGTGGATCTGGAATCAGACCGCTTCTCACCACCACCTCTGCCAACACCCTGACCACCTCTCACCTGATTGAGCTCAGTGGTCTCTACCTGCTCTCCCTGCTTCTCATTACCCTCGGCTGCCTCATTTCAACAGGGTGACCCTTTTACAGCATGAGTCAAATCATGTCACCCAGAACATTTTAGAAGGCTTCCTATCACACTCCTGGAATAAGAGCCACAATCATTATTGGCTACAGAGCCTTATGTGCGCTGGCCCTCTCGCCCCCTCTCTTACCTTCTCTCCTTCTGTTGACCCTTGATCATTCTGCTTCAGTCATGATGCCTTCTTTGCTTTCTCCTTTCCTCCCTGGGATATGCGTTACCTTCAGGTCTAGGCTTGGATGTCACCTTCTTAGTGAGACCTTTCTGAGCATTCTCCCCAGTCACTGTGTATCCCCACTCCCCATTTTATTTTTTACCTTAACATTTATTACCATCCAACATACTATATAGATAACTCGTTTATTTCTCTTTCTGAGAATACAGGTTCTTTTACTGTTTTACTCACAGGAGGCTCTCAGTGCCCAGAATATTGACTAGTACATTGTGGGTGCTTAGTAACAATCTGTTGAATGAAGGCATGTGTTTCTTTGTTCCAGCAGGCATTTGTTGAGCATACCTACTATGTGCAAGGCACTCTGATAGATGCTGGGCATAAATCATAAATAAGATACACCTTGGCTTTCATGGAACCTATTAATTTAGTGAAGGCCCCAGGGAGACATACATAAATGAATAGAGCTCCAGTTCAATTCAGACTGTGAAAAATATTGTTAAGTAGATGGTTGGATGGCATCACTGACTTAATGCACGTGAATCTGAGCAAACTCTGAGAGATAATGAAGTACAGGGAAGCCTGGTGTGCTGCAGTCCATGGGGTCACACAGAGTCGGACATGACTTATTAAGTGAACAACAAGTACTTTTGTGTCATTTGGGTATAAATTGGAGACAGAATTGGTCTCTTGGGGAGATTGGGCATGTTTGACTTGAAGATTTTGTTCACAAAGTTGAAAAGAGCATTTAAAGGTATTTAATTAAGGTAGCAAAAACCACGTATATGAAGATGTGGAGGGATGAGAACGGCATGTGTTGGAGGGGCTCAGAGTGTTTGTGTGGCTGGACGGGAGGACTGGGAAAGCAGGTGTAGTTCAAACCAAAGAGTTATCTAATTATACTACAGAATTTGAACTCTTTGTCCTTTGAGTATTGATGAGCTCCCAAATGTTTTAAAGTAGAGGATGGATGTGATCAGATGTATGTTTTAGGAACATTTCACAGGAAATACTTAGGTGATACGGTGGTGAAGGTATTTCATAAGTTCAGGGCTAAGATTGCGGAGCCTGAATTAAGACATTGGTAGAGGCAAGGAGGAAGGAAGAGGGAACAGAGTAATTACTAGATGGTAAGCAGTGTTACCGACAGTGCTTGGTGATGAGTTGGATGTTGGATGAGAGCAGGGAATATTTGGGACAGTGATTCTGAGGTTTCTCTCTGGGTGACAACTGGAGGTATTAGTGCTGAGAGGTCCGGGAAAGGGTGACGGCTGGGCCTTGATTTTTGGATAAGTTAGAGATGCCTGCGTTACATCTAGGTGAAGAAGTCTGCCTGCCAGTTAGAAATGAGTCTTCATCTTAGGGGAAGGGGAGAGGTGAAGGGAAGATTTGTTGAGTCTGCTTGCCATTGGATTTGAAGGTAGAGCAGTGGATAACGTTGCTCAGGGTGAGCTTGGGAGATGAAGAAAAAGAAACCTTTAGAAACACCAGCATTTAAGGAGCGGGTGGAGGATAAGCAACCTGTGGAGGAGATTGAAAAGGTGTGGCTGGAAGGTCCAAGAATCCATAGCTAACATGCTTGCTTTCTCTCTCCTTCAGGAGGAGGTTCAGTGTCCGACGTCCCTTTCTGTTGTGAAAGACAGAAGCTTGATTGAGAGTCCAGAGGAGGAGGACGAAGTCTTTGATACCCCAGTTGATCTGTCTTCAGATGAAGAATATTTCGTTGAAGAGAGCAGGTCTGCCAGGCTTAGAAAGTCAGGCAAGGAGCGCATTGATAACATCAAAAAGGCCTTTTCCAAAGAAAACATGCAGAAGACGCGGCAGAATTTTGACAAGAAAGTGAACAGAATTAGGACTAGAATAGTGACCCCAGAAAGGAGAGAGCGGCTGAGACAGTCGGGGGAGAGACTGAGACAGTCGGGGGAGAGGCTGAAGCAGTCAGGGGAGAGGTTTAAGAAATCCATTTCCAATGCAGCTCCCTCAAGGGAAGCTTTTAAGATGCGTAGCCTTCGGAAAACCAAAGATCGAGCTGTGGCCGAGGGTCCAGAAGAGGTCCGGGAGGTGGGGGTGGACATCATTGCCAGGGGCGAGGCTCTAGGCCCCATCAGTGAGCGCTACCCCGAGGTGCTCAGTGAAACAGACCCTGAGGAGGCCAGTGCCCCGCGTCCTCCCCAAGAATGTGGGGAGATCTCGACCCCCGAGCCTCTGAAAGTTACTTTTAAACCCCAGGTGAAAGTAGAGGATGATGAATCTCTTTTGCTAGATTTAAAGCAGTAATTATAAAGAGGAATTAAATATAATTGTAAGTCTCCTTAATCATACAATCTTAGTTTAATTAATAGAGTCATTTACATGTATATGCCATATAGGAAAACAAATGATATGCTTGTTTCATTTCTTAGGTTTTAAATCTTCAAGATAATAAGTTATTAATATACATTTCCTTGTAATCTCCTGGGGAATTCTTTTTTTTTTTTTCCTCCCCTGGAGAACATTTTTTTTCCCCTCTCCTCCCCCAGGGCTTATTTGATTCTATCAGCTTCCTCTCTTAGGTCACTCTCATGGCAGCTGTGGATTTTTAAGTTCATTTCTCTTGCCCATCAAAAAAAATAGTTTCCTAGTGAGGGCTAGTTAGGTATTTGCTGCTGCTGCTGCTGCTGCGTCGCTTCAGTCATGTCCAACTCTGTGCGACTCTGTAGACGGCAGCCCACCAGGCTCCGCTGTCCCTGGGATTCTCCAGGCAAGAACACTGGAGTGGGTTGCCATTTCCTTCTCCAGTGCATGAAAGTGAAAAGTGAAGGTGAAGTTGCTCAGTCATGTCTGACTCCTAGCGACCCCGTGGACTGCAGCCTACCATGCTCCTCCATCCGTGGGATTTTCTAGCCAAGAGTACTGGAGTCGGGTGCCATTGCCTTCTCCAAGGTGTTTGCTAGTCTGCAACAAATGAAGGGCAAATTTGTGGCCATGATTTATTTGCAAGTCAACTCTTGATTTTGGTCTAGATTAATACAAGGTGAATAACTCATGTGTGGATTTTATCTATCTGTTCAAATCAATAAATTTGTTAGTAAATTGGCAGTCACACCCCTTTTTGATGCCTTTGCATAAAAACATGGAAGTGCTGGACTTGAGCACTCGGTTCTGGCATCAGAGCCTTGCTTATAGCAAGCCACTTGGCAAGTCGTCTGCTAATCGTCTGATTAGTGAAATGAAGAGAGTTCACCTGTACTGCCCACCCCAGAGAACTGCTGTGAAGATTAATGAAATGTTACACATTCTGGGGGGAGCAAGAACCATTTCCAGAGAAAAAAAACCCCACTGGTTCCTCAAAAACAGAATTGAAATAATCATATCTTCTGAAAAAGCCATGAGCTCCAAGCAGTAAGGACCTAGGTGGGACAGACACTAAAGTTGGTTTTCCTTTTCACAGAATCATGAATGAAAAATAAAGGTTTGTGTGACATCTTTTTCATCAGAGACTAAACCCAGATCTTGGGTTTGAGTTGGGTCTTAAAACATTTCCTGGAAAATTCTTCTCTGATTATCTTCTGCACAGATCTCTGGTGGACTAGAGCAGCATGCTTGAGCATCATGAACTCAGCAACTGTGCTGTACCTTCAAGAGGCCTCTCTAAAGCCAGACCTTGTGCAGTGTTTGGAAATCACCTCAAATGTTCTGATTTCTGGAGTGAACCCCTCAAGGCCCACCTGTCTAAAACAGTGTTCAGGGAGTTCATCACAGCTGCTTTGGGAGGAAGCCAGATTCTACCTGTCAGTTAGCTGTAAATCTTACCTGATCAGCTAAGTAGCTGATTCAGAAGTAGATATTATTGTTAAAGAGAAAAATGATCATACTGGTTCTTCAATTATGTATGTTTAAACCTTTTGATTTGAGAAAGGGAAGAAATGGAATTATGGAATTTGAAGAATCTGAAGACTTTTGGACAACAGTTAGCTTTCGGATCAGTTTTAGATGCTCTGGTAGTAACTAAAAATTGTACACGCACACACACAAATCAGCTTTAAAATATTTAACTGAGTTACCCAGCTATTGGGTTTGGGAGTTTGATTCAGTATCATTTCCTCTTCACTGTGCATGAATACATAAAATTGTGAATTATTCATCTCATTATCTTTTTATAAAGTATGTACAGCTTTGAACAATACTTCAAAAGGAATAATTTTTAAAATGTTATGGTTTAGCAAAAGCTTGGATGCCTAATCAAATATTTCCTTAAAGCCATAATAAATTTGAATTAAAAAAGATATTAATACAAAGTTTGATGTCATTGTCCTATTTGTAAATATTTTTGCTGATAATAAAAGCAAACAATATGGCATGAATCTGATATAGTAACCCTGCTTATGATAGATATGTTTCTAGGTTA
Organism: Ovis canadensis; assembly: GCF_042477335.2. NCBI lineage: Eukaryota > Metazoa > Chordata > Mammalia > Artiodactyla > Bovidae > Ovis > Ovis canadensis. The sequence goes on along the minus strand of NC_091246.1, from coordinate 22,661,335 downwards.
AGCAGGATGTAAAGAAGTTATAGGCTGTGTTCTTTCTGGCACCATGCAGAGTAATGGAGAAGGAAATGGCAACCCACTCCAGTATTCATGCCTGGAAAATTCCATGGACAGAGAAGCCTGGTGGGCTGCAGTCCATGGGGTCACAGAGAGTAGGCCATGACTGAGCACATCAGTACAGTATGCAGAGTAAATATCAATTGAACTAACATTTTTTTTTTTTTGCAGATACCACTGTCAAGTAATTTTTGTCAAGTCCTTTTGTTTACTGACTCATTATATAACCAGGCTTTACATGTTAATGGAATGTTTCCCACATAGGTACATCTGAATTTTGATATAAAAGACATTGTAGCCTGGTCAACTCTTCATCATGGTGGACTTTGAACAATTTCCATGTTCCCAGAGGTTCATTGTAACTTTTAAAATTTCTTTTAGGCTGTGCTAGGTCTTCCGTGATCTACTGGCTTTCTCTAGTTGTGGCTAGTGGGGGCTGCTACTCTCTAGCTGTGGTGTGCCTTCTTCTCGCCCTGGGGGCTTCTCCTGCTGCTGGGAGAACATGGGCACAGTAGTTGTGTTGCACAGGCTTAGTTGCTCCATGGCCTGTGGGATCTTCCCAGACCAGGAATGAGACCCATGGCCCCTGCATCGGCAGGCAGATTCCTGACCACTGGACCACCAGGGAAATCTGATTCATCGTACTTTACACTGCTTGTTTGGCACTAGGATTTTCCCCTCTGTGTTCCTTCTGTCTTGGAACATCTCCTCCCATGTTTAGAGCATTCCTCAATTCCGTATTCATCATTTTTTCTTTTACCCTGTTCTCTTGACACAAAGAATGTCTCTTTATTATATAGACTGCAAAATCAAATATCTTCATTTAATGCAAGGAATAATCATCAGCATTTTCTCTTCTTAAAGTTTCAGACAACACAGAACAGATTTTGTGCTTATTGTACTCTTCTGTGGTTTTGAAATTTTTGTTAGATTTTAAACCGTTTATTGTGATTGCAGCCATGAAATTAAAAGATGCTTACTCTTTGGAAGGAAAGTTATGACCAACCTAAACAGCATACTAAGAAGTAGAGACATTACTTTGCCAACAAAGGTCCGTCTAGTCAAGACTATGATTTTTCCACTGGTGATGTATGGATGTGAGAATTGGACTGTGAAGAAAGCTGAGCACCGAAGAATTGATGCTTTTGAACTGTGGTGTTGGAGAAGACTCTTGAGAGTCCCTTGGACTGCAAGGAGATCCAACCAGTCCATTCTAAAGGAGATCAGTCCTGGGTGTTCATTGGAAGGTCTGATGTTGAAGCTGAAACTCCAATACTTTGGCCACCTGATGAGGATAGTGGACTCATTTGAAAAGACTCTGATGCTGGGAAAGATTGATGGCGGGAGGAGAAGGGGACGACAGAGGATGAGATGGTTGGATGGCATCACCGACTCGATGGACATGAGTTTGGGTAGACTCCAGGAGTTGGTGATGGACAGGGAGGCCTGGCATGCTGCAACTCATGGGGTCGCAAAGAGTCGGACACGACTGAGCAACTGAACTGAACTGAACTGACAAATAAAATCATTGGCAGGATGTATCCCCTTTTCCTTCTGTGGGGGAGAACAATGCATCATCCATAGACACTCAGGGCCTGGAGCTCTCTCTTAGCTCTTCTACAGAACAGACAGAAGAGAGGAGGGGAGTGCAGCTCTGTCTCCTGCATGAGATGGACCCAGAGGCTTTTGTCTCAGGGTCTGCATGGCCTGGGTCTAGCTCAGAGTTTAGTAGAAAAGGCCCAGTGAGAAAAAGTGGTAAGAGGAGCATGATAATTCAGCATGATAATACATGCTGAGCATGTATTTGTGGTGTGTGTAAGCTCCCTTGAGCAAGTTTTCATAAATTTAAAACACAAACTAAACTACAGTATTTTCATTTTGACTTTATTCTTTGCCTTCCATGTACACAAAAGGGTTTGGTTCAGAGCAGTCAAATTCATTGTGATTGAGCTGGAGAGTAGGCCATGTTATGTAAAATATTTCACAGAATTTTGTAATTTGTAAACTTTGTAATTCCCCTTGCATGAAATTACTGGAGCTGTTTTTCTTATGAGACGTGTTTTCTACAGCTTTTATTGAACCCTACTACAAATATTTTAAGTTCCAATCCCCAGATAATTGCTCTGCCCTGTCTGAGTCAAGACCAGGGGCAGTGACCACTGTGGTCTCATCTTGAGTTCTGTTGGAACTGGGGACGTGCTAGTTAATCTGGTCTGTAGTGGATGAAAAATGAAGAAGCCTGAGAGCTGAGTTTTGTGTGTCATTCTTGTGACCACTTCTCAGTGTTGTGATTTCTGAGGATTTGCAGCTGTCCTTAGCAAGTCCGAGTCCTTCAGTGAATTTCACGGGTGGATAGGAGATGGAGGCTTGCTAGCTCTTTGGGCGCATCTCTTAGGATGGCCAAGGATCCCCAAGAGGACAGAAGAGTGGCAGAATATCCTCAGGCTTTGAGTTTACTTTGGGTATCTTCTCTAAATTAACTGTGCTAGTCAAGGGCTCTCCCAGACTGCCCTGCCACTTGTTGCCTTTGCTCATGCTGTTCATTTCCCTTTCGGCCTGGGAGATGAGTTTCGAGTTCAGTAATAATGTCCATCCATGAAGAAGGCTGAGCGCCGAAGAATTGATGCTTTTGAACTGTGGTGTTGGAGAAGACTCTTGAGAGTCCCTTGGACTGCAAGGAGATCCAAACAGTCCATTCTGAAGGGAATCAGCCCTGGGATTTCTTTGGAAGGAATGATGCTAAAGCTGAAACTCCAGTACTTTGGCCACCTCATGTGAAGAGTTGACTCACTGGAAAAGACTCTGATGCTGGGAGGGATTGAGGGGACAGGAGCAGAAGGGGATGACCGAGGATGAGATGGCTGGATGGCATCACGGACTCGATGGACGTGAGTCTGAGTGAACTCCGGGAGTTGGTGATGAACAGGGAGGCCTGGCGTGCTTCAATTCATGGGGTCGCAAAGAGTCGGACACGACTGAGTGACTGAACTGATGTCCTACTTTTAGCTTTTCATGGTTACCTCCCACCCCTTAGGGAGGGCATGATTATTTACTGCATATATCCAATATACATAGCACCTTTGATCTGCCAGATTCTGTGTGAGGCACAGAGGATTCAAATGTGAATAGAACACAGTCCTTAATCCCTCTGCTCCCCCGCCCCTCCCCTTTCTCAGCCCTCATCTCGGCCTCACTGCTTCTAGGAGACTGTCAAAAATTTTGTAGCTTGACGAGGGCTGTGTATAAAATGATGAAACTATAGAGTTGGAAGCTGTCGATATAGGATTTTAATGATACGTCTGTCATACAACTTATCATTGTATTTTAGCTCATTTGTGTGACTGTCCCCCAGACCAGACTGTACTTCTCAGGGGTAGGAGCTCTATTCTGCTCTTCTTTGGGTCTGCAGCATATATCCTGTCTACAGCCTCCCAAGTGCTAGCCATCATTGTTGTTCTGTTGCTAAGTTGTGTCCAATTCTTTGTGACCCCAAGGACTGCAGCACACCAGTCTCCCCCATCTTTCACCATTTCCCTGAGTTTGGTCAGACTCATGTCCATTGCGGAGAAGGAAACGGCAACCCACTCCACTATTCTTGCCTAGAGAATCCTATGGACAGGGGAGCCTAGTGGGCTGCCATCTATGGGGTCGCACAGAGTCGGACACAACTGAAGCGACTTAGCACGCATGCATGCATTGGAGAGGGAAATGGCAACCCACTCCAGTATTCCTGCCTGGAGAATCCCAGGGACGGAGGAGCCTGGTGGGCTGCTGTCCATGTGTTCGCACAGTCGGACACGACTGAAGTGACTTAGCAGCAGCAGCAGCATGTCCATTGAGTCAGTGATGCCATCCAACCATCTCATCCTGTCATCCCTTTCTCCTCCTGCCTTCAGTCTTTCCCAGCATGGGGGTCTTTTCCAGTGAGTCAGCTCTTCAGATCAGGTGGCCAAAGTGTTGGAGCTTCAGCTTCACCATCAGTCCTTCCAGTGAATATTCAGCATTGATTTCCTTTAGGATTGACTGGTTTGGTCTCCTTGCTGTCCAAGGGACTCTTTAAGAATCTTTTCCAACACCACAGTTTGAAAGCATCAGTTTTTCAGTGCTCAGCCTTCTTTATGGTCCTGCTTCATCTGTATATGACTGCTGGAAAAACCATAGCTTTGACTCTGAACTTTTGTTGTCAAAGTGATGTCTCTGCTTTTTCATACACTGTCTAGGTTTGTCATTGCTTTTTTCCCAAGGAACAAGCGTCTTTTTAATTTCATGGCTGCAGTCATTTGGTATCATGAATCCAGAGATGGACTCCCTGTACCTCAGGAGCTTTTTCCTGGTGAAGAAGATAGACATGGAATCCAGCATCATTGCTGTGTGATTGCATTCTCAGATTTAAGAAAGGGTGATGGGAGCATAGAGGAAGCTCACAAGCTGGGGAGGGCATGTCAGTGAAAGCTGGAGAAAATGGTGCATCACTTGGCATTTGAAGACCGTCGAGATTCAGCTAAAAACAGAATTCAAGGCAAGATGCTGCTAGAGAGGTGGTATGAAGGTGTTTTGGGTTTTATGTCAGAGGCCATGGAAAGCCATTGAGATTTTAAGCCACGGTAGTGCCATGACTGATGCTTGTGGAAGGATATTCTGTTAACATACCAGGGGCAAGGAGACCAGTTACTGGGGCCCTTGCATTGTTTTCAGGTGAGAGAGTAGCATCTGCTCTCAAGCATTAACAGAGCTCTGAATGGGATACACTTAGATGTGGGTTGTGATGGAGAGCAAATGATAGCCAGGTTTTTGACTTGGGTGAGTGGTCCTGCCATTCCCTGAGGTGGGAAATACTGATTCCATCTGGGGAGCTCTGAGATAGGCACTCTCCTCATGCCCCTGTTACTCTCTGCTCTGATAGCCTTTGTTGCTCGTCCCTGGCATAGCCTGTGAAAGAGGAGCCGTGTGTATAATCCAGAAGCTCCCACCCTGGAGGTCTGCCTGGCTTAGCCATTGTGTGTCTCACCCATGCTTGAAGAAGGCGTGATTTGGAATGATCCTTTCTTGTTCTTGCAACTGCTTGCCCTCTCCATCAGGACTGAAAAGTCTTTGGGAAGCAACATTGCCTTTCAGATCTAAGGCCATCATGAGAGCTTCTCTGTCATCAACATCTTTGATCCAGGCCAGATTTTTGTCTGCTCATGTGTGGTCCAAAGAAAAGCTACCCTTGATCTTAAAATGGTTGTTTTTGGTTTGTTTCTCTTTTTTCTAATTTCTTTGTTGTTTGGCACCCAAGAATTCTAGCTAAAGCTGTGCTTGGTATTAAGTAAAAGCTGCTAGGACCTGGTACCTTGGTCGAGGCCAGTTGCTCGAGTTCATGTAGCTACTCGGCTGCCATGGTTTGCAGTAAGAGCCTCAATCTCACCATGCGTGCTTTGGTTTCATATCTCATCCCTTGGTGTCTGACACATTTCATCTGAGGCATGGCATCACAAATGTATTAGGGGTTCAACATGGGCTTTGATGCAACCCATTTTTCTTCTCTTCCAAGGTTCTGACTGATGGAAAAGTTCATATAAGGATCACCAGCAAAATGGAGCAAGGTGTCTCCCTGTTGCTGGGTGGGTGGATTTCAATACATCTCCTGAATGTAGAGCATCTGGAAAACTCTGTTGGAGAATGTGGCTTAGACCTGAGACAGGAGAGAGATCCTTCTGTGTCCCCGAGGACCTGCATACTGTGTGTGGCAGTAAGGAGAGCAAAGTTTGTGGTGCAGAAGCAGGGTCTGTTTTATCAGCTAGTAGTGAAGTCCACAGGCCAGCCTCACATACTCAGCCAAGGGGAGTAGGGGCTTTTGGCCCCCACCCTGAGTCACCAGGCTCAGGTGGGGAGGTTGTTAGGAGATGGGAGGCAGAGAGACTTTTGGCCCAGAAAATCCACCACACCAGCACAAAGGGTCCACTTTGAAGCTGTAGCCTGGTTTGTGCTATTGAGGCCCAATGTGCAGAGTTAAACCTAGCCCAGGGGAGGTAGCTACTGCTTCTGAAGTGCTAATGCTCAGTGAAGACCACATGGAGGCCAGGCAAGTAGGAGATTACAGATCCCAGGCCAGAGGAGAGGGCTAGAGAAACACACTTAGATGAAGCACAGGTAAACGAAATTGTGGGTTTTCATGAGAAAACTCTGGCAGTTTGACTTTGACAGAAACAATGGATAAAGATCATTCAAGAAAGGAAGTGGTGCAGAAGTTACCTAACTTGTAAGTTAAGCCATTCTTCTAAACCATTCTTTGTGTGTTCTCATTTGAAGAATAAGTTTCTCCTGATCACTCTATTAGTCAGTTCAGTTCAGTTCATTCACTCAGTTGTGTCTGACTCTTTGAGGCCCCATGGACTGCAGCACACCAGGCCTCCCTGTCCCTTACCACCTCCTGGGGTTTACTCAAACTCATGTCCATTGAGTTGGTGATGCTATCCAACCATCTCATCCTCTATCTTCCCCTTCTCCCCTCACCTTCAATCTTGCCCAGCATCAGGGTGTTTTTCAAATGAGTCAGCTGTTTGCATCAGGTGGCCAAAGTATTGGCGTTTCAGCTTCAGCATCAGTTGTTCCAATGAATATTCAGGACTGATTTCCTTTAGGATGGACTGGTTGGATCTCCTTGCAGTCCACGGGACTCTCAAGAGTCTTCTCCAACACAACAGTTCAAAAATATCAATTCTTCGGTGCTCAGCTTCCTTTATAGTGCATCTCATATCCATACATGACTACTGGAAAAACCAAAGCTTTGGACTAGATGGACCTTTGTTGGCCGAGTAATGTCTGTGCTTTTTTAATATGCTGTCTAGGTTGGTCATAACTTTTCTCCCAAGGAGCAGGTGTCTTTTAATTTCATGGCTGCAATCACCATCTGCAGTGATTTTGGAGCCCCCCAAAATAAAGTCCCTTACTGTTTCTCCATCTATTTGCCATGAAGAGATGGGACCGGATACCATGATCTTAGTTTTCTGAATATTGAGTTTTAAGCCAACTTTTTCACTCTCCTTTTTCACTTTCATCAAGAGGCTCTTTAGTTCTTCACTTTCTGCCATAAGGGTGGTATCATCTGCATATCTGAGGTTATTGATATTTTTCCTGGCAACCTTGATTCCAGCTTATGCTTTCTCCAGCCCAGCGTTTGTCATGATGTACTTTTCATATAAGTTAAATATCTTTATAGGGGCAAGAATTCTCTTTTCAAACAGTGGTTTCCAAACCTCCCTGATACAATTCACTTTAAGAAAAGAGAAACACTAAATATTGTTCGTAGCTTAAGTTTAGAACTGTAATGCACACTGCAGTCTGGAGGGTTTGGTTCAGTTTGTTGCAGTCTATTAAGGTTATTACTTAATGGCTAAAGTTTGCCTACAACAGAATATTGTAAAGCAGCCAAGTTATCCTTATAGTCTCATGGGCTAATATACATTATCAAGGTCTCATTACATCTTTTATCTGAATAAACTTTAAATTCTTAAACTGGTTATGTAGGTATGTTTCAGGGTAAAATAAAATCTATTGAATTGAGTTTTTCACTTTAATTATATTAGTGCCTTTCAATTATATTAGTACATTTATTTGGAAAGTTCCTGTAAGGAGAAGAAATAAATTAGCAGAATTAGGCATGGAATGTGCTTGGCTGTAGTTCAAAGCAATGGAGGAGACTTCAGAGGGAAACATTAATATGCTTGTCAATTGTTAAGAAATAGAACTAAATTTTCTTCAGGAAGAGAGAAAACATTCAATGAGACCATAGGTTGTAGATGCGCAGGGAGACTGCACCCAAATAGTCTCTGCCTGAAGCTCATGCATCTTTCTCACATAAAGACATCAGCAACATTACAGGCAGACCTATGTTGGGAGAGTTAAGTCACTTAAGATTGACAAGTTACTCTCCTATATTCTTAAGTAATCATCTTCCAGTGATAATCTGCTTAAATCTCTCTCTCTTTTATCTTTCCTTTCCAGAGTAACAGCATCTGTGAGGGGAAAGGAGCTGGAAAGAGAGTAATTGGTTAGATACCAAAGGAGGCTGAATTTACTTCTGTGGTTTGATAGGGGCCCCATATGCTTATGGTGGGTTATTTTTCTTGACTCAAAATTTTGTGCAGAAGAGGCAATGATCATTGCATCCCCCCTCCCACTCCAGGGGCATATGATATAGGAATGGGGAGAATGGACATGGACATCATGAAATTAGTCAAGAGTCTTCTGGGCAAAAAACCAACTCTCAGCTGTAAATTAAACATCAAAGCCAGGAACACCTTGAAATAGTGCACGTTGAGGAATAAGGGTAACTGGGTGGTCTCCATTGCCATTTGAGGACAAAGGAAAATAAATGCATTTGGAATGCATGGGATTTCCACAAGGAAAGGCTCCTACTATAAAGAAACATGTTCAGTAGGTTTAAGAATTGAACAGTCAGTCTTCTGTTTGGAGGCAGGGTAGTAAATGAAGTGCCTAGAGATGAATGCATGCATCATACTTTTGTTATTCCATAGTTTTTAACAGTGTGCAGCCATGATTGTCATATTCATACTCTTTTCGTAAAGCCTTTTAAAATAATGTGCATGCATTCTTACTGGGATTTTATGAGTTTTAAGGGCAAGAGACTGTATTTCTCAACAATAAGATGTCTTATATTGCACCTCCTATAATTCAGTGCCTTCTTTGTATCAGGTGTTTAGTAAGTAATTGTTGAATGAAAACAAATGAATCTTTGAAGTATGACATCTTTTCTGAATATTTTTGAGTTAAGGTCATTAGTATTTATTGAGCAGCCCTTAAAAGCCCAGTACCTTTTCCCTGGGGAAAAAAGCAGTGAACAAGACAAAAAGGTGCTGCTTTCAAAGAGAGCTAAACCAAAATTCCAGAGAGAGACTAACAGTAAGTACATATAATATGTTCAGTTCAGTTCAGTCACTTAGTCATGTCTGACTCTTTGCAACCCCATGAATTGCAGCACGCCAGGCCTCCCTGTCCATCACCAAGTCCTGGACTTCACTCAAACTCACATCCATCGAGTCGGTGATGCCGTCCAGCCATTTCATCCTCTGTCATCCCCTTTTCCTCCTGCCCCCAATCCCTCCCAGCATCAGAGTCTTTTCCAATGAGTCAACTCTTCGCATGAGGTGGCCAAAGTATTGGAGTTTCAGCTTTAGCATCATTCCTTCCAAAGAACACCCAGGACTGATCTCCTTTAGAATGGACTGGTTGGATCTCCTCACAGTCCAAGGGACTCTCAAGAGTCTTCTCCAACACCACAGTTCAAAAGCATCAATTCTTTGGTGCTCAGCTTTCTTCACATTCCAACTCTTACATCCATACATGACCACTGGGAAAACCGTAGCCTTGACTAGATGGACCCTTGTTGGCAAAGTAATGTCTCTGCTTTTCAATATGCTGTCTAGGTTGGTTATAACTTTTCTTCCAAGGAGTAAGCGTTAACTTCATGGCTGCAATCACCATCTGCAGTGATTTTGGAGCCTCCCAAAATAAAGTCTGCCACTGTTTCCACTGTTTCCCCATCTATTTGCCATGAAGTGATGGGACCAGATGCCATGACCTTAGTTTGCTGAATGTTAAGCTTTAAGCCAACTTTTTCACTCTCCTCTCTCACTTTCATCAAGAGGCTCTTTAGTTCCTCTTCACTTTCTGCCATAAGGGTGGTGTCATCTGCATATCTGAGGTTATTGATATTTCTCCCAGCAGTCTTGATTCCAGCTTGTGCTTCTTCCAGCCCAGTGTTTCTCATGATGTACTCTGCATATAAGTTAAATAAGCAGGGTGACAGTATACAGCCTTGATGTACTCCTTTTCCTATTTGGAACCAGTCTGTTGTTCCATGTTAGGCAGGGAAAAAGTGTTACGGGAAAAATTGGTCAAGGTAAGAGGGTGGGGTGGTGCCAGTGGGTGCTGGGTCAAAGGGTGGCCAGGAAGGCCTCTCTGAGAAGGTGGCCACAGTCAGGGTCCTGAGTCTAATGCAAGAATATCTGGGAAAAGAGTTTCAGGTGTGTTCAGGGGACTATGGCTAAAGTGGGTAAGGATGGAAGAGTGTTTATAGCTGTGGTAAGGAGTTGGATTTTTACTTTGAACAAGGGGCCGCATGTTAGAACTTGTTGAGCATGTGACATGATGTAATTTATTGATCTGTTTATACTCATTGAAAAACCACCGTCCATAGAAAAAGCTAGCTAAAGTTCTTAGTTCAGACTGTAAAGGAAACTCATTCTTGCAACACTTTCAGTTCCATGCTCTCTCCTTAATAGTCCTTGGCTGCATCCCAGGAAACCTGTTGTAGCTCAAGGCTGACATCTAGTGGATATTTTCTCAAGTGTTTATAAACCTGCAAGTTGGAACATACCACTTTTGATTAGAGATAGAGGGCAAGCTTTAACATAAAAATCACAAACAGGATGATAAACAATCATAAAATTTTAGAGGAGATTGTAATAGATTTGCTTCGTTTTTCACGTGCTTATATTCTGGTAAGCTTGCATTCCTCTAGCAAGTATTTGTTAAAACTGGTTGGTTTACCTGCCAGAAGATGTGGCAGCAAAGTCATGGGCTGGTAAAGGGAGAATAAATGAGGATCTGGTGGGATCACTAGGAGAAAGTGCTCTGGTTCTAGGAGAGGCCCTCAAAAGGTAGCCTCTGGTTTGTTGTGTGGTATCTAAGGGTGTGTGTGTTCCAAACCTGACCTGGAGTCAAGTTAACCCTGATTTACAAAAGGGGTCTGAGCTCATGAGCTGGCATGATGGGAGGAAGTTTAGGGCAGTGGGGAAAATACTCAAAGTCAGGTGCAGTTAGGTATTTCCCAAAGCTTAAGTGGGGTGTTTAGTGCAGCAGTCAAGAGCTTTAGCTTTGTAATTGGACATCTGGCTTCATGTCCTGCTCTGCCGTTTGCCATTTACATCCTGACTGTGAGAGCTTGGGTGTGCTGTGTTCTTTGTATCTGACTTTCTAAACTGTCCCACTTTGTAAAAGTGTTTTATTAAGTGAGGTAATTTATGCAGAGCACTTGACATTAAGTAAGCAGTCAGTAACAGCTAGGTGTTATTTTTCAGAGGAACCACAAGCAGCCATTAGAGGTAAAGAAGTAGGCTATTGTAATGATAGTATCTGCGTTAACAAACTTTTTCTTTTTTGCCCTCAGCACTTAAGATTAGCAGAATTTAGGTTTTAACTTACTTTATCTATATGATCCATTTTATCTGCACTGATTTGGAATAGCTGAATATGCTGCGTAAGGTATACCATTTATATTACATAAAGATTATAATTGTTCAGTGGCTTTCATGACTTTTAAGGAAAAAGGCCCACTTGGCTTTGTAGGACCTGGCTCCTGCCTGCCACTTCAGGTCATCTTTTACTGCTCTTCCCCCTCAGTTTCTGAATTCTAGACATGCCGAGATATTCTGGTCTTCCTTCAGGTCCTCCAACATCTTGTTCCACCTGTCTCAGGACCTTTGCATAGGCAGTTTCCGTACTGGTCCTCTTCTCTCCCACCCTACCCATACCAACAACCAAGCACAAGCCTGGTAATGCCCATTCATCTTTCAGATTCTGGCTCAAATGACACTTCTTCAGAGAAGTTTTCCCTGCCTCCACCCCACTCCCAGGCTGGGCAAGTCAAGCTCTCATAGCATTCTGTCCTTCTAGCTTTTCTTTAGAATACTTACAGTTTTAAAGTATATGAAGTGAAGTGAAGTGGCTTAGTCGTGTCCGACTCTGCGACCCCATGGACTGTAGCCTACCAGGCTCCTCTGTCCATGGGATTTTCCAGGCAATAGCACTAGGGTAGATTGCCATTTCCTTCTCCAGGGGATCTTCCCGACCCAGGGATCGAACCCAGGTCTCCCGCATTGTAGACAGACGCTTTACCGTCTGAGCCACCAGGGAAGTCAAGTATATATATGCATATTAAAAAGCAGAGACATCACTTTGCCAACAAAGATCCATCTAGTCAAAGCTGTAGTTTTTCCAGTAGTCAGGTATGGATGTTAGAGTTGGATGATAAAGCTGAGCACTGAAGAATTGATGCTTTTGAACTGTAGTGTTGGAGAAGACTCTTGAGAGTCTGTTGGACTGCAGGGAGATCAAACCAGTCCATCCTAAAGGAAATCAGTCCTGAATATTCATGGGAAGGACTGATGCTGAAGCTGAAACTCCAATACTTTGGCCACCTGACTCACTTGAAAAGACCCTGATGCTGAGAAAGATTGAAGGTGGGAGGAGAAGGGGATGACAGATGGTTGGATGGTGAGAAGGGGATGACAGATGGTTAGATGGCATCTCCGATTCAACGGACATGAGTTTGAGCAAGCTCTGGGAGTTGGTCATGGACAGAGAAGCCTGGCGTGCTACAGTCCATGGGGTTGCAAAGTCAGACATGACTGAGTGAGTGAACTGAACTGATGTATGATTATTTACTTCCCAACTAGATTGTAAGCATCTTGAAAGCTGGAGTGGTGTCTCCTTGACCCATCACTTTGTCCTTGCCATAGGGCCTGATGTGTTCAGACTCTCAGACACTTTTTTGAATAGTAAAGAGTCATGTGAGGGAGGTGGGATCTGGTTTGAAAATTAAAATGCAGAAATAGGTAAAACACTTAGTGACTAGCGAGTATGAGACGTGTAGTGGGTCCTGTGGTGTGATGCCTCGGTTCTCTCTTTACAATTAGGCACCTGCTCCTCCAAAGGCTGGGAGTTATAGTGGCTGATGGCACTCAGCCTAGTCCCTCCACAGGAATTACCCTCAGCAAAGAGAGCCACCTCACCTAAGCTCACACCCTCTCCTGAGAGCAGTCCACCGTATCCAGCTACAGGTTAATTGGGGGGTATGGGGCTTCCCGTTGCCTAAGTGTGGGACAGTTTTGAAGGGCCATTTCAGGTCGAGGGCTCATCAGGCCACCGTGAACTAATTCCCTCACCCCATCCTTCCTCACTTAGCCCTCACAGGTGCTGTTTCTGCAGGTACCCACGTACCCCCAGACTGCTTGCATGGAAGTCTCAGAGTCTGTTTCCTAGGGAACTGGACTCACAACTGGGTGTGGATTAGAGGGAGGAATCTAAGGTATTGCCTGGATACCTGGCTTGAGGCAGCACGTGATGCCATCCAGTGACAGAAGAACACAAGAAAAGATGAGTAAAAGTTGAAGGAGGTTTTCTGGAAAAGGTAAATTTTGGAGGTGGTAAGTCTGAAGTTACCTTGGGATAGCCAAGAGTGTAAAGCCCAGAAGAAAGGCCTGGACTGGAGGTAAGGACTTGGGGGTCATTGGCACAACAAAACAGTGATGTGGAAGAGCTCACCCATGGAAAGTTGTGGAAAGTGAAAGATACAGAGGACTAGAGTGAGCCAGGAACCAGCAGAGGGTAAGGAAGACAAACCCTTCCTGTCAGTTCAAGAGGGATCAGAGAGGTGGGAAAACCTGCCAGGGGTGTGAGCCGTATGGATAGCAGAGGGCACAGCGGAGGGGTTTACAGTGAACAGAGGCCAGTGTACCAGGTGATATAGAGATCACAGCCCGGAAACGGCCATTGGATTTAATGACACCGCCACTGAAGACCCTGCTGGGGACGGTTTTAGTGGAGTGGGTAGAAGAAACCCGATTCCTGTGAAGTAGATAGGGTTGGAAGGATGAAGAAGAGAGGACTATGGTGACTTTTTGTTTTCAATAGACAAGAGGGACGAAGGAGAGGTGGATATAGTAGTGAGGAGCTAAGACAACAGGATATTTATGTGTAAATGATGGGTTGACGGGCTGAAGAAGGCCCAGTTAGAAGAGTATAAAGTGAAGGCTACGTGAGTGACAACTGGTAGACGTTCTTGAGAAGGTGAAAGACGGTTGAGAGCACAAGAGGAACCTTGGGAGGGGTGGAACCAGACAACTGCTGACGCCAGAAGGAAAATGAGCGGACATGGAGGCCGTCACAAGAGCTTCAGCTTGTTTATGCTCTTGAAGCATCAGGAACTGTCAGTACTTTTTTAGCCCTCACAAATCTCTGAGTAGACTACCACTCCACCTGTGCTGGGCAGGTGACACGAAGAGGGCGGGGCCTTGGTTCTGATAGGTTCCCTGCCCTCGGGGCCCCGCCCAGTGTCCCGGTAGGCAGGTGAAAGCAAGCTCTGCAGAGCGGGTTGTAGGGGGTGTACCCTCCAGGGCTGAACTGTTCTAGAAGCCATCTCTAACCTTCTCGAAGGAGCCTACAGGAACCGGAAAGATGGACATGAAAAAGCACCGCAGGGGTAAAGCGTGTGCGCTGCAGGTGGGACGGCAAGGGCAGCTGGACCGGGGGCGTTTCTCTCTGGTGAGTTAGAATCCCCGCTCTGCGCCTGACTCGTGCTGCACGTGACTCCGCAGTTTGTTTTCCCAGTATTGTGCTATTAACCAGTATTGTGGTATTAAAATAAGTCAGTAGCAGTCTATCTACCAATAGGGAATTTGTTAATTGAAATATAGTTATGTAATATAGTGGAATATTTTACAGCCCCACTTATGCAAACCAGAACTCTATATTGTGTGTGCATTTTGGATCCTTGGCAGTTGAAGGACCAATATTCTCTCCTTGTAATTATGTCTGGTGACCAACCTGTTAATACAAAGCTTTGCGCGTGGGACAAGTGCAGTTTTTTTTTCTCTGGGTAAATTAGATTATGAACAAGTTATAATAAGAGAGGGGCAATAATGAGTGAGTTTTCTCTGTCCCAAGTGGGTCTGTGGTGGGGGGAGGGGCCGTGGTGGTCACTTGGAAAAGGACTCTACTTAAGGGCCTTGCTCAGAGGTGAGGAGACCTCAGCAGACAACAAACGCCGCAGAGTTAGATGCGGAAGCTGGGAGCGGTGGGTAGTCAGGGTTTTGCTGGAGGAAAGGTGTTCCAGTAGGGGCTTCTGAAAGGTTGCAAGGAAAAGAACCAGCCACCTGTGGAACCCAGCACTGTTCTCCAGATTTCCCGGGTGGGGCAGGAGTCAGACAGCAGTTCACTGGGAATCCCAATCTGTAAACTCTTTGGATGGTCTTGTGGAGGTTCCCTTAAGCTGGAAGTCAGAGATGTAGGCATCTGCTTAGAGGATCAGCAGGGCTCTCTAAAGAAATCCTCCATCCAGCCCCCTTCCAAACTTTACTCTTAACCTTTTGTATCTTCTTTACGGGCGCAATGATATATTCAAGACTTTTTAGCCAAATTCTTTGCAAATCCTCCAGGATGGTCTTGTTTCATGACTAATTCGTGCTTCCAAATATTTCGATATATTGATTGACACCTCCAAAACAATAAGAATTTTGTCTGCAGCATTATAAAAATCGACCTGCAAGAAGCAAGCAAAACTTTGGGGGAGTAAAAGAGCTTGCTCAACTCTATCTCAGGAACCAAGGCCATCCTTAGATGCAGACTTGTCCAAATCCTAGTTCCACGGAGCAAACAGAGCTCTGACGCCATCGCTCCCTCTGGGTGCCCTAGTATTGACAGGGCTGGAATCAAAGGGATGCCAGGAGAGGAGACTGTTCTTTCCCACTTACTGTCTCAGGCGTATCCTGTAACTTCTTTAGCCGCTCTCAGGTAAGAAGTTCTCGGGACACCTTCAGACTCAAGGGTCATCTTTTTTGAGTAATTAAAATTCCAGTGCAGTGTCATAATGATCTAACAACTTTCTCTTATCCGTTTGAAAGCTTCTCTCCGTTTTCCTTTCAGGCCTGGATTAAAAAAAAAATATATATATATATGAGATATCACATATAAAGTATATTACATATTATATAATTATGTTTATATATTTATTATTTTATATTGATATATTGTATATACAATATTTTATATAAATATATTAATATATAAATGTATTTACATATGTTAAATATATAAAAATAATATAACAATACATTAATTTATATTATATTAAATATATAATATAATTTATAATATATTTATAGAATATATTTATAATTAATACTATATAATTTATATATAAATATATATTTGTATAATATATAATATATATATAAACAATATATATGTGTGTATATAAATATATCTCGACCACATAGAAAGGTTTATTTAAAATCACTGCCTCGCTGCCCATCCTCAGTCTCACTGCCCAGAGGGTGCCATTATACACTGTTGCTTATTTTTATGTTTGGTAACTTTTTGTTGTTGACAAATTTACTTCTACCTTGGCTTCTCAGTTGGTGCTCAAGCTCTCCTACTTGGAATGTTAATGTTTTGGAAACACTAACAGACAAGCTGGCACTTTATCTCCCTCATCAGTAGGGGCACCTTGCCCCCGCTGATGATCCTGAGACAGGGGGTAAATTGAAGATGTGTGTGAAGGACCAGAAAGCCAGGCTTGCTGACTGTTAAAGGAAAAAAAGACCATTCATTTAACAGCTTTTTTCCCTGGTGGTCAGTGGCTAAGACTCCACGTTCCCAGTGCAGGAGGCCTGGGTTTGATCCCTGGTCAGAGAACTAGACCCCACATGTTGCAACTGAGGATTCGAATGCTGCGACTAAAGATCCTGTGTGCCATACCTGCAATAAAGATCAAATGTTCCGTGTGCCGCAACCAAGACCCAGCGTGGCCACATAAATGTTCTAAAAAAAAGTTTTTTAAAAATGGGAGTGATGGTTTGTCCCAAGTTATACTGGCTTTTCTCTAGTAACTTTTGAGACTCAAAGGCCTTGCAAGCCCAGCTGGGGTAGTATCTGCATGGAATGAGTGCAGCTTTGATTGTACCTGATATGTTTGTTAATCTTTGCGCGTCTGTCTCTGGGGAGCAGTGCTGCTCCTGTGCTTTTTGTATACTAAGAATTGCCTCAGCTCTGCTGGTGCTGCCAGCCCCTTGTCCTGTGACCCCTGCCAGCTCACCCTCCTTGCTCTCTCAGCCGTGCTCTCTGAGACAGCTCCTCTATAAGTCCAGTAGCACAGGGACATGAGCTGTGATATTTGGCGTCTTTCCTGGAGCCCATGGGGGACTTGCAAGTGTATTTTGTCTAGCACCATATAGGTTATTATCATTGTTTCTCCTCTTAATATATTGATTTATTCTCTCTTCTTTATCTTCTCTATTTAAGTACTTCCTGAATGGTCTGCTTGTTCTTCTAGAAGGGTCACCATATGGAGACCAGAGTGTACTGTATCAATTTATGACCTCTCAGCTTCAAATCCATTGTAAATTGCCTGCTCTGCTGGGTCCTGTATTTTTCCTTTGCCAGCTGGCACAATGCTAAACTTTGCCAGTAGAGGGCACTAGAAAGTCACTGGAGGAGGAGACTGTTCACTTGCCTCTTAGGAATGTCTGGCATTCTGCAGGTTCCTGCTGTGTGCACGGCTTCTCCAGCCCCAGGATCCTGACCCCGGCCCCTGTAGTGTACTTGTCATCAAGGGCACCCAGCAGCCAGAAACTCCTCCCTTTGAATGTTGCCCTCTATGGGTGATTTCATAGTTCAAAGAATTCCTGCCCTTTGTGGCTTCCCCTGGCACCCTAGAGAGGGAGGTCAGCTGTTTGCAGTCCTGCAGCTTCTCTATCATCCAGGGAGCCACAGAAGTTCCTTATCCAACAAGGTCTTTACGTATGTTTGTGCAATTAAAAAAAATAATACCTATCTTGTTTCTTACAGATTGTAAGCTCCCTGAGGAAAAGGATTTTTGGCTCCTTGTAAAGCCACATATCTGGCACCCGTGGTAGAGTGGCTCTTATGAAGCAGGCATGTCACCTTGTTTCCGTTGTCTTTTTAGAAGTATTTGTTATTGTTTAGTCACTAAGTCATATCCGACTCTTTGTGACCCATGTGTTTAGTCACTAAGTCATATCCGACTCTTTGTGACCCATGGACTGTAGCACACCAGGCTCCTCTGTCCTCCACCATCTCCCAGAGTTTGCTCAAAATTCATGTCCATTGAGTTGGTGAGGCTGTCTAACCCAATTCATCCTCTGCCACCCCCTTCTCCTTTTGCCTTCAGTCTTTCCCAGCATTAGGGTCTTTCCCAATGAGTAGGCTCTTTGCATTAGGTGGCCAGAGTATTAGAACTTCAGCTTCAACATCAGTCCTTTCAATGAATATTCAGAGTTGATTTCCTTTAGGATTGACTGGTTTGATCTCCTTGCTGTCCAACGGACTCTCAAGAGTCTTCTCCAGCACCACAATTTAAAAGCATCAATTCTTTGGTGCTCAGCCTTCTCTATGGTCTGATTCTCACATCCTTATATGACTGCTGGGAAAGCCATCACTTTGACTATAGTTGATTTACAATGTTGTGTTAGTTTCCAGTGTACAGCACATCGATGGTTCAGCTATATGTATATACATATATTCTTTAAAAAAATATTTTCCAGAAACAGAGCTAAAGGAAACTATATTCAGTATCTTGCTATGGGCTTCCCTGATGGCTCAGTGGTAAAGAATCTGCCTGCTAATGCAGACGACATGGACTCAATCCCTGATCTGGGAGGATCCCACGTGAAATGGAGCAACTAACCCTGTGTGTGTTAGTCCCTTAGTCATGTCTGACCCCTTGTGACCCCATGGACTGTAGCCTGGTAGGCTCCTTGCCTGCTATGCTCCTCTGTCCATGGAATTCTCCAGGCATGAATACTGGAGTGGGTTGCCATTCCCTTCTCCAGAGGATCTTCCTGACTCAGGAATCGAACCCTGATCTCTTGCATTGGCAGGTGGATCTTTATCGTCTGAGCCATCGGGGAAACCAAACTAAGCCCATAAGCTACAACTACTGAGCCTGTGCTCTAGAGCCTGGGAGCCGCACCTACTGAAGCCGGCTCACCCTAGAGCCTGTGCTCTGCAACAAGGGAAGCCAACACAGTGAGAAGCCTGCTCAACCGCAGCTAGAATGCAGCCCCTGCTCACCGCAACTAGAGAAAGGCCTGCACGGCAACAAAGACCCAACACAGCCAAAAATAAAATTATATAAAAAATAAAGTGAATGCAAAATTCAAAAATAATCTTGTTGCCCTCATCTTGGTCCCATGCTTCCCCTTTGGCAATACTTCAATTTACCACTAGAGGGCAGGCTAAGACTGATTTCCTTTGAGAAGGCCATATTTCAGGTTAAAAGGTTTTTCTCTGAGCCAGAAGAAGATGTCTTTGAATTGAGGCTGAGTCACACATTGCAGAAGATTTCTCTGGAAGTATCCTCTGCACCTTCATTTCTTCACTGACTCGGGGATTCTAACAAGCAAGACAGAGAGATTTCCTGTCTACTTGTTTGCGAGGCTGCTCTGCTATTTAGAGAACAGTTCTAGGGGGACAAATCTGGGGAAATGGGAACCTGGGCCTGTGAGTGCGGGAGGTGGGAGTATTTATGGCCCCTTCCCTCAGGCTTTGTTTTGCACTGACTGAGTTCTAGAGGAAGGTCTAGAGCAAGTGGTCAGCAAACTGTGGCCCTAGCATCGAGTCTGGTTCTCTGCCTGTTTTGGTAAATAAATGTGCTTGGAACCCACCCATATCCATTTGTTGATGTATTGTCAGTATTTTGTTCAACTTTGAGTACTGTGACACAGATCATATGGTCTGCAAAGCCAAAAATATTTACTATCTGGTCCTTTAAGAAAGTCGAGAGACATTTGGTCTAGAGGCATGTGAACTTTTTAGAAGCCTTGATATCTGGTTAGCATTTAGCTGACATTTCGTAAAGAGTAGTGATTTGACCTTTTTGGGGAAAGACTTGTCTTTCTTTCCAAGAAGCTAACATTCTGGGTAGAAATGTCTTGAGGTTACTTATAGTTGTAGCCATATAATTTGGAAATACATTTATTAATTCATTTCAAGAGTTACAGATTTAAGTGTGTTCCATTTTTTCTAAGTGCAAATATGGGCATATATGATGTAATGCTTAGCATGCTTTCCACTAGCAGGATTAGTAAGTCACGGTTATATTAATTACTTCATTTTTCAAGGTACCAACCAAAGGTGTGCAGCTATTTACTTTTCATTCAAGAAATATTCTTGGCATGATTGGTGTGGGTTATTTATGAGTTTGTAATTATTCACACAATGCTGAATCAGAATCACATTAACTAGTTTTGAAATTTTAAACAGTAAAATATATTTTCTACAGATCCATAAATTTATATTTAATGGTTAATTTAATAAGTCATATTTGCTTAAATATGATTTAATAAGTCATATTTTTATTTAAGATATTTCAGTGTTAAATTTCACTTGTTTGCCATTCTAGAGTGCTGAGTGTTGATTTATGCTTCAGTACACTGATTTCTTCAGGCAATTTTGATAATGAAGATATGTGTCTTCTATATTTTATATATAGGTCTTTATCCTTGGGAGTGTAAGAATATCTTTGTGTTGTTTTTTAAAAAGTGGGCATAAACATTTTGACAGCAACGATTTTGTTTTTTTTTTAACACTATAGTTGTAGTGTTGAAGGATTCTGTCTGTCCTGACCCACTCATTCCAATCTGGATCCTCTTCCTACCAGTCCCCTGAAATGGCTGTCATAAAGGTCAACAGTGATCACCGTGTTACAAAATCCAGCTGAAATGAAGACTCCAGGACATCTCGAGAGGAAGTTGCAACTGATCACCATGTCACGATTGCTAGGGAAAAACCGTAAAATGTAGAAAATATAGAAACTAAAACTATGACCAAAATCTAACAAAAATCAGTCTGTACTCCCATTTATAGAGACCAGAAAAAGTGGAAGGATACTGCAAATATAAGGTTTGCAAATATAAGATGGAGTTGTATCCAGATTTTATTTAACTCATTAGTTAATGAAAGAACTGTTAAGATATTACAGTTGGGGTATGGATATCTTTTCAAATTAGAATTGTCTCCAGACATACACCTAGGAGTTCTCCTTGGTATTTACTCAAATGAAAAGTTATGTTGAGGACTTTCCTGGTGGTACAGGACTTTCCTGGTGGATAAGAATCTGCCTGCCAATGCAGGGGACACTGGTTCGATCCCTTGTCTGGAAGATTTCACACAGAGGGTTTTAAGGTAGTAAAACTGTTCTGTACAACAGTGGTGAATAGATGTTATCATGCGTTTGTCAAACCCATAGAATGTATAATACTATTACATGAAAACGAGTGTACTCTTTGGACTCTGGGTGATAATGATACATCAGTGTAGGTTCATCAATTGTAATAGAAGTAGTAATACCGTCTTGGTGGGGGTGTTGATAGTGTAGGAGTCTACATGCATGGGGATAAGGAGTTTATGATAAGTAATTTCTCCTTAATTTTGTTTGTAATTTTTTATATACACCAAAACAAAACAGAATACCAACA